>NC_133760.1:74355765-75057265 GCF_036562045.2 Rhinolophus sinicus
TATTTCTCCAAAGAGGACACACAGATGTCCAATAAATATATGAAAAAATGCTCAATGTCACTAATCATCAGAAAAATGCAAATAAAAACCACAATATGGTATCTGCTCTTACCTGTCAGAATGACCATCATCAGTAAATCAACAACTGTTGGCAAGGATGTGGAGAAAAGGGAACCCTCCTGCACTGTTGGTTGGATTGAAAATTGATGCAGCCACTATGGAAAACAGCATGGAGCTTCTGCAAAAAATTAAAAATAGAACTACCGTAAGACCCAGCAATTCCACTCCTGGGTATTTATCCAAAGAAATCCAAAACACTAACTCAAAAAGATATATGCACCCGTATGTTCACTGTAGCACTATTCACAATAGTCATGACATGGAAACAACAAAAATGTCCTACAATAGATGACTGTATAAAGAAATTATGGTACATATACACAATGGAATATTACTCAGCTATAAAAAAGAATGAAATCTTACCATTTGCAACAATATGGATAGGCATAGAGGGTATTACGCTAAGTGAAATAAGTCAGACAGAGAAAGACAAATACTATATTATCTCATTTATATGTGGAATCTGAAGAACAAAATAAACAAAACAGAAAGAGATTCACAGGTACAGAGAACAAACTGATGGTTACTAGGTGGGAGGGGGTTTGGGGATAGGTGAGAAAGGTGAGGGGATTAGGAAGTACAAATTTGTAGTTACAAACAGTCACGGGTATATAAAGTACAGTGGGTAATATAGTCAATAATATTATAAAAACTATGTATAGTGTCAGATGGGTACTAGAATTATTGGGGGATCACGTTATATATAAATGTCTAACCACTATACTGTAGCTAAAAGTAATATAAAATAATACTGAATGTCAACTCTAATTTTAAAAATTGTCATGGGGATACAGAGTACAGCACAGGGAATATAGTCAATAATATTCTGGTAACTATGTATAGTGGCAGATGGGTAATAGACTTACTGTGGTTATTACTTTGTGAGGTATATGAATGTCTAATCACTGTTGTTTGGTTTACCTGAAATTTAAAAAAAAAAACAAATACAAAACAAAAAAACGCTCTACTCACTTCCCATTACATTCAAAATAAAAGCTGAAGTCCTTTTGTGATGGTTGATTTTGTGTCAGTTTCACTGGCTCACAGGATGCCCACATATTTGGCCAAACACTATTTGGGTGTGAGAGTATTTCTGGAAGAAATTAGCACTTGAATTGGTGGACTCAGTCAAGCTGTTTGCCTTCCCCAGTCAATTGTGGGCCTTAAAAGAATGAAAAGGCAAAGGATGGAAGAATCTGGTCCTTCCTGCCTGACTGTTTGATCTGGAACACGGAATTTTCCTGCTCTGGATTCCCGCTCCTCCAGCACTAAAGTAGTCAGACCCAGACTGGCATCTATTTCATCACCTTGGTTCTCAGGACTTTGAAACGGAACTGACTTACACCGCTTGCTTTCCTGGGTCTCCAGCTTGCAGATAGCAGATCATGGGACTTCTCAGTCTCCATAATTGTGTGAAGCAATTCCTTATAATAAATCTCCTCGTGTGTGTGTGTGTGTGTGTGTGTGTGTGTGTGTGTGTGTGTCAGGTTCTCCAGAGAAGCAAAACTAATTAGATATATGAATACATATAAATACATATGAATACTAATTAGATATATGAATACATATGAATATTCATAGATTCTGTGGGTTCTGTTTTTCTGGAGAACCCTGACTAGTACACCTCCCAAGGCCCACAAAACACTACAGTTTGCCCATTACCCCCATCCTGACTGCATGTCTACTTCCATCTCCTGTCATTACCCTGCATTGTTAGTCACCCTGTTTCAGCCACACCGGCCTCCTGGCTCAAACACCCCAAGTCCGCTCCTGCCTGTGCCCCTGTCCATCTGCTCCTTCTATGGGAGACAGTCTTCCTCCAGTTATTCCATTGGCCAACCCCTCAATTTATTTAAGTTTCTTCTTAAATATCACAATATCAGAAGTGCCTTCTCTGACAAACACTACAGAGAAGTGTAATTTCCCACATGCCCTAGCATTGTCCTTGTTTCTTCTTGTGTTTTCCATAGCACTACTCCCACCTGCCACGACGCAAGCAGTTGCTTTGTTTTGTTCACTGACATATCTCAGCATCAGGAGAGAAAATGGGCAAAAGATACAAGTGGGAAAAACATGGACCTCCAAATGGCTAAGTACGTGAAAAAAAGAGATTTAGAAGACAGAGCCTGGAAAGAAACAGCCTGGTTTGAATTTTACCTCCCATTCACCAGCTGTGCAGCGTAGAACTGATTACTTAACTTATCTGTACCTCAGTTCCCAGCTATATGTAGCTGAGATAAAGTAGTGTCAAGCTCACTCAACTAAGGAAAGCGCATTGGCCCTCCATATCTGGGCGTTCCACATCTGTGGATTCAACCAGCTGCAGGTCAAAAATAGGTGGAAAAAAATATGTTACTTTGTTGCTGACATGTACCATGTAGTTAGGCCTACAATGGTTGTATCTGCACTGAATATGTACAATTTTTTTTCTTGTCATTATTCCCTAAACAATACAGTATAACAACTATTTTCGTAGCACTTACATTGTATTAGGTATTGTAAGTAACCTAGAGATGATTTAAAGTATACAGGAGGATGTATGTAGGTTATAGACAAACACTACACCATTTTACATAAGGGGTTAGAGAATCCACAGGTTTTGGTATTTGCAGGGGACAGTGGAACCGATCCCCAGTGGACATGGAGGGACGACTGCTGTATATATGAAGGGCTTTGAAGGGTACTTGGAACATAATAATTGCTACATAAATGTTTCTTAAATAAACATGAAACAATGTCTGAAAACATGAGACCTAAGAGAAATTCTAAATCAAATCAAAGAAAAAAGTCGTCAGAAATTAGAAAAACCTGCTAACATGAAATGTTGATTCAAATATGAGAAAATTAAAAGTAAATGTAAGTTGTATAAATCCTCTGGAAAACCCTGGGTCAGTATTCAGGAAAGTTGGGTAGTCCTGTATCCACGCCCTAGCAACTTACTGCTGGCTTTGAACACCCAACATGCACTGGTGTATAAGGATGTTCATTACAGCACTGCTTGTGGTAATGGCAGTGATAAGCAAGAGAGCTGTGCATCAATAGCTGAAACAATATGAATATGTGGTGATGTATATTATGGGATACGAAGCAGAGGTGAGAGAGATTATGAACAATACTCAGAAAAATTTCTCAAAGATATAGACAGATCCGTGGAAATATCCTAATAGGAAATACGTGCACGTAGATGGCTAGGAGGGAAGAGGTGAAGAATATAATTTAAGGAAATTATTTTCTGTAATGAGGAAGAAACTAGACCTTGTCAGGCTGATGAGAGAAACATTTGGAAGCACCAGCGACACTGTGGCCTCCTTAGATCATGCTCTGTCAGTTTTTCCTACAGCCCTCGGTGTCAGGCGAGTGCTGAGTACCGTGGATCTCTCACAGAAGGCACATATTTTACAAAGATGAACACGTTCCTTTGGGCAGGAGCACCGTGAAAGAGAAGGAACTCGCAAGTGTGACATTGTGAGATTTCATATTTATTCTCTTACGCATTGCCCCTGTCTAGTGACTTCTAATTTGAACCCAAAAGCTCAGAGCTCTGAACTAATGAGCACCTACAGGAAAACCAGGCAAAGAAGAAACTTCTGTATAGTTGTCAGATGAAAGCAAGTGGTATTTAAGAGCCATCAGAATTACTTTTACTGAAATCATAATGTTATAAGTAAGAGAAACAAATCTAAACTTTTGTATAGAAGTTGAACATTTTCCACTCAGCAAACATTTATTTCAGCTCCTTCTAAATTCCAAGTACCAACTTATGCTGGGGAAATACAGTCTGATTTTGATTTTGGAGATTCAGTCATTACTCACTGTTGGTTTATTTATGCTCTCTAAAGTAGCCACATGGACTCAAATTACTACATTTTATTTAGGGTACTGTGTTTTAATAGAATCATATTTTATTCCTTGATACTTTGATTTTACCATATTCAAATCTAAAATTACTGCAAATAATTACATATGTGTTTATATAATAATCACTTCAATATTTGATAAACAAAATCATTCTTATTTTTAGATATCTTTTTCTTAAGTTTTATAGTATAGCGCATTATCTCACAAATCCTTCTTTTTATTCCACTGAAATAAACAGCTGAAAACATAACTAGTTGTTTGTTTGTTTGTTTTTCAGACTAACTGGGAGAAATACTAGACTAAATGAGTGAACAGTCTGAATTCGGAGTCATTTTATAAAGAACGTTACCACTGTCCTTTCAGCCATGCATAGGCACTTGAACTTAGCTCCACAAGAGTTCTGACCACTGGAATAAAGCAAAGCAGCAGCAGGAAAGGAACAGTGGCCCAGTACGGAAATGAGTCCACCTTCTGGTGCACTGAACAGTGTGCAGGCTGACGGACCTCCCTAGGCACAGGGATTTGTTAGCTCATTTATCTGGGGAAGCTCCTATGTTCTGGGTGCTGTGGATAAGCTGAGAACAACAAAGCTGGTGCCTTTCTGGAGCTTTCTTGTAGTGGGGGAAACAGTCAACTCGGAAGTATTAATTATTAAAACTGTCAGTGTTAATGATTATGGATAAAAGTAAAGCAGCCATGGAGCTTTAGAATGGTGGACACACTTTTTAGAAATGGTGTCTGGAAAGGCTTCTCTGAGGAGCTGTCATTTGGGCAAAGTTCTGAATGAGATGGAGAATGAAAACCAAGTGCATGAGGAAACGGATCCAAGCAAAGGAAATAGCATTTCAAGGGGGTTAATAGCATTTCAAGGGAGGAAATAGCAAGTTAGAAGTCCTGCTGCAGAAATGACTTTAGTGGGGTGACGTCATAGGAATGGCAGCAGCGGGGCGCACTTTTTGAGTTCTCCTCCGGATCTTATCACAAACGGGACATCTCTAACCCGTCAAAGGACTCTTTGCTCATCACGCAGAACAGCTAAGAGACTTGTGCAAGGATTACTTGAAGGCAGGGAAATTGCATGAGCAGTGGAAGAGGGAAGGGAGCAGAGTGGAGACGCAGCCCGCATTTGCAGCGGTGGCAACGTGGTCCGCACCTGTGGCTGTGGAAACGAGGCTGACATCCACAGCTGCAGAGATGCAGGGGATCCCAGGACGGAACAGAGAACACAAAAGCCAGGAGGTAGGCTCTTTCCCTGCATCCCACAGCTGATCTCTCCCACCGAGGGGGCAGCATATCCAGCATTTGAGGCAATAACCTCAGTGAGACCTCCAGTTGGGCCTTAGGCCAGACAAAGGACACAAACTCCATACCTGGGCCGCTCCCCCCGCTCTTCCAATCCTACACTCACCCTTCCAGAGACTTAAACTGGCCCCTGAACAACTGAAGAGTAGTGTCAGATTACAGAGGAGCTACAGTGCTCAGGCTCTGGGAAGACTGGCGTGCAGCTCTGACCCAGGGAAGAGGCTGGGAAGAGTGTGAGTTTTGCTGGGCTAGGAGAGAACAGACTCCTCCAAACCCAGTCACCATCTTTTCTGGCCTGTGGGAAGAGTGTGACACGGCTGGGCTGCGAGAGAGAAGACCCCTGCATCCTCAGCCCCCACCCTTTCTGGCCTGCCTAGGGCAGGGCAATTACAACTGCAGAGGCACTCCCAGGGATCAGCAGTAAGCTGCAGACGCAGCTCCCATCTTTCAGCAGCTGAGAAATCCCCCGCCCACCACACACACATGCAGGGAAGAAGTGCCCTAAGACTCAGGAGAACTGGACACAGGGCTGGTGGTGCTACTCTCAGTGTGCATATGTGCAGGCAAGAGCAGAAACTGCACTGACTTTGTAGAAACTACAATCCAGACCCCTCAGCCCCACACATCTAAATCTGCAGTTCCAACGTCACTCTGGTGACCAGGTGACCAGCTCTGCATGCACAATATGCAGAGGACTCTTTGGTACAGCAGAGGACACCCTGGAGATTACTTGGTGGGCTTAAGCCAAGACTGGCACTGCGTTTTGTTTTGTTTTGTCTTTATAGCTTTGATATCTTTGCCTGTGTAGAGTGGGGGTTGTCAGTTGTTTTTACATGTAACGGTATTTGATTTGTTGTTGTTGTTGTTGTGGTGGTGGTGGTGGTGCTTGGTGATTTGCTCTGTTCTGAAATTGCCCTACCAGGGCCCAGCTTAAGAGGCACAAGATTCAACATAACCAGAGGCCAACTCCAGACCAAACCGGAGTACTACCGGGTTTGACCTACAAGTGACACACCCAGAGGGAATTCTCTACAGGCACAAGAGCTCATAGAGGCCAAACCACATTTAAGTGGTCAACCCTCACGCAGCAGAACACCCTGCGGTGGGCAGAGCCAAGTCTCACAACTAGTCAGCCTAGGAGTTAACCCCACCTACTCACAAGCGAAAAGCAATTAAAGATCTTCTTTAACAGGACAATATACACAACACAAGAGTCACCTTTGGAGCACACGCAGAGGAGAAGACCGAAGTAGTGCAAGTCAAATATAAAGAACACATACTACATAAGATAACCCAGCAAGAACTAAGAACTCTAGGGGATCTACCTAGTACATTGAAGCAAACACAGAGAGTCAGCCAGAATGAGGAAACAAAGAAACATGTCCTGAATAAAAGAACAGAGGAAACCTCCAGAAATGGAACCAAATGAAACAGAGGTAACCAACCTATCAGAGACAGAGTTCAGAACATTGATGATAAGAATGTTTAAGGAGCTTAGAGACGACACAAAGAAGGATAGAGAAATCATAATGAACAACCAGTTAGAAATAAAGAACACAATTACTGAAATAAAGAACTCACTTGAAGGAATTAACAGCAGGTTAGATGAAGCAGAGGATCGAATCGGTGACTTAGAAGACAAGTTAGCAGAGATCACCCAAATAGAACAACAGAAAGAAAAAAGAATAAAAAACAATGAAGATGGTTTAAGAGACCTCTGGGATAACATCAAGCGCAACAACATGTGCATCACAGGAATACCAGCAGGGGGAGAGAGGAAGCAAGGGATTGAAAACATATTTGAAGTAATAACGTCCGAAAACTTCCCTAACCTGATGAAGGAAACCAACATACAAGCCCAGGAAGTGCAGAGAGTTCCAACCAGGATAAACACCAAACACATTGTGTCCACACCAAGACACATTATAGTTAAAATGGCAAAGGTTAAAGACAAAGAGAGAATCCTAAAAGCAGCAAGAGAAAGACAGAGGGTTACATACAAGGGAACTCCCATAAGACTATCAAATGACTTTTCTACAGAAACATTGAAGGCCAGGAGGGAGTGGCAGGAGATACTCAAAGTGATGGAAAACAAAGGCCTACAACCTAGATTGCTTTATCCAGCAAGGCTATCATTTAAAGTTGATGGAGAGATAAAGAGCTTCCCAGAAAAGAATAAGCTAAAGGAATTTATTACCACCAAGCCAGCATTGCAAGAAATACTAAAAGGACTTCTGTAAATAGAAGAAAGATGAAAACAATCTAACTACAAATTTAAAAATGGCAATAACTATGTACCTATCAATAATCACTTTAACTGTAAACAGATTAAATGCTCCAATCAAGAGACATAGGGTGGCTGAGTGGATAAGAAAGCAAGACCCTTGTATATGCTGTATACAAGAGACTCACCTCAGAGCAAAAGACACACACAGGTTGAAAGTGAAGAGTTGGAGTAAGATATTTCATGCAAATGGAAATGAGAAGAAAGCTGGCGTTGCAGTACTTATATCTTACAAAATAGAGTTTAAAATGAAGAACATATTAAAAGACAAAGATGGGCACTATATAATAATAAAGGGATCGATCTGACAAGAGGACATAACCCTAGTAAACATCTATGCACCCAACATAGGAGCACTAAATATATAAAACAGGTATTGACTGACACAAAGACAGAGATCAACAGTAACACTATCATAGCAGGGGACTTCAACACACCTCTGACCACAAGAGACAGGTCTTCCAGACAGAAAATCAATATGGAAACAACCACCTTAAATGACACATTGGACTGCTTGGCTTTAATCGATATTTTCAGAGCATTTCACCCCAAAGCTGCAGAATACATGTTCTTCTCAAGCACACATGAAACATTTTCCAAGATAGACCATATGTTAGGTCACAAAACAAGTCTCGATAAATTTAAGAAAATTGAAATCATACTAATTGTCTTCTCTGACCACAGTGCTATGAAATTAGAAATGAACTACAGGAAAAAAGCTGGAAGACACACCAATTCATGGAGGCTGAATAACATGTTACTAAATGATGAATGGGTCAACCAGGAGATCAAGGAAGATATCAAAAGATATCTTGAGACACACACAAATGAAAACACGATGACCCCAAATCTATGGGATGCCTCAAAAGCAGTCCTAAGAGGGAAATTTATAGCATTGCAGGACCACCTAAAGAAACAAGAAACATCACTAATCAACAGTTTATCTTCACACTTAAGGGATCTGGAAAAAGAACAGCAAAATAAGCCCAAAGGGAGTACAAGGAAGGAGATAATAAAGATCAGAGCAGAAATAAATGAAATAGAAACCAGAAAAACAATACAAAAGATCAATGAATCCAACAGTTGGTTCTTAGAGAAGATAAACAAAATTGACAAACCTTTAGCCAGACTCATTTAAAAAAATAGAGAGGACCCAAATTAATAAAATGAGAAATGAAAGAGGAGAAGTGACAACAGACACTGCAGAAATACAAAAAAATTTAAGAAATTACTATGAGCAATTATATGCGAACAAATTTGACCATTGGGAAGAAATGGACAATTTTCTACAGGCGTACAACCTTCCAAGGGTAACTCAAGAAGAAACAAAACCTGAATAGACTGATTACCACCAGGGAAATTGAATCAGTAATCAACAATCTCCCAACAAACAAAGCCCTGGACCAGATGGCTTTACAGGTGAATTTTACAAAACGTTCAAAAAAGAATTATCACCTATTCTCCTCAAGCTCTTCCAAAAAATCCAGAAGGAGTGAAGACTCCCAAACACTTCTTACGAAGCCACTATCACCCTGATCCCAAAATCAGACAAAGACACCACAAAAAAAGAAAACTACAGGCCAATATCTCTAATGAATATAGATGCAAAAATCCTCAACAAAATATTAGCGAACAGAATTCAGCAATACATTAAAAAGATCATACACCATGATCAAGTGGGATTAATCCCTGGTATGCAAGGGTGGTTCAACATCCGCAAATCAATTAATGTGATACACCACATTAACAAAATGAAAAATAAAAATCACATGATCATATCAATAGATGCAGAAAAAGCATTTGATAAAATCCAGCAGCCATTTATGATAAAAACCCTTAAGAAAGTGGGAATAGAGGGATCATATCTCAACATAATAAAGGCCATATATGATAAACCCACAGCTAACATCATACTCAATGGGGAAAAGCTAAAACCATTCCCCTTAAGATCAGGAACAAGGCAAGGTTGCCCACTTTCTCCACTTCTATTCAACATAGTGCTGGAAGTTCTAGCCACAGCAATCAGACAAGAAAAATAAATAAAAGGCATCCAAATCGGTAAGGAGGAAGTAAAATTGTCATTATATGCAGATGACATGATACTATATAGAGAACCCTAAAGACTCCACCAAGAAACTATTAGAGCTGATAGATGAATTTAGTAAAGTAGCAGGATACAAAATTAATATTCAGAAATCAGTTGCATTTGTATATACCAACAATAAAGCATCAGAAGGAGAAATTAAAAAAAAAAAAAAATCCCATTTACAATTGCTCCAAAGACTATAAAATACCTGGGAATAAATTTAACCAAAGAAGTAAAAGACCTATACTCAGAAAATTATAAGACACTGAAGAAAGAAATGAAAGAAGATACAAATAGATGGAAACACATATCATGTTCATGGAATGGATAGGAAGAATTAATATAGTTAAAATGTCCATATTCCCTATGGCAATATACATATTTAATGCAATTCCTATCAAACTACCAACGGCGTTTTTCACAGAAATAGAACATATAATCCTAAGATTTATATGGGACCATAAAAGACCCCGGATAGCCTCAGCAATCTTGAGAAATAAGAACAAAGTGGGAGGTATAATGATACCTGACATCAAATTATACTACAAGGCTACAGTAATCAAAGCAGCATGGTACTGGCATAAAAACAGACACATAGATCAATGGAACAGAATAGGAGTCCAGAAATAAATCCATGCCTATATGGCCATTTAATCTATGACAATAGAAGCAAGAATGTACGGTGGGGTAAAGAGAGTCTATTCAATAAATGGTGCTGGGAAACCTGGACAGACACATGTAAAAAAATGAAGCTGGACCACCTCCTTACACCATATACAAGAATAAATTCAAAATGGCTTAAAGACTTAAATGTATGATCTGAAACCATAAAATTCCTAGAAGAAAATATAGGAAGAAACTTCAAAGACATTATCCGGAGTAAGATTTTTATTGATATATCCTCTCGCGTGAAGGAAGTAAGAGAACAAATAAACATGTGGGATTACATCAAACTAAAAAGTTTTTTCACAGCAAGGGAAACCATCAATAAAACAAAGAGGTATCCTACTGAATGGGAAAAGATATTTGCCAATGATATATCCGATAAGGGGTTAATATCCCAAATTTATTAAAAAACTCACTCAACTCAACTCCAAAAAAACAAACAACCCAATTAAAAAATGGGCAGAGGACATGAAGAGACATTTTTCTAAAAAGGACGTACAGATGGCAAACAGACATATGAAGAAATGCTCAACCTCACTAACCATCAGAGAAATGCAAATAAAAACCACAATGAGATACCACCTCACCCCAGTCAAAATGGCTATCATCAATAAATCAAGAAATAACAAGTCCTGGTGCGGATGTGGAGAAAAGGGAACGCTTGTGCACTGTTGGTGGGTTTGCAGA
Organism: Rhinolophus sinicus; assembly: GCF_036562045.2. Taxonomy (NCBI): domain Eukaryota; kingdom Metazoa; phylum Chordata; class Mammalia; order Chiroptera; family Rhinolophidae; genus Rhinolophus; species Rhinolophus sinicus. Next base: position 74,366,769 of record NC_133760.1, read on the forward strand.
TTGGTGCAGCCACTATGGAAAAAAGTATGGAGGTATCTCAAAAACCTGAAATTGGAACTACCTTATGATCCTGCAATTCCACTCCTAGGTATCTATCCGGAGAAATTCAAAACTCTAATTCAAACATCTTTATGCCCTCCTATGTTTATTGCAGCACTATTCACAATAGCCAAGACATGGAAACAACCGAAATGCCCATCGGTAGATGACTGGATTAAGAAACTGTGGTCCATTTATACAATGGAGTATTACGCAGCCATAAAGAAGAAAGAAATCTTACCATTTGCAACAACATGGATGGACCTAGAGAGCATTATGTTAAGTGAAATAAGTCAGACAGAGAAAGACAAATAACATTTGATCTCACTTATATGTGGAATCTAAAGAAAAGAATAAGTGAATGAACTAATCAGAAACAGTTTTGGAGACATAGAGGAAAAACTGAGGATTGCTTGATGGGCAGGGGAGTAGGGATAAGGGGGAAGGTGAAGGGATTAGAAAACAGTCAGTAACCACAAGATGGAAAATTAATTTGGGGAATGTAATCAATAATGTTGTAAAGATTTTGTAGGGTATCCGATGAACACTGGTCTCATTTGGGCGACCACCTCAGGGATGATGTAGATGCCTGATCACTGCACTGTACACCTGAAGCTGAACAATAATGAATGCCAACTATAATTTTATATATATATATATATATATATATATATATATATATATATATATATATATATATATATATATATATATATATATATTATATGTATATATATATATACACACACACATATATATGTATATACTTACAAGAAGCGGAGTACAGCACTAGGAATAGAGACAGTGGAAATGTAATGGCTGTGTGCAATGTCTGAGGGATGGGGGATGGGGGAGGGGTATTCACACAGTGTGAGGGATATAAATGATGAACATCTAAGTATTACTTTTTCTTGTGTATCTGAAACTAATAATAAAAAAGAAATAACTTTAGTGATTTGAGAAATGGCAGGAGGGTCTAAGTGGCTTGAGTACAACAGTTGATGAAATGGCACCAATAGCAGGGGCAGATCGCATGAAATATTTTATATTTCATTGGCTGTTATGAGTCAGGAGAATAAGGAGAGGCCTAGAGACTATGGTGGCTGCTTCTGGGAGTCACAGCCGTGGGTATTGTGAGGCCCGGTCAGAGGTGGGATTACCTTAAGTTACCCAGGTAGCATGTGCTACAGGTTGGGGTGTGACTAATGAGGGAAAGAGAAAATCAAAGATGACATCAGGGTTTGGGACTTGAGCAATTTAGTGGGTGGGATGCAATTTACTGAGATGGACAACTGATGTGAAGGGAGGAGGAAATAAAGACCTCGGTTTGAGACACTTTGAAATGTTCATTTGGGAGACCAGTGCTCTAACTCCTGAGCTAGGGAGCCTTGGAAAGTGGAAGTTAGAGATCTAAGAAGGACAGGACAGGTGGAGTGGGCAGAGGGGATGCAGCTGAATCAAGCAAGTGGTGACAAGCACCCACCAGAGAAAAGAGATCAGCTATTTCAAGGCAGTTAAATTTTCAAACTCAACCCGACTTTAAAATTGGCTCCAGCAGAGGATTTTCAGGGCAGTGGAACTATTCTTTATGATGCTATAATCATGGGTACATGTCACTATATATTTGTCAAAATTCACAGAATGTACAACACACAGAGTGAACCCCGATGTAAAGTATGGACTTTTGGATGATAATGTATCAATGGAAGTTCATCAGTTGTAACAATTGTCACCCTGGTGCCATTTCTTGATAACAGAGGGAAGTGTGTGTGTGTGTGTGTGTGTGTGTGTGTGTGTGTGTGTGTGAGACAGGGGATATGTGAAACTCTCCCTACTAGCCATTCAAGTTTTGCTCTAAAAAAGTAAAGTCTATTATTTAAACAAAATGTTCATTTGCAATCTAAGTACACAATTGAATATATTTATCTGGAGATCAGGGGGCAAGAGGTGTATGTTTGAGATGTGTCTTTGCATGTTAAATTTTCTTTTTGTGTGTGTGTGTATTTTATTTTATTTTTTTTAATTTATTGGGGTGACAATGGTTAGTTTAATACATCATCTATATATTGCATTATGTGTTTACCTCCCAGAGTCAGTTCTCCTTCCATCACCATATTTTTGACCCCCTTTACCCTCTTCTGCCACCCCCTCCCCCTTTCCTCTTGTAACCATTAAACTGTTGCCTGTGTCTATAAGTTTCTGGGGTTTTTTTGTTAGTCTTGTTCCTTTGTTGCTTTCAGTTGCAACAACATGGATGGATATTGAGATTATTATGCTAAGAGAAATAAATTGGACAGAAAAAGTCAAGATCATATGATTTCACACACATTTTCTTTCTTCAATTGAAGGTACCATGTTTCCTCGAAAACAAGATCTAACCAGACAATCAGCTCTAATGCGTCTTTTGGAGCAAAAATTAATATAAGACCCGATCTGGGTCTTATATTAATTTTTGCTCCAAAAGACGCATTAGAGCTGATTGTTCGACTAGGTTTTATTTTCAGGGAAACAGGGTACTAAAGTGAGGATCTGAAGGCTGAAAACATTTAAGAGGGCCATGTATCTGCTTATAATTGACATGTTTTATTATCTCTACAATAATCAAAAGAAAAAAATATAGGACAAGATAAAGAACTTGAGACAGAGGCATTTATGACTAGAGAAAAGCTTTTTATAAATCCCATGCTGTAGACACAGCAAAAAGTATACTAGATGATAAAGCTGTTATGAAACTATAATAAAAGATGACTATTTTATAATTAGTATGGCCCAAGTAATTCAAAATTATTGTAAGTTAGTTTTAAAATGTAGATTTAAAATATCTAGAATTTTAGTACTAAATACATAAATTTCAAGTATTTTACTTAAAAAAGCAAAATATTTAAAATTCAGCTGGACACAAATAGTGGTATTTTAGAGTCCATTATGAAAGCATAAGCAAATGGAATATTCTTTCAGACAAATAATAGGAGTACTTGATACCACAAAACATTAAAGTAGGGGTTTGGGACAATTTTTAATGCACCATCAAAAGGATTGGTAAACATGTGGTGATTTTTTTACTGATGGTCAGAAAGCAATGAAAAGCAATACAGTATTGGTGAATACTATAAAGGTTTTGACAAATTTTGTTCCAGTAATCATTAAGTGAATAAGCATTAGTGTTCGAAAAGATATTAGCGCATTTTCTAATCTTTAAAAAGACTTTTAGCTAAAAATCACTCAAATGTATTAGAGTTTAGTGACCTAGAATATGTTACAGATATCTTAAACTTAATTGTAATTCAATTTGACAACATGGTCAAAAATAATCCTGCTTAAAACAGCTAAAAAAATTGAAAGATTTGGATTTTACATGAAAAACAAAATGTAAGTGATCATTTTGAAAAGTTGAATACACTACTGATATATGTACTCAGGTGTCTGAGACTTTTATTTGTTTTACCTTTATATTAATTTTTTAAAAATATCATAAACTAAAACTTCCTTGGTGTACGGTTTTATGAATGTCAACAGATATAGATTTCCATAACCAGCAACAGAACTAGGAATAGTTTCGTAAGTTCCCCTCTGCCAGGTAAACTCCCTGATTCTGCCATTTTAACCTTACCCTCCCTAACACTTCGCAACAACTGGTCAGTTCTCAGTCATTATAATTTTATCTTTTCAAGAGTGGATTTTTTTCTTTATTATATGTATATTTAAGATTGTACATATCCCACGAGACATAGTCCATCATTTTCTTAAATTCACAATGAAAAGCACGTTGACAATTTTCATCTATTCCATGGAAGCATTTTCCTGGAGTGTTTGTCACCTACAATCTTTATTTTTTTTCATTTCTTTTTAAAAAATATATATGTCATATCCTTTTTGATTACTTATTGTTGAAAATATTTTTTTTTAAATTGAGACAATTATTGTAAAGATGTTCTAATGGAAAAAATACAAGACTAGGTTCTACACTTATGGATGAGTATCTTATTCTTATTTTATTTAGTATTTACTTCTAACCTAGTAAAAAAAGGTAGGATTTTTCAGTCAGAGAATATTTTCTTCTCTCCTTCCCCCATGGAAACAGACTATTACTTGCAAGTACGGCTTATTTGTATGGTTCCATATTTATATCCACCTCCTCTGTTCCTCAGAGCTATTTATGTCCCTCTCTGCTCCTCAAGCTAAATAAAGTAAGAGATGATCCTGACAGCAACCCTGCACATCACCTGTACTTCTGTAAACATGCAGTCTAGCTCTCCACGTCAGGTTATACGCCAGTCTCCTTCATGAACGGTACTCTGGTGGCTTCTTCTGAAAGGTCAGCATGGAAGCTTCTCTCTGCCTCCTACCACAGGAGCCCTGGTGTTCTCCCAGGTATCAGCAGCCCTTCCACTTGACTATAGGTTGCTTTAGGTAATCTGTGATATCCTAGCTTTCCCAGAAATAATTTGTATTGTTTCTTGTTGTCGTATATTTTAGATACTTTTTTGGGAAAATAATGAAAGATTTGTTAACTTTATACCCCAATCTTCACACTGGAAGTACCAGATGCAGCATTTCTCCAAACAGCTTCTCTCCGCTTCCAAAGTGTTTTCACAAGGGACGTGGAACTGGCAGAAATACCATCTAACTGGTGTAGTCTGGCTCGATCTGGAATCTCAGTTCCTGTTTACAACACAGTCCTTTTGTACGTGGGGCTCGGATTCCTTTTCAGGAAAAATATGTATAACATGGGCACTTTCATTTGATGAAATTTTACAAACACCTGGTTCTCATGTTTTGTTTTCCTTTTAGCCAAATCTACAACTGGAGAAAAAGAGTGTGTGCAGAGGTATGTCCTCCTCTCACTAATCTGGAAAGTACAGCACCAACCTTAATTTTCCAAGACATGTTTTTCAAAAGCACATAGAGACCCAGTTAAAAAATGAATTCTCTGAAGCCAATCCGAGCGTCTTATCATAATAGCTCTCCTGTTCATTTACACTACGCAGATGAATGCCAGAATTTCAGAGGTTTTAATTAAAAAGTGACTATAAGTGATACACAATAACCAAGCAATTGACACACAATGATTGCACCATTATCACTGGTTCTCCCAAGATTTTTTTAAATAAATGCTGAAATGTCCCAAGAAGCCTATTTTTAACAATATACATAATAAGAACTAACTCTAATTAATAGAGATCACCACAGCTGCCTTTTAAGGGAAATTATGCGTTTTTTTTTGTTTTTTTTTGGTTAACGTATGTATAAATCCATAATGATACTAAATTGTCTCTCTGCAACTCAATAATGACTTAAAATAATATTCCATTAGAAGACTTGAGCAAAGATGTTCTAGAAACTTTGAAATAATGTTCGAATTCTACAGTTCAATGGTTTCTTTATAACAATTCTGAATAATACTCCTGTACCTGTTCCCTTCAATACAAACAGATGCACACATGCACACATAAACATGCTCACACATGCAAATACACACACGCACACATATATTAACACGCACACAAATACATGGGTATGAGAGTTTCAGGACTCTCTGATGTAAGCACTCTATGCAATTATATCATGTATCAATTCCTAATTGCAACACAAAATTCTATTGTGCAAAATACTAAGATTTTTCAAATGTGGTTATTTTCTGTTTAGTTTCCTTAAAACTATACATCTAGATGTCCAGTGATTGTTGTAATCTGGCATCTCATGAGATGGACTTTTAAAGTTGCAATTTTTCATTCATATTAAATGTTTAAGAATTTACCATCCTCAGCTCTAACCTTGGATTAAATTATGGTCAACTATTAAGTTAATCAGGTCATTTCATGTTTAACATATGTGCTTCCTCCATCCCATGTGTCACAGCAGAAATAAGAGACTTTCCTCTTATCTTGCCAACCTCTTTCATTTCCCCTACATATTTCATCTCTAAACTCAACTCTGCCTGTCTCTTAAGACACAAAAATTTGCTTTGAACACTCCTCTTCACATTTCTCCATCTTTCCATATCACTGTGTCCTCACAATTCTTCCATCCTCTCTGTCTGTAGATAATCATTAAGAAATAGCTCACATGTACAATTTTCCCTAACCTTCCAAGCCCCAGTGTGTTCTCTCTCTCGAATTTCTCTAATACGTTCACCTTTACACTCATTGGTACATTTCACGTTTTTTGGTCCCATCATCTTTTCTTATTGAGAGAAGATGCCAAAAAAGGGAAACACATTTTTAAAAAGGAAAAACTGTACTAAAATTGAAATACTCGTATACCAATAACAGAAGACAAATACAAGTTATGTGTATACATTTTTTGGCACCCCGGTATTCTATGTCTCCCAACTACATTGTGGATGTAATAGAAAACAGAGATAGACTTGCTTATTTTTTGTCCCAAAGTGTTCTGTGCATATGTCCTATCAAATGCACTTGATTGATTCACTGTGAACCTATTTTCTTTGCACATGGCTTAACTGATGATAATGAGTCTTTAATGATGGCATTTAGGTTAAAAGTCTGGGTAACAAATTGGGTCAGGAATCATTTCCCTTCATCCTCATATTTGATTATATATCTATGTGTAACATTAATCCTAAACACAATTTAAAGCTTTCATAATATTATTATTCCTGGAGTGTACTGATGTGGAGAGGAGATTTATATTGCCATTATTTTCAGTCAGAACATTTAAGATTTATAAATATATTCTCCTTTTTTTTTTTTTTTTTTTTAGTTGTGACTCCAGACAGGATCAAGAAGTTTTACAATCTCGTCTCTGGGTTTCATGGAAACTTACTCTACCCTTCTTTGTTCGCCTCTTAAGGCACTGGGTCAGCCTTTAAAGGGCACAGGAAAGGGCATACATACATATTCTTAACACTTTCAGGATGCTTAAGCAGGCACTGTTGTCCATTGGCTGAGAGTGAAGGATCACAGTGAAAGAGCTATGGTCCCTTACTCATCTGCTGTCTGACCTGGCAAATCACTAACTTCTCTAACTATACTTGTCTTGGTCAGCTCCAGTTGCTATAACAAAATACCATAGAATGGGTAGCGCAAACAGAAGACAGTTATTTTTCACAGTTCTGGATGCCAGGAAAGCCAAGATCAAAGTGTGAGCAGCGTTGGTTCCTGACGAGATCCCTCCTTACAGCATGCTGACAACGCCTTCCCTCTGTGTCCTCCACATGGCTGAGGAAGAGAACGCACTGGTATCTCTTCATCTTCTTATAAGGACACAAATCCCATGATGGGGGCTCCACTCTCATGACTTCATCTAAACCTAACTACCTTCCAAAGGCTCCACCTCCAAATACACTCCCATCGGTGGTTAAGGCTGCAACCTTAGGGGTTTGGGGTACAACGTAAGGCATTCGGGGGGAACAGTCCATAACAAGACTCATCTATTAAATGAGAATATATGATAGGAATCTTTAAGAAAATTCTTAAATACAGCCTGAGATTCCAGGGCATAAACCCTACCTGAGTCTCTGTTCTCTACCCTCCAGTCTTCCCTCTGATGAATCTGCTCTAAGCACAACGTCCCTTAAAACTGCTTCGCTTGTGCTGTTCTCTCCCCCAGGAAGTCTGCACCCCAGGTCTCCACCCTGCTGGTTTCTTCAGATTCCTCTTCCTCAGTGAGACATTCTTTATCAACCTTACCAAAAGACACTTCTCATACTCCCTGTTTATTATATTCATACCACTTGTATTTAACATTTCCTGTTCACAAAAGCTAATCAAAGCTAAGCTCCATAAAAGCAGAGACTTTGCCTCTCTTGTCTGCTGTGGAATCCCCAGTACCTAAATTATGTATGGCACAGAGTGAGCATACAGTCAAGATTTACAGAATAATTAATTATTTAAGAATTAAAATGTAGTATCCCACACAGAAGTATTTAGTAAATGATCTCTGTATGAACATGCACATATAATTATTTCAACTTTAACAAAATAATCAAAATAGCTGTGTTTTAATCCCAAGGTTCAAAGGTTATAAAAATATCGACATAAGAAAGATATTTTCATATGATTTGGTATGGTCGTTTGTATATAATTTTTTAATTCACCTTCCTATGTTATTTACGTATATTAAAATTTAAGTAAACTCATTTAATTATCAAAACACAGATGCATATTCATAACATAAATGGTTAAACGATTGTTTAGATCTGCCAATGCACAACTAGATTTTCTCACAAAATCGGATACCCTCAGACATTTAAGGGCAGTCAGTAGCCTATGAACCCAACACTGAGGAAGGATAAGGTATTTAAACAGAACTCTGGCATCATATAACTTGGGAATGAATGGAATTAAACACCATTGAGTCTTGCCGATGTTTTCTGTCATCTTCACTCATCTTTTACCTGTTTGCTTTCTACCATCAACTTCTTTCCCATGATTTCACATCAATCACACTCTTGTATTCATCTTGTCATGTTCCCTCCCTTAATGTCTACACATAATCCTTCATTCTCCCATCTTCTCATCCCTTTAGATTCCTTTTCATTTCATCTTTTTCCTAAAATAACAGGTACCATGTTTCCCCGAAAATGAGACTTAGCCAGACAAACAGGTCTAATGCATCTTTTGGAGCAAAAATTAATGTAAGACCCAGTATTATATTATATTATATTATATTATATTATATTATATTATATTATATTATATTATATTATATTATATTGCATTATATTATACCCAGTATATATTATGTTATATTATATTATATCATATTATATTATATTACCCGGTCTTACAGTAAAATAAGACCGAGTCTTATATTAATTTTTGTTCCAAAGACGCATTAGAGCTGATTGTCTGGCTAGGTCTTATTTTCGGGGAAACACGGTAAATACAGATGTCATTAAGGTGTAAATGATAACTAACAAAATATAAGAAATAGAGGAGGAAAAAACAAACAACTACCAGTTAGAGTCAGTGTCACCCTTCCTCACATCCATCCTCTCCTGGAACTTTCAATTCTTACTATCCTTCTAATTTCAACAACTGGAAAAATAAAAGTCTAATTTCCCCAACACTCTTATTTACTGCCTACATAAAGAAACTATTCTATGTTATTGGCTTGCCTCTTGAAATGACTCCATTTCAACAATAAGTTGGTTCATTTAATCATTTGTTCCCTGACATACTCATATTTCTAATACAAAAAGATATGTTATTTTATTATTTTTTTTTAAATGGACATGCCACCCTTGAAATCTGCATTCCCAATAGTCTCCACTCAATCTCGGCAAAAGCCTCCTCCTCTCTTGCTAGGTTCACGACACTAGGCACATAATTGGAGCAAAAATGTTTGTGGAAATGAATGATTTCTCCAAAAAGAAACTCCACTCTGCCCCTCCTTGTATCTCACCATCTCCCCTCATCAACACGTGACTTCAGTCAAGTTATTCTCCTTCAGATGGCTAAGGAAGCTGTGTAAATTTTTACTGACATTCCACTGCATGCACTCTTCTCTAAAACCCCTTACTTACTCCATCCCACTGAGGAATTCTTTATTCTTGAGGTCCGTATCAATTATCATTTTTTTATCACAATCAACCCTTAAAACAAACCTCTCATTGATGCGGAATTAACGATGTACTCATCTGTGTGGTTTGGCCCCACAGAAATACTTTTACTTCTTCGTTTATCACATTACACAGAAGATAGTTATCTTTGTTTATGAACCCTCTTTAACTAGGACAAGGGCACTTTTAAAATTAATATGTTATAAATGAATATTCTACTTATAGCTAATAGTCTTTTCCCAGCACTGATCTAAAAGACTAAGATTAGAATTTGAAAATTAGCACTGTATAGGAACATGGTACTTATCCATTATAAGGCAAGATGTGAAATAACATATTAAAAAGGCATTTCACAGAGGGTCATTTTATAATTAAAAAGGGCCAAGCCATCAAAAAGATAACAATTATAAAACATATATGAGTCTAGTGACAGATCCCCTTAATAAATAAAGCAAAAGTGACAGAATTAAAGGAAGAAATAGCAATTCAACAACGAGAGTTGGAGACATCAATACCCCCCTTTCAATAATTGATAAAACAATTAGGCAGAGGACCAGTAAATAAACAGAAGGTAAGAACAACACTATAAATCAACTAGAACTAACAGACAGGACACTTCACTCCAAACAGCAGAATAAACAGTCTTTCAAATTCACATGGAACATCCTCCAGGGCAGACCATATGGTAGCCATTAAACAAGCCTCCTTAATTTTGAAAATACGTATTAAAATAATCCAAAGAGTAGTCTCTAGCCACAATAGAATGAAATTATAAAATATAACAGTAAGAAATTTTGGATATTCACAAATATGAGGAAATTAAACTATGGCAGTACACTCCTAAACAGATAATGATCAAAGAAAAAAGTACAGGAAGTAAGAAATGAATAAAAACAACAACAAAACCCACTAAAACTTATAGAATACACTACAAACAGTGCCTACTGGAAAATGCATAGCTATAAACACTTTTATTGAAAAAGAAAAAAAAAATCAAATCAATAACCTAACCTCCCCCCTTTAAGGCATTAAAGAAAAAGAGCAAAGTACACCCAAAACAATACGGAGGAAAAATACACAAAGGGTGAAAATGGAAATAAAAGAAATAGAGAATACAAGAAAATAATAAAAGAACTCAACATAACCAAAAGCTGATTTTTGAAAGAATCAGCAACATTAACAAACCTTTAGCTAGATGAACCAAGAAAAAATGAAAGAAGCATAAAATTACTAAGATCAGGAATGAAGGAAGAAATATCACTGCTAATTTTATAGACATGAAAATAATTGTAAGAGAATATGTGCCAATCAATCAGGTGATTTAGAGGAAATGGACAAATTCTTACAAAGCCACAAACTACCAAAATGGACTCAACAAGAAATAGAAAATCTGTATATGTCTATAAAAGCTAAAGAGATAGATTTAGTAATCAGAGTATTTCTGCACAGAAAAGTCCAGGTCCAGAAGGTAAATTCCAACAACATTTGAAGAAGAACTGAGATTACTTCTGCATAAAATCTTCTGAAAAATAAAAGATCAAGTGAACTTTCCATATTATCTTAATACCAAAAGCAGACAGATATCACAAGAAAAAAAGAACTACACATGGTATCTCTTATGAATATAAACTCAAGCAGTCTAAAAAATATAATGAACATATAAAATACTAGTAACGTATAAACAACATATAAAAAAGATTATACAATATGGCCAATTATTTATCCCAGGAATGCAAGATTGGTTTAACATTAGGAAATCAATTGCTATAAAGCACTATGTCAATAAAGACAAAACCACATGAAAATATCAAAAGATTTAAAAAATGTAGTTTTAAAAATGCAACAACCTTTTGTGATGTAAAGGCTCAACAAATTCAGAATAAAAGGGAGATTACCCAACTTGATTAAAGGCATCTAAGAAAACCTTCAACTGACATCATAATAAAGAATGAAAATGCTTTTGCCTAAGGTCAATAACAAGACAAGGATGTCTGTTCCCACTATTTCTATTCAGCACTTGTGCTTGAGAGTCCAACCAGGAAAACTAGGCAAGAAAATAAAAGGAATCCAGTAGCATATTGGTGTAGGGGAGAATACAAGATGGCAGAGTAGATAAATGCTGTGCTTGCCTCCTCCTATATGACTACATAAAATTACAACTAAGTGAGAGAATAATCAACCTGGAGAAACAACTGAAGTCTAGCTGAACAGAAGTTTTATAACTAAGGATATATTGAAGAAGTCACATGAAGACTGGTAGGAGGAATAAAGACCACAACGGGCCTATCCCACACTTGCTGTGGTGGCTCAGAATCAGGAAGGATATCATGGCAGCGGAGGTTACCCCAAGGAGCAATGGAACCTAATCCTCCACACTGGGCTCCCAGCCCAGCTATCTGTGCCAGGAAAAGGAGCCCCGACAACATATGGCTGTGAAAAACTGTGGGAGTCCCACCATCCAGATGGGATGAAAGGCTATGGGAAACCCAGACGTCCTTTTACAAAGCCACTGCACAGATTCACTTGCTCACACTCACCTGGTCTTTGGGGGAGGTACGGTGCCTCAGGAGGAGTCAGAGACATTCAGGGAGAGACTGAGTTGTGTGGCTTCATGGCAAGGACTGGAGGGACAGTTGCCACATTCCACGTGTAAAACCCTTTTATGCAGCCGGCAGGCAGGCACCATCTGCTCTATGTTGAATCCCCTCACACATGGCCAGATCTGAATCTGAAAGGGCCTGATGAGCCAGGCCCCTCCATCCTGGCAACTCCCTGGGACCACAACCCACTCAATTCCTGCAATGCCAGAGCCTTTTTCAGTGAGCAGCCAGCCCCACCCACGTAGCATTATTTCTTAGAAAACTCTCAGGGGACCTGGGTCCCCAGGCTGGTGGTGGCTGGCCTCCGTGTGCTCTAAGCTCCTCTAAGAGGAGCTCCAGACTCAGTACTGTTGTGAAACAAGAAGCCAACCTAGTGAATACCACCCATCCCACCCTGGTGACTCTGAGGCCCCGCCACACCCAACTCACAAAGGAGATGAGGCTTTATCAGCAGGCTGAGTCTCATGGAAACCAGCAGGAAGTAGCAGGCATGAGATGACCTGGGCTTTTGGTGGAGCTATGCCAGGGCTGGTACTTGTGGCTGCCAGCTAGGTTCCAGCATGACCTCTCCCACACACCTCTAGGTCCATCACATGAGCTACCAACCAGGAATTACTTTGTAGCTCCTACCAGGTAGTCCCTGGTGGGATACAGGCAGAGGCTGACCTGGGCCTGCACCAGAGCCTGTCTCAAGAGGCCCCAGAACCAACATACCTGGAAGAAGGTACCGACCACAGCACCAACAAATGGGTTCCACAAGAGGCACACACAAAGGAAGGTCTCAGAAGGGACCAGAGCCTTCTGGCATGAATCCTGCTCCACGGGGTAAGTGCCATGCACAGCAGCTTGTAAACAGTAGACATGGCCAAACCCCATAGCCAGGCAGCCTGAGGCTCAAGCCCACCAAGTGACATGCCCAGTGACACAGAATTAAAATACTAAACAACAAAATAAAAGTGTCCTCTAAGTGCAAAATGATATTCTATAAGCAAACTAAATTGGCAGGAATCTTCAGAAAAGATATTATAGAATTGTTTGAAAAAATATTTTCATTAACTCATTTTCACTCTTTTTGATCATTATTCAAGATACATTAGAATACTTGTAATTCATAGTAATGACAAGATACAAATTTTATTTAATTACTGATGAATAAAATATTTCAATACCTCAGGATAATCTTTCTAAATTTCTATTATATGTAAACTCTAATATTACTTACGGGGCCACCTCATCCAGGGTCATTGCAGAATATTTATCTGAAGGGATAGAGGCTGTAGCTAGGTCGCTGCTGGGGTGGGCCAATCAGAGTTCAAATGATAACCTAGTCCATCCAGGTTGTGGTGCCTGGACTGGTAGCATTAGCATCACCTGGAAACTTACTAGAAATGCTTAAAATTGGGACATACCCAGACAAGAAATCTTAGTGTATGTCATAGCAAGCCCTCCGCAGCTGATTCTGATGCACACAAAAATTGACAACAACAGACTCAGGGAAATAATATGAGTCCAACTCACTTACAGCAAGTCATTCATTTAATTAATACAATGGCTTTGAGTAATTGTCAACAACAAAGACTAAGAAAAAAATGAAATACGAATAGTTTGAGGTGGACAGAATTGAAATAGCTAGCCACATGTACAAAACCAAAAATAGAATCCGTTTAGCTAAGATTGCAAAAAGGGTTTATAAATGGGAATAGTTTAAGATTATGAAAGGTTGTATGTGAACCACTAATCTTACAATCACATTTGACATGGTGTCTATAAGCAGCTCGGGAATAGTCAGATAGGGACCAATACTTTTCCTTTCATTAAATATTTTTTGGTAGAGACTTCAAAGAGATATGATCATTTTGAGGCACGTGATCTACAAATGCCCACAAATACCTATGTGACTGATAAAAGATGGCCATAAATTCTTTGGTTTTCTTCTTATTGAGAAATGAGATCGAGACAGATTCAAAACTGTCTGCGACTAATTAAACAACAGAAAAGAGCGGATGTGACACTCCAGGAACAGCACCCAAGAGTCAGGCCACTTCCACTTCCTGTTTCATGAGAATCAGTGTGGGAGACTAGAGGCTCCAAAACTGTCCGGCTATGTTAGAGAGCCATCTGTGAGGGGCTATGCCATGTAAGCACTCTGTTTAACAATTCCAGGTGTGTCCAGCCTCCCAGCAATTCCCAGACAAGGAGCGAGATACGTGCATGGAATCACTTTAAATCCTCCAGATCATCCCACCTGCTGGCTGGATCCTACCAGGTATCCTCAGTCTGCACTATGTGGAGGAGAAGCACCATCCAGCTGAGCCAGGCCCCAAGTCCCTGACCTACAAAGTTACAACGTATGAAAACATGGCAGCTGTTTTGAGCCCTAAGTTTAGCAAGTATCCTCATGTGAAGGCAGGCTACATCTTTCTGACACACTGAAATTTCAACAGGTGTTGGTATCTATAAGAGTGAGGTCCCCTAAGAGTTCTGGAGGGTGATGCAAGGAGGTCCAGCATCATGCTCAAGTTTCTAGCCTCCTTGTCAGATTTCCTGTGCTTTGTACCAGGGCAAGGTCCTACCAACAGCTCTATGGGTAAAAAAACATAATGGAGTGTAGAAGTAGCTTTGTTAATTCATGGTGATAATTTTGTTTTATGATAATCTATCTATTTAAGGGGAGAGGGGGAGCATAATGGAAAAAGTTCAGATAACCATGGTAGTATCTTGTTCTTTTGTTGTTGTTGTTGTTTTCATTGTCTGATTTTTGCTTTTTTGTTTTTTTTTCAGAGAAGAAACAGAGAAATGAGTTTAGGTGACTGGCCCACGGTGTAGTGAGTGTTGATATTTGAATTCAGTACTTAATTTTATTTAGCTTATTTATAATACCTATGTTAAGGGAATCAAAATCTTAAATTTTGCTATAATATTCTGTTTTTTTCTTTCCTAAAGGCTAATCATTAATCATCCTGTTCGTGTCTGCTTTCATATAAAATTTATGAAAATCCTCTATGGAAAAGATGTTATATCTATATATACAAATAGAAGGGAATAACATCTGATACCTAAACTCCACAGAAGGCTCTAATAAGCAAGAAATATTTCTGTACCAGTTACTGAATTCAGTAATTATGTAGAAAGAGGAAGACTAAAAGTGCTACGGATGGTCATTTATGTCTCATTAAACAAAGGCCGCTGGAGAGATCAGCTTACAAACCTAACCTTCAATTCTAGAGTTATCGTTTTGGGGGCGTTATGCTCTATGAACACTCCAGTTTGTTTCTTCTATAAGGCAGCCACAAACACCATGTTCTATGTATGGAAAGAACAGTTACGACACTCCAATTAGTAAAGACTCCCTTATATTCTTCTGTAATAAGAATCTCAGCCCTTTTTTAGTTTCACAGGTTTTAGACTGGCCTCAAGCTGAATCATTAAAAAATGAGCCTCTAGCAGTGTAGCAACTGTCAACACTGAGAGTCAGGCTGGTAGCTTTGAATGACACACTGGTCATGGCAGCCAGAATCCAGGAGTATCTACTTAATTCTCTGATAATATTTTCCATTTTGTCAAATCAATTCTTTATAGGGAAATAGTTCATCTAAAATAAAATGAATGAATATTAAATACAGTCTCCTCATGGCACTAACAATGCTTACTCTGACAACATAACCAGATATTACAAAACATATGCCAAAAACAGCTTAAGTATTTATGTATTATTCACATGCCTTGATCTAGGATCATGGGAGAAACACTTATAACGAATAAATTCAAATATCTGTTATAACAAAGCCTTCAATATTACCTGAAAAACCATATGGTTAGTCAAGGGATCAAGAGTATAGTTTGAAATATCAACTTCCAAATTCTGAGGGTAGGTGCTTTTCTATACCCTCAGTCACAGTAAGTCAGATTTCCCATCTTATATTTCCGTCAAGTGTCTGAAAATATTCTCTGATAGATATAGTCAATGTCTGCCATGAGATTTTATATAAACTGCTCTTGTTTCTTTAATGACTAGAAGTGGCATTCAACACTTCTGAACACCAGTGCCACCCTATACCCCTTAGGCATCAGACAAAATTAGGCTTTTGATCCTTTCATGCATTTATAAACTTTGAGTCTAAAATTCAGTGACTTTATTTTTTTGCCATTTACCTTCTTCTGTCAGGACCTAATACTCAGCTATCTCATCTTTTTGATATTTGTTTCTTCTTGGATACAACTCCAAAGTGTCATTTACATATATGCAACTTCTTAATTCCCTCTATGAAAGCTCTTTTACTGAAAACTAAACTAACTCTAACATCTGGGCTGCAAATTTGGCATTATAGGAGTCAAGCGAGAGTTAGAATGACCAAACAGAAAGAGCTCAGTGCATACCAATTATTACTCAGGCTGCTTTACGTTTGTCATCTCATCAATTCCCACAGGTAACTTCAGTGTATCACGGTTCACATGTTTTACCTGTAAGGAAACTGAGCCTCACTATAATGAAATATTATTCAATGACAGAGTACAGAAACACTCCATTCATCCAAAGAACAAAAACACCACTTCCTTGGTGGCCAAATCCTGGGAACTCTGAACAAAATAGGAAGGTTGGATATAAAAAAAATAATAACTGAAAAGACGCACTTACTTACAAAAAACTGACATATAAATCAATGTAACAATAAATCAGCCATTTTAATAACCACAGACTAACACTTGTAATTTTATTCCAAATCACATCTGAAATTCCATATTCATGGAGCTAATACGTGTAATACCCTAGGAAATTATTAAGTGTAATTACTGAGTACTAGGAACATAACACATCAAGACAGACAGAGAGAATCATCTCACTTTGCACATGCAGACAAGAAATACAAAATCCTATACATCTTGCATGTGCATGGAGTTAATTAATTAGCTTTTAACTAATATTAATAAGTTGCGATATGGAAACAAAATATTAATTATTAAAATAATAAAATATTTTATTATGAACACGGCATTTGAATGCAGTTTTAGATACATAATTTTCACAAACAATAATTCTAGTATGCACAAACACACATATATATGTGTTTTATATATATATAAAATTATTGAGTGATGTGTATGAGAATGAAAGTCAGCATACTGACTCCCGAGAGCCAATTTTAACCTTCAGAAAATTTCTTATTAAACAGATTAAAAGTTAAATTATATAAATTTATAATTAAATTAAGCAAATATGAAGTCAATTCATACAAAAAATTCATAATTCCCTGATTTTTTTTACCTCAATTCTATTACTTGACAATACATCTCATGCATCTGTGTGGAGAAATACTTTACAATGGTTTGCTGCTGATCTTCCCTGTCCAGCTTTGTCCAGAGATGTCGCTTTATAGTTTGAAATTGGCCCTGAGAGGAGTTTTTCAACCACCAAAATACGCAACACTAAAAATAAGGCTATTTTCCTGGAGAGTCAGTGGCTGGACACTTACCAGTACGCTGCTGTATACAGTTGTATGGTTATCTTCATTAATTCTCAATGACCACTATGTCAATAACATCAACACAGCTGATATATGAGTCAGGCCGATGGAGATAAAAATATGAACTTTATTAATGACGAAGCTGCTTTCAGAAGCTGCTTTCAGATCCGCAGCCAAATGAGTTTCCTAGTTCTCTGATGTGTAATTAGATGGTCACTCTGGTCCCAAACCACCTAACAGCTGCAACCTATCTTTGAGCATCAGCCCTGAGTGCAGCCACCCTGTAGGCAGACACATCTGCAAACTTGGGACAGAGAAAGGACATGCTGGGCCAACCGTGCTCTGCATCTTCTCTTGATGCATAATATCATTTAGTTCACGTTTGGCTGCATGTCACAGAAAAATACAGAATAACAATGGCTATATAAGACAGACCCCATATCACAGCATCTTGGAGGTAAGTGTTCCATGTGTGCTGTAGCTCTGTGTAACTTGCTGTCCTTCTGTCCTGAACAAGTCACAAGCAAACTAATATGATTCATTGCAGGATCTCTATCTCATCTGAACTCAGCGGCAGCAAAAGGAAATGAGGGGGAAACATCCCACCTTCCCTTATAAGCAGACTTCCTAAAACACCAGCCAACGGTTCCCATTTCATCAGTGAAAGCTTAGCCACATGGCCACAACTATTGCAATGAAAACTGGTAAACTGGGTCTTTTAGTTAAGACACATTGATGCTTGAGTTAAATTTTATGTTGTTATTAAAATTGAGGCAGGGAATATATATATATGGGAAATCTTAGCCATACCCACCAATTATATAATTAACTAAATGGGAAGAGAGGCCAAAAATGTCAGTGTAGCTGAATGCTACTCTAGAAACATAAAGCATGGTAAACCATTGTCTATTATAACCTCTGCTTTCTTACTCCTTGAATCTTGACAATGAAGACAGCAGAACTCGCACACACAGAAGGAAATAGAATTGCAAGGGATGCCACAAAACATTTAAAGGACTGCATAAAAATTAACGAGTTCCAATAATTTTGCATGTAATTAGGCATTCAGCTTAGACATAGGAGAGTGGGTAATCACGTATTTCCACAAAGCATTCCATATTTAACCTAAAAATTAATTAAATGAAACCTCAGTTATTGTGACTAATTTGGAAGAAAAAATCTACAGTGTAAGAAGGCTAAAATTTGTGTGTTCAAAAAAAAAAAAAACACACAAAAACTTCATCACACTAAATTACCAATTGTCTCTATAATTGGTTTAAAAAAGCATGACCTCCAAGAATTGGCTGTAATAAACAGATGAAAACAATCCATAAATCTACAGATTACTGTTAACTAAATCCAATTTTGTGAAGAAATTGTGGGTCTCTTCTTAATTAGTTTAATCATTATTACAACATGCATTTGTGTAGCAAATGCTTTACAAATAGTGTGAGTTTAAGTAGCATTCTAATGCTTGTCCAAATTTCTACAAATTCTGAACTCTGATGTCTGAATTAATGAGATTTTACATTAAATTCTAATTTTTGCAAGAACAAAGAAAGTTTCATAATCAGTAATGTACTTTTCAATCCTGATTAAATGTCAGAAATAAACACTGTTGTTACAGTCATCCCAACGAGAGAAGAATATTGAATGTGCCTTAATATCTCTTCTTAACGTGGCTTTGCAGTGCTCTTGTGAGCACCAATGCAGACGCTTAACATTATCTGATTAAGTTAGTCTGTTTTAAACATTTCTTTTCTTTTTGAACTAGCAATAAATCAGCATGTACCTAGGTGTTGCTGAGGAAGAGTAGTCTCCATCTACAAACAGAAATTTTAATATCTACCTAATATTGTGCCCAAACAATGAGATTTCCTTTCCATTCAACTTCAACATGGGAATCATTTTTAATCAAATAAGCATGATAATCAAATGCAAAGCAGTATAGGCTCATAGTGAATGTTTGACCTAATGAGAAGTTAACTTCTGCTTATGTCAGATAATTTAGCTCTCAAAGCCATAACTGACTATTAAGCCAAGGAAAAGTCTAAGCAAATCTATTAATAAATTCCTCCAGGAAGCTAGAAAAAAATCCCCTTCAACCCTTTTGCATTTTCTCCTTGTTAAAGATGTGTCATAGTTTCTCTGGGCCACAAATAAACCCACATCACATGCCTCATCAATTCTCAGTCTGTGTACAGTCCTTCAATTAACATACAGGATGATTGAAACACTAACAAAAACTCTACTTGATCTAGCTAGGCTCATTTATTGAGTCTGCGAGGTTAAACTAGTCTAATTAAAGGCGGTGGTGAATTTTAAGTGACTTTGGCATCCATTCTTCTATCCTCCAGACATTGTTCAAAAGACCTGAATGTTAACACTATCTTCAGGCTCACTTTTAATGACATAAACGTTATACAGAGTGAGACAGCTCATGCGAAAAACAGAACTAGGCAAACTACCTAATGTCATGAGAAATCATTAATTGGTTTTTTTTGAGCAAGAGAACAGATAAGCATTTGGTTGCCCTAATCCATCTCAGGGTCACTGGGATGGGTTTTCCCTTAAATGGTTTTCAGAACCATGAACATAATACTTCAATTTAGGTGTGCTAAGAAAAAAGAATATACTACATATGGGTTTTTAAATATTGTAACATTTCTATAATTTGTTCTTACTAGATTTAGATTGTGATGATGCAATAATCAAAATCAGGTACCAAAAAAAGAATATAACTTAAAGCTGGGAATCAGTTCTGTCTGAATTTTGCTGAAATTATAATTGTCAGATGATACTCTTACTTATTTGGATTAAATGGGATCTTTACACACTGAATTAGACTGGATTCCTGTATGTGTCGGGGAGACACAGTAGTGACACTGAACTGATACCAGGGTTGCAATAGAGTTTGAAAGATAGAGAAAGAAAAACAGTATCAAAAGCTAGGCACAGACTTCTGGATTCCACTTAAAATGAAGAGTGTAGGAAATACCATTGCTCCCAGTGTAACAATAAGAAAAAGCTGGATAATCTACAAAATCATAAATTTTCTTGAAAATGTTTGAGAGCTGAGATTGGAGGTCAACCAGTTTGCTTAAAATTTAGGGACATACAGTCACATGCAATGAAAGATAGCACATGGACAGAGACTCAAGTTGAACAAGGCATGGGAGGAAGATCAGGCTGCCACACCAGGAATTAAGATATTCAACTATTATACACCATGTTTCCCCAAAAATAAGAACTAGCTGGATAATCAGTTCTAATGCGTCTTTTGGAGCAGAAATTAATACAAGACCCAGTATTATATTATATTATATTACAGTATAGTATAGTATAGTATAGTATAGTATTATATTAAAGACCAAGTCTTATATTATAGTAAAATAAGACTAGGTCTCAGATTAATTTTTGCTCCAAAAGACACATTAGAGCTGACTGTCCAGCTAGGTCTTATTATCGGGGAAACACAATATATGTGAATATATATATATATATATATATATATTTTTTTTACTTATATTATATTAGATTATATTTATATGACATATATTATATATGACATACATTATATTATATATATATATGTCAAACATATATATATGTTTGACATATATTATATTATATATATATGTCAAACTGTTAAAAGTTGATTGTGGATTAAGGTGATAGTATAAAATCCCTTGTGTACAATAAGGGCAGTTTTTAACCCAATTACAGGCTCTTCTCCGCAGGACATCATTGACTGTTTAGGAGAAAGAATGTAGGTGGGGTGGGTACTGGATAAAGCCTCCATCAGTGGTGCCAAATTGAGGGTTGGGAAGGGACAGACAGTACTTCAGGAAATGCATAAAGTTCTGCAAAAAGCCCTCTTGGATTACTACTGTTCTGGGATAAATCTTTAAGCTGCCATAGAAAGGAAAACAAGTACTAATGTGTTGTACCCTGAGAAGAATGTCAAGACTCACTGCAGCTGTGAGAAAGAGAAGTACCAATGAGAAAAGGAATATGCAACTAATCCTTGTCTAGACCACAAGAAAACTCCTACCACTAAGGGAAACTGAGAGAACCCCATTACAGAGATCTAGGGACTTGGGGACTGCCTGTGTCTGAGTCTGGACCAGGTTAACAGAGAATCCAAATCCAGACATAGATATGGTCCAATTGTTAGAACTACCAGATAGGGAATTTAAAATAATTATAATTAACATAAAGACACTGGTAGAAAAGATGTACAATATGCATGAACAGATGGGAAGCACAAATGGGAAATAGAAATCAAAACTATAAGGATAAAAATAAAATACTAGGCAAAAAAATAGAAATTAAATAATGAAAACAATAGAAAACATACACACACTAAATCAGAATCTGCATTTTTTTAAAAAGCATCCCAGTGAATTCTTATTCTCATTAAAGTGTGAAATATTTCTATTTAGTCTATAGCTGAAGTAACACTGTCAGCAGTAGCTCCAAAGGAAGGAGTGAAAAAACAACAAGTATCACAGAAATTATTTACTATATTCTTTTTTTTACTATATTCTTAATGCTTAAAAGTTAGCACAAAAGTTTAATATCTTAACATCTGCAGAGTTATTACTACAATAATAAATTTTGCACATTACCAAATACGTATGAAATAGAAATTTAAAAGGTTGAAATAAACATAGAATGTTTTAAAATATTTCATTTTCTATTTTTCATGGTATAAAAAGTTTTTCTCACTAAATTTCTTAGTAATAATGTTAGTAACATTATATCTACTTGATATATTTGTATCTCTTTCATGATAGCATTAGTGAGCAAGTTATTGAAGGTTCAGTTCTTTGGAAAACTTTTGGTTCACATTATTGTAGAGAAATCTGAATACAAGTGTATAAATTTAGTTTATATCTATGCTTAATTTTTATAGGAGTCATAGCTATTAAACTGAGAAAATTACATACAATAGGTTGTAACAAATTGACATGGTACAACCAGCACACCTAGTGTCCAAATATTCTCTCCAATAAAGGGAACCAGGGATTCTTGGATAAATGGCTGATTCCAGGACTGGGGCAAGACATACAAAAGATAAACCAGTGCTGGAGCTTCTGGTAGGGCCAGAAAGTAAGGAAGAGGCCAGAAAGTAAAGAAGTGGCCAGAAAGTAAAGAAGTTCTAAAAACAAACAAAAGAAACAAAGCACAATGATGGGAATATGCTAAGTGGGACTCCATGAGGCAGGCAACCAACAACTCATTCACTTAAACAGACTATAATTTGTTTTTGTTTCTGCTCATTAGCAAAGCAAGGTTTCCGCCAGCCCACATGTAACAGGAACTCCACATACACATATGGTGGATTCACGTGCCCACCACTGCCCTTTCCCATAGCAGCCATGGACCTGATTAGGGAGGGAAGGTAAACACATGCAGAAATGAAATAGTCAAGCAAGTCAACATGCAATAATAGTTTCAGGTTCTGAAACACTTACATGCCAAAGAGTTTTATCTGCTCTACATACCTAATCAAATGGTAACAACTTACCTTTTTTTAATCTATAACTGGGGCCCAGAAATACTAAGCAATGTGTTGAAGGCACTATCCTCACAGGTACTAAAAATCAAACGTAATGTGTGAACCCTGGGAGCATTTGGGCCCTTGCTCCTCATCTCCAGGGTACACTGATGACTGACACAGAATTAACTACTAAATAAGGGGCACAGAAACATGTGCTCTGAGAGTCATGCTGTGCAAGTGATTTTTTTCTCATATAAGGAAATGGGAGCATCCTCTGTTCAGTAGGCAGAAAAAAAGTTTGATACATTTGCAAAGGCTACTTAAAGGTCTACTCTGACCTTGCTATTGAAGAGACATGCAGATAAGATCTTAAACAGCCAGAAGCTAATGGTCAATTTGGGGTTTACTGTGAACTCCTGCATTCAATGACTCTACCTCCTTTTATTTCCCAATGTGATCAAGAATAAAGTTAAATGACCTATCACTAATGCTGGTGTCAATTCCCAGCAGCTATTCAGCTATTTGGAAGTTGCTTTTCACTAGAGCATGGGTTTTCTCACCCCACTTCTCTCTCTTTTCTCAACTACCTACTATTTCTTTAAATCTTTGTACTTTACCATAAGAGATATACAGCAAATAAACAAATTCATAGTGTTCTCTTCTGCTCTCCAGATGGTTGACATGTATGAGGTAAGAAACATACATGTTCTTATGTTAATTTATTGATGCATGCTGCTAAATATCTGATTAATATCCTTAATATTCTCACCCCTACAGAAGATTAATATAAAAAGTCGTATGCAATTTGCATGTTGTTCTATCAGGTTTTAAAAATCTTCATCCCACCAATCATAATTTACATTCTTGCATTCCCATTAAAGACACCACTAAATTATGAGAGTAACATCTACATAATAAAACAAAATGTGGTGGGATATCTGTACTTTATAGTTTTCTAGTCTCAGTATGTTAGCTCAATAGCATCACCCAGTTAAGTTTTTTAAAAACTAGTTAAAGCTCTTTGCATAAATAAGTCTGAAGGCACTCTGGATATACAGATTATTTTTTCCTGTTTAAACCCCACATTTTTTTTATATAAATTAAACTGCCATAGAGGAAATGAATAAAGAAACATGGGAACAAAAGCACATAATAAATAAAAGAACTGAGGACAGGTCTGTTCATCATGGACAGGAGAAAATGAACATTAAACATTGGAAAGTCACTTCCATGCACCGCAATCTGCACATTACAATCTTGGAGGAGACTCACGTTCCCTTTTTCTTAGGCCTTCATACTCCCATCTACATCAGAAACAGCAACTCTAGGCAGAGATCTCTCCCTCTTTGAAGACATTCTGACACCCCACTTCACTGGTGAGAGCAGAAGTCCTTCAGATAGTTTCTGTAACAACTCTGGATGTACTTCCTTCATAGAATGGAACATGCTGACTGACTGTTTAACTTGCTCATTTTTCATGGATAGAGATTTTTTAAAAAGATTTTTATTAAAATGTAGCTAATATACAACATTATGTTAGTTTCTGGTATATATCATAGCTATTCAACATTGATACATCTAAGAAGTGATCACTACAGTAAATCCAGCAACCATCTGACACTGTACCACACTATCACAGTATTACTGACTATATTCCCTGTGCTGTATATTACATCCCCATGACTTATTTGTTTTAGACCTGGAACTTTGAACCTCTTATTCCCCTTCACCTTTCCCCCCCCCTTTTAAATTTTTCAATTATAGTTGACATTCATTATTATTTTATATTAGTTTCAGGTGTACAGCTTAGTGTTTAGACATTTATATAATTTATGCAGTGATCCTCTCAACAAGCCTAGAACCCTCCTGGTGCCATACATAGTTATTATAATATTTTTTACTATATTCCCTATGCAGTACTTGACATCCCCATGCTTATTTTGTAATGATCATTTGTACTTCTTAATCCCCTCCTCTTTTTCACCCAGCTCCCCAACTCCCTTCCAACTGGCAACCATCAGTTTGTTCTCTGTATCTATGAGTCTGTTTCTGTTTTGTTTGTTCATTCATTTTGTTGTTTAGATTCCACATATAACATATATGGTATTTGTCTTTCTCAATCTGACTTATTTCACTTAGCATAATACATTCTAGGTCCATCCATGTTGTTGCAAATGGTAAGCTTTCTTTTTTTTTTTTTTTTTTTTTGGCTAATATTCCAGTGTGTGTGCGCACGTGTGTGTGTGTGTGTGTGTGTGTGTGTGTGTGTGTGTGTTGTGTGTGTGTAATCACTTCTTCTTTATCCAATCATCTATTGATGAGCACTTAGGTTGCTTCCATGCCCTGGCTATTCTAAAATATATTTTAGTGAACAGAATAGAGGGGTGCATATATCTTTTCAAATTAATGTTTTGGATTTCCTCGAGTAAAGACCCAGACGTGGAATTGTTGGGTCATAAGGTAGTTTTGTGCATCCTCCAATACTTGTTTGTTGATTTATTGATGATAGCCATCCTGAGAAGTGTAAGGTGATATCTCATTGCAGTTTTAATTTGCATTTTTTCTGATGATTAGTGACACTGAGCATCTATCTTTTCATATGTGTATTGGCCATCTGCATGTCCTCTTTGGAGAAATGTCTACTCAGGTACTCTGCCCATTTTTTTAATTGGATTGCCTGGGTTTTTGGTATTAAGTTGGGTGAGTTCTTTATAAATTTTGATTAAACCACTATTGGATGTATCACTGGCAAATATCTTCTCCCATTCTGTCGGTTGTCTCTCCATTTTGTTGATGGTTTCCTTTGCTGTGCAAAATCTTTGTAGTTTGATGTAGTCCCTTTTGTTTATTTTTTCTTATGTTTCCCTTTCCTCAGGCAACATATCAGAAAAAAATGTTACTATGAGCAATATCAGCGAGTTTACTACCTATGTTTTCTTCCAGGAGTTTTATGGTTTCAGGTCTTACATTTATATTTTTAATCCATTTGGGGTTTATTCTTATATATGGTGTAAGAATGTGGTCTAGCTTCATTTTTTTCCCCCATGTATCTGTTTAGTTTTCCCAACTGGAATAGACTATCTTTACCCCACTGTATGTTCTTGCCTCCTTTGTCACAGATTAAGTGACCATATAAACATGGGATAATCTCTGGGCTTTCTATTCTGTTCATTGTTCTGTGTGTCTGTTTGGATGCCAGTACCACACTGTTTTGATTACTACGGACTTTTAGCAGAGTTTGATATCAGAAAGTGTGATACTTTCAACTTTGTTCTTTTCAAGATTACTGTGGCTATTTCTTCCAGATTTCCAATTGTTGGCATATAATTGTTCATAATATTTTCTCATAATCCTTTGTATTTCTGAGAACTTGTCACTTCTCTTTCATTTCTGATTTTATTTATGTGCACTCTCTTTCTTTGTTGATCAGTCTGGTTAAAGGTTGGTCAGTTTTGTTTATCTTTTCAAAGATAAACATTGGTTTCATTAATCTTTTGTACTTCTTTTTAACTCTATTTTCTTTATTTCCACTCTGATTTTTATTATTTGCTTCCTTCTTCTAGCTTTGGGTTTTAGTTGTTCTTCTTCTAGTTCCTTTAGTTGTGGGTTAGAATGTTTGAGATTTTTCTTGTTTCTTGAAGGAGCCTTGTATCGCTATGAATTTCTCTTTTAGTACTGCTTTTTCTGTGTCCTATAGATTTTTGGGTCATTGTGTTTTCATTTTCATTTGTCTCAAGGTATCTTTTGATTTCTTCCTTAATCTCATTGCTAAGCTGTTGAGGTTTTGTAGCATGTAATTTAGCCTCCATGTGTTTTTGTGCTTTTCATGTTTTTTTTGTTTGTTTTTGTTGTTGTTGCTGTTGCTTTGTAATTGTAGTTTCATAGCATTGTGGTCAGAGAAGATGCTTGGTATGATTTCAGTGTTCTTAAACTTGAGACTTTTTTGCGGCCTAACATGTGGTCTATCTTGGAGAATGTTCCATGTGCACTTGAAAAGAATGTATGTTCTGCTGCTTTGTGGTGAAATACTCTAAAAATATAAATTAAATCCCTATGGTCTCGTGTGTCTTTGAAGGTCACTGCTTCCTTGTTTATTTTCTATCTGGAATATTTACCCTTGATGTCCATGAGGTGTTAAAGTCCCCTACTGTGACTGTATGCTCTCCCTTTTTTTGGATAATATTTATTTTCTGTATTTAGGTGCTCCTATGTTGGGTGAATAAATGTTTAGAAGGGTTATATCCTCTTGTTTGATTGATCCTTTTATCATTATAAATTGCTGGGACAGAGATTTTTAATATCCATTTCTAAATTCAGGATATGATACAAACTTCAGCTTTTAGGTGTCTATGCATGAATGAATGGATGAATGAGTGAATGAATAGCATACAGAGGCAAAGTAGACTTGTACTCTGTTGCTCTCAAGTGCGCTGCACTAATGGTAGGAATTACAGAGACACAGAAATGACTTCCAGAACAGTCGGGCAGGCAGTAAGCTGACAGCCTTTAGTGTTTGGGCACAGGATGAGACCTTGCATTTGGAGAAATTTGCAGTAGATAACTTCTAAAATACCTTTCAATTACCTTTTGGGTCTCTTCTTTTCAAGCATGCTATGTTGATAAAACTTTGCCTTAGCTATATCTAGACATTTTTGTGCAAATATATTTCACTTTCAAATTCTAGTCCATGTGCAAGAAGCTCTTTTAAATATAAAGGAATCCCCTCTACTGATCATATACCTGTCAGTTTATTTTTAAAGATTAAATTTCAGTGCATAAAATTAAATTGACATATGTTTTTAAAGTTTAGGTTCAAGTTATTCAAAAGTACTTCTTAACTATACTTCCACCTCTGCCCTGAATTATACTGTGTTTAAATAACTGATTCTAACTCTTCATCTTAACCATGCAACAGTATAATGTGCGTTACCAAGGTACTCTGTGTACTGACAGCCTGAACAGTCTGTTATTCAAGATGTGTTGTGGTATATAGAGTGCAAAGTTACCAGTATTAATACAATTCTGTTGAGAGTCACTATTGAATCTCTTCCTTCCTTATTTCACTTTATTTTTAATGAACTATATGCTTTCAGAATGAATTAATAAATTCTGTGTGATCTAACCGAAAAAAAAAATTATTACCAACACCAACTGCTGCCCATAGAGAGTTCACTGTAATAACATCAAGACATCAAATACAATGACAGGGCTACATGTAATTTTAATTAGCTAAAAAAACTATCCTTAATTTTATTTAAAAATAAATAACAAAATCACAGATAGCAAATAATTAAATTACATCCTGCTTCAGAACACTAATAAAATATTATATGCTCAGAAAATAAAGAGATATTAAAGATTTAAAATGCCTTTAAAGATATTAGCTTGTACCATATGAAATGACCAAGTCAATATTTTCACCTTAAAAAATGTATTTTCAACTTTAGAAAAGTACAACAAAAATAAAAGTTAGAGTTATGAAATTTTACATAAAGAATCACCCCATTCTTCTGTTTCAGAAAAGATATTTTACTTAGAAAATTTCAGTATTTTATCTAAATTCAGACCGAGGGAGATTTCAAGTATAACAGATTTAAAACTCTTCTGAAAATAGAGATAATAGTGTAATGCCTGGCACATAATACCTATTAAATGAGTGTGAGCTTATAAAGAGAGGGAAAAGATAAATTAAGATTTTAGCTTACTGGAATAGACTTACTGCCTATGAGATGCCACCACACCTCTACTGTTCCATGAGCTGGTGTTTATGAATCACTCATCATGTGACAGGCAGGATTATAAGCACATGAGTCTATCTGACTCTAAGAATAACTCTATTATCATTTTATTTCTGGACAAGAACACTGAAAAGAGAAGCAGACAAAATTTGACCAAAGTCGAAAGTTTAGGAAATGGAACATGAGTAATGTATGGGTTCAATCTCTTTAACAAGCTCTTTTAACCACACTGCTGCCTCTTTTGTATAGAAAGCAATCAATGGGAAAGCTCCATTATTATCGGCAGAATAAATATAATTATGTCCTCTTATAATTTTAATTTTAGTTAAAAGTAAAAATGAATTGGTGGAATTCTGGCTTTCATTTAGGATATAAAAGCAAGAAGAACTGTCACTCCTACCTAATAATAAGATAATCAAAAAATATCGTAACTTTTCCTGAACTCATCAGTGAGCTGAGGTCATGGGCTAAGTAACTAAATTGAAATTCAAATCCGAGGAAAGATAATACCTCCCAGGAGAGGAAAGACACGATCACTGATTTACTCCTGAAAAAGAGCTGCCATAAAACCATGCGAGAATTCATCTAGAAATTTCAATGGATTGCTAAACGACAAAGTGGGCTACTGTGAAAGCACAGGAATCCCGTGAGGCAGAAACAGGGAAGGAATTCCCCCCCCCACCCCCCCTGAAGACACTTCTCTAGGGCTCTCAATTGTGGAGTAAGAAAGAGGCTGCAGGTAAGAAACAGCAGGGAGCCCTTCCAGATCCTTCTTCCCTATACAACAAAAGCTTTAAGTCACTGGGAGAAAACATCAGAAACCCAGTTGTTCCAGCAAAAGGAGATGATCCATTGTGGTTCTTGAATGAAAATCATAAAACATAAAACAAAACCAACAAGACATTTCCTCCTTTCTAGAAAGGAGCAGGAAAATGTCCTGCTCCCAGACCGCTAGAAACCTCTTACTGCTGGGGAGGAAAAGGGAAGGTGTCCCACGCAACTAACACCAAAGACACAGGCAACATACGTATATGCCAAAGACACTACAGTAGCAGTAAGTGTGGGAAACTGAGAAAGCCTCACCCCAAACTCCCAGGGACATGGGACTTGCCTAAGACTGAAGTACAATCCGGAAAGCAGACAAGTCCCACCACCCCCGCCTTCCCCATACCTGAATATTAAGGAAATCATGTGCTCCACATAGTACAATAAAGGCTCTTAGCCATTAATATCCTTTAGTGGAATCAGACATGATGACATTATTATTTATTAAAATATATGTGGAAGGCAAGATGTATCCTTATGGAACAATCCAGATTTTAATACTCAATTAAATCCTAAAAATACTCTTGTAACTTAGGCTATAAAATTATTTTTAATTGTTTAAGTTACATATTAAAGGAAATTTTACTTTTACTCAATCTTTATGGATTTTTTTCCACTCCTAACTTAATTCTGATAATATAATTATCTTTTATACTAAGTTTGAAATTACTTTCCAACTATTCTATTTTGAATTTTCTGTTTGTTTGTTAGTTTCAAAAACAGTTTTAAAACAATTATGAATAATCCCTGCTTTATTTGGTGATATACTTGACGAAATGTCAAGGGCACTCTTGTTCACATCTCTTAATTTCTCCTTAGGAAAAGACGCTTCGTGTCAACTAATGCAAAATGAACCCATACTGTACATTTACTTAACATATTTGATACACTCTACGACCCTGTCTGTAATATGATCCATAAGAAGGATGAAGACGTCCCTCCTGAAATAAGAAGCACGCAACTAGAATATAGATAGATAGATAGATAGATAGATAGATAGATAGATAGAGATAGATTAGAGATATAGAGATATATAGATATAGATATAGATATAGATATAGATATAGATATAGATATAGATATAGATATAGATATAGATATAGATATAGATACACACACACACACACTCACTCACAGGTACATACACACACATATACCTGGTCAGCCAAAAGTCCTCAAATGTTTTCACTGCACTGTCCTGACTATTAAAAAGTTACCATTATTCCCTTTCTAAATTATTTTAATAACCTCCTCTATATCACTATAACTTCATATCATTCCAGCTTTAGGTTTTTTAAAACAAAAACAGTGTCTAAAATTAAATTTTATATTATGGAATCTATACTGTTTTTCATTCTGGGTTTCAGACTGAGCATAAAAATATATGGTATAGAAAAAATTCATTACGTATATACCTGAAAAAAATATGTTGGTCAATGACAAATAAACAGAAGAGCTCAGCAATTACTTTGAAAACAAATTTTTATATTTTATCTTCATCCTATTATTTTCCTTGACTAATGATCACCAAACCCTCTATGCCCCCAAAATTATGATTATAAAAACCTTCAAAAGTAGAACATTTTTAAACTGGAATATATCAAAAAGAGCAAATTTTACCTTTAAAATTTTTATAAAATCAGTGCATCTACATGGTTACATTTTTATAAAATCAGTGCATCTACATGGTTAAATTTCAGTGTTCAAACTATTATCCAACAACTTAAAGTTTGCAAGGGCCTCTGTGTGGTATTTTTAATAAATGTCTTACATTATTATTCTGAAAAACAATTTTAGAGCATTTTTAGCAATTATGATTTTACTAAAAGTTGAGTTTTGTTTTAATATGGGTGAAGATTTTTAACAAAGGGAATATTAAGGAGTTGAAAATAAAAAAAAATTAAAAAATACACATTTCATGAAACAGGCAAAGCCAGTCCTATAGAATTCCTTATTTTCTGTTTACATTAAACATTTCTGATAGACACTGAAAGGAAATAAGAAGGGGTTATGCAGGCCTTCAGAAACTTTATTTACAGTTCCTTTACATAACATGTATACTGCTTATGGAGTTAATTCATAAATAATACATGAAAATGTCAAAAGTGCTTCATTGGCGCTGACCTACTCTGGATTTTCTCTACTCTAAATCTGCACTGGACACCACCGGAAATTCTACAGTTTTCTGAGGCAAATTGCCTTAAGCTTGTAATAGACCTCCGGAGAGTCACTTTCCTGTGATGCCTGGATTATCTGATGGCCAGTGAGCTGGCTCTCTATGGCTGTTCCCTAATAATAACGCTCCCTCCAAGGTGTGCTGTAAGGGTATTCTATTCCAAGTACAGACTCCTTACCCCACATCCTTGAGCCTCTAAGCAGGAATGTGAGATTGCACGCTCCTTTCTGAACCAACTGATAGGTCTGAACACATGAAAATTCTCTGAAAAATGTGCTCTGTGTTGCCCTGGTTTTGTGCAGAGTCTTATGTTAGTTTCATGGTTAACACTTGAAATGAAAGCTGCTAATTTAATATCCACGATAAATTGTAATTCAGTCTCATTGGCTGGGGACTTTTCTTGAATCATTACATACATCAAAATTGGATAATTCAAGAGGTACATTTTTAAGATCTTTATTATAAAATCTACCTATAAAAGGATATCCAGAAATCTTACATTTAAGAAAATGATCACAATTGTAATTTGACATTCTGTTACAATATAAGCAATGGCTATTGATTTGATATTTTAAATTTAAACCTCTGAATAATGCCTAACCTTATATTATAGTCTCACAAAGTTATCAAATATTTTTTTCTGTGACAAACACTAATGAAAGCTGTTCTTACTGCATATGTTTAATTTTTGTAAACAGTAAAGAACCCAACACAAATCTAGCCAGGATTCCTTCCTATGCTTTGTTTAAGATGAAATTGAAATCTCTAATATCATAACAAATACAAATTTGGGAAGCACAATCATTAACATTAGACTTTTCATTATATTCTCAGGTTTCTGGGTCAGCAGTTTAATTAATCACTACAAAGATTTCAGAGTGAAGTCATATACAATAATATTAATAAAAATGTATATTCTTAATTTATATACTTACATATTATAATATTCAAAATCACTGATATTTAGCAAAACTAAATAAGAAAATAAGTTATTTCTTGTCTTCAATGAACTTTAAGTCAGATAAAATACCTAAATTATTATAGATGTATAAGAAATCATTAGAGCTAAAAATAATTGGAGCAAATATACTAGATAGTTCAAGCAACTTAATAAATGGAGTTTCTTGTCTGGAACTTTATACAAATACCACAGATTTTCTTTATTCACGAGTCAAACCCATTTCTCTCTCTTTACTAGATTCTACACATATCTATTACTTAAATTCATGCATTTAGAAATTCATTCAGCAAATACTGAATGTAATTATATGCAGAAAAAATATATAAAAACTTGTGAATCAGTCTTTTCTGTGTCTACCCATTAATTGAACTGTTTATTGTTAATTTAAGGCCAGTGAATGTTTATATTCTCACATAGGAAGAATGTTACAAGTCTTTTCAAGCTGATACAGTTTCTGACACAAAGAACTGCCCACCTGCCCTTAGAAAAAATAGCTCTATTATATTTTCTCGTCTTGACTTAAATTATTGTCTCTAGAAAAGCTCATTCGAGATGGAAAGCTCTTCCCACATACTGAGTGCTTTCCATAACAAATATCAGAGGAAATAACACTCAAAAAAGGGTCAGAGTGAAGTAGAAAGCAACACACAAAAATCTATAGAATGTTATTTGGGTTGGGAAGTCTGTAACCAGAATCCTTGTCAAAGCCTTATTCTGTAAGAATCACTGTGTAAACAGAATTTTGTAT
This sequence comes from Rhinolophus sinicus, assembly GCF_036562045.2. Lineage (NCBI taxonomy): Eukaryota > Metazoa > Chordata > Mammalia > Chiroptera > Rhinolophidae > Rhinolophus > Rhinolophus sinicus. Next base: position 74,400,350 of record NC_133760.1, read on the forward strand.
AACAAGAGGTTATCCACAAGACCCTAACCAAGACCTTTTCTGAGAGACAGAGCATGAAACTGGAACCGCCAAATTGCTAAGAACCAAGTTGTAGCTACTTCTGTCTTCCGCCCCCATCCCTCCATCCCCTTCTTCCTTCCTTGCTTCTCTTGGCATTCCTACTATACTTTTTTACTTGTCAATGCACTTGAATGATAGTCAATATGCACCAAGCTAGCATAATATAAATTCAGGAAAAGAGCCCAGTCTAATCTATCAGTATGTTAACGTCATGTGATACAAACTTGGCTGATAAGAGCCATCACCAGAATGGGAAGTGCGAGGAGCGGTATCATTTGTGACAGAGGAGAGGGTCACCATGGCCTAAGCACACCTTAAAAAGAGGGGCTATTATAACTGCCAACATAACATTTCATGGATTTTTAAGGTCTTTTTCACCTTCACACAAGTATTCGGGCGTTTCGTTTCTTCTTTATAAATTCAAAGTAGAAGGCAAAACGTGTTAGTGCTACAATAGTTAAGATAATGAATCTTCCAGTATTTAATCCAGGGACCATGCCAGTTCCAGTGATTCACAAAATATTAAGCAATATAACAAAATCATTGTCAAAGTTCCACAGGTCTGATGGAAAAATTAATATATTCGCAAACATGAAGAAAATAGCATATTAAATTAAAAATGAAAAACAGCAATACTATATTAATAGCAACATGGGTCAGTATTATTTAAGCTGGTAAAACATTAATCAAATAGCAAAACAAGCAAATGAGATATAATGATAACTTATGCAAAAGGAAATATATTTAGTAAAGAAACATGAAATGTTTCATTCACCACAATCTACCAAACTACTTTCAGTGCAAAGGAAAAAGGGTCGGTCTACTGCACATTTCTCAGGTCCATGTGTCCAGAGAAGATGTGCCCAAAAGGAGTCCTAAGGACTTATCATTAGATAAGAAAAACATAGAATTTGAAATGCAATGTCTTAAATGTTATCTATACTTATTCCCCAACTCAAGATCAAGGAATTTAGTTCTATTCTTTGTTCATTCGTCTAAAATGCATTGCCTTTATATTTCATAGCTTCTGCAACAATAAAATAGCTTTGGCTTTATACTCATTTGCAATAATGAGACAAATATATTGTAATATTAGATTATCATTGGTTTCAATAATAATTATTCTCTTGACCGTATTCTATGTCATTCTGCACACAGAATTTTTTTTTGATGGGACAGACAGAAAGCAAATAAATGAAAATCATATTCTGCGAGTATTGCATGGATTCTGCATATTTCTTACATTAGTTATTTGTAATCTATGAAATCTGCATCTCCTACATAGACTATAGTATCTTTTTTGTATGTGTCCTCATCCTCTAATGGGAGCTTATTGAGAGACAAATGTTGCTAAAATCATAAAGAAATGTGATCATCTGAAGTTTAGTCCAGACAAAAAATATTTACTATGAGGAATCGCTAGGAGACAGGTATTAGACCAGTTGCTGGAAATACAAATGTGATAACGACTCTGCCTATAAGAATCTTAAAAGTAGTAAGAGGAAGATACACAGGTAAAAGTAAAATAAAGCAAGGAGGAAACAAGACAATTAAAATACGGTGTGTATGGAAAACTAAAGGAGCTATGGAACTGCAGGGAGAAGGACATTTTCAAGGAAATGGGGACGTACCGTTAGAGGAAATGATGCCTGAACCGAATCTTGCCGGGGACTTCACATGGAAGACAAAATGGGGAGGGCACACATTTTGTTTTCATCTTTTAGATTTTTTTTAAATATAGTTATAGGGGAGCACGCCTTCTGCAAACATCAGCCATCGTTAAGGGAAAATTACGTGTTAGTGGCAATCTAAACTCAGAAACCAAGCACGCAGGATGTTAATCCTGGTTATGTGAGACCTGGTACACAGGTCAATAAAATGATCCCGTTTAATAAGTAGTAACACTTAGAGAATGAAAATGTCATTTTTAAAAACTTTCAATACATGAACTAGCTGCACTGGCCAGTCACCCAGAGCTCAGGCATCGGTCAGTATTAAATACTAGCAGAAAAACAAAATGAGTGATAAACTTTTCAAATTATTATTTTTTTTCCAAAAGTGAAGTCAGGTAAAAATTGCATACACTGCAAAAAATGGCTGTGGTAAAAGAACATCAATTTCCCAAATTATTTGGAAGTATGCATTTTCCTAAAAAAGAAAAAAGGAGCTGAACTCGACACTTCTGCTTTACCAATGATTGATGTACTGATCATAACTGTTACCAACATTTATCACCGAAAGACTGAAAACTGATTAGTAAGATGCCACGTATGCGTCTCATAATGGGTGCCTGGAACGCCTTACTTACTCTGTGTTTTTTTGTGTGTGTTTTTTCCAGATTTATACCTGTTTCAGATTATCTACCTGGAACACAGCCTCTAAACTTATGTCTGAAAAACTGAAGTACATTCACTTGACAATAATGTGTTAAGTAAAGCAGCAGACTATAAGCAGCCAAAATTCTGAGAGCAGCAAAGGATGCCTGGAGAGAAAAACTACGTAAACGAAGACGTCAGGCCCACAGACCTCAGAAGCAGAGTCCATTGCTGATGGCTGCAGAGTCCACGGGACAGCCACCGGAATCCTCATTTCACACACCTGCTGAGTCAGGCATGTTTACAACAGAAACAACGTCACACATAACATTTGCCATGAAGAGACATGGCGGTGCATAATTTACTTCAGATAAATTTAAACTGTAATGGTAAAATGCCCCCAAATGCTCATGATTTTGCCAGAAAATTTTTTATCATGTGTTTTCTGCCCAAAGTAAATGAGTAGAACAACTCATTCAACATAGATTTCTTTTCTGTACAGCTTGACTAAATTATTGCAAACTACTCATCTGCAAATTTTTATATTAGATAAAATTATAGCTTTTGAATAAAGTCCGAATAGTTGATGAAGATGGACTATATCTATGTCCTCAGTTTACTCAGGGATGTTATAGTTCAGTTGAAGCTCATTAACTGGATAGGATATTTGAAATCCGTATCTTATCATATAATAAATATTGAAATGTAACGGAAATGACTATTTTAATAGTTAATACAATAGACATATTGGAACTGTATTAAAGAAAAAAATATTTGGACACTTGTTCAAGTGGTAAGGAAGATTTTATTCGGGTCTATTGTGATAGGTGTCAAGATTATCACATTAAGGGAGAGAAACAGGGCTACAACAAGAAAAAATGGAGATTTATACCCAAGGAGCATAGTGTGAGGTCAGTAGATGGAAAATTACTAAAAGGAGACATCAAGGGTAGAGAGATGCTTGCTAAACTGACTTAAAATTCTTACTCAAGGCAGGCCAGGATGATCAGATACCGGGGTGAGGAGTAAGGAATTTGGTCAGATAGCAGGGTGACCAGATATTCAAGGTAAAGGATTCTGTCAAACCTGACTCAGCACGATTCTTTCTGCAACCCAACCAGACAAGCCACACACAAGATAAACGACAAAGCCTAAATGAAAAGAGGCCCAGAGGAGCCCTCTCCAGTTTGGTCAATGGGAGAGTGTTTGTGAACTGTGACAACGATTTATATATTCATATTAACTAAGTTAAGACAATGTATCAGCCACATTTGTTATTTTTGAGGTGACTTCAAAGACAATTTCATATTTTAAATCAAGGAAACTATACCCAGTACAAATCTATTTTTTAGGAACAAATAAAAAAGACTTGTCTCTCAATAGGCTTGTATTGTTTGAAAATATATGTTCCTTTTAACAATATTACTTCTCATAAGATATTAGAACACTGTGCAATCATTTATTTTAATCACAAAACATTCCAAGGAGAACCAGCCACCAACATTTGTCCTGCGCATCAGCCTGCTCAAGATGCACACCAAAGGACCCGAGTTCCTAGAGAAGGAAGCTTTTCCAGTTCTCTGTTCCGGCTGTACCTACAGTCACCTGACTCCTTCAGATGCCTGCTGCCAGCTCAGTTCATCTGAGCCACGGAGGACTGTTCCAGCCTCACCTGGTGACCTTGGAATAGCACTGACATGAACGACCCAGTCTCCACCACCCAGTGGCAGCGACTATAACTTCTTTAACACACTGTGAAGCCCCCACTAAATCTAGCTTTTCTTGGCTCCTTTCCATCAGTCCTACGGTATCTTTTAGGGGCCCCTTTCCATGTTAATGGTCAATCTCCTACCACAACCTAATAATTCTCTATAGTAACATTTCTCTATTTAAAATAGTATTTTCTCTTTTCTGATTAGACCAAGACTGATAGGCCCTGTAAAACTTTCTCCCTTAGAATTTACACAAAATAGAAAATGGACAGATGAATGGATGTATGGATGCTGATGAGGGTGATGGTGATGATGATGATGATTATAGATGACATGATATATACATATACATTATATAGTTTCACTTTGTTTTGTGCAAATGAAATATAATACTAACAAACTGAACCAAAGACACTGAAATTCATTTTGATTTCCCACTTAATTCCTTAAGCACCTGCATAAATAATCCATACAACTCAGCACTATAAACTAGATATAGAGAGGATTTAGCTTAAAATTTTTAAATGTCAGGAAGAAAAAACAAAAAACCACAATTCAAGACTTGAAAAATCCAGGATAGTTCTTCTTACGTGTTAAAGGAAAATCCCCATTATTGACTCTTTTAAAATGGCAATTTGTTCTTCTGCAATCCAAAATAACAAGTAGTGTATAATTATGGTCAAGTCTGTGAAGAATGCAAAAAAGGATCTCACTTCCTTGAGATCTAAGAAATGAATGTGCCACTACTATTTGTTCTATACAGACCTGTTCTTAGTACCAACGTATGAAACGAACACATCTTAATTACCTAAATATTAAAAATACATTTCATTTTAATATATTCAATGAGAACTGATTATTAAATTCACTTGATTATGAGATTTACTCATCTTGAAGAAAGTTTAAAATAAAGACTATACTCTAAGGAGAAAACGTTCAATTAGAGGATTTATCTGGAAAGTAAGTAAAATGAATTCATGATTAAAATCTGATTACAATTATACCAAAAACTCCATCACAACTATTAACCCATAGTAGCAAAATCAACATTTTTTTAAAGTAAAAGCTAACTCTCTTTTTAAATTTTATTTTCCACAAAGCATTGGAACTTAATTCAAGCAAAACCAAATCTAAATTAATAATTGCAAAGTGCACTTGTAACCTGTGTAATTTTACTAACCATTGTCACCCCAATAAATTCAATTAAAAAATAATTGAAAAGTATCATAAAATTTCGAGAAGGGGCTAACATTTTTAAAACTATAATTATAACGTTATAAAATATTAACTGTCAAGAAAAGTATTAGAAAGAATTAGGTTATTTTTGCCCAAAGATACCTTTAGTTAGGAAAACTTTTTAATGTTATTTAGAACAAAGGATTCTGAATAGTCTAACCCCCTCTCTGTCTATATTGCTATGTCAGAAACCCCTTATGAAGAGGATTTCTTTTAATCTTTGTGATAATCAAGTATTCACGAAAATGTTATTGACAAAATTGTGTTTAATGTTCATAGCAGAAAATTTTTTAAATTATTACTTGTGTTTCTGTGACATTTTCATAATTAAAGTTTACGGAAATAAGACTTTGTTACAAAGATTAATGAACGCATTTATGTGTGTGATAAACCAAATGTCTACGAGTGAGCTATAAATTTGGGGGAATTCAAATATACCAAAAAAAAAAAAAAATGCAAGTAGAATCCACTGACTCTTGGCCAATAATAAGGCAGAATTTATGCTAAAATATAAATGTTAACAATGAAAAGTCAAGGAAGTAAAATTCATAAATTAGCCAATTTTCTTTCTGTTGTTGCTATCAGCTATCATTAAGTACATATACTACAAGGAAACTTGACAAACCATGTTTAATGAACATTGTATTATGTTGATATAATGAAACTGTCTTTTAGGAAAAAGTTAAAAATATATAACTTAAAGTTCCTTTAAATTTTGTTACACTAAGATAGATTTAGCAAAATAAAGTGCTTAGTTGTATTTAAGTATAAATTTAATAAAATAATAATCAAGCAGCTGAAGATAGCATCGACATATAGATACCCTTATTCCTGAGACTAGGAAAAAAATAAAAAGCTCTAACGGAGCCAGATGGTGAGAGATGATGTCCTGTGTGATTTTCCTATGTTAGAAAAGTGTTGAATTGGGGATAGACCGTAAGCGTAAAATCTATGTGACTTTCTGAGGTTCTGACTTCTCAAGAGGGGTGAAATTGAAGCTAATCCAGTTGGACCTTCCCTCACGCTGTTATAATAGGATCCATCACTTTAAGGTACAGCCAAGGAAACTGAAAGAGATGCATTTCTAATTAAGAAACTTTAAAGCCACGATAGCATGATTATTAGCAAAAGAACCATGAAGTTAATATTTATTCAATGCCTGTGATGTGTCCACAACATGCTAATGCATATTTATCACAACATATTTGAGACAGACAGACCTAATATTTTGGTAGCCCCATTTTACTGATAAGAAAACTAAATTTAGGAAAATGTATATTAAAATTTCCAGTAAATAGCAAAGGCAAAATTTGTTTGATTTCAAAGGTAATTCACTGAGGAGTTACAGTTTTTATTTTAGTTCCAAGTTTATTGAAGTATAATTTTATACAGTAAAATTTAGTCTTTTTAAAGTAGGAGTTTAATGTCAGTTTCCCACTGTTCATGCCAGTATACAGAAATGCAGTTAGTTTTTGTCTTGTCATCCTGATTCTTCCATCTTGCTGGAATCACTTATCAGTTCTAAGCATTTTTATAGCTGCTTTCTTCTCTCTCACCTCCCTCCCCCTTTCCCTCTTCTTTCTATGATCCCATTTATATATGTAAAGCATGAAACAGGTGAAAATAATTTGTGCTTTTGGGATGCTCTAGTTGGCATCAGTCTTGAGGTCAGGAGAGACTGGAAGGGACATGAGATTGTTGGCAATATTTCTTTGTCCAGGTGCTGTTACTCAGGTGTGTTTAATTTGTAAGCACATCTGTTCAGCATAACATATTTAAATAATTTTTAAAATAAAATATAAAACAAGAACAAAAATAGTGAAATTTATACACACACACACACACACACACACACACACACACCAGAGCTGCCAAAAAAATGTATACACATGACTTGTATTCATCTTTTGTTATCAGTATACATTGAGTATTACAATTTTAATACAGTTTTTCCTTTCTTAAAATGTGTATACATTTTTTTGGTACCCTCTGTATATGCTGACATAAGTACTGCCATATTTACTGCCATTGTTTTCCTCCAAAACCCCTGGGCTAACCACCTATAACCACTGGGCTTACAGCTTCATAAACACTGACCTAGCATTAACAGTGTAACCTTTAAGAGCTGTGAGTAGGATTCATATTATGAAGAAAAAATGTATAGTAAGGTAAAATTTAACACAGAGCTTATTAAGAATGGCTACTATTTATTTTGTAAAGATCATGTGCCATAGTCTACTAGACATTAAATTTACTCTATCTTTCCTCAAACTTTTCAAGTATTCAATATTTTCCCTGGTCAATGAAACTGAAATTGGATTGGCGGTCATGAGAATTGACATTAGACATTTATTTTGTGTATTACATGGCATGCAGTGTGTAGAGTACTTGCATGTGAATTAACTTGAAATATAATAATAATCAGGAAAAAATTTCCCATAGATGTGCTATTTGACAATAGGTAACATTTTTAATATGTGATTAAAGGACATCTTTTAAAAGGAAAGGAAATATAAAAACTATCACTTGAAATGTATCGGTTGTGGCTGGACCAAAGAATGGAGTCTCCCTTACTAATATTGTGGGTTTCTACCTTTCAGTATTTCTTCAACTCCACTTGGCAACCTTTGTCTCCTGCTTTCCTACATACAATTAAGACTCCCTGGACTAATTATGGAATCCATAGGAATATCCACATTCCTGAGGACACACTATATAGTTTGTTATTCTGGTAGTTACCTCTGTTAATATAACCTAATGTAATATTTAATATATGCCATGTTCAACCCAAGTGTCAGTTTGGGACTACCTATCATTTGATAATTTAAGAAAAACTAATTTAAACATCAATTTTATCACCTGTGAAAATACGGTATCCTTCCCAAAAACTTTACAAATCCCCAATCTCATTTCTTCTTCGTTTTCTTTTTCTGTCTCTGCTCCAGTGTCTATGTGATATCTTAGTTTTGCTCCAAGAAAGCCTATATATGCATACTGGCTCCTTGACTGGTTTACAATAAGAGAACTGGACAAATAATTAATTTGAAAACTACTGAAGACTTGAACAATTTCAGAAATATATTAACCACAACACAGAGAGCCCTCTGTAATCCCACTGGATTCTGTTTCAAATTCTAATGATGTCAGGATAAGGTATATCAAGCATTTCCATTAGGGAAAATGCTTGTGAGGAAAAATGAGGGAGAAGGTTGCATAGACATCAGACCTCAACGTAAGGCTGACCATTGTTAAGGAGAGAATGAAGGGATAAAGACTGGATGCAAGAATCGTAGGCCACAGTTCAGTCTGAGAAAGTTAGGACAGACTGACCAGGAGTTATTGCACCCAAACCGCCCATCAAAGCAATCCTGCCTTTCCCAGGAACGGGGCTGCTGAGTTCCACTGCAGCACTCAGGCATTCACTGGCAGCAGCCAAAGGAAACACGGAATCAGCAGAAATGCAGGGATGGATTTGCAGAAATGCAGAGCAGCTCACATCAGCAGACACTGTGTTCTACGCAGTAAGGGACCTGAAGGGCACATTTTCCTGACTGCCAGAGCCCATCCCTTTCACCACACAGATTATGTACACAGGTGGAACAGGTGACTGATCTCACAGGCCTCTCCGCTTACCTACTAAGGGGAATGTCAGAAGAAAGAGGTTAGTGAGATTAACTCTATCCCCCATCACTCTAGTGCATTTCAGGGCTTCAAATGGTGCTTGTCCTATTCTACTGCGATTGACAGAGACTCTCTCCTTGACCAGACTTCAGTTAGGCTTCTATGAACCTTCTCAACCTTGGGTTTCTGTTTCCATCTTTGCCAAGTCTAGCTTTAGCAGCAATCCTTCCAGGTCACCCTTGATATTAGATCACCCTCAATATGTAATCAAGTTCCTCATCCCCCACCTTCCACGTGGAAGTCATCAACCTGCCTTCAGCAAGAACCCTGTTGTTGGTTTAGCAAGTCTCCCTACTCTTGATGACTCCTTTTAGTAATTTTCCATCTACTGACCCCCTCACTCTGCTCACTGTCTATAAATTAATAGCTGTCTGTGCTGTATTTGGCGTTGAGATTGATATCTCCTCTCTATTACAATAGTCTTGAATAAAGTTTTCCTTACCATTTTAACAAGTGTCAGGCTATTTTCTTCTTTAACAGTATTCTGAACTCCTCTCCCCTCCAGCTATCACCTAGGTAGGCCTTGGTGTATTACTTGGCAGTTAAACAAATCCTTTATCCATAGGGGTTCTGGACGTTTCATTTTCATAGATTCCTCATGTCACAGTTGTTGCATGTGCCCATTCAGAGTTCTACTGAGGCAAAGGAGTACCAGGAGGAAACGACAAAGTCACAGGGTTTCACATGCATTCACCATCTCCATTTTGTAAGAAGAGCCTGTCCTCTCTTACTAACCAGTGTCAATTGCCTTTGTCAGTATGTAACCCCTTCTCTCACCTCCGAGTCGCTAGATACAAGAAATTCAAAGGGCCCTGGTAGCATTCCACGAAATGCTTGCAGAGTTGTCTGGCTAAATTTTAACCCCCTTGTTGAGACCAGACTTCCAACCCTGCAGAAGCCAGAGTTGGAATATAGTGTGAAAAAAGACAGTTCATAAAATATTCCATGTTATTTCCTGGGGGAAAAAAATCCAGTTTTTCAGGCAGATAGTTGGGCCTATGTGACTGGTTCTGACCAATGGAATGTCATGAATTTCTTCCAGACCAAACCAGTAAAAGAACCTGACAATACACAGATGTTCCAAATGGTTCAGATACAAGGCACTGGACTTACCTTCAGCAGAGTCCCTGAGCGACTGTGGTTCTGATCCCCCACTAAATCTCATTACGCTTTTTTGAGTGAGGAAAAGAAGTACTGTTAATGGGTTAAGTCACAACATTTGAGGTTTAATTTATTAAATCAGCATGCCATATTTATTCTCAGTGAAACATATCTAAAGATTTTTTAACAGAATTTATTGTCAATATTTTACAGAAGCTCATAAAAATATAAACATGTATGCATAGATATGCATGTTTATACATATTTATATAACTAAATATAAAAAATGCATTGTAATGTTATTTTTCCTTGGAAAAATTTTCCTTTCATAAGAAGCTTCATACTATATGTATATCAAATACCAATAGGATGGCTTGTTGTGTGTAGAGTATAGATCTGGGTTCTCAAAATTGAAATTTAAATATCCAGAATGGTAGAATGGGTGGATGGGTTGATAGTTTTCTCCTCTTTGGAGACAGATTTAGAAAGAATAGCCTGTCCTATGTCATTATATTTAAATAATATATGACCACAATAATGGTGACTGACAACAGAAATACCACCTAGAAAGAACATCTACACACATGAATACACTTACATACGCACCACATGGATCACGATGAAGACTATCGGTACATACACTTACATTCACACACACCATAGGCATTCTATAATCTGAGATTGAACATAGTGCCGTGGGGTCATATGGTAATTCTATTCGTAATTTTTTGAGGAACCTCCACACTGCCTTCCAGAAACCCCTCTCCTGGGTATCTACCAAAAAAACCTGAAAACATTTATACATAAAGACAAGTGTGCTCCAATGTTCATTGCAGCTTTATTTACGGTGGCCAAGACATGGAAACAACCAAAATGTCCTTCGATAGATGAATGGATAAAGAAGTTGTGGTGTATACACACAATGGAATACTACTCGGCAGTAAGAAAAAATGAAATAGGACCATTTGTGACAACATGGATGGATCTTGAGATTATAATGCTAAGTGAAATAAGTCAGACAGAAAAAGCAGAGAACCATATGATTTTACTGATATGTGTTATATGAACCAAAAACAACAAAAGAACAAGACAAACAAATGAGAAACAAAAACTCATAGACACAGACAATAGTTTAGTGGTTACCAGACGGTAAGGGGGAAGGGGGATGGTAGATGAGGGTAAAGGAGATCAAATATATGGTGATGGAAGGAGAACTGACTCTGGGTGGTGAACACACAATGTGGTTTATAGATGATGTAATACAGACTTGTACACCTGAAATCTATGCAACTTTACTAACAATTGTCACCCCAATAAACCTTAATTTAAAAAAAAGAAAGAAAAGAAAATAGTGCAGTTGAAGATCAATACACGTCATATTTTCAAGACTGTTAGTAAATGAAGTCCCTAGTCACTAAAGCTGGGCTGTCATTTACAAGAGCTATCTTTTTTTAATGTCATTTGACAATGTGATTAAGAGATGTCTAGAACTGTTACTAAACTCAAAGTATACAGATAAAATCTTCTAGATTATAGTCTAAAACTTTCAATGTCAAGCTTGCTCTACCTCCAATAATCTACTCTTGACTTTAATGAGTGCATTCTTCCATGTGTGTCAATTATTCTATTAACTATAGGATGCTAAATCCATAAATTTTCTCTATGGACAGTACTGTCAATGCTGACATGATTTACAATTTGAGAAGGAAAACAGTTTATAATATTCTGTAACCAGTGGTTTAAAAATCAGTTCCAATCCATATATATCAGAACAATAAATGAATGACTATAGAAACTCTGTACTAATACCGTGTTTCCCCGAAAATAAGACCTAGACAGACCATCAGCTCTAATGCATCTTTTGGAGCAAAAATTAATATAAGACCCGGTATTATATTATATTATATTATATTATATTATATTATATTATATTATATTATGTAAGGCCCGGCATTATATATTATATTATATTATATTATATTATATTATATTATATTATATTATATTTATTATATTTTATTATACTGAGTCTTACATTAATTTTTGCTACAAAAGATGCATTAGAGCTGATTGTCCAGCAAGGTCTTATTTTCAGGGAAACACAGTATGTTTATCAAGTCATACACTTGAAAACAAAAATAAATAAATAAAAAATTTTGTGTTCCACCTATTCGTGCTATACAATGTAAACCATATTTATTGTTAATGAAAAGCTTCTGCTGAAACAAATCCTTGTCCTGAAAACTATTACATTTCTAAAATGAACTGTTCCATTAAGCAAAAAGTGAGCTAAGTAGCTCTGTATCCCTGTTTTCTATGCTACAACTGGTTTTGTTCAGGGTCTTTCTTCGATTATGATAACCCATAAGATACCAGAGAAAGTTATGTTCTCTATAGAACATAAAATTAGAATCATTATTTACATTTATATTGAAAAGAATGCTTCCATTTTGAAACAACTTCTATAGGAAACTTCTCCTTACAAATGAAAACAAAGTTCAACCCTGATGCCTGTGCTCCTTCAGATGAACCTTCACTACTGATGGTACCTCCTCAATATACGTACAGATGCTCTTGCATACAGAGAAGGAGTTGGTAATGTTGGAAAAATTTTAAACTTCTCATACTCTATGCTAGATATACTAGTGATTAGTGAGTAAACCTATTTTTTGTAAATGAAATTATTTTTTGTGTTGACTTCTATGTCAGCAGAATTTTATATTTATATCTCACTTATTTTCTATCAGCAATAACTGCTACAATTTCTCATGAAGTTTCTTCAGTCCCCAACCACTCTACCAAAAAGTTAATTATGTGTTATCAACACTCTCTTAAGCTAATTAGGAGAACTTATAATAGGGAACTCCACAGTGAATACTTTTAGAGAAATCTCCTGTGTTCACATTCTATTAAATTTTATTTTTGTGTGTGAATTAGGTTTCTTTTACTGAAGCCTATTTTTTTTAAGACTTTACTTTTTCATGACAGTTTAAGTTTCACAGCAAAAATGAGAGGAAGGTACAGGGATTTCCCATATGTCCCCTGGTCCTACACATGCAGAGCCCCTCTCGTTATCAACATCATTATCAACAGAGGGGTGCAGCTACATTTGTTGCAACTGATGAACCTACACTGACACTTCGTCATTACCCAAAGTCCACTGTCTACTTTAGGGTTCACTCTTGGTCTTGTACATTCTACAGGTTTGGACAAATGTATATGACAGGTATCCATCACTATAGTATCATGCAGGGTATTTCAACTGCCCTAAAAATACTCTGTGCTCCACCTATCCATGCCTATTCCCCCAATCCCTGGACCCCATTGATCTTACTGTCTTTATAGTTCTGCCTTTTCCAGAATGCCATATACTTGGAATCATACAATATGTGGCCTTTCAAATTCACTGCTTTCACTCTGTCATATGCATTTACGGTTCCTCCATGTCTTTTAATGCCTTGGTAACTTTTGCTTTTCAGCACTGAATAGTAATCCATTGTCTGGTTGGACCACAGTTCATTTATCCATCACCTACTGAATAGTAATCCATTGTCGGAATGAACCAGAATTTATTCATCCATCACCTATTGAATAGTAATCCAGCATCTGGATGGATCGCAATTTATTTAGCTATAACCTACTGAAGGACATCGCGGTTGCTTCCACACTTTGGTAATTACAAAAATAAAATAAAATAAAAATAAAAGCTGCTAAACATCTGTATGCAGGTTTTCCTGTGGACCTAACTTTTTTACTCCTTTATGTAAGTACCAAGGAGCACAATGGCTGAATTGCAATGCTAAAATTATGTTGAGGTTTACAAGAAACTGCCAAATTGTCTTCCTGTTGCTCCACATCCTCTCCAGAATTTGGTGTTACTACAGTTCTTTAGAAGAAAATAAATGTATTCTTATAAGTCAGTCTTGAAATTTCTTGTATATTTTCAGCATTAAGTTAATGCTTTTAGAGGAAACGATCTAAGCAAATTTACAGAACAGCAAATGTCTTCTTGAATTGTAACCAGAAATTACATTTATTTATTCTTTCTGGTACTTATTGAGTGTCTTCTCTATCTCTGATGCTATGGTCTTTGTACTATGGAAACAAAGATAAACAAAACTAAATAATGATTTTGTCCTCAGGAGGCTTACATTGTCATCAGTGAAAGAAAAATAAAATCCAGTAAATTAATTAGTAAAATTATATTATTAAATCAGAGTATAAAATTAAACAGTCTAGAGAACAATTTGTCAGTAATTAGATAAATGAAATGCATAAGCATACTTTTGTCAGGGAGTGAAATAACTTAGGTGTCCATCGGTTACTAGCATATTTCATCAATCAAATATGGTGAGACTTACAGTAGAGTACAAGATAGCAATGAAACTCAACAAATTAAAGGTACAAAGGTACATAGAGCATCACTGATTTTTTTTTTCAAAGTATGCTGATGCAAACAAAATTAGAAAACCAATGAGAGCTATAACACAGTGCTTCATATATAAATTTAAATATATAGTAACCAAAATTGTGTTATATATTTTTAATAAACCCATACTAAACTTCGTTTATCAAACACTGGAAAGGGATACCTGAAGAATCAAACAAGGAGTTGACAGTAGAGATCCAGGGAGAAAAAGAAATAGTGAAATAGAAATAATTTTAAAAAAAAAGAAAATGAGAAGGGACCTGTACACAACATTAATGATAATTTCCCATGGATTGAGAAATATTTCCAAATAAACTCTCGATGTCAGAGGTTTATAAAAAATACAAAGAACAGAATGGCATGATCAGGCAATTTGCTAAAAAGTAATACAAACAGCTGATCAACAACATCATTTGTAATCAAGAAGTAGAATGTAAAGCAATGATAGACTACTGGTTTCCTTCTCTTAGACAAAAATGAGAAAGTTTGCTAATACCCAGCATTGATGAAAATGTAGGAAAACAGAAATTCTATAAAGTGTTGAGAGGAGTATAAAATGATGTAATATTCTTTCAGGACAAGAATTTTAAAGGTATATGCTCAATGACTTACCTATTTAACTTCTAAAAATATATCATAATACTAAATGTACTGATATGGTTTTGAAAATGAATGCTGTTTTTCGGCTTCTGGTATGGTAGTATTACTCCATTATAATAGATTCTCCTGATTATAATGTTAAAAAATGATAGATAAAATTAGAAATTTTATTTTTTATAAAAGTTAACTTCCTGAGAATTCTATAGCGTAAACATAAAGAAGCAGATTATTGCGGGGAGTAGAAACTTGGATCAGTAATTGCCACACTGTGTTTGCTGTATCTTCTTTTAAATTGATTTTCTTAGAGGGTGAGCTGAAGTCATGAAACGGTATGGGAGATTAAAACCATGAAACCTGGGTGATTCCTGTTTGGCTTGAGGAAATAGGGGAATAAGTCCGGGAAAACTTGGAGAAGGATATACCCAGAGAAGAAGATCCTCTAAGTCTATGTATGAACAAGTACTACATGCATATATGTCACTGATTCAAAGAAGCATTTCGAAGGCCTAAGGCACTGAACTGAAAATTTTAAAGGGACCATACACAGTAGGTGAGACAGGGCTTACAGATTAAATAAAATACCCAGGATATCTATGTATATACAATATATGTAATATATATTTGATATATAATATTTCATTTATGATCATTATAATTAGAAATCGATATGCATATATGCACATATGTAGTGAAAGTATAGTAAAATATATCGAGTAGTAATTATATCATATAATTTCATCAAAATATCTGTAAATATCTCTCTTCTTAAAAATGTACATGAATTTCTTAAGCTAAAGCTCTCTTGGAAATGAATAAACAATATGCTATCCCTATGGAAAATTAATTAATTCATGCAATAAAATGTTTAAATACCTATTAAAGGCATCTGACTCTCCAGTAGGTTCTATGAAGGATACAAAATATATAAACAATGAAATAGGTTTTCGCTTAGCTCTTTCAGGCTACAGATACTCTGAGTATTTTCAATCCACTGATTCTCTATGAATAATAATTTTTCTCTCAATTCATCACCTTGCACATGCTCAAGTGTGATTACTCCAGCCCTGACACTCTGTGCCAAGGTGCATTTATGGGCTCCTACTTGGAGTGTGCGCGTCTTAATATAACTTTCTGAGATAGAATTTGATTGTTCCTGCTTACCTGCATAAGACTGAACTGCCCTTGATTAAGGTGTCCACATTGATCCAGCCTATGTGGCCAAAGTAAAGGTCCAGTGCTACAAAGCTAGACTGGCCCATTAGTGATCACTGTAATTTTTCCCCACAGTGATGCCTTTTCCCCAAACCTGACTGTTTGCACTGTCCAGGAATTCCACACTATTGCTCCTTCATTTTTCATCTGATAAGCTATTCAGAACATTTTATCCTCCAAAGGAGAATGGGGGTGATTAGTATTTAAGGTCTCATCTCTCACTTTCTTTACATATAATTGCATTTCAACTATGACCCTCCAATAGCCATCCCCATACTCAGACTCAAACAATTTTCCTCTGACTTCTCTTCCAATTTTCCAGCTACTTTTAGGCACTGCTGTCAAATATTGATCAATGCTTTATTTCTGATCTTGTCTCAGGTATGTTGCCACTTATCATTAGCAGTCTTATTTGTCAAATGAACAATATATATTTACTCCAACTGCTAATGCATAGGTTATCAGTATTCAGATCATTCAAAGGAGATGGATTTTTATACTAGCAAAACTCTAGTAAATTGGATTACAAACAATCAAGAGTACCAGGAGCTATGAGATCTGAAAGCAATTATCTTGCGGAGTACTTGTGCTTTGTCTAACTCAATGCAGGGCATCATGCTATCTAAATGACGCCAGACAACATACAAACTCCACCCCGTACAGAACACTAGTGGTTCAATTAGCCACAAATAATAAATCACACTACACATCCTTCAAATATGTTCCATGTGTATGGGATCAAAGTGTGTGTGTGTTGCTTTTTTCGCAAAAAAGAATGCTGAGTAATTTTGACCAAATACCTTGCTTCATAATATTCAATTTAGAAAGCATTGTAACATTTTCAAGCAAGGACAGAAAGTCAAGTTATTAAATCTCTGAAAATTTTGCAAGATTATTCTAATCCTGGTGTTCCCTTTACTGTAGTCAAATAGAAAACAGTCTTTATTACTGAACATTCATCTATCACTAGCAATAATTACTTTTTAATTAATATCTTTAAGTTAATTATAAATTACAGAGTGAAGAAAAGACTGATGTCACAGTAACTGACAGAATATGCTGCCAGCCTTCTTTGTGTTGTTATGCAAATCATGTACTTCATCTAAAAACACACTGTACAGTAATTTTAGAGATGGAATGTAATACACAGAAAGTTATCTTGACCATTTTAAATTCAGCTTCCTTCCATTTTCTACGAAGATAATAGCAATCCTGCAATTCGTTTAAAGCATATAATAGTAGGAACAGGACAGACCTAGAGAGACCATTAACAAATCCCCTCCCTTACAAGAGAACCATGTGGAAATAATTTCAGGACATAAAATATACCTTGCTTTTAAAAACTTACAAAGGAGCTTCCACAAACTCTTTAAAACTCTGATTTCCAGAGATTCAGTCTTTTGTCTCATCACTCATGTTACATACCATTACTTAAGTCTATTTTATTTTATTCCCTTTCAACACATAGAAGAGTACTTTCATTTTAAAGAACTGTATTTAAATTTTTCCAGCCAAATGGTTCTGGTTTTAATGGTCATTTTACCTTACCAGGCAACTATCCTAAACTAGTGTAATATGAGTTTTTTTGATGACTATTAATTTTAGCAATTGCTAAGAACTATAGCAAATACAAACACTACATATGACATAATACTTGACTTTGAGAAACTAATACTTTTGTTGAGGGCATTATGGATACATAAGAAGTAATAAAGAGGGGTGGCCAGATGGCTCAGTTGGTCAGAGCACAAGCTCTCAAAGATTGAAAACAGCGACTGGATGTGGAGCTGAGCTGCGCCCTCCACAACTAGATTGAAGGACAACGACTTGGATCTGATGGGCTCTGGAGAAACACACTGTCCCCCAATATTTCCCAATAAAATTTTTTAAAAAAAGAAGTAATAAATATTATTTTAAAAAGCAAAAGACCTATAAAGTTGAATATAACCAAATATCAAATGTATTTTTTAAAAAATCTCTATGAAGAGCTAGAAAGATGAGAATGAAACATGTTGTGAGGAATTATCAAGGTATATTTCTTGGAGATTTAAAACTGAAAATAGTCCCTCAGTAACGGGCAGAGTATGTTTAAGTGAAGAAAGGAATGTGTAACAGGAAAGCAGAGATACATTTAAAGTTCATTCAGAGATAAGAGGTGATTTATTTGAATTTGTAAATCATGTCGAGAATATTAGTGAATAGTAGAAAGTGCAGTCGGACAGCTTCAGAGGAGGGAGTTTATTGCCATGACTGGGATGAAGAGTTTTATCTCATAGGAAACGTACGATAACAGATTCTTAAATGAGAAAGTCACTCTTTTATAGCAATGCTTTTGGCATCACTTTATAGATTTCATTCCAAATAATTTTCATGTAATTAAAATTGAACCCTAGCTTTTATTAATGTCTGGTTATGAAAAATACCCCCAAAAGGAAAATTGATTTCTTCCTCAATTATCTATTTAAATATATATATTTCAAGCATACTAGAAAGAAAACGAAAGACATAAGGTTCTATGCTAATTAATCAAGTATATAACCAAAGAAAGTTAAAAGTTTAAAAATTATGTAATGAAATACAAGATAATATTTTTTGTAAAATTGACAGAAAAATTTAAAATGTATAAAGGTGGATGTAAAGTAAACAACATGTATCCTCAGAGGCTTCTTAAAGGGGAATCATTTCCTTCAAAAGAGCTGTCTACACAATGCAGTATATAGGTGATATATTATAGAAATACATTCTTGAAACCTATGTAATTTTACTAACCAATGTCACCCCAATAAATTTAATAAAGATAAAAAAGAGTTGTATAAACAATACTATAGATATATGTAGATATATGTTCTATGTTACTTTGATAGATATATGTTACTTTGATAGACATATGTTATTCTGAATTTCCTTTGGATGTTAATGCTTATATTTATGGAACTAAGGTATTTTTATTGAGAAATTCTTTAAATGGAATGATTATCCTGAAGTGCGGTCGACTAATCTGGAGCTTTGTGTTTTTTGGGGTTTTTTTTCTTTTACAGAATTATATTCACATATTTTCTGTCATTATTTAAATAAGAAATTTATTATTCATTCCAGCCTTTTAAACGACAGGAAGCATATTTCAAAAAACAAAAAATAAAACAAACAAACAAAAAACACAACTTTTTTTTACACAGACAACAGAAATACATTTTTGACACAAGACTAAATGGCTCAAAAATAATCGTGTTTCTAACAGATTGGCTCTCAAGGTCTGGTCCTAAGAGTATAAGCATCAACCTCACCTGGGAAATGGTGGATGAAAAACTCAGGGGATAGGACCCACAATCTGTTTCTGGAAGCCTTCAGACTGATTTGGATGGAAGATAGAGTTTGAGAAACAACTCAGGTTAATGTGGTATGTTTTTATAATATGTCGTTGTAATAAGATACTTATAATGGTGCATTTACTGACATTTCATCCTTTGGTTTTTGAACAATTATTATATCGTAGTTGTAATCTAATATAGTATTATTTTTCTTCATAGTAATGAATTTTGTCACAAAAATAATGAGAAATTCAAATTGGCATGGCACAGAGTTTTTCTAAAAGTTTTTGAGTAACAGTAATACACTAAAAGTAAGGGAAAGTGTAATAAACAACATATGATTAACATTAGCTACATAGAAAAAAGCATGATTTCATGGTATAGTAGAAGGTAAATTTTAGCTTAAGACAATATATCTGACATATATTTTACCTTTTACAATAAACTATAAACCTTACAAACAACTATACCTGACAGTATATATTTGCAAAAATTATTGAATTCTACATTTAAAATTGGTGAACTTTATTGTATATAAATTATATCTCAATAAAAGCGACAAAAATGTAAAGCATCACTTTACAATTCCACATTAACTACTCTCTCCCATATTCAAACAACTCTGCAAAATGCTTTTTATACTGAGTTAAGTGTTATATCTAAATTATATCCCAGATTTATCAACCTAAATGAGCCAAGCAAAGGCAGTCCTGGGAACATTACAGATTTGATCAATAATTTAGCTTTCAATATGACAAAAGGAAAGTACACTGACCTAAAAAGTTGAACCCTAGCCATTTCAGAAAAATTGGGAAATTATTTTATCTCTTATTGATGCTGTCACAATGAACTCATGAACGGAGGGATCAGCCTTTTCTTTAGGATAGGAAAGTTCTTACAATGTGTAAATTGTTTAAGCACTGTCATCCACTTTGTGCCACTAAAGATGTGACTATAGCATGGGCTTTGAAGTCACATGGGCGTGATGTTTAACACTAACTCTCCAAATCATAATAACTCTGGTCAAATGACTAACCCTCCTTGAGCCCCAATTTTCATATCTGTGTGTGAAGATGAAATGTGTAGAACCTAGCACAACAGTAGGTGCTGGATAAGCGGATGACATTGCTATTTGTATTTAGCCGGCACCATGTGGCTCTATAGTTCCCCCCAACTTCATTAATTCTGATATAATCCAACTGTCAATCATATCCTATTCTTCCACATCTTTAAACAGGAGTGGCCCAAACCTTTCTTACTAATAGTTCTTATCTCTGGTGAGGAAGAGAAGGCCTGAAGTGGGGGAGGTGAAGAAGCCAATAAAGGAGAGGAGGTCCTCTGCCTTCAGTTCCAGTGTTGAATCAGATGCTAACTCATGGGGTCATTTTGAAATTGCTGCTGCACCCCTGGAAGTAAGTCCCTGCCAGCCACAGAAATCAGAATAATCTCCATAAAGAAATGAACTCAAGAGGAGAGCTGCCTCCAGGTAGTGCCATTGAGGCCTGAATGCATTCACCTGTCCCGCCAGACCCCTGGGTGGGAACTTCAGGCACGAGCTGAACAGGCTCATCAGTCCTTTCCTTATCCTTGCAAAACTGTGTCTCCAAAGTGTACACAACGAAGCTCTTTGCATTCTGCTTATTACATTATGATAAGGTTTGACTCTATATGATAATATATTATTCATGCCTTTTTTATTTTCTGTTTTTCTGATGCTTTGACATCTTGAAGCTTTGCTGAACCTGAAGAGTCTGCCCCTCCCAGGACTAGCCAATTCCCAGAGATAGTAAAGGACTCATCTTTGCACCTGCATATGTAGCACTAACCAATATGGAGCCCATACCCCACCACTTCCTTTCTGTGGCTCTTAAACTCCAGGCCACTACTCTCCCGCCCAGTCACCCCAGGGCCAGACACCAGACAATTACAGACAGACTCCGTATCTACACCCCCTACCCCATGGTGCCCACTGAAATTCCACACTAGCCATCCCTAACTCTGCTCAGCCTGCCTTGCCTTTCCAGGAAAACCACAACATAGGTTCTTGCCCACATTTTCCCCTCACTTCCTGTGCCTCCTGACTGACCCTGGTGCTTCCTATACCCCCCCCCCCCACACACACACACACACATACATGGTAGGGTATGGTACCTCCTCCTACTGGGAGCTATGAGTAACAAACTATCTTTGCCCCCTGACCTGTTGGCCTTAACATACCTGATTAATAACAAAATCTACATTTCAGAACAGATAAAAAGTGTGACCAGATATTTAACGTACTTCTCCAATTTTAATGTGCAAAGGAATCACACGGACATCTTGTTAAAATGCAAAGTATTTTCAACGAGGTGATACCAAAGCTTCCAGTCTATGGACCACACTTTTAATAGCAGATACACCCAGTGTCATTCATTTGTTTTTCATGAGTTTCGGCTAATTACGTTACCTTTTCACAAATGATTTCCTTCTTTGTAAAATGGAAATTAAAAATATTGCCTAACTAATAAACTATGCTAAAGATAAAATGAGGCAATATGGATAAAACAACAAACATTTATTAAGCTGTAATTACATGTAAAGCTATAAAGTGCCTTGTAAATTATTTCCGAATATAAACTGCTTGTATTTCACCCTTAAATACTACAGAAATAGCAATTTACATTTGAAATTCTTGTTATAGATTTTCTGGACCTGTATATTAAAGTAAATGTGCAAAGATGACTTCCCATTCACATTGACAATAATCTTTCTTATTTTCACTAAAGATGGAAGCAAAAAAATTGAATCTCTCTAAACATACAGAAAGTATGAGGAGTCATCAAATTTAGAAGTATATTCTTCAAAATTAACTGTTTCTGAGGATCTGTTGCCCAGAGCACAAAGTAACTAAATGTAATGTGTCTATACTATTAACAAGCTTAAAAAGGCATCTCCAAAAAGAATATTTATAAATGTTCTTTAAGCCAGAGTAGTAACAACTTACTCTGAAAAACAAATATGAAAACCCAAGAGAAGTTTGGAGACTATTTGATGAACGACTTAACCTTTACAATAAAACTGAATTTTACCAACAACCAAGTAGGTACAATTTAATTGAATATAGATCAAGATTATTGTTTGCAAAACCCCACAGTACTGTGAGTAGGAGGGTACAGGGCCAGCCTTTAAAGAGCTCATTATCTAAATATCTACAGGGTAACTCAGACCACCTTATAGGAGGCAAAACATGTAAACGTCATATACAATCCAGTACTGGTGGTTCCCAGAAACCCTTCTTGAGAATAAGGTTAGCTTATATAAAGAAATGTGGAATTTGAAATTCTTTACAGAGTTTCAATTAGAGATTTTTTTTAAAAAGGCAGACAATGGGATTAAAATCAGCGAAGACATGAATGTGGGAGATATTGGACAATGTGAGGGGAAAACAGGTACAGGTTCTCCAGCGTGGCAATATAATGCTAATACAAAAAAAAATCTGTATGTGATAAAATATTAACTAGGAAAATAGAGACCTTCTACATTGGAGAAGGTTCTTGACTCGAGGTGGGGTCTTACAACAATATCTGAAAATAGAAAGAGGGTCAAGCAGAGAGGTGTTTGTAAACCAAAATATTTTACATAACATGCTATTTTTGAATGGTAAACTTAAGGTTGAAGAAATAGAATCAGCCTCTGATAATGATGCTAAGAAATGTTAACAATAGCAGCTACAAATTAATAAAATTTAAGACGATTTTCAGAAAACAAAATATAAATAACTTCTATATATAGTCACCATATATATGACCCCCTTTTCCTTATTTTAACACCTCCTTCACCCCTTACCCTCTGGTAACCACTAAAATGTTGTCTGTGTCTATGAGTTTTAGTTTCTTTTTTAGTTGGAAGGAGAACTGACTCTGAGTAGTAAATACACAATGTGTTATATAGATAATGTATTATAGAAATGTACACTTGAAACCTATACAATTTTACTAACCAAAGTCACCCCAATAAATTTAATAAAAAATAAAGCTCAAAAATATATAAATGACTAATAAAATTAAATTGAAATATAATTAAACTTAGAAAATCAAGAGAAATAGTATTTTTATTTATAAAATTATCAAACAGTAAAATATGACAAATTCAGAATTTTCGAAGATCAATGACAATGATCATACTATGCTAAGCATGTAAATTCTGACAGGCTTTCTTGGAGAGAACTTTGACATTCAAGCAGCTGAAACAGGTTCAAACCCACTGTCCTAGTAATTCCCAGTCAAAGACGGAATCTAGCATAATGAAATAGTCAAAAACTCAAAAAATACAGAGGGTGCCCAAAAAATGTATACACATTTTTAAGAAAGAAAAAAAACGCGTTAAAATTGTAATACTCAATATATACCGATAACAAAAGATGAATACAAGTCACGTTTGACTTCTGCAATTACAAGAGGTACTCAAAGTGGTGACCATCAGTTTCCAGTAACTTGTGATTATGGCAAACCACTGCTTCAGCATCATTAACCAAAGTGTCCACTTGTATACATTTTTTGGGCACCCCAGTACATACAAAGACATTAATCATGGTACCACTTTTATTAATAAAGCAATAAAATAATTTTAATATTCAGCAAAAGGAAAACGCAGTTTTAAAACATGAATAAACTCATTCTTTACTTTTTATTCTATTTCCTATACCTTGGGAATTTATTTTCACATTCTCATAAGCTAATCACATTTTAGTAAATTACCATCTACACCATTCACATACTCCAAAGGAGCAGTATTTATTTACTTTCCATCAAATCCCACGGTCTTAAACATATTCTCTTGTATAGCAGAAGTTCCAGAACAAATATGCATATATTTGAGAAATGCAGGAGATAATATGTCTAAAAGGGCAAAAAAACAGGTGTGACTACCAAAAGAATGTTTATTGAAAGATATTTTTGGTAATTACTTGAAAGAAAGAAATAAACCAGCAAATAAAGCAGGTGATTTAGCATTATTCAGCCTGAAGTAAAGTGATAGGGATTCAAAAGTAAACAATACATTCTTTACCCACAAATAATTCACAATCTACTAGAAATATTAAAGTGTTCAAAAAATTTACAGTATATATATATACTGTAAATATATATATATATACACACACACACAGACACACACACACACACTAATTACAAATACTGGCAAATATAGTCACCATTTACAGTAATGTATCTCCTTTCTTCACTAAATAGATTTCCTCGAGTTATTTAAATATGAATCTTTTAATTATTACAATTCAAGTATTTTGGGGAGCATGGGTGTGTGCTTTCACCAACTACAAGAAATAAGAATAATGGTACATAATGTTAGGACATAGCATTATTATTCTCTATCAATCTCAACCTAACCTACCTAATATCAAGCCACTGAGGGTAAAATATCCACTTAATGATACAGGCTACAACTACATTCACCTTTATTGCTGAGATACATCATGATGTTTGGAAAACTGAGTACTACTACAAAGGGAATCTCTTATTTCCTTGGACAGTTCTGGTTTGAAAAATTTGCTTGATCTCTCCTAGCCTGAAGGCAGACTTTGGAATAAGATACTGACCTAAAGAACTTCCAATTCCCAGATCTATGAGTGGAATGCAGCACTTTAAACTTCCCATATCCTATTAAATGTATTATATGAGCCAGGTCAATTTTTCCATGAAAAGACAAGCCAGGTACAGAAAATAAATTAGAATGATGTACATTATAACAGTAAATTCAACAGGGAATGCTAATTGATATTTTAAATACCAAGTTTTTAAAGATTCACAACATTACAAATGTTTTCATGTGTAAGTTTAAAAGCACAGAGATTTTAAAATGTTTTGTTCACTATGGGATTGCTCTCTCCAAAGTGTCTGAAGTTCTACATAATGAAAACACCTTAATTTTTACGGTGCTCTAGGGAGCAAGTATTTCCGCATTAAGTTCTACCAACTGTAATAATTTAATTTTCCTGAATTGTTTTGTTATGAATTATGAGAGTAGCAGTAACATGTTGCCTTCGAAACATATTGCCTTCAAATGGTAGCATATTTATGACAAAGAAAAACTGTCTAATTAGTCTCCCTTTTCAAGATTAATTACCTGCCAATCAGTTAAACCATCCTTCTAAAAATATATTTCTTGTGTTAGCTATTTAAATTATATTCACAAGGAATACTGGGTACTATAAATCTTGAATCAATTTAATGTCATATCTGTTAGTTTGAAAAGAAAAAATAGTGACTTTTCAAAAATATATTCAGGACTGATATTCAAGAGAAAATATCTTGTAAAGAGTTTTGTGTCATTTATTTTGATTGAGTTATACATTAAATTTAGTTATTCATTAAAAGGCAACAGACTTCCTCTATGGCATAGGGCTATTATTCATTTAATATTGCTTAAAATATTGCTGCTTAATTTTTTTTCTTCTCAGCTAAAGAGCCAAATAGAGTACAGGAAATTTGAACAGTTAAGTATTTAATATTAATGTTAAAGTCAAGAATGAAAGCTATTTTTAGATCTTCCTTTTCAGTTCTATTTGGATCTTCCTTTTCAGTTCAATTTTGGAGACTTCTGTATGATAAAACTCGTTCATATTTCACAAAGGTAAATATACCTCTAGAAAATATAAATCATTACTAAAGCTTAAAAAGGTGTGTTTCAGTAAAGCATTACATTTCAAGCCAGCTACTTCTAATTGCAATTATGTTCCAACTGCATAAAATCTAAAAAAAGATACCATTTACTTATTAGGTTTTGTTCTGTAACATGTTTGAATAAAAGTTCTTGAAATGATACAGTCAGATAGAGTGATACCAACCCTAGAAAGGGACACTACAAGTAAAGAAAACTATAGGTCAATATTCATGATGAACAAAGATGCAAAAATTTTCAACAAACTACCAGGAAACCAAATTCATTAATACATTAAAAGGTACATACACCACAGTCAAATGGATTATCCCTGGAATGCAAGAACGGTTCAACATATCCAAATTAATAAATGTGCTGTACCACATTAATAAAATAAAATACAAAAATCACATGATAGTCTCAATAGATGAAGAAAAACCATTCGGCAAAATTCAACAACTGATCATTATAAAAACTATTAATAAAGTAGGTATAGAAAGAACATACCTCAATATAATAAAGGCCACATTTGACAAGTCCACAGCTAACTAACATAAGAGTCAGTCGTGAAAGGTGGAAAGTCTTCCCTCTAAGATAAGAATAAGGCACGGGTGCCACTATCACTGCTTCCATTCAGTATAGTACTGGAAGTTCTAGTCCGAAAAATAAAAGGCAAGAAAAATAAAAGGTAGTCAAATTAAAAAGCAAATATAAGAGTCTGTATTTGCATGTGACATGATCTGATATACAGAAAATCATAAAAACTCCACCAAAAAACTCACAGAACTAATCAATTAATTCAATAAAGTTTCAGGATACAAAATTGAAATGCAAACATTATGTACAGCCAAGGCTTACCAAGTCCTCCAGGAAAGCAGCACTGGTAGTTGGGTGACAGGATCCTAGCTTAAATGTAGTGAGAAAGGTCGTTTGCAGACAAGAGAGGAGCTTTAGTAAATTTTGGAGGCCGCATAAGGAAAACAATTCACCCATATTTGTAAGTACTACACTTGAAATATAATGGAGACAGTGTCCTTGAGTGAGTTTCCTAGAAATCTGACAGAAGAGCAAAAATTAGAGGCTTTAAAAATCCCATAAAATATCCATTATGAAAATTTCTAGACAAAGGTTTATTCTGTGGCCTTAGAAATTGATCATTTATGATTCTCTTTGCAAAATAAACTCAAAATGAGCTATATAATTAAGAATAGTACTGAACTTATGAAATAAACCAAATGAGACTGGCTTTTTGTAATCAAAAATAATCTTGGAAACAATTTATGATGACAAGGAGGACACTGGCAGGAAAACTGACTAAAGATTTTGCAAAAAACAAAAGAA
Organism: Rhinolophus sinicus; assembly: GCF_036562045.2. NCBI lineage: Eukaryota > Metazoa > Chordata > Mammalia > Chiroptera > Rhinolophidae > Rhinolophus > Rhinolophus sinicus. Next base: position 74,427,999 of record NC_133760.1, read on the forward strand.
ACTACTGGTCCATCCATGTTGTTGAAAATGGTAAGTTTTCATTCTTTTCCATGGCTGAGTAATACTCCACTGTATAAACGTAGCACAGTTTCTTTATCAGATCGTCTATCAATGAGCATTTTGGTTGTTTCCATATCTTGGCTATTGTCAAAAGCACTGAAATAAACATAGGAGTACATATATACTTTTTTTTTTTTTTTTTTTTTTTCCCAAATTAGTGTTTTAGCTTTCTTTGGATAGATACACTGGACTGGAATTGCTGAGTCATAAGGTAATTCCATTTTCAGTTTTTTGAGGAAACTCCATACTGTGTTCCAAAGTGGCTGCACCAATCTGCAATCCCACCAACAGTGCGCCAGGGCTCCCTTTTCTCCACATCCTCGCCAACACTTGTTGTTTGTTGATTTATTAATGATTGTCATTCTGACAGGACTGAGGTGGAATCTCCCTGTGGTTTTATTTGCATTTCTTTAATCTTACCATTTGCTACAACATGGATGGACCTTGAGAATATTATGCTAAGTGAAATAAGTCAGACTGAGAAAGACAAATACCATATGATCTCATATATGAAATCTAAAGAACAGAATAAATGACGAAACATAACAGAAATAGACTCTGAGATATAGAAAAAATTAAAAAAAACTTGGTTGCTAGATGGGAGGGAGTAAGGGATGAGGAGAAGGTGAAGGGATTATAAAGAGCAAATTAGTATAGTCATGGGGTATAAAATAAAGTCCAGGGAATATAATCAACAATGTTGTAAAGATTATGTAGGGTGCCAGATGGGCACTGGACTTATTAGGGGGATCATTTCATAGACTGTATAGATGCCTGACCAATACACTATCCCCCTGAAGCTGAAGTAGAATAATATTGTATATCAACTATAATTAGTTATATATGTACATATAGGTTGTCACATACAGGAGTATAGCATAAGGAAGATAGTCAATGGTATTGTTACAGTTACATACGATGTCAGAGGGGCAGGAGCTTGCGGAAGGAAGGTTATCTCTGTATAAATATCTAACTATTATGTTGCTTTGTACACCTGAAACTAATTTAAAAAAGAGAGAGACTACTCAGTGTTTTTTCTGGGTAGTTCCGGCATTCCAATGGATGCTCTAGGTATTATCAGATTATGTAAAAATGTGCAGCCTGATTGTTTTTGTGTTGACTAGGTAATTTACTTCTCTACTACTCTTTTTCTAATTCAAAATTCCAAATGTTATCTGCTGACATATAACAACTGAACTTTATATATTGACATTTTATTTTAACCTGCAACCTTGCTATATACTTGTTTATTAATCCACAGACTTCCCTGTAGAATATGGAGTTTTCCACAATCATGCCATTTGTAAATAAGACAATTTTTTTCTTTCCAACGTGTATACTTTTTTCTTCATTTATTGATTCCTTATTAATTTGTGTTCTAAGAGCGTCCTTTGTATGATTTCTATTATTCCTATTTGTTAAGGTTTGTTTTATGGCTCAAAATGTGCTCTATCTTGGTGAATATTTATGTGAGTTTGAAGAGATTATGTATTCTGTCATTATGGGATGAAGTATTCTATAAATGCCAATTACATCGAGTCTTTGAGGTTTTCTATACATCATGTCATCTACAAACAGAAACAATTTTACTTTTTCTTTTCTGATTTAAATGCCTTTTATTTATCTTTCTTGCATAATGCTCTGGCTAGGACTTCCAATACAATGTTGAATAGAAGTGGTGAGAGTGGGCATGTTTGTTTTGTTCCTGACTTTAGAGGAGACACCTTCAGCTTTCCACCATTGAGTAAGAAGTTATCTGTGGGATTGTCAATTTGGCCTTTTTTTTTTTTTCTTTTTCACAAAAGGGTGTTCAATGTTGTCAACTATCTTTTTCTGCATCTATTGAAATGATACGATTTTATCCTTCATTATGTTCATGTCTTGTATCACATCTACTGACATGTGGATACTGAACCATTCTTGCACACCAAAGATAAATTTGACTAAATCACAGTGTATCATCTTTTTATTGTCATGTTGAATTTGCTTTGTCAATATTTTGCTGAGAACATTGCTTCTATGTCCATCAGGGATATTGGCATATAATTTTCTTTTCTTAAAAGGTCCATCTCTGATTTTGGTATCAGCGTAATGCTGGCCTGGTAAAATGAGTTTGGAAGTATTCCCTCTTCAACAATTTTTCTGGTAGAGTCTGAGAATTGGTATTAGTTCTTCTGTGTTTGGTGGAATTCACCTGGGAAGCCACCTGACCCTGGACTTTTATTTGGTAGGAGATTTTGAATTATTCAATCTCCTTACTCATTATTGGTCTGTTCATAATTTCTATTTTTTTCATGATTCAGTCTTTGTAGGTTGTATGTTTCTAGGAATTTATCCATTTCATCCAGGTTATCCATTTGTTGGCATGTAACTGTTCATAGTACTCCCTTATAATGCTTTTTATTTGTGTTCTCAGTTGTAATATCTTATTTTACATTTGTGACTTTATTTATTTGTATCTTCTTTTTTCTTAGTCTAGCTTAAGATTTGTGAATTTTTTGTATTTTTTTCAAAAACCAACTCTTAGTTTTGTTGATATTTTCTATTGTTTTTATATTCTCTCTTTCATTTATTTCTGCTCCAGTATTTGTTACTCCCTTTCTTCTGCTAACTCTTGGCTTAGCTGGTCCTCTTTTTTCTATTTTGAGATGTACAGATAGGTTATTTGAGATCTTTTTTCTTAACGTGTTTATTGCTCTATATTTCGCTCTTAGAACTGGTTTAGTTACATCACATAAGTTTTGCTGTGTTGTGTTTCCATTTTCTCGTCTTGATATATTTTTAATTTTCATTTTGATTTCTTCTTTAACCCATTGGTTGTTTAATAACATGTTAATACCTTCATATTTGAGAATTTTCTAATATTTCTCCTGTTACTGAATTCTACTTTCATACCATTGTGGTCAGAAAAAAAAATACTTGATATGATATCAATCTTCCTAAATTTGTTAAGGATCTAACACATGACCTATTCTGGAGAATGTTGTGTGTGCACTTGAAAAGAATGCATGCTCTGCTCCTGTTGGATAGAATGTTCTGTATATTTGTTAGGTCCATTTGGTCTAAAGTGTAGTTCAAGTTTAATATTTCCTAATTTCCTGTCTGGATGAGTTATCCATTGTTGAATTTGGGGTACTGAAATCCCTTATTACTGTTACAATACTGTCTATCTCTCCCTTCAGATCTGTTTATATTCACTTTATATATTTATGTGCTCTGATGTTGGGTGCATATACGAGGTGCAACAAAAATATATGGTGAATGCTGCTGCCAAGTGCCATCCAACAGAAAGGCAGGGATCTGTTGTATGTCGAAAAGCAGTGTGTCGAAACTTAGTAACAGTGTGTGACAAGTTTCAACTTGTTTGGTGCAGTTGGGTGTGAGCTACGGTTGAGAGAAAGTGTGTTTTAAAGTGTGCCATAGATCATGGATCAAGAACAATGCATTAACATGAAATGGCAAACTGTTTAATCCCCCATTATGACAATGCTCCATGTCACACATCACTTCTGGTACGGCAATTTCTGTCAAATAAAAACATTATGGTGTGTCCGCACCCACCTTATATATGGGATCTGGCACCATGCAACTTCTGGCTCATCCCCAAAGTCAAAATGACCAGGAAAGGTAAACATTTTGAATTAATTCAGGACATGGAGGCAGCCACAACAGGGCAACTAAAGACACTCACAAAACAGGACTTGCAGTGAGTCCTGCTTCAGAAAATGACAAGAACAATGGGATAAGTGTGTTCGAAGTGAGGGGATAAATGACAATGTGTCTTTTACTGTAATAATTATTTTATTTAAACATGCACCTTTTTTTTCTGATCACACCTCATATATTTACAATTGTTTCATGCTCTTATGAACCGAACCTTCCATCAACATAGAATTACCATCTGTGTTCTTATGACAGTTTGTGACTTAAACTCTAGTTTGCCACAAGTACAGCCATTCCTGCTGTATTTTTGTTTCAATTTTCATGGAATATCTTTTTTTTCATTTCTTCATTTTCATTTATGTGAGTCCTTAAAGCTGAAGTGAGTCTCTTGTAGGCAGCATAGAGTTGGATCTTGGTTTGTTTTTGTTTGTTTGTTTATTTGTTTAATCCATCCAGCCACACTATACCTTTTTATTGGAGAATTTAATTCATTTCTATTTAAAGTAAGCATTAGTAGGTAAGACTTAATATCGCCATTTTGTTAATTTATTTTTCTCTGTTTTGTAGTTCCTTTCTTCTACTGTATCTGTCTGTCTTTGGGATTTTATAGTTTTCTATAGTAATATCCTTATATCCTTTATCTTTGTCTTTTATGTATCAACTATACAATTTTGCTTTCGTGTTACTATGAGGCTTATGCAAACATCTTATAGTTATAGCAATATACTTTAGGTTGGTAACAATTTGACCTCATTCATATACACACAAAAAAACCACACTTTTATTTCTCCTTCCTAAATTTTATGATTTTGTTGCCACAATTACATCTTTTTGTATGTGTATACATTAACAAATTATTGCAGCTATAATTTTTATTACTTTTGTTTTTTCACCTTTACACTAGAGTTAAAAGTGGTTTATACACCACCACTACAATATTAAAGTAGTCTCAGTTTACTATATACTTACCTTTACCACTGTTTTATACTTTCACATGACTTCCTTTTGTCAGTTAGAAGAACCCCCTTTAGCATTTCTTGTCAGGTAAGTATAGTTGTGATGAACCCTCTCAGCTTTTGTTCATCGGGGAAAGTCTTTCTCTATTTCTGAATAACATCTTTGATAGGTAATGCATTTTTTTTCCTTCAGCATATTGAATATGAAAGTCGGACAATTAAGTTCACGAACTTTGCACCATGTAAGTGCATCGTGGAAAATTAGTCAACTAAATTTTCCAACCTTTTCTTTGTCAATCTATGATAACCTAGCCTATAATGCATCTGCTGAGAAATCTGCTAATAGCCTAATGCGGGTTTCCATGTACATGAAAAGGCTTTTTTTCCTTGTTGCTTTCAAAATTTTGTCTTTGATTTTTAACAGCTTGATTATAATGTGCATTGGTGAAATCTTCTTTGGGTTCAACCTGTTTGGGGACTTTTGATAATCATATACCTGGATTTCCCCATGTATCCCAGATATGGAAAGTGTTCATCCATTATTTCTTTAAGGTTTCTGTTCCTTTATCCCATTCTTATCCTTCAAGATCTCCCATAATGCAAATGTTAGCTCTCTTTATGGTGTCCCATAAATCCTGTAGGCTTTCTTCATGTCTTTTTATTTTATTTTTTACTTATTTACATATTTGCTTATTTACTTATTTATTTATTATGGAAAGCTTGTAAGAGTTTGAGCCAAACTAATGACAACTGCTGGAAAGCAAAAACTCAAGGGGTTCAGAAAATATTCCACTTTTTTTTTCTTTATCTCTGAATAATTTCAAATGACTTATCTTCAAGTTCACAGATTGTTTCTTCTACTTGATTAAGTCTGTTATGCAGGCTGCTTGTTGCATTTTTAATTTTATTCATTGTGTTCTGTGCTGCAAACTCCTGCTTGGATCTTTTTTATGATTTCTCTCTATTAAACCCTTTATTTTGTTCATGTATTGTTTTCTTGATTTTATTGAGTTATCTGTTTTCTCCTGTAGTTCTCTGAGCTTCCTTAAAACAATTATTTTCCAATCTTGGTCAAGCAATTTATAGACCTTCATTTCTTTGTGATTGGTTACTGAAAAATTGTGCCTGTTTGATGGTGTCACGTTTTCTTGATTATCTATCTATCTATCTATCTATCTGTCTATCTGTCTATCTGTCTATCTGTCTGTCTATCTATCTACTTAATGTTCCTTCAAGTCTTGTGTTACTATCTTCACCTGTGAATAAGGAGTGAGTCCCCTTCTCCTAGCTTTACCAATTGTTTTCAAGAGGGAAACATCTTTACCAGTCGGCCAACATACGGTTTTTGAAGCTCTCTTGAGACCTTCCCGATGGATGTACCTGCTCTACACCTCTTATTCCCATTTGGGGGCAGGGAGTATGTTAGTTTTTAAGGTTTTTATGACTCTCTTAATACTATAAAGCCAAACCAGGTGCTGAGAGCCTCCCATTTGTTGCCCTCAGGTGCTGCCTGATTTACTCAAAATTCATATATGTCCTTCAAATCCCAGAGTCAGTCCAGCTTTCTGCACACACTCGTGAGCTGTTTTCAAAGGCTCACACTCACTACCCATGAGATTGCACATGGGAGCCAGTCACAGGGGTGTAGCTGAGGTACCTGGAGAGTTGGGTGTGGCTGTGGGCCAGTTGGGGCTTGTGGTCAGCCTTGCTGATGGAGTCCAAGCAGTTAGTAGGATCCCTGGTCCTTTGATGAGTTCTGACCCCTGACTGCTGCAATTTCCCATTTCTGTGCTCTCAGTGTTTCCCTATCCCTCAGCTGTGCCAATCTCCTCCATATTCTGGGCGGGATGAGAAAGTGGGCCTCTTGGACAGCATCCTGCACAGCTGGGGAAGCCAGGTACTCACTCACTACACTCTCACCTATCCCCATCGAGAAACTGTGGGCTGAAATGTCTCTCCTGGCACTGAATTGTGCTGCCTTCGGGGAAGTATAACATGACTAAAGAGAAACTGTTCTTCTTACCCTCTTCAATACATGTATTCTCTGATGTTTTATTCCAATATTCTCTGCTGGACTTCCAGACTCCAGAAAAGTATTCTTGTCTGTGAGTGGTTGTTAAAATCAATGTTCTTTGGAGAGATGAGAGTGAAAAACTCTGATTCTACTATCTTTCTGAGGTCACTCCTTTTGTCCTTCATTTCCCCTTCCCCCTCTCTTTTAGCCATCTCTAGTTTTAATTGATCCTCTTGCATGCTAAATTAGCATATAGCCTCTCTTACAATGTAAATAATTTTTTAAACAATTTTTAGTGGATATCCTGGCATTCACTATACATATATATATATATATATATATATATATATATATATATATATATATATATATATATATATATATTCTTAACTAATCTAGTATTTCAAGTAGCACTATACTGCTCCAAACACTGTAGTGTCCCTTTTATGCAGGTGCCTTTTATCAGAGTAGTTCCAATTCCTCCTTCTCATTCATGATATTGCTGTCATTCATTTCACATATCCATATGCGAGAATCATTTAATAGTTACTATTGCTTAAACAAATAATTATGTTTCAGATCTGTTAAGAAAACAAATATTTTCTTTTACCTTCATTTACTTCTTCTCTGATGCTTTTCCTCTATTAGATCCAATTTTCTGAACTATACAATTTTTACTCTGCCTGCAGAACTTCAACATTGTAAGTTAGGGTTAGGGTTAGCAATAAATTATCTTTGCATTGCACTCCTGTTTCGAATGTTTATATGAATCTGTCTTCAAATTCACTAATTCTTTTCTTAGCTTTGTCAAGTGTACTTGATGAACGTATCTAAGACATTCTTATTTTCTGCCACAGAGGTTTTGGTTTCTAGCATTTCTTTTGATTCTTTATAAGAACATCCATATTTTTCTTACATTTCCCATCTGCTTTTACATGTTCTCAACTTTTTTCATGAGAGCCCTGACCATATTAATCATAGCTTTTTAATGAATACTTTGTATCTTCAGAGTGTTTTTTTTGTTTTGTTTTGTTTCCTTTTTGACATGACACATTTTTTTTTTGTTGAAAACTGGACCTGCTGTAGGGGTAATACAGAATGAGGTAAATAGACCTTTAAAAAAAAAAAACTGTTTAAAGATGTACAATGTTATGATTTAATATACCTATACACTGTGAAATGATTGCCACAATCAAGTTAGTTAACACATATGTTAACTCACATAGTTCCCATTTTTAATGTGAGATTTTACATTAATCCAACTAGAAGTTGGCTATGTTTAATGTTTATTGTAACTATAGGTTCCAGAGACTTCAAATTCCTAGAGGGTCCTGTTACTGTCTCTTTGACAATGGGCTTCCTTTTGTACTCTTCTCAGAAACAGTATACATCTTGCAGTTCTGTAGCTGCAATCCCCCATTGCTGTACTGGAGACGTGGTAGTGTGCTAGTAAGTTGTGGGGGAAGAAAACCATTCAATAATCATCTGATTAAATCTCAGTCTTTCATTGGGCCTTTTTCTTAAGATTGTGACCCTCGTAAGTGTTTGTCCAAAGGTATTGCTTACATTCCCCACCCCCATTCCCAGGTCTTCAGCTCTTTCCTACGGCACCGGCATTCCTGATTTATATTCTTGCAGACCTGACTCTCATGATTATATATTTTTATTTTTGCCTCCCTTAGATGAGACAGGAAGACTGGCAGGAGCTGGACTGGGAAGGAATCTCCCCCTCAGAGTATTATTTTCTGGGGAGTAGGACTTTTTCTTTTTTTTAATGGAGAAGATTCTTGATGTGTCAATGATTATTTTTTCCTAAATACGTTATCTACTATTTTAGAAACCTCTAAATGTTTTGGTAGATACCTTTTAAATTCTTAAAAAGCACAACAAGCCCTTCATCTGTGCAATCACCTGCATCACAAAAAACAATTAACAATTTAATAAAAATTCACACACCTGTCTCATCTAAAACTCTGAACTCCTCAAGATCAAAGAATTTGTGTTATCATCACACCACCAACTCCTAGAACTTACGCTTAATGAATATTTCACTGAACTATACAAATAAGTAAGTGTCTAGATTCCGTCATGATCCTGAGACAAGCAAATACTATATATGGTCACATAAGAATACAGTAGAATGCATGAGGGAAAAAATTTAAAATATCAAAATAGGTTTTAAGTACCAAATCCCTAAAAGGGTTCATTTCATGCCTTATTGACACGAAACATCAAAATTTCTTCATATGAAATTATGTGTTTACTAAAACTACCAAAATTATATAATGGTGGTTGATTCCAGGTACTCTCAGCATTATCACAAATCTAAATCATGTTGAATTTGATCTTCCCTGGCATTGTTGTAGTTTATTATTATTTATTAAACATTGCAACTGATAACATTTTGATTCATAAATACTTTTATGTTTTCCTTTATCAAGTTAGATTATTTCTTAAATTTTATTGCAAAATGAAACAGAGCATTTATTAAAATTATATACTATAACCTTGAGCTAGAACACTTCAAACTTTTAATATAGACCTAGAGAAATAACTAATAAACTCAATGTTCAAGACAAATAATTGAAGAGAGTATAGTGGACTAAAAAGAATGTTTAATTAACTCAACATTATATAATGCATTGCTAAAATAACCTTTGGCTTATACATTTGTTATCTGGACTAAAAATCAAAGTGTTATAGTGCCATCTCCTGGAAAATGTAATGATCTGAAACATGAAATTAATTTAATAAGAGATATTTATTTAATAAGTATTTCAATTAATCAAAACAATAAGGAAGGGGAGAAGAGAGAGGTAAATCTAGAGATTATGCTACTGAGAGTAAAAATAACTATTTTTAATATTGAGTAACTATGAGATTAAATATTTCACCCTTGGAACAATAATTCTTTATCCTTTAGAAACTCACATCAACATACACCATTAATTCCTTTAATGCTAATATTAAGGACATGTGCTGAGCTTACAAGCACAAAAGGTTACTCATCATTGGACATGAGGTTAACTCTCTGTCTAACTTCAGTTAGAATTCTTAGGAGCCAATCCCTTTTTAAAAATCCTATAGTAATTATAAAAATAATTAAAATAAAATCGGTCATAGACGTCATTATAGTCATATATTGAGTCTGCCAGTTTGTTGAGAATACATCTCTGGACCTCTACATCATTCCAAAATTCAAAGTTTCTCTTTTTAAATTTTTTTCTAATAAAAAAATATTTAATGGATTCCTCAGAAATGTAGTTTAGTGCTTCCTATTAGGAAAGTCATTTTTGAGCTACTGAAGTCCTCTGTGCTCGATATTTAATCCCTTTCTTTCTAATTTTCTATCAATGGAGTTATTATCCAGATATAAATTTTATTTTTTTATTTATTTTTAATGTCTGGTGATTTTTGCTATTTTGTGTGGGATTTTTTTAATCTTCTACATTATTTAAAAAAATATTACACTGAATCATACCCACACAAAATTTTGTTGCACAAATTACTATTTGGATTTCACCTTCATTTTTTGATGGTAAGTGTAGTATTTATTCCCACGACATTGTTATTTGATATTAGATAGGGAATGTTATAAAAAGTGGTATCTTAAACTTATGAAAAAAACTATATTTATGATAATGTTTATTTATTATCCCTGTATGATTTAATAATTAACAATGTGGAAAGCTACAAATATTCAATATGCAATATAATAATTAAAACTAGAATAGGTAATACATAACTTATCCCTGTTTTCAATATAAATTATCTACCAAACAACCATAAAATACCAAAAGTACACTGTTATCATTAGTTACAGCTATCCCCTGCTTTTCAAAAGTTTTCTTTACTCCACTTCACTTTTATGAAAGACCTACATTAGTACTTGTTTTAGCTAACCAAAAGAAATCCAAAGATGTTTTTTGCTTTTATGAAAAAAGGCAAAAATAGCGTTCAGTGTTTATTTTGCAATGGGCTGTCACAGAGGCAGCAAGAGTGACACCACCAAGAGAACTATACTCGTTATTTCAGCATCAAGCTGCCTTTGAACAGTGTTTGTGAGCATCTGCGCTTTATCACGATTTATTCTGCGCCTCCACGGGCAGGATGTATCCAAAGGTAATTGCTTGTTTGCTTTACACTATTTTGGATTACGAAAGATATCATAGGAATGCTCTACTTTTGGATTGTGGGGGATACCTGTATTTCATACTTAACTTGTTCCTGTGTTCAGAAGCTATCTATGGCAATGATTGTTGAATAAGAATAAATGGAATTTATGTACCACAGTTTGTTGATACAGTCATCTACCGATGAGCATTTCCGTTGTTTCCATGTCTTAGCTATTGTGAATAGTGCTGCAATAAACATAGGGGTGCATATATATTTTTTTGAATTAGCATTTTGGATTTCTCTGGATAGATAACCTAACAGTGGAATTGCTGGGTCATAAGGTAGTTCCATTTCCAGTTTTTTGAGATAACCCCATACTGATTTCCATAGTGGCTGTACCAATCTGCAATTCCACCAACTGCATGAGGTCTCCCTTTTCTCCACATCTTCACTAGCACTTGTTATTTGTTGATTTATTGATAATAGCCATTCTGACTGGAGTGAGACGGTATCTCATTGTGGTTTTTATTTGCATTTATCTAATGACTAATGAAGTTGAGCATTTTTTCAGATGTCTGTTGGCCATCTGTATGTCCTCTTTAGAAAAATATATCTTCATGTCCTCTGCCCATTTTTTAAAATTGGTACATTTATACAATGGAGTATTACTTGGCCATAAAGAATGAAATATTACCATTTGCAATGATATGGATGGACCTAGAGAACATTATGCTAAGTGAAATAAGACAGACAAAGACAAATACCGTATGATCTCACTTATCTCACTAAAGTTCTCACAGAATAAACGAGCAAACTAATCAGAAACAGTCTCAGTGATATAGAGAACAAACTGAGGGTTGCTAGATGGGAGGGGTGTGGGGCTGAGGAAGAAGGTAAGGGGATTAGAAAGCACAAATTGGTAGCCACAATATTGCCACAGGGATACAAAAGACAGTTTAGGGAATATAATCAATAATGTTGTAAAGATTTTGTAGGGTATCAGATGGGCACTTGTCTTGTTATGGAGAACACTTCATGAACGGTGTAGATGCCTGACCACTGCAGTGTACACCTGAAATGGAAGCTGAATAATAATTAATGTCAATTATAATGTAATGTATATATAGTCACAGGATGTGGAGTATGGCATAGGGAATAGAGTCAATGGAATTGTGACAGCCATATACAATGTCAGAGGGATAATAGATTGGGGGTGGGGGGTTCACTTTGTGAAGGGTGTAAATGTCGAACTATTGCATTGTTTTGTCACCTGAAACTAACTTTTTTAAAAAGTAAAAAAAACAAAAAATGGAATTCAAACTTTTTTTAAGTATTAAATCTTTTTAAAACATTCTTCAAGTTTACTGTGGAATAACATAGACAATGTACTGTATCTATTTAAAGTAGACAATTCAATGAGTTTTGACAGCTGTGTACACTATAGCAGGGTGTCATGCAGGGTCTCTGGTCCCACTCACCACATAGTAATACAGGATATGGTGAGGCCAAAAAGGAACACCCACAGAGCCATAGACACGGGAGTCATACCACTACATTCTCTCTGGCGGCTGGGATGGAGACACAGGAAGCAGGAGCCACATGATCCGCAACCTGCCATCTGCTTTTCTGCCAACACACCTCACTTGCTAGCTGTAATCTGTCATGCTAACCACAATCCACCATGCTAACTACAATCCACGCTTGCCAGCCACCATCATCTGCTAGCGCAACTCCGGCAGTTTTATTAGTGGTCAATGGCTAACCGGTAACAGATGATGGCCAACTAGTCACAGCTGATGACCATCTACTACTCGAACCAGCACTTTTCCACGTGAGGCCAAGAGCCTGAAAACTGCTCTCTGGGGCTCTGACCAGCAAAATCAAGAGATAGAACAGCTCCCTCATCCTCAGTATATTCCATCCTTCCCTCTACCACCTGCCCTAGGAAATCACCATTTTCTTTTGTCACCATAGATTACTTTATAGTTTTATATAAATGTAATCACAAAATATATAATCCTTTGTTTCAAGGTTCATTCACTTAACATAGTGATTGACATTCATCTGTTTTCAGGTTTACCAGCAGTTTGTTCCTTTTATTGTACTTATTTACTTTATTAATTCATTCAGTCTTTTTTTTCTGTGATTAAAGAGGAATTTTATTTTATTATATTATTTGTTTTATTTTGGTAACAACACAATTTGAGATCTACCCTCTTAACAAAAACTTAAGTGCAATGTACTGTATTGTTAGGTGTAGGCACAATTTTGTACAGCAGATTCCTAAAACTTGCATAACTGAAATGTGGTTAAAATTCAGCACTCTCATTCACTGTTTTATGGAAATTTGCATTGATTTCAGATTTGAATGATACAATTCCAGCTGTTGTAAACGGTAGCGTATATGGTTTTGTAGGGACCTAAGTTTTCATTTTCTCTTGGATAAAACATCTAGGGACAGAATGGCTGAGTCTTAATATAAATGCAAAGTCTTCCCTAAATACATCAGCAAAAAGATCCTTCCTTCCAACCTGAACTTTCATGGCTTATAATGTGTATCTAATTTTTGGAAATTATCAAATCCAGTCTTATATATTAGTTATGTAGGTGCATGCTTTCGTTATTCTACAGAAATTCTACTAAAAAACACGTGAAAACATGAGCCTTTTCTCATTTTTTCTATTTTACATAAAATACAATGCCATCCCCATCATGAGACTTTAATAAACATGTTCCATAAGCAAATAATTTACATTTTAACACAGAAGTATTTTCATGTATCTGCCTGGACCCTTCTCCCAGCTGAGTGACATGAGGTTCTTACCACTCTACCTCCTAGTCTTTTTTTATTAAATTTATTGGGGTGACATTGGTTAATAAAATTATATAGGTTTCAAGTGCACATTTCTATAATACATAATCTATATATTGCATTGTGTGTTCACCACCCAAAGTCAAGTCTCCTTCTGTTACCATATATTTGACCCTCTTTACCTTGTTCTACCACCACCCTCACCTCTGGTAACCACTAAACTGTTGTCTGTGTCTGTGAGTTTTGTTTGTTTGCCTTGTTCATTTGTTGCTTTCAGTTTTATATCCCATATATGAGTGAAGTCATATGGTTCTCGACTTTTACTGTCTGACTCATTTTGCTTAGGATAATAATCTCAAGATCCAGTCATGTTGTCATAAATGGCAGTATTTCATCTTTTCTTATGGCTGAGTAATATTCCATTGTATATATGTAACACATCTTTATCCAATCATCTATCGAAGGATACTTTTTTTAGTATTATTTTAAAGGAAAATTCACTATGGCTTTTAAAGGACATGCGAATGCTAAAAAGTGAAGTCAAGTTGCTTTTCCAGTGAAATGAGATCATGTCATCAGATCAATGCAGTACAAATAGCCAACAGAAACACAACTGTTATTAATAAATAAACCTGATACATGGAAATATATCTTAAATGCCTACTTTGAAACAACTGGTATGTAGTAGCATAATTATTCTGAGGTAGAAATGAAATAAAAAGAAAAGTTCTTAACTGATGTAAATCACCACTGAAACTTCAACATTGGTTGTCCTTACTGCCTGCTTTGAAGGTCAAGATTGCATGCTGACCAAGAAGAGACAGAGGCCAAAAGACAAGAACACATCCAGCTAGAATGAGCTTAAATGTGATTTCATAATTATAGAACACCTTCAAAAAAGTCAATGCACTAATTAAAAGTGCTTTTGGACATGAATAAGCCAGATATAGCAGCAATATTTATAGATACAATCCTTTCATTAGACAAGCCAAATTATACATCCAATATACCAAGAATCTTTCTTTCCCCATCAGACATGATAAATAGGAATTATCTACCTTTTTTGGAAAATCTATTCCTCACGGTCAACAGAAGGAAAATTTTCAGTATACAAGAGGGTTTTTAAAGCTCTTTTCAGGGCAAAGATACTGCTATAAGACACTATTCTTTAAATCATGATACTACAGGGGAGAAAATCATTGTTTAACATTATTTTGATAAACTAATTTCTAAAATTGATTCATTTCTGTTTCAAACGGCTCTTATTTAAATCATTTTACTAGAATGACTGAAACTCAGTGGCAAATCATTGAACATTTGCATCAACAAGTATAATAAAATGAGAATCCAATGGGTATTAAATTTGGATTATTAAATATGTAGTCCCACGGTGTTATCAAAAAAGGAACAGACTAGGACTGTTTGATACTAGGACATTATTCCTATGAAAGAGATGAGAGAAAATTCTATAAATCGAGCATTTCAGAGTAGTGATTTAGATTACCAAGGTAAGTAATTTTAAAAGGCAAATTTATTTGGGAATATTTTAATCAATCTTAATTTAATCTAGTCATTTATATCTTATTGTAAACTAGATGAACCACAAATCACCTTACCCTTTAGTTACTATTTTTATTATCTATTTATTTTTGTTTTATCTATTATTTTTTCTCTCTTATTTATTTCATCAGAACTTATACTCTTTAAAGGCAAATGACTTCACATAGTTGTCAGGAGTATCTACATGTCCTTGTGTGATGGTTAATTTTATGTATCAACTTGAATGGCCATAGGTATAAATCCTACTGGCTCTATTTCTCTGATGAACCCTGACTAATACACCTGGCTTGAAATGCATATCAACCCGTACCTAAATAAAACTGTAAAGCCTTCAAATTTATCTATTGCAAGAGGGCCTCTTGTTTCTGAAACATCACCATCACACTGATAACCGTACACAATCTGATATTCAAGCTTGAAAGCAAAACAAATAGACTGATAGATATCACCTCAAAGCCTGACTGAACATTTACTAGCTACTTGATGTTGATGAGTTAAACTTTGAGTCATTCTTTCTATATCTCTAGGAGAAAGACAGTAACCATTGCTTTGCATAGTTTACTTGAAGATTATACCTTATTTATTTAAAGACACTGAAATTCAGTAGTGGGTCAATAACTACAATTTTTCATTTATTACTTAAATCGAATAATTATTACAGTGCCAAAATCCCCAAGTCCTATTCCAGAAGGATGGTCATGGTTTTCAGTCCTTAGTGAATAAATATTTATGCTCAGAATTTTTTACATAATCATAGTCAGAATTCATATTTTAAGGATTTTTTAAACACAGAATTATTGACACTGATTGAAAATTTTGTGTATCAGATATCTGTATCCATTAGATCATATGTCTCTAAAATAAAAATGAAACAATGTTGTTTATGTAAATAACTAGACAGAATTTACTTTTTAAAATATAATGAATCTGCTGACCTAATGGAAAGAGTAACATTACATTGAAATATGTGATAATATTGCACAGAAAATACTGCAGTTGTCGTAATTAAGGCCTTCCTCTATAGCGTACCTGAGAATCCCTAATGTTTTTCAAAACTGCTGAATGTTCACTTTTTACATCAGAAGAATTTCATGATTTATCAGTTGTGTTCAATGTCTAGGCAAGCTTCCTCCTAGATTTATGTGATCAATTTGAAGCTTAAAAGCATAGTTAGAGACACACCTATATGAATTGCTTTGCTAAAAATGTGTGAATCAACAGTGCATGTCATATACACATCAGCAGTCTCGTCCATTTTGTTCCGCAAATTAAACTGTGTGGTGCCCCCTCAGAAACAGTATGCAGTATTCTTGTAAATCCTTACATTTTGACTAGATAGTCACATATCCAAATCATACATGGTTTCCTAAAACTTTGTATCATGGCTTCTTCACATCTAACTAATAGATAAATTGGTGCTATATGATCATCTATCTTCTCTCCTTAATTTACTTCAGAATAAAGCTTGAACCATTTCTCCATCACTTCCCTATGTTGATTTAGGCAGCAAAATACTGACTCATGTAATTAATGGCCTCTTAGGGTTAGAAGACATTAGACATTCAGGGACTTATAATAAAAAGATATAAATATTTACATATATGCAGATACCTGTATATTAATTGAAACATGACTGGTGAATATCAAAACTAGCATATTTAATTTATTAATGAATAAAAACCAATTTGGTGTATCCTAATGTATATAATAAACATTGATGTATAATTTCATCTATTCATTAATTTTGCAAAATTTGCTGTGTGCCTAACATGTCCAAGACACAATAGGCACTCAATATATATTAAGTTTAATAAAGTTATACAACTTCTAAAAGCCCATAATGTGAGGAATAAACAGAAACGTTAATAAATAATCAAAAGTCAGTAAAAATCAAAAGACAAAGATTAGATTAGTATCATAAATCAGAATGCATGAAAATTCTCGTGTACTCTAAGTGTCTCAGAGAGTAACAATGTGCGATAAAATGAAGCAAGAAATTTAGAAGAAAATCACAGGAGAGGACATTTCAAAGATCTGTGAAACAATGACATGGTCAGAGCTGTATTTTAAAATATTAATTTTGCAAAAGAATGAAATTATCTTGAGTTCAGAGAGGAGACAAGAATTGAGACCAAAGATAGGAAGGTTATTAGAGGCTGTTTTAATTATCCAAATAAGAAGCAATAAGGGACTAATTCTATAGTAGAGCAACGCAAATCCAGAGAAAAAGATAGATTTGAGAGATAGATAATAGAAAGGTAGAATTGAGAGGTTTTGGCAATTGGTTGTATTGGCCATGAGCTAAACGCTAATTTTGTAAGAAAAATGTAATTATAGAAATACTAAATAATGAAGTTATCCATTAAAATGGCCATTTTGATTGGAGATACATATTATAGGCCAAGCGTATTCTGGAGGAAGTTGATTATAAAAATATTTTTTAGAATTGTACCTACTTGCATGGGCTTTACCTACGTTTTCATGCAGATGATTCTTAACTGTACCCAAGCGATCCATACGTCTATCTGAACTTTCCCAATTGTTTTCTCCACATTTATAACTGGACACTCTCTGCTTTTATTTCAAACTCAAGAAGTTCAAATTTTAGCTTTTCGTCTCCGTGCAATCTGCTCCAATTCCTGTGCTCTCTAGCCCAGTTAATGGCTTCACTGTAAATCTGCTTCACAAATGCGAACAAAATAACAACCAAAACTTCCAGTCATCCATGATGATAACTACAGTGTTCTCTTGGAATTGGCCCTCTACGTTTTCAAGAACTTGGAAGGGCCTGAGGTCGGACCCTCCTTTTAAGATAACAGAAGATGTGTTTCAGACTTTCATGACCGAAGAAGCACGAGACTTTTGAGTCAGTGGCAAGGACTTCATTATTCACATCAGAGCGAGCAGCGCTAGGTTTATGTCCACACTGGCAGCCCTTGGCTTCCAAATACATGGGTTACATGAGTGACTCGGCTGGAAGCAGCACACACAGTCAACTTGTGCCGCAGCTGAAGAAGTCCCAACTTGGAAATCCCAGGGTTTCAAAGAACCTGCTAGAAAACCTTCTAGATCTTGGCCTTTGAGGAATATATTATCTTTATTATCATGGTCAGGGATCAAATCTGGCTTTTGCCCTGGAGGGTAAAAGTATCTCTATTTCCAAGGTTGCTTGCTATATTAACATCATTGAAAAGATAGTCCAGAACAAAAGCTGATCCAAGACATGGAGAAATATCATGAAGAATCATTTTCCAGCATTTCTTACGTGTCATGTCTGGTTCCCAATCCTGTCAATTAAACTTTGAATATACGATTTTCCTTATTTATGAAGAAAAGGGTTAAGGGAAGTAAGTCAATAGAGTAAGAAGGGGTTCATATGGAACATCAGCTACCTGCTTTTGAATATTACTTGAGCCTTCAGAATCTGCCTAAATATGACCTTACATATCCCAATTTGATGATGAAATCCTTCTTTGCTTGCCAAGCTCATGGCTTAGTATATTAATACCAGTTCCCTTACGGGCTAGACAGGATGTAGGCGCCTTTCATGTCCTATATTTGGGCATTTAGTCTCTACCAGGACCCAGATATGAACTATTTATCAAAAACAGCTCTGCACTGAAGTATATATTGGTCATTACTTTGGAGGAACATGTCTATTGTAGCTTAATGCCATTAAACCTTGAACCTCAAGAATAATAGCCTTTCTCTGATTCCATTCATTCTAAGAGTGTTACCAGCCACCAGCTGTGGCATGCTTACTGTTAGTGAATACACTGGTTTGAGTAACACAAATAGTAAATTCACTTTTGCATTTCTTATTACAAATGAACAAATTGAAATCCTGATTTTTGTTTTTCTGATTAGACTTTTTGGAGTTTCGATAATAAGTCAGATTCCTTGAATACAATTAGTTCTAAGCACAATGATTTAATGGAGTATCGGACACTTGATACCTGAAAGCTCATATACATATTTTGAAACTCTATAAGGTAAACACAACCTTATGGACTGAGGGGATGAACAGCCAGGTTTCTCCAGGAGACACACCTCGTCCTCATCACAGGTGTTCTTCCTCTCCTTAATGTCCTCTTCAGCCTTCTGCCTTTAGGCTCAGCTTAAGGCTAAATCGATGAAACCATCCCTCATATTCAGATTCAGAATTAATAGCACGACTCCTCTATAGTCATGGTACTTTGTGCTCACATCCATCTCTCTGTTTAAATTATAGGCAGTTTTAGTTAAGACTATAATATATTCATTCATATTGTGAAAAATAATATAAATGGAACCACTTCAAAATGGAGTCAGAGCTGCCACCCCAGAGGAACTGCTTTGTGGATCTTGCTCCTCAAACCTTTGGAATATTAAAACTGGACAAAATAACCTTTAGACTGGGTCAAACCAAAATTATGACTGCAGGACAATAAAGGCACTCTTCAGAATTAGCATCCTTATGCTGGCTTATCTGCACCTACAGAAAGTCCTTCCTTCTACTCATATGATTGTTCCCCTTCCCTTTCTCATAAATACTCCTTGGCTTACTTCCTAATCAGAACACTGTTTGAGTCTCTGCCCACGATTTAGAATAGCTATTCTTTTGATCTCAAATAAATGCTTGTTGCCTCTCACTTTGGCCTTTTAGTTTTAGGTTAACAACATGCATGATCCAAACAGCATGTTGAAGAGAGCCTTGCAGATAGAAGTAATTTCAAAAGTATATGCTGAATCAATTAGAAAAAAATTCAAGCTCCTCTACTGGGCCTTGACTCACATAAAATTGTAGAGTAACTTGAGATCAGATGCATTATCTTAAATATATATCATTCATACCAATAAAAAATACATGTACCAAATGTATATAGGCAATTCATATATGCACAAAAAGAATTAATAAACTATGTAAACTTCAATTTAAATTCAATTAAAATTAATAACGTGCTGGTGTTTCACCTAAGCACTGGCAAACATAAAAAGAATCCTAATACTTTGATTGGGGGAAAGAGACATGCTTAGGAGATGACACTCATGTATGCTGCCAATAAAAGTATAAGTTAAGTGTAATCTTTCTGAACAGAGATTGGTCAATATGTATGAAAAGCACTGAAATGTATCCACATAGTAATTATACTTCCACAAAGTTCACCTAATTGAGATATGTGCAAAAAATATGTTTATGGATACTAACCAGAACATGCTATATCCTTCCTTTCTCTTACAGCATTATAGCATAAACATTCTCCATCACAATAAGATAGTCTTCATAAGTATCTTTATTAAAAGCTGCAAAATACCTCATATTGGAATGCTGCATTTTATTTATTCATAACTAGTGTTGAATATCCAAGTTATTTCTATAATTTCATCATTATAAATAACATTGCAATGGATATCTTCTATGTATATTTTTTAGTATAAAGTCTTAGAAGAGACTCACTGAGTAATAGCATGGGTGCACTTAAAAATATTGGTACAAAAGTCCAAATTTCTTTCAAATTAATGCTGAGTATTCCAATTTAAACTTCCATCAGCAGTATATATGAACTATTTCACCACAACTTTATTTGTATTATTTTTTAAAATATTTTTCATTCAATACATTTTTAGTCTTATTATTGCTTTTATTTTCTGTTGTTCATTTTAATCTTTGACAACATTTCTAGTTAAATTTTCACATATTTATTGGTAATATGTATTTCCATTTTTGTGATTTTTCTGTTCATTGTCTTTACTGTTTCTGTACTGAGCCTTCCTCAGGGGGTTTTGCCTTACTGATTTGTATGAACTTTATATATTGAAAGTATCACCTTTTGAAGCACATTGCTTTACAATTTTATGTAATTACAATTATATATATATATATATATATATATATATATATATATATATATATATATATATTTTTTTTTTTTTTTTTTCCCCTTGAGATTAAGAACAAATGATTATATACACTGTTTTTTTGCTGCTTTACATTGATGCTATAATTTACTTGGAATTTACCTGGAAAATATTATTTTGCAGGAGGGAGATATGATTACAAATATTTTTCTAACTTTTCCCAATGCCATTTCTTAAAAAAAAATCTAATCTTTCCATTTCTAATATACCTCTCTTTTATTTTAATATTTTAATTTCCTATGCAGAGCTTTATCACATATTAATTTCCTATACACACGTGGGTCCATCTCAGGACTTTATAATTCTACTGTCAATCTGTCCTTACAGAAGGTCAATAAAATGTTTTATTATTTTTTATTTTCAATATTTTTATGTATCTAGTAAGATACAAATTCACTTTTTTGGACCGCCTTTTCAAAATATGCTTGCATTCATCTCTTGCAATTATTTAAATAATAACTTTGATTACAGCCCGTTACTATCTCTTGGGGAAGAATATTAACCTAAAACACTATGGAATTCACAGGTGCTGTGTTTTTAGGCATGAAAACACAATTCTTCCACCAGAGACCAACCTCTAAATCAATAAGCCATCTGTGACTGGTATGAGGAATGTTTAGAGATGCTATAATGAATGATTTCTGAAGCCATACCAGGAGACATGAAGTCATTTTTTTTTAAACTTTATTGGGTATAGAGTTAATGTCCACTAAAGCCCGTCCTTGAATAAATAATAAAATATGAGATTAAAGATTAAGTTTCTAATACAGTAGCAAAATGCTGAGAACGGAGAAGGACACAGTATACACATAAGGAATGTTAATTATGGCAAGGTTTAATATTCTTTGGTGCAATTCTTGAAGAGCCGATTTTGCTGAAGGTTTGGAAAGACTGGAATCTTCCCAAGTGAGAAACATCAAGCGCTTGAGCTCAAACCTTAGGCATTCACTAAGCAAGGTTCTGCTTCCTAAGATGAGACCATCCTCCTTGGAAAAGGTGGAAGAAATAATTATAAGCTATGTGGACTCACACAAGGGCAAAGACGCCTCACCTCTCAACAGTAAAGACATTCCAGCCTCAAACTCAGGAGTTAACTGGATTAAACGTCAATCACATTTTATATTGTTTTTTAGAAAAAAATTCCACTGAGATGAACTATAAAAAGAAACACAAGTGGGATTTATGATAGTTTTTAGGCGATGTCTTAGGTCAAATTTCAATAAATTTGTTTCCGACTGTATTGCTTAGAATGACTTCTTTATATACCTTGTAGTAAATAGCTTGTCTAATGTTATCCTTTTAGAACCCACAATAAGTGAAATTTTCTTCATCAAAAAAAAAGAAGTGTTTATTAGAATAAAGTTAAAGTTGTTGATTCTTGTCTACAAATTTCTCATATATCCTAAGACAATAGTGAAATGTGTAGGTTACAGAGGACTTCTGGAGATATCATATATCTATTTCTCCATTGGAGTCTAATATCTAGAAATAATCCTTTAGGTGTCTGGAAGCAATGATAGAGGCTACACAACCTACCAAAGTGATAATAAATGGAAGTGGTTTCAAAGCACTCAAAAAAAGAACAAAAAACAATGCCATGATCCAATTTCATTTGATACAAGATTCCTAAAATCACATTATAGTAAATAAAAAGAACATAGAGAAAGAAATACTTTTAGGGGGAGTAAATTAAAGTAATTCATTCATATATATAATCACTAACACATAAATAACCTACACATACTTCCCTATTAATGTATATCAGTGCAAAAATCAAAGACATTGCTTTAAATATCACATGTGTGCCTCTTGGTGGGGAGAGGACTTGGTACTGTTTATATAGTACTGAATCATTGCCAAGAATATATCAATAATACATTTATAAATTTATTCACTTATTTAGAGGAAATTACTAATATAATACCTCATAGAAAACCTGGAAATCCCCAGGATCCCACTGAAAATGAAATGTATTTATTGGTTCACTCTTTCATTTAATAAGCATATATTGTGTACACACTAGGCACTGTGTTTGTCCTGTGGATGAAAAGGTACATAAGAAGCTGTTAAAAAACTCACAGCCAGTGATAGAGGGATAATCTAGTGGTGAAGCTTACACTGCTGAGAGCTAAGATTCTTCTTTCAGAAACATCGGGAAAATTTATTTTCTTACAAAAGTGAAGTCATGTTTGATAAACTTAAAAGCGTGCTATTGAAAACTGGGAGTATAACACATAGGGTCATTTTACAGAGGAAGAAACTGTGTGCTGACTTGAAGGGATGGTCATGAAACTAGAATGTGGACCAGCTAGGTTTGTAATTATGTTCTTTCAACTGTTTCTTCCGGCCACTCCCAAGGCCCAATCAAGAGAGCACACTCATTTCTGTCCAAACATTGTGCTGAGGTTCACTCACGGAAATTACTTTTCATATGTGTGGGAGGCTGAACTATTTTTATCAACATTTAAAATTTAACTTTACTAATATTGAAGATATATCCTGCCACAGTATAGCAAAAAAACAAAACAAACAAACAAAAAAAAACTAATCAATGTAGACGAGCACGTTGATATAGAAGGGGATAAATTTCTATGAATAAAAAAAAGTAAATGGAGGAATAAGGAAGTAATTTTGTCTCTTGTTAGTACACTTCATCCTGGAAACTAAGTAATAAAATTCTGTGTGGTATTTTTTATGACATTGCAGTATTTCTGCAAAGGGCAAAAGCTAAGGGCAGAAAGAACAATCTGCATGTGCTAAAGAGAATGACAAGAAGTGGCCAGACACTCCCACCAGGGTTTTCAAAAGGTAACAAAAACAGTGCTGTAACAAACATCCATCATTTACCTTCAACCTAAATAAAAAGATGATTTAAAATTTACAAAGTATAAAGGAGAGAATTAAGTGGCAAGCCCAATAAAAGAGCATGGTGGCATCTGCCTTCTCCTACATAAAGAGGATCACTCCTCTACTAGACAAAAGTATGGAGACCAAGAAAACCACTCACAGAGGCTGAGGTCCCTACATGAAGGGACATTTTGCATACGAGTATGTTTCCTGGGGCATAAGACAAATAGAAATCTGGTGTTGCCTTCTTACCTGGAGATGTATAAAGGCAGGTGGCAGACCCAAATATTCTCCAATGGAAAAACCGGGAATAACTAGTAGTGTGAAATTCACCATTTGCTTCCCACAGACACAGTAATCTCCTGGGGGTGAGGGGAAGGGACAACAAGGAAGATAGCAATGCTGGATTGCCCAGATGGTAACCAGCTCAAAATTGTGTCCGACTAGAGTAAGAGCACATCAGTGGTAAGAGATTCAAGTGAATAAAGCTGGAAGCAAGAATGACAGGTTTGCCCCTAAAACACAGAAGGAGTGTACATCGCCTGTTCTGGCATGGGCAGGCCACTGTTCCCCATAGGAGCCTAGGAAGAAGGTGCATCAAACTGGACACATAAAATATGTGCCATTCTTAATATGAATCCTCTCTCTCTCTCTCTCTCTCTCTCTCTCTCTCTCTCTCCCCCCCCCCCGCCCCCAAATCAGATCATTCTCCCCCTGCACATGAGGAATTTACCTCAGAAATACAATGGAAGCACACAGGTGTTGGTAGACCCTGGTGCTGACTTGTAATAATGTAGAATAAAGAATGATTCCTTATAAAGGCTTTCACAAGAGGAGAAATCAGAAGATGATGGGAAAATAGGGGAAACGGGTAGACAGAGAGGTAAGTGGAGATGACAGAGACCATATAGGCTCATGAGAGAGGTGAAGGGTTAGACACGCATGATGGCTCTCCAGCTCCCAGCTCTAAGAGACATGGATGCATTGCACCCTTGGGTTCTATTTACCTGTATGTCATACAAGTTCCTTAGACTATTTGGAGTAAAACGTCTCCGTCTTTGCAACTAAACGAACTTTGACTAGTGGGTGGTAATAAAGAAGAGAATCCTGAGTACTATCAGCACCTCTCCATCTTCGTTCTCACAACACCCAGGTCTATCATAGCACATACCACACTGTAATTTTTAGTTTACATTCCTGAATCTCCCACGAGACAATTCAGAACATGGTGAGAACAGGATCTGGACCCATTCATATTTGTATCATCAATGCCAAGGCACTAAACTATTGTTTAATAAATAAATGTAAAATGATTCCATTTAGAAATAGAACCCATTTCCCTCTATTCTCTTAACCCCACCAACCTGAGAAAAAAAAAGCAGGAATCCCCACAACATAAAGTCACTCACATAAATGGAAAAAGGGGATAAAATGGGATTGGGGAAGAAGTAAGGAGAAGGGAAAAAAATTCTACCAGTCGTGGCTTAAGGGAAATTTAAGAGACGATGCAGATAGGAAGAGAAGATACCAGCAAATAAGGTTTGGTTTTGTATTCTGCTCAGTAACTGATACTTTCAAATCAAGTCAAATGATTTGTTTTCTACTAAAAGAAAGCAAGGTATGAATTATGTACAAGTAGATACACCTCTCTCGTCTTCACCTAGAACAGGCCTAAGTAGTTCCAAGATCTCAGTTCTGACACAGACAGGAGTGGAAGGAAGAGACTCTTCACAGAGTGCAGGCCCTGGAATTGCAGGAGCCTAAGTACTTCAGTTCCTTCAAGAAGGTATAAATTACGTAGCACTGTCAGTAATCCAAGGAGAAAAGAGGTTGAAACCCACATCCACTGACCCTCTCAGGACCCAGGGCATCAGGCTTTGGCAATCAGGATGCGGCCAGTCCTCAGAGTTGTCAACGGAAATATATGAGCTTTTTATTCAGATGGCACCTTCACTGTTGTGACAGGAAATTCCCTGTCTGCAGTAGAATTTACATCATCTTTAACAAAGGTCCTCTCCCTTGCCTTTTTTTTTTTCTCAGTAATATAACATCTGTCTTACTCTCCTCTGACATCCTAAGAAGGTCTCCATAAATACGCATTTTTTCACTGAATTTAACACAACCACACTGGAGTCCTTAGTCATACAATATACTTACCACAAAGTCGCACTGACAGCATCTTGGGAACACTGTGACAGCACTTTAGTTGCCCTCAAAGTAAATACTGAAAGCACGTTTGGATAAAAATCTCTTAGAGGGGGGCAGCTGGATGGCTCAGTTGGTTAGAGTGGGAACTCTCAACAACAAGGTTGCGGGTTCAATTCCCGCATGAGATGATGGGCTGTGCCCCCTCCAACTAAAGATTGAAAACGGTGATTGGACTTGGAGCTGAGCTGCACCCTCCACAACTAGATTGAAGGACAACGACTTGAAGCTGATGGGCCCTGGAGAGGCACACTGTCCCCCAATATTCCCCAATTTAAAAAAAAAAAAAATTCACTTGGAGGAAAAATGACCAAATAAGACTTAGACATAATTATCATAGTTTTAGAAGAAATTTAACAACTTGAACACTTCGTAGAAGTTTGTTCCAGTTCAATGGCAGATGAAGAGACCAAACACTGTACTTTTAAAAATATAGACAGGAATTTTGCCTGAAACAGAGATACAAGATAGAATTCAGAACTTCTTGATAGTTTTTAAATGCAAGATACAGAGGGTGCCCAAAAAAATGTACACACATTTTAAGAAAGGAAAACTGTATTAAAATTATAATACTCAATGTATATGGATAACAAAAGATTAATACAAGTCATGTTTGACTTCTGCAATTACAAGAGGTGCTCACAGTGGTTGCTATCAGTGTCCAGACACTTCTGATTACGGTGAACTACTGCTTGGACAACGTTAACCAAAGTGTCCACTTGTATACATTTTTTTGTGGCACCCCCAGTATATTTATTACTCACCTCTCCAGTATTTATTGAAATGATTATATCACTAATTTAAAGGGGGGAAAAATCAATCTACAATAAAATGGACATTTTCAAGTATACATTCTAAAAATATGTTTAGTATAAATAGTACAGACTATCTCTAAAGTAAAATCTATTTTTTCTTAATTTTTAGAGTAGGCCAGGAACTTATAAGTATTATCTCTTACATGTATTTGTAATTGCTCTGATAGAATTAAAAAATGTCTCTAGGTACTACTGGCAAGACAAGGAAAGAAGAAAACATAAAATTATAATAACTAACTTTTACGTACTGCCGAGCCTGTGCCAAACGCTGCTAACAAAATGTTTTATGTACATAACCTCATTTAGTCATGACAAAAATCCTGTGGTATAAGTATACCACTCTACCAATGAGAAACAGAATCCAAGAGGTAAGCCATTTTTTAAGGGCACAGAGTCACTAAGTAATGGAGTTGAACGTGAATAAGTTTGACTCAGTGACCATGTCATAGTACTTCTTGAAAGAAGGGAATGGGGAAAATGGGACCAGAAGTCTGCATGTGGTGGGGTGTGGCTGAGCATATGCACAAATGCTTCTAGTACATGAAGGTCTAATTTACCATTTTCCATTCCTGCATGGAGGCTGGTGACAGACAAACCCAGGGTAGGATTTCCACATTATGTCTGGCAAGGTCATGTCTAAAAAGAATTGTCGAGGCCCACCATGTCTAAAAGGAGTGTGAACAGGCTTCTCTAGAACCAAATAAAGCACCACTGAGTCCTTTGTGTTTTAGGCTATTACTACTAGGACTCTGGAAAATAATTCTATTTTATAAATTATTTAGGTTTAGGGCTCATCATAGTGGGGTATCTAATCCCAGTTTAGGTATTAACTATGATGTATTAAAAGATATTAAAGTCATTTTCATAGTACATGCTTTAGCTGTAGCTATTTATGGCTTAGTTAAAATTTAACTTTATATTTTAATTCTCTTAAATACACTTTTTGCTAAATGTTATTAATTTGCATTAATCGCATTACCAAGATGGCTGACACAAAATTTACCAACTCTTAAATACAGTGATTCAGAACAGATCATTAGAGCAAGAGAGCATGTATTACTTATCAAGCCCTCCTGGATAGTCTGAGAGCCATAAAAATGTGGACATCTGGGCAGAGATCCCTCTGGATAAATACCAGAGGCAGCAGCATCTGGGCTTCCCAGGCAGGTAATTTATGCAAATTAATTTAATTTTAGGTACCACATTTTTTTTTTTTAATTATTTGCCAATATATTTGTCAGGATCTTATGTCCATAATGAAATTTTATCAAAAAGCCTCCATATTTAATTCAGGAAATGAATTATTTTCCATAAAATGTCATTGTGTAGAGAGAGCCACTAAGTGACATTGGAACAATTTTTATGACCTCAAATTTTTCAACTCAACAATTAAATAAGTTTCTTTCTGACTCCCTTATTTGGCCCTGTGATTTGAATAAACGTATTCACCATTCAAACATGGAATTAAATTGGTAATGTCTTAAGACAGTTTAATAAAATAAAGCAATATTTCCATACATACAAAATAATGTTTTCAGTTCTGATGTCAAATTGCCCCAAATCATTAACCACTAGATAGCTACTCCCAAAAAAAAAAAAAAAAAAATCACCCAACTGAATTACTTTTTCAGTTAGGCTCTTTGGAGGTTCAATAAAATGTGTATTTCCCAGGGACTTTTAAATGAATGGATCTGCCTGGCTATGTTTCAATCATTCCTACACATGGAAGCTGGGTAAGATTCAACATAACCAAATATACTGCTAATTTGTCCCCTGCGGTTTAGAAAAAATATCTTGTATAAGTAATATGCTTGAAGCTGAATGCTACCTGAATCCCTGAATTCACATTAATGAGATAAGGTGGGTTAAAATAAGATCTTTCCCAGAAACCTTAAAATTTACAACTGACGTTTAAGGATTCCTTAGAGTCACAACTTCTGTAACATTACTCACAACCATCCCATGAGTGGGTATATGATAAAACGTCTGAATTAACTTGCCAAGGGGATACTGCAAGTACAGAGCACAACCAGGAGGGTATAGAACTCACGACAGCCTAAATCTAAAGGTCATGCTCTAACATTCTCTGATAAACTTCAATAGCACAGAGAAACTATGAGATTATTTAGATAAGGAACAAATGCCTCACTTTGTCTTGCCATCCCACTGAGTATCTTGTGAGATGCTCCTTTTCATTTTCACTTGATCTTATGTCCTGCTGTACTGCATCCATTATCACTTTGTGAGGGGTATAAATGTCTAACTAGTACATTGCTTTGTACACCTGAAACTAATACTATAATTAAAACGAAATAAAATTTAAAAAGTAGTATTCACTCAAATCATTCCGTATGGTTAAATTCTCCCAGGGAATACTTCCTCTGTGCCCATGGCTCCTTTTGAACTCACTATAAGTCTTGAGCAGAGGAAAGGTAGAGAGGAATTTACCTGTCGGACTGAAATGAAACGTCAATACTCATGCATGAGCCAAGATTGGGAAAGGCTAGAATAGGGATAACAAGATGGTAAATATCTCTCTTTTCCTGATAGGTATCTCTTCTAATAACTGCAATGTCATAAACCTTCTATACATTAAGTATTACATTAGAGAATGGCAAATTCTTTAAAATTAATCATTCATCATTTATGACAAATGAAATGCTGTAGAGATGCATATAAAGTTGTGCATTCCTGTATCATATGCTGAATACTCATCCCAAAGCAAATGAAGGTAAAGGAAATATTAAGCAGTGCAAAAACAGCAAGAGAAGGAACAGCAATATTAAAAATATCTAATATTTCATTCCCTTGGAGTCCAAGATAATGGAATTTTATAGTATATTTTTATCCATATCTAGTATACTTAATTCGGGTTTTAAATTTAAATCCTGGATTTATCCCTACAGAACTGACAAGTCTTGCTGACATTCCATACCCGTTTCATCTTGGCTACAAAAACACAGTATTATTAAAGGCAAAGTACAAAAGACATATCCAACAAAACTGATGTACTCTTTTGAGCAGTGTTGACTTTGGATAAATGAAAAATACATAAACCTTGAAATATCTGAATGTGAAAATATTTTTAAAGTCATTTATTTTGCCTTTTGTTTACAATTAACTGTTCAAAGGTTGATCGTAGGCACATCATTGATTGGTAAAAGCATTATGTACTATTTCCCTTCCAGGATTTACAAGTGGCTGACAGAAGACTACCCCAGAAGGCAGGAGAAACTGCCCTCCTCTCTTTCCTAAAAGGAGACAAATTTCAGCATCCTGCTATTCTACACCAGAATGAAACTTATACGTCAATTTAATAACATATTAGTATTATTTTTCTATTATATTTTAAACTAATAAATCTGGAAAATCTCTAACATTTATAGACTTCCTATTATGAATCAGAACCAGTGTACAGTCTGAGTAATCATCAATGAACAAGAATCTCTTACAGGAAATAAGAAATCTCTTCTAGGAAATCTCTGCCTTATAGAAAAAGACAATCTAGTAGGAGACAGATACATAGGAGAGATAATGTTAAAATAATGCAGAAAATACTGTAATAATGATAAAGATGATGTTAATATTTATTACATGTTTAAGATGTGCAAGGCATGCCAAACTGCTTTACAAGCATTGACTCACTCAATCCTCTATGCAAATATGACTATTATTATTATGGAATATCCCCAGTTTACAGATGAGGAATGGGGAGCTTAGAGAGGTTAAAGTTACTCAGACAGTAAAGGGCACATTCCTAAGTAAAGATCAAACCCAGACCCTTGTGTGGCCAAGATTATGGATCACCCTGTGGCCCAGCCAACCAGAGAAACGCTCAGAGTCCTGTGCGAGAGTAGAGCAGGGGTGTTTAGCCCAACTGGGTTTCAGGAGAGACTACCAGGAGATGAGGCCTAACTAGAATGCATCCAGGTGAAGGAAGAACAAAGATGTTCCAAGAAGTGAAAATAGAAAGAGCAAGAAGATAGAAATGTGACATAATCCTGGTGGTGTCTCCTTGCTACGTCACGATCGGTGAGGCTGCCTCGAAGCTGTGGCAAGGGGGCAGGCCAGGGCTAACCAGCCTGACCTATGGGATATAAGCCTTTCAGAGATTTCCAGCTTGAGATAAATAGCACACGCAGATTTGTGTTAAGAGACCAACTAGGTAACTGTGTGGGTAATGATTTGAAGTGAAGCTGACGGGGAGAGGGATAGTAAGAGCAGAATTGGGGCAGAAAGAGAAAGCAGAGTTAACTTTCATGTTTATAGCCTCACACATGGTAATCATTAAGGATATGTTAAACTATTACATTTCTGCCTTAAGTAACTCAATCCTTATAAATAGCTCATTAATTTCAATATAGGATATTTGCTACTTTTGAGCAGATATTTACCGTATAGTGATTTGGTATTCTTTCAAATGGACAGAAAATATGAGATTTTTCTTCCATTTATTTTCAAGACCATGGAGAAAAGAAAAAGTCTGAAAATTCAATGACCAGTGGGTTATCTCAGGGTGTTAGTTCCTGCCTCTTCCACAAGAAATAAAGCCATAGGCTTACAAGCATGGGGTTTCTGGGTGAATGACTAAACACATTAAAATGATTAAAAACTTCGAGTTCTAAACAAATGCTAATATTTTATACAGTCTGTATATTAAGTATTTATATTTACCACCTAGTGTTTGATCCTCCGAGTTATATCTTAAATGTTTAGTGGAAAACTGGGTGGAAAATTTGTTTAATCACTGTAGGAACCCTGCAAGGGGTGATCTTCCAATTATAATACAAAAATGCTGTAGAAATAAGGTATGCTTCTATTGTTGTATTTCTAAACCTGCTGAGACATTAAGGAATGTACAGTTTGTTAAGATCCTATTAAACTGAAATGAAATTTGTGAAAGAAGCTAACCTTTTGCATATGTAATTGGTTTTTTTCATTATGATAGTAACATTTCTATTAGCAATCTAAGAATGTAAAATATCAACAGTGAATTCCTTCTAATTAGTTCTATTTTGAAATCACCAGCTTAGCTTATTTAACAAAGGATATCTTCTTTTTCGGAATTCTTTTTATGTTAATGAAAATAAAAGTTATTATAAGTTACTTCTGGAAATATAAATTGGCTTACAAAAGGGTATGAACAAATTATAGGCTAATTTACCTAGGCTTAACTTTTTAATATAAAAACTAATTATGAAAATTATATCATTTTACATAAATAGGTAAATTTCAAATGTACATATTTCTGTACATTTTGAGCTATTTCTATTTTCTATGTCTCTCTATTAGGAGCTCAGCTGGGTTAGGACAGAGAATACTGAGCGATCAAATGGAGTAGCCAATTAAGGCAACAAGCCCTAAGTGAAAGAGTTCGGCCTTTAATCACTTCGATGAGTAAGCACGAGTCTAAAACCTGAACAAACACTGACAACCCTGTTCAATTTTCCCCATGGAACAGGCCCACAGGCAGATGTGAGGGTCACCTCTCTGTTGAGGGAACCCTGAATAAAAATCTCAGGTAATTTTATGAGCTGGAGGATCAAGGAAAGGCTAGGAGTGGGAAAGTACTGGCACTGAGTCAGAATGGGGAAAGTGTCTTTATGGTTCCTGTCTCCCCCAGAAGGAGACCTCGCAAGAGCTTGAAGAGGATCTCTGCTCAAGGCCTCAGACAGAGAAACCTAGAAACGAGGGCACCTGAGTTAGTAATGAAACGATGAAAGAGCCCAGCCAGCAGTGCCTCCCTTTAGAGACTGTGAGGGCTGTGCACCAAATAAGGTGTGTGCAGGGCAGTTTTCCTGTGAGGCTGCCAGGTAAAGACTTAAGAATTGCTTATGGTCAGGCTTGAAAATCACATAGCTTTCTACTAAAATTTGGCCTGGAAAACAACCACATCAAATGAAATATCTGCTAGCTTACTACTTCCACATGACTAATAAAATAGGTCATTTCTACAACTTGACTGTAAAGCATTCACATACAGGTAACGCCATGGATATATGCTATATTAATAAAACACCCATCTAGTTGATGGACTGTTTTTTTCATTCTCTAGTTAGGATGGTATCTTCTTGTGTACAGAAGTTCTCTCTTCCATTCTCAATTTATGTTATTCCCACTACCCAAATTCAGGTATAGAGTGAATAATGACCAACAAAGAGACTTAGTGTGGTTTCAGTGAACATGTACTTAACAGGATTATATATCCTTTTCCTGTCCTTTCACTATGGATGTCTTGCAGGAGACCCTGCTCGCTGCGCCATGTGTCGTGTGGGGCGGCCTGTGGGGTCTCTGCTCCCGCTTCCCACATAAGAACGTAGGACATGGTGAGGCTAAAAAGGAACACCCATGGAGCCATAGGTAGGGGAGTCATACCACTATATTTTCGCTGGCGGCTGGTTGGAGAAACAGGAAACAGGAGCCACACAATCCATAACCCACCGTCTACTTGTCTCTGCCAACCAACCACACTTGCTAGTTGCAATCTGCCCTGCTAACTGCAATCCGCGCTTGCCAGCTCAGCCACCATCTTCTTGCTAGCTCCCATTTTCTGCTAGCGTAGCCACAGCAGTTATATTAGTGGCCAATGGCTCACTGGTTACAGCTGACGGCCAACTAGCCACAGCTGATGGCCATCCAATTACAGTTGATGGCCATTTACTACCTGAGCCAGCACCTTTCTATGTGAGGCTGAGAGCCTGGAAACTGCTTTCTGGGGCTCTGTCCCCACAATGGATGTAAATAAATAAAACCATCAAATCCCAAAAGTAGTAACAGACAAATGGGCAGGAATCAAGAACTTGAAAAGTCATGATATCAAATCAACATTTTTTTAAAAAACAAATACCTCATGGAGAGTTCCATGGAAAGACTGAACAAATGTTGGTGGATGGAACCAAATTTCAACATCCAAAATACAATAAATATGGATTTGGAGTGAATCTGAATCACAAAAACAGTAATCAAATAAACATCACTTGCAACTACTGAAAGTCAAGTGAAGGCAATAGGCAGCTGGATTCTGACCAGTGAAAAGAAGCAGAAAGGAAATCGGGGTAGGTAATTAAATGTATGAGTAGAAAGGATAAGGGTATGCAAAGAAATTCAAGTAACAAGGTCAGTTATCTAGGAAGAAGACGAAGAAGGAAAAAAACATCACACTATGAAAGGAGATGCTTATTTCCATTCATATACTTTGTCCAGCTGGCAGCACTTTACACACTGCTTTCTAAGAATCACAACATTCCCAGGAAATGGACGTTCCTTTTTTGGAACCATTTCAGAATTCCTTGCATATAAATTTCTCAAGTAAATACAAATCAAAATCTAAGCGTTACACATAACTGTGCCAAAAAACTTAATACTTAGCAGAGACCTCCCATAATTAATACCAAACACATAGAACAATTAATTTAGAAAAATTGTTCATTAAAACAGCTAAAAGTAGCCTGGAAACGTTATACAAGGTTTATACAAGCAATTATATTTTTTCCTTTTAAAGTGTCCATGGTTGTAATACACAGCCATATATAGTTAACTCTTTAAAAATTATATAAGCAATAGTAGTGAAGACGTAATTTATTTCTCCTCACTAAATACCAGAAGTGGTGCAAAGCCTATTATGGTTCCATCCCAGTGAAAAGCGCTTACATAAAGACCATGAGGAGAGTACTTTTCTCCCCCCACTGAAACTGAGAGATGATATATTGCAGCACTTCATGATTCGAGAGAAACTGGAGGTCATAACTGCTGTAGACAATTTTCTTTGGTGATAGATGATCATACTTATTACCTGTTTCAATCACAGTTTTATTTTCTTGCTGTTTTTAACTGCGTTACTCCCTGTGCTTTTGCAAAACTAACCAATTTAGTTGATCTCAACTCATGACCAGTGAATTTATTGTTCTCAATTTATTATTTACATATTCCTGACTATTTTACATTTGGCTACTAAGGAATGATAGTGTAAATGCTGTGAAGAAATGATAGCTTAGGGATTAAGTGAATAATGAATGTACAGTATGTCAGACTTGGGAGCGTAAGTAAATACAGAGGGTTTTTAACCCATCAGTTAACTGATTCAGGTCACATACACGTTTGTGAAGTTAAAGACACTTATCCTGAACTATTTAAATTTAATTTTTGTATGTGTATGTTTTAAATGTCGTTTGCAAACCAGATCCATTTCTCTTTACTCCTTCACTTTATGTGCTGTGATAAACAAAAAAAACTATCTCCTTCATAATTTTATATCTTTTTGTTGTATGCCTTTTGGAAGGAATAAACTTTACCTAAAGATGAGAAAAGTGAATCAAAAACCAAAGTTCAGTAATCCTAATTTAAACTGAGTCACTTATACGATATGTGGATTGAAAGTCACTGATTTTTTTAATCTACTTATTTATTTATTTAAATATGAATAACAATGCCTTAGGATGCTGGGATATATACCTTTCCTAATTTGTATTTTTACCAAGGACTGTTTTTTCTCAAATAAATTTTAGATTGTTTACCAAGCAAGAAGAAAAAATATTTCCTGAATCCACATAATTGAAGAGAATTGTTTTCAAAGTCGGCTGCACATAAGATCCAAAATTAACTATATTATTCATATTATTCAGAAGATAGCTCATCTCTATAGCCCAGGTTCCACATTTTTATCAGAGGTCCATTTTATACCAACAGTTTATAATGTAAATTTCCTTTCCTCAATTAAGAGAATAAAAAAACACGCAAGGAGTCTCATAGCAACCCTGTAGGGCTAACGCTTAGGAGAACCCTTTGTCCGGAGTTGCCTTAAAGGATTTGTCAGTAAAAAGACGGGTCTTCACTTTTAAGGTAATTTCAATGGTAATTAGAGGTGGTGCTTTCTGTCTCTCTTTTTCTTTCTTTCTTTCTTTTGTTTTCTTTTTTCTTTTTTTTTAAATGCCTCAGTGGACCTCTTTGAGTACGGTAGGGTACTGCTACTGCTCCATCATACCTCCATTATGGCCCACTTTGTGGTGTGAAAGAGACATTAAAACAAATAGAAAGCTAAAATACTCTGCATAATTAAGAGAAGAAAATCTGCATTTTCTGAAAATAGCCCAAGAAGAAGGATACATACACAGAATCTAGCAGAACAAAATTAAGCCCCTGCAAAAACAGTAAAAGGAGAGAAATATTCTAAGGCACATGACACGAGAAATGCCTTGTGTTGGATAAAGAAAATTGCTACCAACAATGGGTAAAGACTGATTTTAAAAGTCTTTCCTGGCTCTCTTTTATCACCAAAACTTCAATAAAAGACTGCCAGACATAACAGCTTTGGAGACGATACTGTAGAAAACAGTGCACGGGGACATAATTATCCATGGGTGCAGAGGCACTAACAGCCTTTTGTTGTACATAACTTTTCAAAAATATTTGTATAATGCACAGCTTAGGAATGTGAAATAATGACTCCCTCTGTAGTAGAGAGAAGTTTTACTTGCTGTCAACTGTAATAAAGATAATGTTGCCCTCTGGGGCAATATTGTACGTGTTTTCCTAAAGCCCACAGGGAAAGACTGGAGTTTCCTAAGCTGACAGTTCCTGTCCTGTAATGCACCTCATTCGTCATGTCATCATGATAGTAACTACAGTTTAGGGCATGAGCACAAGAAATGGTGACACTCTGGTCACTGGTATTACTGTGAATAATAAACTATAATTTGTCTGACTCAGGATCCTCATGTTTTCTATAGCAATCATGAAACTGTGGCAAGCTACCTTGTTAGCTTCAAGTAAAGCAAAATCTAAGATTCTTCACAGTCCTTACAAGAGTGATGTCCAGCATGAGATAAAGCTGGTCAATGAGAAAACAAGCAAGAGGCAAGTGCTCAGAGTGACACCCAAAAGAAGGAGGCACACACTGTCTGATGTAGGTGAAATGTAATCTCTACTCCATGTTATCCAGAAATCAGAGCTAGTAGAGAAGGACTTCTCCATGTAAGTGGTATCGATGCCAATACACTGTATTTGGATACTTTTTAAAGGGTGCTCAGAATAAATAGAGAACTGGGAGATATTGTGAAAATCGACTTTCAGCTCAAACTGATGGTTTCTTTCTCCAGCAGCAATGACTTTCAAATATCCACATGGCTGCAAGAACATATTTTGGCAGAAAAACTTTTTATGCCAACATATATTGCTTTGAACAAGTCATATTTATATACTGCTTAACTGAAGATAACCTTTCTGAATATTAATACACATATTCCATTTGCCATACTCCATTGTTTAATAGATCATTAGTCTCCAAAATAAATTTTGGGATAGTATATAGATGACACTTACATGAATGACTTCTAAGAACAATTATAACAATATAAATATGCATCACTTCTTTTTAATTTTAGAAGTTTAGTGTTTGTGGCAAATTTAAAAAGGGAGTGAACTAAGGTTTACACTTACCACCCCAGTCATGAAGAGTAACTAAGAAATTAGCATAGAAATGGGAAATAAATTCCCTTCCTTACAAAACAAGTACCAAATATTAGGGTGATAGTGTGGGTGTTGCAAATTCAAAAATACACCTGCAGTGGAAATTGATTGCATAGGTTGATGGTTAAATAGACTGCTTTATGAATCACTTCTAGTGGTAATAAATTAAGATATTTAATTTAAAAATTAATAAGTAAATCTGAGTAATTATATGAATTTAAAACTAACAATACTGCCTTTCTTTGGATGCTGTTTTGTAATTCATTATGTTCATTCATTCAGACCAAAATTCTACCAGTTTTGAGGCATCTTAATTTTCAGTAAAATGATCAATGCCAACTCGTGTTTCCTGTCTTTCAAATGAACCCCCAGGTAATAGCAAATCTAGAAATCTGAAAACAAGACACCTATTTAGCTCTATGAGATTTCATTCCCAGTTTAGTCATCAAAAAAATTCAACCACTAAAATAGCTGCCCAGGATCTCAACCCCAGGCTGGTTGTTTTTACAAATCTCTCCAACATATTATTTTAGGGACAAAAATGAAGGAATCTTGTTAATTTTTAAAAAATTATTAATCATATTCAGTAGTTGCTTACATTTCTTGACAAAATTGGAATTATTGCAACGGAATCAAATTGACAAAATTCTGAAATTAAATGGTAACATTTATGTCTGCTGTTTTGGCCTTTTGTAGTAAAAGAAGTGGTTACGGTGTTTACATATGTGTACGTGTTTGGTGTTGCTTCTTGTATTGCATTTTTCAACACATTTTTTTAAAAATTCACCCTAAGACTATTCTTTGTTCCCAAATGAGTCTCAGTGTAACAGCTGCTGCACACAGTGTTCCTGACGACACAAAACTTGATGGCCTGGAAGCAAGCACAGGGATTGTGCCCGACGGTGTTCAGTCCCTTTTCCTGAACACAATCCTTTCTGGGTGAACTTGATTAGAATAAATACTTGTTACTAAGAATCTCTTCTGATTCCCTTTAGGAAATCAAAGAGGTAAATGATTCATTGACGTATGGTCTTTTTATGATTTTTTGCCTAGGGGCCATCAGATTGGAGAAGGTGACCACCCAATCCCTGAAGCCAGAAATAAAAACTGTATCTTCTTATTAGTGTCATCTAGCCAGTGCTTCCCATTCCTCACATCATGACACATATGGAAAACAGCCATATTTACACAGCACACTGGAGTAAGCAGACGAGGCTGTGATCGATCTACTCACAGCCCGACAGTGTATACTCCAGCCCCCAATGGGGTGAGAAGCTCTGAGTTCTCTGTTCAGACTACTGTGGAACACACTGCCATTGATGTGTGCATTTATTGTACATTTTCTTAAATCTCTCAAAGAAAATAACCTAAAAAAAGTCCACATTATTCCTTCTTCAAATTTCAGCATTTGCTTACTGAATAGCATTATCTGGAAACCTATAACTCGTACACACAAAATATGAATACCTACCTATATATTCCTTACCTTAGTATGCATTGTTCTCCACTCTTTTAGCTTGCTTTATCCAATCACACTAGGAAATAGTGTATTGCACACACACACACACACACACACACACACAACCGCTAGTAACTTTAGTAAGATTTTTTTAATCCAGAGTGAATCAGCAAATCTACTGCAGAATTACAAGTTTTGCATAACAGTAATAAAAAATTCCAAATCAATCTTGCATTAACATCATGAATCTGATGAATATCTAGCGAACATGGGTATGATCAAAAAAGAATTATAAAACACTAGTTCCAAGCCAATAGTTATGTAATTTAATTTATTCTGTTCTTATTACAAGCTTGGTTCCAAAATTCTTTATATTTCCTTCAGATAACAGAAGAAAACTTCCTTCAACCACATGGAATTCCATAGAATTTGGCCAACATGTAACTCATAAAAATCTCCTGTTCTTCTAATTATAATTCTATGTACACATATAATTATAAAATATAAATATAATTCTATATACATGTATGAAATTCTAATTATACCCTCTCTATTTATCTTTATGACACCTTTTAAGAAGAAGACTGAAGGGAAAGAAAAGGGGGAACTGTGGTTGATAGAGACAGAGATAAGCAGGAATTGAGGAACATAAAAATAAAATTACAATGAACCATAATGATATTCTAAAATATGCATAAGATAGTATTATTAACTAATGCTTATGAAGATATGTTATTTACTTATAGGAATATAAAGTCCTAAAATATTTTTGTAACAATCTGTTCTCCAAAAGATAAATTCTACTCAGTGTAATATTTCTTTCAGATAAATATATACACAGAACATACTGATAAATAAAAATATGTTCAATATATTCATGAAGATTATATTGGTAAGAATTCTCTGTATCTAAAAATATGTTCCTCTGCCCTTCAATCTCCTGCAACATGGCTAGAAGTCAGGAGGACATTAAATATTACTTTAAACGATTTTATGAAGACAAGTGGAAACTGGTCAACAGAAACAAAATTATGTATTCAAAAGAAACAAGTAAACTTGCTATTGGCTTTCAGAAAGTTGACCTAGAGCTGAGTTCTGTGTAAGGCTGTTTCTTCTAAAGATATAATAACCAAGAATTCCAGTCAAGATGGAGGAGTAGGTAAATGCTGCACTTGCATTCTCTCACAACCCCATCAAAATTACAACTAAACTACAAAACAACCATCAGTGAGAATTTTCCAAAGTTTAACTGAACTATAGTCCTACAACTGAAAATACACAGAAGAAGCCACGTGGAGATAGTAGGAGAAGTGGAGACATGGAATGGGCTGGTCCCACACCCACATATGACCTTTAAAAATCAGGAGGGATACCTGGGCTGTGGAGGTCCTGCCTGAGGAGCAAGGGGTCCCAGTCCCACACACAACTCCCCAGTCCAGGATTCCAGTGCCAGGAAAAGAAGTCCCCACAACCTCTGGCTGTGAAAACCAGCAGGGATTGTGGCTGAGTTAGCGGTGATGGGGGATGGGGCAACTGGAATGCCAGGCATTCCTCTTAAACGTCCCATGCATGGACTTACTCACTGATGGGCTCATTTGCTCTGAGCTCCAGCACTGGTACAGCAGTTCGAAAGGGACCAGAGACATATAAGGAGGAATTGAATTGTCTGACTTCAGGTCGAGGGCTGGAGGGGCAGCTTTCTCTCAGATAGAAGTACTGGCAGAAGCCATTGATCCTTTGTTCAGACCTCCCCATTCCCAGCGTGCAGACTCAGGTAACCACCATATCTGAGTCTCCATCAGTCTGGCTAAAGCCATTTACCCTGCCCTAGTGACTCCCTGAGACCTTACCCCACTCAACTTGCAACAAGGCACTTCCAGTAGCTTTTCCAAACAAATGACCTGTCTTAGCTCATGCCACAAACTTTCCTAAAATCTCTCAAAGGTTCACAAACCCCAAACAGCAGCATCTGGCCTCAGCACACCCCATACAGCTTTCTGAGGAGACGCAAGCCCAGCACTGGCAGCAAGTGGACTCAGTTTGCAATTTAGCCTTTCCCAGGCACCTGCAAGGCCAGTGCAAGTGGCAGCCATCTGCAAATTGCTTTGTGGCTCACTCTAGGTGGCTCCAGTCAAGGCACAGGCTACTGCTGAATTTGGCTTGAGGTGGGGCACAACTCAGGAGGCCACTGGGCCAGAATGCTCGGTGGCAAACTTTGGAGCAAGCCTGAGCACCACTTGGCTGTCTCCAAGAACAACACGCCCAAAGGATAAACTAGGCAGGAACCAGAGCCCTGATAAAGCAAATTCTGCTCCATAGGGTCAGGCCCTGCACAACAGCTCCTCCCATGTAGCCATGGTCAGTCCTTACAACTAATCATCCCAATGGCAATTCCTCTCACTAATGTGCAAATACCAACTAAGGCTCAACTGCAACAGGAGCTCAGCTGCAACTAAGGCTCAACTGCAACTGGCACATGGGACATACCTGCAGCACCTGGCACAGGTGACCAGGGAGACTGTGCCACTGGGTCCCACAGGACACCTACTGCATGAGGCCACTCTACTAAAACATAGCAGCCAGAACTAATATGCAGACACAAACACAGGGAGGAAGCCAAAGTGGGGAGACAAAGAAATATGTTCCAAATAAAATAACAGAATAATTCTCCAGAAGTAGAATTAAACAAAATGGATATAAGCAAACCACCAGACATAGAGTTCAAAACACTGGTATAAAATGCTCTGTATCTCAGGGAGAACTTCAACAAAGAGATAGGAAACAAAAAATTAGAGGTAGAAAACACAATAAAGAGCCAGTTAAAAATAAAGAATACAATAACTGAAATTAAGAATACATTAGAGGGAATCAGCAGTAATTAGATGAAGCAGAGCATTGAATCAGCAATTTAGAATTTAAGGTAGCAGAAAACACCCAATCAAAACAGCAAAAAAAAAAAAAAAAAAAAAGGAATCAAAAAACAAGAAGAGTTTAAGACACCTCTGGGACAATATCAAGCATAGAAACATTTGTATCATAGGGGTACCAGAAGGAGAAAAGAGAGACCAAGAAATTGGAAACCTATTTGAAGAAGTAATGACTGAAAACTTCCCTAATCCGGTGAAGGAAATAGACATGCAAGCTCAGGAAGCAGAGAGAGTCCCAAAGATGAAATCAAATAGGACCACACCAAGACATATCATAATTAAATTGCCAAAGTTTAGAGAGAAAAATCTTAAAAGCAGCATGAGAAAAGCAATTAGTTAAGTACACAGGAGCTCCCATAAGACTGTCAGCTAATTTCTTTTTTTTTTCTTTTTTTAAATTTTATTTTATTAAATTTATTAGGGTGACAATTGTTAGTAAAATTACATAGATTTCAGGTGTAGCTAATTTCTTAATAGAAATTTTGCAGGACAGAAGGGACAGGCATGAAATATTCAACGTGATGAAAAGTTAGGACCTACAACCAAGATTACTCTACCCTAAACTATCATTTAGACTTGCCAGACAAAGAGCTTCCCAGACAAGAAAATGCTAACGGAGTTATGTTAAAATGTTAAAATGACTTCTCTAAGAAGAAGAAAGAGAGAGTGAAAGAGAGAGAGAGAGAGAGAGAGAGAGAGAGAGAGAGAGAGAGAGAGAGAGAGAAAAGAGACAAAGAAGTACCGAGTAATCCCACTTCTGGGTATTTACCTAAAGTAAACCAAAACACTACTTTCATGGGACGTGTGCATCCATATGTTCATTGCAGCATCGTTTACAATTGCCAAGATTTGGGGGCTCCCTGGGTGACTATCAATGGATGAATGGAAAAAGAAGAGGTTGTACATATATACAATGGAATATTACTCAGCCATAAAAAATAATGAAATCTTGCCATCTTCAACAACATGGATAGACCGAGAAGGTGTTGTGGTGAGTGAAGCAAGTCAGACACAGAAAGACAAATGTCATAAGATATCACTTATATGTGGGATCTAAAGAACAAAATGAACAAACAAAATAGAAACAAATTCATAGATACAGAGAACATTTTGATTGTTGCCAGAAGGCAGTGGGAGGGGGAAGAAAAAGGGGAAGGGATTAAAAGTACAAATAGGTAGTTACAAAATAGTCATGGGGAGGTAAAGTATAGCATAAGGAATACAGTCAATAATATTGTAATAACAATGTATGGTGTCAGATGGGTACTAGATTTATTGGGGCGATCACTTCATATGTTATATAAATGGCTAATCATTATGTTATACAGCTGAAACTAATATTGTATGTCAACTGTAATTGAAATTTTTTTTTAATTATTTCAATAAATAAATAAATACATAAATTGGGATAGCAATCAAAATTTCGTTTGAAGATATCTAGAACCCAGCCATGCTCGGTCCATACAGAAAACAGTCCTTCCATCTGGTCTCCGTTATACTGTGTCTCAAGTGTAATCCTTACTGGTATCATTGTAATTTTTCAATCTTCTTTTCTGCTATTTCTCACTTTTTATCATCAACATTTCCAGAACTTCCAGGGAATCTGTGTAACTCTATACCCAGTGGACAGAACCCATTCATTAGAAATACAGATCTTTGTTTAAAGATTTAAAATGTTTTGTTTTTAACATTCAGAAGTTTCCTCATAATTCATTTTCTAGTTGCAGTTTTCCAAGTATTTGCTTCTTAATTGCCCATTATTCAGCAAATCTCCTTTACACATAATATTTATTATAGTCATTTGCACATTTAGATATATCCATCTTCAGTCCCTCATCTCTGATATTCATGATAAATATGCTATACCCAATACCCCAAAATGAATTCATTTTTGGATTCCATAAGGGCAGCAGCTCATAAACCTAAATATGTTATATTAATGAAAACATTATTTTGATTCACCAACTAATTTTCATTTGTGTAATTATATTTTCCCCAAGGTTTTCTGTGTCACATATGAAAACCAAACTGCTTAAAGGTATAGTGGCAATTCAATATCTATACAAAAAATAATAAATTCTAAAATATGAGTCAGGATTTTGCACATCACAATTTTTGCAATAGTAAAAAAAAGTAACTGTCTCTGCAGTTAAAAATAAATTATGCATTTTCACTTAAAATATATTTCATCGTTAAATATATTGATAACTTTAAATGTATCCACTATCCTAATAGAGTGAAATTTCAAAACAGAACTTGATACGTAGCAGTGTAAAATTTATGTATTGCAAATAGTTGAAATGCCTCTGTATCACCAAAGCTATATAAATAACTTATTTGTAAAATTAGAGTAATTAGGGCAACTCTTTGCATGATAACATCAAATAACTTTTTTCTCAGATTTATTATCAAACTGGACTGGCATGCTTGTGCTTCATTTTTTACTGACTTAAGAGACAGTGCTTTAAAAAGTATCCTTCATTCATAAAATTTTATGTTCAATTTAAATGCTTTATTCATAAATATTTTATAATTTCTATATTAAAATGAGGCATTGAACGTCCTTTGAGTTGCTTTTTAAGTGCACAAC
This sequence comes from Rhinolophus sinicus, assembly GCF_036562045.2. Taxonomy (NCBI): domain Eukaryota; kingdom Metazoa; phylum Chordata; class Mammalia; order Chiroptera; family Rhinolophidae; genus Rhinolophus; species Rhinolophus sinicus. The sequence goes on from NC_133760.1 coordinate 74,472,385, forward strand.
TTCCATCCCCTTCTCAATGTGATAAGTTGCCAGATCATTTTAGAAACAACATAAATGGAGTATGACCAGGCAAGAGAAAGCAGGAGGTGAGCAGTAGATATTAGTTTTATGTAACTTTACAATGAACTATTCCTGGAATTGTGGTAAAGACACCTTGTTCTACCTAGGGAACTATTGTTAGGTCATCTCCTCATCATAGGCGGTGTAAGTCTCTGCTCACAATAGCAGAGAGAAAGGACCAAGAAAAAGAATCAGGACAAGACGTGGTCCAAGGGAGGTGTTTACTGAAGGGAAGTGTGGACTATAGCTGTGAGATTCTGGGCAGGCTTCCCGCCAAACGAATATTCTTTAAATAATCTGTTCAATCTGTTAATGTGAGCACATAGAAAACTGCCCACTCACTAATAATGTATATTTCTTTCTTTATATAACAATGGTTATGTTAAATATACTAAGTGTAATAGTCCATTTAACTTACTATATATTTTAAATTCTGTTTATATCTTTTTTTTATATCATTCATGAAATGGAAGGTGTAGTCACTCTTCAAAGTTTGGATTAAAATACATTTACTTGCTTTCCACCTCATAGGATTGCCAGATTTATAAACAAAATAAAACAAAAGTATAGCCAGTTAAATTTCTGATACACAGAAAAAAATTTATAGCAATATATCTTAAATATTGCATAGCCTATATTTTAGTATAAGTATGTCCCTTTTTTTTTCTCAATTAAATTTACTGGGATGAAAATTGTTAGTAAAGTTATATAGATTTAAGGTGTACAATTCTGCAATACATCATATATATATATATATATATATATATATATATATATATATATATATATATATATATATATCACATTGCGTGTTCATCACCCAGAGTCAGTTCTCTTTCTATCACCATATATTTAATCCCCTTTTCCCTCATCTATCATCCCCCTGCCCCCTTACCTTCTGGTAACCACTAAATTATTGACTGATATGTGGCATATAAAACTGAAAACAACAAAAGAACAAGACAAACAAACGAAGAAACAAAAACTCATAGGCACAGACAAAAGTATGTTTTTAAAGTATATTTATACTAAAAATGTATTCATTGTTTATCTAAATTTCAGATTTAATTGGATCTCTGTATTTTACCTGGTAATGCTACCACTTACCCGCTTTTAGGAACTGCGGAACTCAATTCAAGTTAAAACGTAACAGCCAGATGTTCTATGCAAAAACAACAACAACAAAACTCTTCATAGGACATACATTTTTAAAAGGATAAGCTGCAATCTAAGTATCCTGGCAAAGAATCCTGTGGGTAGGAGATGAAGCTAGAGAGTTTGGCTGTTATCTATTCCAGACAGAAAATGAAGGAGACTTGCACGAAGATAGTGGAATTGCTGAAGAGAAGATAGACTTGTACGATATGAAAGTGGTAAAATCAACAGGGAAGTCTATTTGTCTAAAGCAAAGGAAGCTAAAGCTTCAGGGTGCTAATGTAACAAAGATGTTTTCTGAGGAAACTGGGCAGCATCTAACAAGCCAACTTGCAGCATGGTAGCTCCCCAGGCAATCAGTCTTCCCTCAGCAGAGAGAATAATCTTTTCAAAAGGCGAATATGATTTTGTCACTTCTATGCATGAATCCTTCAATGGCTTCCTACTGCTATCAGGACAAAGATTATTCTTCATCTGGCCGCTGCCTCACACTCCAGCCGCATCTACTACCCAGCTCCCCCTGCCATCCCCGAACCCTCCAGCCATGCTGGCTCTCTTCATCTCTCACACCTGGATTGCTCCTTCTGCAATAGGGCTTTTGAATCTTTTGTTCCTGAATCTCTCTAACTCAAGCGACTGCCATTCATCCTAAAGTGTCACTTCCTATCAGAAGCCATTCTAGACTTCCCTGACTATATCAAATCCCTCTATATATGCTGTCATCAAACTTGGTATCTCCTCTCTCTACCACTTGTCAGGGTTAGATATTTTCATGCATTCCATTTTTATTACAGCACATATTGCAGATATAACAAGCAGAAAGAATAAGATAATGAAGACCCATGTCCCCATTATCCAGATCCAGTAAATCGCAATTCATGGCAGTCTCATTTCACTATGTCCTCACCCAGACCCCAATCATATTATTTAGAGACAATTCCCAGTTCCTCTCAAATAATTCTGTATGTTTCTCCAAAGGGTACTCTTTAGAAAACATACTGCAGCTTAAATTTTAAATATGGTTGCATGATTATTTTAATTATCAGATTCATGTCTGTCTTCCCCACTGGACTATAAAATTCAAAAGGATAGGGACTACATATCTTTTTAATTGTCACTGTATCACAATATCTAATATAATTTTGAGCACAGAGCAATTTCTCTGGTCTAGAATAGATGTTAACTGAATCCTCATATATTTTAAAAAATTTATCTTACCCTTTTCAGTCTACATTTTTCGTTTATTTATTTCTAGGTTTTTATATATAGTTTGTAAGTAGAACAGGAATTGCTACCACAGGGAAGCATCAGTTAGTACTTCAGAGTGTTGATTAGCATGCCAAATGAATTTACTACAACGCCTGATTCAACTGTAGCTTAAGGATTTCCCTCAAGGGAAGGGTGATGGATGAATGCCTAACACAACAGCACCCGAAGCACAGTAGAGTCAGGAGGAAAGTTTCCTTGAATGCTGACACTGCATACAAAATTTTGGGAGTATATAAAAAACAAATAGAAATCTCACATTATGAAATTTAATACTGAAAAATGTAAAGGTCCTATACATGGTTTAAAAAAAAATCACTTAATAATTTCCAAGCAGAGACATGCTTTAATGAGAGCTCTTATGAAAAAGAATAAAGAGGTTTCATTAAAAGTGCTTCACTAAAATGTATAAGCTCACTCTTCAATGTATGCCTTCAACAGAGCCTTGTACTCAGTAGACATTCATTAAATATTTGATGAATGCAAAAGTAAATGAGTGAATTGTCAGTTCTAGCCGCTACAAAAATCCATTCAAAGCTTGGCTACATTAATAGAATTGCAGGCAACAGAACAAGGGAGGATACAGCCCTGTTCTGCTCTTGAAAGCCAGACGACATTGTAGCAAGGTTGTGTCCAGTCTGAAACAAACATAACGTGGATGTAGAAAGCCAGATTATTCAAAGGAAGGTTGTCAAAATGGTGATGACACTGAAAAGCCAGTAGGAACAGCAGCAGATATGACTGGCGGTGAGGCAGTAGGGTCACTATGTTTCAATGTACAAGGAGCCATTTATATAAAAGAGGGGGTAGATTTACTCTAGGGGGCACCAATGAATAGAATTAAACCAAGTGACTAGAAGGAAAAATTCAGCTCAAAATGAAAGACGTGCTAAAAGTTAGGCTTACTCAAAAATACCAGGGAAGAGTTAGAAACTAGTGTGTTGTTTTTTGGTGTGTGTTTTTTGTTGTTGTTGTTCTTCGTTTGTTTTTGTTTGCTTGTTTGTTTGTTTTTTAGGGTTGTTTATTTTGCCTTTGAGATGTTCAAGCACAAGGTAGGCAAGCACTGGTCACAAGTATTACACAGGGGTTAACATCAGATAAATTACCTCTGACATTTAATCGTTAAAGATTTTCTTCTACATAATATCAAAGATAACAAATGTTGTTAAACATCTTATTAAAAATGGCAAAGCAAAAGCTAAATAATTTTATCAATAATGTAAAAAATATTTTAAGGATATAGAAACTCATGGTTTGGAGGTATATCTGGGGAAATGTGAATTGGAACACTGGATGCAAATGTATTAGATGTTCACCTGTAGTTTTCCAGGAATAAGCCCAGACACTTATGAATAATTACCTGAATATTAATATAATTTTATTATAAATATGTAATAAAGTTTCAAATATGAATGCATAAAGGGACTTTATTATTTAACAGGTAATCTCGGTTAATCCTTTATAAATATTCTCTAAGCGTCTCTCTATCCTCCCATTAAACACATACAGGTTTGAGGAATTCACTCTCTCAAGAAGCAACCAGATATATTTTGAGACATGCTTTAGCTGTTGGAAATTATTCTATGATGAGTTAAATTCTACCTCTCCATAATTTCCACCTTGCATCCTAGTCCTAGCCTTCAGATCGTCACACACACACAAAACTGAACCTTCCTCCGTATGCGAGTCCTTGAAATAATCAAAAAGAGCAATCAAGTTCCTAATTCTTTCTTTCTCCAAATGAAACATTCTCAGCTGTTTTCAGATGCTTCCTCATGTCCTGATTTCCAGATAGCAACCCAGAAATGTGCTCACTGCTACCTACCCTGAACATTCTCCTCAATTTGATTAAAGGACCTCCCAAACGGGAGCTTTCCAGGAGAGCACAGCACCCTACATGAGGTCTGAACAGAGCAGAGCAACCTCATTCCACCCTCCCTCTGTCAGTGCAAGATTACAGAATGCCCTTGATTTATACTGAGCTCATCAGCAGCTATACCTAAACGTTCTTCTTATGACTCAGTAAAGTGGTCATGTTAACTAGCAGTGGTCCTGATTAGGAAAAATCAGTTTCCATGTGAATAGCATCACTGAAGTTCCCACATATTCTTTTTTCAAAAATAAGTGGAGTATTCTTCAATTAACAAATAATGTAGTATAAGTGGTATTATTCCCATTTTATGAGAAAATTAAGACACAGATTAAGTGACATGCTGAGCCATTAAGCAAGGAGTGATAAACATTAGTCTAGAACCACGCAAGGCCTGGGCATCGCACACTTCACTACACCGTATTACCCCCTGTGAGTGTTTTCCATGATCCTTGCTGACGGCACTGTAACAAGTAACGTTCTTCATACAGCAGTATGTAGAGTAATGAGTACGTGGAAACACACACTCTTCATCTCGTTTCGTTTTTGTTTTCCCTCCTATGTACATTTTTTTAAAATATGTGAACAATAGGTTTGTGGTTTGTTTAGTACTTTTGAACAGAAGAAGCTTTTCTTAAATTATTTTAAAAGGAAACTACCTTTAATTCAAGCTGGCAGGTAATTTTTCTTAAGGGCCTAGAATGAAGAAAGTAGCATTTTATGCTAAGACACTTGAGACAGTAAACAAAATAAGAATTATGTGCTTAAACCAAAACTTATGGATTACAGATTCAAATTTTATTATCATGGACCGAAAAGCCATCTAAAAAATTGAAAATGATACAGTTTTCATCAGCTTTTCCGTTTCTTTCCAGCACTGAATGGAACAAACCCATTAGAGCTACGAACAAACTTCAGCAGAGCGAGTTCAGGTAGGATCCTGCTCCACAGACTGTGGCTGACACCAGGAAGCAAGAGGAAGATCCCTGGAACTGCGACACCTGAAGCTTAACATGTGAGACTTGTACATCACTCGGCAGCTCTGGCAAATCCTGAACTTCTTACATTCTCAGAGACATGTATGTAGCCACATCTGCAATTAAGCATTCTGTAAATGGATCTAATATATCATGGGATAACACCACAAGGGCTATTTCACTGAGAATCTCATTTTCTCTGACTTCACTGGGAGGTCTGCACAGCTCGCTGGTGCTTCCTGGGGAAAAGCAAGGGCAAGTCTCTCATCTGCAACTCCTAATTATCTCCCATGGTGGGGGGCAACCTGGTCTGGCTATCTCAGGGCAGTGGTCACGGCTTTACAAATGATGCGGATTTTCTAATACCAGCTATGACTCGACTCGACCTCTCACCTTCCCTGATGATGACACTCTCCAGGGTCACCAAGCATTTGCCATTTTACCTTGTAGTATTTTACTGCGCTCTCTTGCCGCCTGCTCTCAGGAGACTCATTTGGCCATTTGATACACATTCTGCTACCTGAAAAGGTTTTCTTCTACAAAATGTTCAGTGGGTCACAGAACAAAATTTTTCCTTATTGTTTTATCTTTCAAGGACAATCAAGAAAAAAAACTCTCGTTCTCCCCCTGGGAAATTTAATCACTTACCTTTCCCCTAAAGATATGGGACTTGCAGAAACTGTAATAATATATTTTTTCAATTTATTGTGGATTATTATTTAAAAATGGAAACAGAACTGGACTTGAAGATTTGTCATTGAATTCAGAAAATGCTATATATTAGGGTAAAAAAAGTTATCTCTCTGAGTTAGGGTTTCTTCACAGGAATTAACACAATACCTAATTCTGAAAGGTATTATGATGAAATTAGGCAAAAAAATGTGAAAACTCCTGGCCCAATTCCTGGCATTTAGTTCTCCTAAATGTTTGTTAAAATAAAAGCAAATAATTCAATCAGTATGATGCTTTGATTGTCTTACTTAACTGGATACATACTTCTTTTGACAACACTGGTTGTTTTTCAAAGCCCAAACCATCTTGTAAGAGTTCATCAAACAAACAAAAATAATTAACCAGTGGGACAAGATATATCATGGTAACAGAAGGTGGCAAAATCTCTGCAGGGTAAATGAAATGTGTCCTCCTAACTGTACTTTACATATAGACAGCATCATTGAAAGCAACCCAGGAGTATCATTATTACACAGATCTTATTGTGAACATAGCCCAGAGCTTCAGTTACAAAGTGACATGCTTTACATTTTTTTGTTTTCTAATTTCAGATCAGAAAAAAAGACAGAAAATCTGTAGCAATCAAAATGCCTAAGTGAAGAGCGACTTCTGTAGGTCATAGAAATCTGAAATTTTATTTTAAAAAACTAAGCTTTCTTAGCTCTTCTCCCTCCCAAACTCCATTATTTCCTTACGGATAACCCTGTCATCATTAGTTCTTGATGGACATCAAGGGGCATAATCAGATTCTGTTTTTGATAAGTTGGCTATACTTCAGATACAGAAATACAACGTTCCTGAGGTCAAGAAATGTCGGCTTTAGCTTTCTTCAAAGTGACAGCAGCCCAGGCATTTATGCCACTAAAGAGAACCTGTGGAAAACTTTTAAGATACACTCCTTGTTCACCTGAATTAATAAAATCCCTATTGCGACAGAACAGTGACTACTTACAAGGAATGTGACAACATTTGTATCATTAGGTATGTAGGTATATTTTAACTTTCCTATAATGCAGTAAAAAATTAATTTCCCGAAACTGATAGCAACTTTATTTTTCAAGGTAGAATATGGATGGTGGTGATTCCTGGGCTCAGTTCTTTTCTATCAGTTTGGTAAGAGTAAGAGCATTTAATGTAAGAAAAACACATTATTTGCACAGTTAAACAACAGAAGACTAGCTTGAGGACTTTCTAGGACACAAGGCACATTTATAAAATACATATATGGACAAGATTGGGGGGTATTTTTTCATTATTTCTATAAACTGTCTTCAGGGTAAGTTATCATCTCTCTAAAGAAATAAGCAATAAAACCATTAAAAATATTCATATCTCCTAAAGGGCATATATCAAGTTGAATGCCTGCTAGGATTTAAATTTACAAGGAGTCCAGTCTGAAGTTCCTCAAAACTCACAACTTTTTATATTGGCAAAGGTGACCAAAAGACTAAATTGCTAAAGAATCCTAGAATGACATTAGCTCTTAGATGTTTCCAATACAGACCTTGTTGTATCATTACCAGGGTCTTTCCAGCCAGTAGTCTGAAAATTCAAATGTCCACTAATCCACTTGAACCTTAGTTTTCATTCAAATATGAAAGCAATTATTTGCTTTTATCCCTAAAGTTCCTTGTTACTTCTTGTACTGTATCTTATCTATAGAGACAGATCACTTATCAAATAGCACAGTGAAGACTCTACAAGGTGATGACACCTGACTGACAGCTACTCACAATATTTGGTAACATTACTTTGGCAGCAACACATCATGAATAATGATATCCACTCTTTTATTATTACTTCATTTTATAATGCAGTTGTATTGGTCTACTTTCTTCTCATTCACTATCATTCATATTATGTATCTCAGTCTTAAATGTAACTTGATTCAGTTATTTGTTGTCTGTAATTCCCTCACTATGTTAAGCCTTTTTCTTAAATTTAGTGCATGCTTTCTTTTTTTCTATAAAATACTGGCAAAACACTCATAGGGAGAAACTAAACCACAGTTCTCTTATATTCAAAATTACTTGATGGATATGATTTACTAAAACTTACAATGGGTTTGGATACCATTTTTATCTGTTTACATAATATTTTTAGCATTCACTATTACAAGCTTTATCATGACAATTAATTTGGAATAATTTTCTGTTGCAATGTAAAGATTTGATAGTAAAATTGATGAATTATGTTCTATGTCTGTTCATATGTTTTGAAGAAGAATAGAACCCACATAAAATCCCTCTCCAAAAAACTGAGTTTTACTTATGATGACACCACGATTTTCAAGACAGTAGATTTTTCTCTTCATTTCCTACATAGTTTCAGATCTCAGAGACATGTTAACATCTGACAGTCTCAATACTCATTTGTTAGTTCATATAACAAAATGCAGTCTAGTATAGTAAATTTTGGTCACATGCAACTAGAAAATTTGAAAAGGAGAAACAAAAATCAGCATTTCATGATAATATCAATGAAGACAGTTTTTTTTAATTACATAAAATATAGTATGTAATTGAAGCCCAACTCAGAAAAACATGTAAATACTTGTAGTTATTTTAATAACAAATCCTCTGTAAAATGTATCTCTAGACAATATAAGTTACTGAAAGCAATTAACATTTCCTGAAACATGTATATCAATCAGTCAATTTCCCAGGATCTGGAAATGAGCCTTATTACATTAATAAATTTGGAGAGTTGGGAAGTATAATTACTAATATATCACAAGATTTTTCTTGGCTTCTAAATTTTACCTTATTATTTTCCCGTTATTTTCTCCTTTATTCAACTAGTTTTGATGTTATGTTTGTGTTATATATGCACATAACTGTAACCACCAATCTTTTTGAAATAAAGATTAGACAATGAATGAATGAAGGATGAATGAACTATCAAATACAACCTGAGGGCAAGCTCACTGTTTAGAATAGATGACGTCACCTGTCATCTAGACTTAAGCTCAAATTCACCAGATTTCTTATAGCAAATTGTTTTTTCTCTCCATAAAAGACACAGAAGGTACAAGTAGTCCCCGGGTTGGTAAACATTCTCTATAAAGGGACAGATAGTAAATATTTTAGAAGCCGTAGGCTATATACATTCTTTGCCACATATTCTTGTGTGTTTGTTTTTTTTTCTTTTAATCTTTAAATAAGTAGTACACCATCCTCATCTGACATTAGTATAAAAAGAAGCCTTGGGCCTGTTCTGTTCCGTAAGCAATGTGTTGTAAAACACTGAGAACCCTGCTAAGGTATTTGGGGGCTGCTACTTCCTCGCTTGAGGCTGCCTCACACTTGCATAGCATCAACTCTCAAGAAGCCAGGTTTCCTGGCGAGAGCCTCTCTGCTGCTTTAATGGGAGCCTCATCTAAACTCCCAGTAGCTTCTCTCTGAAAAGGACTCAGTGGTGAGAAATGTGCTGAGCCTGGAGTTGCACAAGCCTGATCCAGATTCTGGCTGTGTGAATCCTGCAATGTGGCTTTGCTTCAGTTAAAGGCGAGATTTTCCTCCCTGGTACAATGGGAACACTCAAACCTGTGCTGTGCAGATGAACTACCATAAGATGACATTTCAGAGAGTGACTTCCCAGGGCCCTGAGCATCGTCCTGCTGCCAGGCTCCTTCTGCGCCCTGCAGGCAGCCACCCAGCAGCAACAGTGCAGGTGCTGACATCTTCTCCAAGTCTGTGCTATATGGCCCAGGTGAGTCCTCTCTTTCCACAGCTGGCCTGCTCAGTGTTACCCTTTCAGAATCCATTCTTTCCACTGAACTCACTACCTGCAAACATTTATCAAAACAGCTGTTTGTTAAGGCAGCTATCCAAAGTGCCAGAGCATGGAACCAAGGAAATCTATCTAGGAAAGGGTGTTCTAGAAGTCTCACACTCATCTACCCTGCAACGGCTTCTACCCTCCTCCAGCTAACCTGAGGATGGCTTGGTTTGAGTATGTAAACGTAATGAGATAATGTCGAAATCGTACTCAATCATTTTCTGTAAAGAGCTGACCATTCAAGCCTTTGCAAGAAATAATATTGTACCATTACATCTGTGTAAGAGTAATTAAATTTGTATTCAATTTCAATATTAAGCCTTTGATATGGTTTTATACCTTCTTAGGTTATTCTCTTGAAGCATGGTCATCAAATGTTACAGGGAAAGGCACACACTTACAAGTCAGTGCAACAACTCCCAGATCAAAAAAACAGCTAATTCTTTGGAAATGTCATTTCCCTTATTGTTATAAAGCATTTAGTTTCCACCACTGATTAATAGTCCCCAAGCCTACAAAGAAAACTTTCATTCTGAAATTCCCAGCAGCTAGTGAACACCAGTGTTAATAATAAGTGTTAATGATTTTAGAAAATACCAGATTCTTCCTTCAGACTCATTATTCAAGACACAATGGGCACACAGGTCTCTCCAGTTATGTACTATTCCTGTGTCCAACATTCCTCATTATGCCTCTTCATTGCATTATTACATAATCAATTAAACAACATTTCATTATAGAGCCATCAGCATTGTGCTGGCCCAGGGCTGTTTAACTCTGAGTTTTCCACCGAATCTCCTGCGGGAATCTTTCAATATATATAGGTCACAGGACCCTATGCCAGATTTAAGTTGGAGTATAGCGTTGTTAAAGGCATTTAAAAAAAAATTTGCAGGTGATTTTGATGTGCATCTAGGATTGGAAACTTCTTGGACTTGTGAGGATACAGAAGGGCAATGAAACAATGTAATAGGGAATAACCTAATAAGTGCTAAGTCTTGCGATGAGCTATTAATTTATATTGTGATTTAATCCTCATTAGTATTCCATCAAGGATTTCATTTATCTGTTAGGATCAGAAATTATACTCTGAAAATGAAATTGCTTCTAAGATGACATCAGATGTCCTACCCAAAGTCCAGGACACTTCCATCAGGTAAAGAAGCCCACAATTGGCTAAGGTGATGAGGCAGAGAGTGATGACCAGCATCCTGGGACCTGGGGCAGAGGCCCAGCTGCGACACTGGCTCCACTCAGCTGCAGCTCCTGAAGGTCAAAACCTTGCAGAATCAAGTGCATCCAAGGATAAGCTGATTGTGCCTGAATAAGCCTCACGGGATTTAAGAAAGGTTCATGAAGTTTAAAATGTATTTTCCTCCACCAAACTTGGTATGGCTGGAGGAAGGCTCAAAACAACTTTGATTATAAGATTAAGTGAGATACTCTATGTAGAATTTCCAGGGAAGGGCTTGATGTTCACATCAAGTATCCTAACTGGCATACCTTCTGCTTTCACCCTTTCCTGAATGGAGACAAACAAAAAACAAAACCAGGAGCCCTGCTAAATGCCAGCTCATCGGGCTGGAGCACTGATGCTGTCCTTACTCCTGCAGGCAGGCGTCCTTTCCGGTGTGTATGACGGTAACTCATCACTGGTAACCCCTCCTACTGCATCAGGGACCAGGGTCAGCTCCTCTGTGACGACTAACAGCTACAACTGAGCCTGGTTAGCCATTCACCCTTTGGTACAATAATTAAAATTGCTAGTCACTTATTTGCAAAGCTACCAGCAGGATTACAGGCTTTCCCTCAATCTACAACCTTTTTCCTATTGACTTGCCAAGTTACAACACACTTAAATGTGAGGGACTTTATAAATTAAGAAGCTATGAGGAAAAAAAAATCCTGATTTGTATGTCAAATATAATTCAATTTAAAATATAAAATATAGACACACAGACAGATGTAGATACAGAGAACAAAGTTCGATTGCTTTTTTAAAAATGTGATCTGTGAAACCTAAGGTACATAATATTGCAACTTAGAGATCTAGCCTGAAGATATTATCCCCTTTCTAATGACTATAGGAGTTTATAAAAGACTTAGCCTCATGTTAACACATTATAGCTACTTATTAAACATTCTGTACTACCTCCCATTAGTTTTGCTTTCTATTAATTTATTTGTTTACTCATGATTTATTACATATCACTAATTATAATCAGGATCTTTAAGGGGAGGATGTTGTTATCTTTAGGATGTCCTACTTCATATCAAGATTCTCAGAATATGAAAAGGCAAGGAGTGAATATAATCTGGTTTCACAACTATTTTGAAATCAAAGAGGATATCTAGATTTGAGGTAATATTTGAGACAATTTCCTTCTGAAAACATATGTTACACCAATATCCCTTAAATAAATATATGTGTGTGTATACATATATATGTATATATGTATATATGTATACATATATATGTGTGTTTGTGCATATATATATATATTTATTTATTTTTCTTTTCATCTTTACAAGAATACTTACAATGGGACTGCCATCTCTAGGAACTCCAATCTACCACTTACTTATTTTGTTTTCTAGCTACCTACTATCCTTTCTTTCCAACCTCCCTAATAAATGCCTCCTTCTGCTCTTTCTTTTGGGCTAACTTTTCATTTTCTTTACCATCATCTCTCAATATGAGTTCCAGGCAATATATAGTTTAATTCCATCCAAATTTTGATTCTCTTCTAGTCCCCATTATTATGTCCAGCATTAGACAAGCAGGAAAACACGTGTCTCTCCTTCCCACTTGTGAATAGTGGCATTTTGGTTGATCACTTCTGTGACCTGGCTGCCAACATCTAAAGCTCTCCAAATGCCATGACTCAGGCTCAGACGCTCTCATATTTTAAATGCATTCGGCTTTCCTATAAACATAATGACCTCTTTCTTCCCCTGCTAAAATATGCTTTAAATCTCTTATTCCTTTTTCATTTTTTCACAAATCTGCATCTACCATAATCTAGTTTGCTCACATTTAGGCATCTTGCTAGTTTCCATATTACTTTACATTACTGTTCCGGCCATATTATAATGTTCTACATTATTATTTTATTTCATAACAAATGCAGTACTAGCAGACTGCACAATATTACCATTATTTTTTAATGATGAAATAAAGATAAGTAACAGCCAAAGTATGAATAGTAAACTTCTATTTTAGCTAAAAAATAATATTTTGCTACTCTTAATTAGCCTTAGCCATAATTAAAATTCTCCTCTTTTGTATAGGTATCTTTTTTACATCTATTTTTATTTGAGATCTATTATTTCTGTTAACTTTGAATAATTATTTTCATTATAACTTATGGTATATACAATATGACATTTCTTGTGAAAAGAGTGCAACTCTCCCTTATGCCCAGTTATTCTTCATTTTCATTTGTTTTAATTCATACGGAATATATATTTTAATCATTATTTATGTAATGCAATTACTTCATGTAATTACTTCATTTACTATTTTTAGTGTTAATGTAATTACTTCATTTACCATTTTTAGTGTTATTCATAATTACACAGGTTGGTTAACCTACTTATAAAAATAAAAGGCCTACATCATACTAAGCTCAATCAACTCCCACACTCTTTCCACTATAATCTCTAATGTTTCTCTCAATTTTGACCTTGTTAGAGTTGGAGTCTGCCAACGTCCATCTGTACTGTAAATATGTAGTCTCTTGGATATTTGGTACACTGTTCCCACTTGTGGTCCAAATGTTTCTGCCACTGCAAAAGTTAGACAGAATCTTCTAGAATGAACACATATACTTACTATCAAATCTCTGGGAGGATCTAAGATTCAAGCTGCTTAAACATTTAAATACAGAGCTCTGTACTGAATTAGTTACAATAAGTGATGCATGAATGGATAAATGAATGAATGAACAAAAATTAATGAGGTAATTTACTAATTCATCTTTAGGGCTGACATCATTCAGGATGCTAAACCACTTTACATGCAAGGAAAATAACTGTTGCCATTCGACCATGGAGGTCTATTCTAAAATAAAAAATACAACTTTCTCTAAACAAATTTCATAATATATTTTGGCATTCCTCTGCTCCAAAACCTTTAGTAATTCCCTACTGTATATTACATAAAGTAAAAACTCCTTAGTATGCATGGAGGGTAAACAATTCATTTGAAATTACGAAGAAGGTGTAGGTTACAGACCAAGAGAGAAAGGCTGGAAAGGTGACACATTCTAGATATTCCACCATCTAGTCCCAACATACCTTCCTAAGTATTTTTCATTGCTTCCTCCCTTATGTTCCAAACTCAACAATTCTCCTTCCCTAAAGTCTTCTATGGCTATACTTGAGCATCCTCTTTATTGCATTACTTCCTAAGACTTACCTGCTCATCTGTAAAAAGGAATAATAATATCTTCCTCAACGAATTCTTTTGACGATTAAATGATGTAATATATGTAAACACAGAGGAGAGTGTGAGGGACTTAGGAGATGCTCATAAAGAACAGAATAACAGCTCTTAAGATCACTATTATTAGTGTGGTTTTGTTACTGTGACAAGAATTCATAAAGCTTTCCAACTCCCAGGCAGAAGCAGCCGCTCCCTTCTTTGCTCCCTTTGCAAACTCGGATCTTAGTACAGGTATTATGATCCTTCTAAGTACATGTCATATGTTCCTTTCTAGAATCAAAGTGCCTTGAGAAAAGAAGCCATGTTTCATTATACTTTTCTTTTTAAATTTCCGATACCCTCTACCCCAGTAAGCATTGTAAGGACTCATAAATGATTATCCAAGCACCTCTTTCCCACTCAAAAAATGTTCATAATCTCCTTAGAAAACAATCAAGCAAGAAGACAGTGGAGTGAAATTTTTTAAAGCATTAATAGAAAAAGGAAAACAAAACTACCAACTTAGAATTCTGTACTCTGTGAAATGATTCTTCAAAAGTGAAGGGGAAATAAATATTTTCTCTGACAAACAGAAATTGAAGAATTGTGTTGCCCGAATACCTGTCTTGCACAAAATGTTAAAATTCTTTAGGGAATGCAGGAAAATGGTAAGTCAGAAACTCGGATCTACACAAAAAAGGATGAGCATGAAAGGAAGAAAAGGTGAAGGTAAAACAAAAACCTTTTTCTTATTCTTAATTAATCTAACATATAATAGTTGTTTAAAATAATGCTAGCAATGTATTCAATTATTTCTGCTATATATATCTTATGCGTATATATGTATACACATGAATGAATGAACAAAAATTAATGAGGTAATTTTATAAACATAGATCTATATGCTTATGTAAAAGTGAAATGACAGCAATAACACAAGGAATGGCAGGGAGGATTTAGGACTATTTTGTTTTAGAGAAACCACTATGTATGAAGTTGTACAATTGAAAGTGGATATGAATTAGCTCTAATACTTCAAACTTTAGGGAAACCAGTAAAATATTTTTTTTAAGTATAACCAATATGCTAAGAGAGAAAATGGAATCATAAAAAATAATTAAGACCACAAAGGGCAGAAAAGAGGGGAAAACAAAAATAGGAACGAAGAACAAGGGCTACCTATAGAAAACAGTAATAAATATAGTAGATGTTAATGAAACTCGCTAAAACAATTTCACCACACAGCAAAGAGGAGAGAGGAGTGAGCATCCCCCGTCATCAATAGAAACAGACTCACAGATGAGTGTTGTTGTACCCGGGGGAGGAAGGACGCTGCTGGAATGTCTTTCTTTCCTTTTCATCTGTGCAGCATATTTCCCTTCCTCCTCGTAGGTTTCCCTTTAGGGGCACCTGTTTGTTGCCACACTTTCTGAAACCAAGGCAGGTGTCCTGCGGGGAGGCCTGCGGGGTCTCTGGTCCCGCTCCCCATACAAGAACGCAGGATATGGTGAGGCCAAAAAGGAACACCCACGGAGCCATAGATGGGGGAGTCATACCACTATATTCTCTCTCTGGCGGCACTATACTCTCACTGGAGGCTGGATCCACACTGTCCGCAAACCGCCATTCACACTTGCCAGCCCAGCCGCCATCTTCTTGCTAGCCCCTATTCTCTCTCTCTCTCTCCTCCTTCTCCTAGCGTAGCCACAGCAGTTATATTGTGGCCAATGGCTCACTGGTTACAGCTGACGGCCAACTAGCCACAGCTGATGGCCATCCCATCACAGTTGATGGCCATTTACTACCTGAGCCAGCACCTGTCTATGTGAGGCCGAGAGCCTGGAAACTACTTTCTGGGGCTCTGCCCCCACAGCAGGGATAGAGGTTGCTTCATGGCCAGAATCTTATTCTCTGCTAACTTCCAGAAACACTGGTGTCATGCGGGAGACCCTGCTCGCTGCGCCATTTGTCGTGCAGGGCGGCCTGTGGGGTCTCTGCTCCCGCTCCCCATACAAGAACGCAGGACATGGTGAGGCCAAAAAGGAACACCCACGGAGCCATAGGTAGGGGAGTCATACCACTATATTCTCTCTGGCGGCACGATACTCTCACTGGAGGCTGGATCCACACTGTCCACAAACCACCATCCACACTTGCCAGCCCAGCCACCATCTTCTTGCTAGCCCCCATTCTTTCACTCTTCTCTCTCTGCTAGCGTAGCCACAGCAGTTATATTAGTGGCCAATGGCTCACTGGTTACAGCTGACGGCCAACTAGCCACAGCTGATGGCCATGCAATCACAGTTGGCCATTTACTACCTGAGCCAGCACCTGTCTATGTGAGGCTGAGAGCCTGGAAATTACTTTCTGAGGCTCTGCCCCCACAACTGGCTAAGGGGATGTAGAAGTAAGGCTGAGGCTTCTGCCATTAACTGGAACAAGAACAATATCAAAACAATGACAACAAAAGTGTAGGGTACCTGAAGAAGTTTCCTGCGGAACGTGGCCTTCATCATCCAGGGTCGCCAAGGGGGTTCAGGCCAGTCTTGCGCAGAGGCAGCTTATCCACCGGCATCCGTCTCTCCCTGCACTCTGAGAACTGAACCCGCATCTAGAGAAACACACACCTGCCCACAGGCTGCTCCAGGAATTGGCAGTGGGGGTGGGGGAGGAGGGCTGCAGCGTCTGCTGGGCTCTCACGGCCTACGAACCATGGTGCGCATGCGTGCGTGCCGTGTTCGGCCGCAGCGTTGCCTAACCTGGATGATGCTTTCCGGAAAAGTGCCAGGCCGTGGGGGTTCCCACAGGAGGAAGCAGGCTTCTGCGACCTGGTGCTGGCCTGGAAATCCTGAGAGAGCAGCGAGAAGCAGGGACATGGGCCGCATCCATGCAAATGATCCACTACCCACTCACCAGGGCGATGAAAAACGTGTTTTGAGTGGCCAGACTTCACCTCTTGCTTTCTTGAGGATACTGCTTAATTAATCATTCCCTTAAATTGTGAAATAATGCACTAGAAACCACTCAAAAGTCCCTTTCCTTTAGCAGAACTGCTTTCCACTGGCCTTTGCCGATGGCCATCGATCCCCCTGTGCTGATATCCTAATGGAGAGAAATGCCAGCTGGACCTTGGCGACGGAATGATAGGACCGCTCTTAGGCCATCTGTGCTCCAGGATAAAAGGAAGTTGATTCATCTTCTAGAATAACTGTGAATGTATCCCACTTAAATATCACTAGTTAATGAAAACTTTGGAATACTCATTATTTCCGGAATTTACTATTTGGTTTTATATAGTGTATTAACAGGCAGTTCAGGGCTAGGAAGAAACATGTACAGTTATCCTGCTAGGACTGGTGCAGGCCCAAATCTTTGTGATGACAATGGAAACGCCATTCTGCATTTTGCTGCCTGTTGTAAAAACATACTATCAGCAATACTGTGATTAGATTGGGCCCACCTGAATATCATTAAGAATAACCTCCTTATTTTAAGGTCAGCTGGTGAGCATCCTTTCACCTCACCTGCAACCTTAATTCCTTCTTGCCACAGTAACAGAACATAACATATTTCAGTCACAGGTCCTGGGGGTTGAGATTTGAATGTGTTTCGGCCTATTATTCTGCCTATCACACAGCTTGGTTTCTTAGTTATCATTCTTACTCCTACACTTGAGAAGTTAAATGCAGTTTTCAAAAAAGTTACTGTGTTAGGCTGATAATGGCTCTAAAATATATGTCTATGTTCAAATCTTTGGAATCTGTGAATATAAACTTCCATGGAAAAGGAATTTTGCAGATGTGATTAAGGGTTTTGAGATTAGGAAATCAATTTTCTGGGTGGTCCATGAATGCTACCCTAAGTGTCCTTATAAGAGAGAGGCAGAGGGAGATTATACACAGATTGTGCATTAGATGTGTGTGTGTGACCATTAGGCAAAGACTCGTGTGATGAAGCTCAAGTCGAAGAACGCTGGCAGCCTCCAGAAGCTGGAATAAGCAAGGGAAGGATTCTCTCCTAGAACATGTGAAGGGAGTACAGCGCTGCCAACACCTTGATTTCAGGTCAGTGAAACTGATTTTGGACTTCTAAATCTGAGGTTGTTGCAAAAGTCTCAGGAAATAAATACAATAATTCTTACATTATCATTTTTCATCCAGATCCCTAAGTGATAAACAGAATTTGCCATATGGGTAAGAGATGAGACTGAAAACATTGTCCACTATACTTGTTCTAAACTAGAATTGTGCATTACAATCACTTAGCAACTTAAAAAATAATCCAAGGAAAATTCTACAACCTAAATATTCAGTAAGTCCAGTAAGTCTAATAAGTCCTGGACATAAATATTTATTTATTTTTTCAATTACAGTTGATGTTCAATATTATTTTATATTAGTTTCAGGTGTACAGCGTAGTGGTTAGACATTTATATAATTTACAAATTGATCTCCCCAATAATTCTAGTACCCATTTGGCACCATACATAGTTATTACAATATTATTGACTATATTCCCTATGCTGTACTTTACATCCCCGTGACTATTTTGCAACTACCAATTTGTACTTCTTAATACCTCCATCTTTTTCACTCACCCCCAACCCCCTCCCATCTGCCAACCATTAATTTGTTCTCTGTATCTATGAGTCTGTTTCTGTTTTGTTTGTCCATTTACTTTGTTCTTTAGATTCCACATATAAGTGATTTCATATGGTATTTGTCTTTCTGTCTGACTTATTTCACTTAGCTTAATACCCTCTAGGTCCATCCATGTTGTCACAAATAGTAGGATTTCATTCTTATAGCTGAGTAGTATTCCATTGTACATATGCACAGCCTCTTCTTTATCCAATCATCTATTGATGGGCACTTCAGTTGCTTCCATATCTTGGCTATTGTAAATAATGCTGCAGTGAACATAGGGATGTGTATATCTTTTTTAATTAGTGTTTTGGATTTCTTTGTATAAATACCCAGAGGTGGTCACAAGGTGGTTCCATTTTTAATTTTTTGGAGAACCTCCGTACTGTTTTCCATAGTGACTGCACCAATTTGCAATCCCACCAACAATGTATGAGGGTTCCTTTTTCTCCCATCTCCATCAACACTTGTTTGTTGATTTTGTTGATGATAGCGGTTCTGACAGGTGTGAAGTGATATCTCATTGTGGTTTTAATTTGCATTTCTCTAATGATTATTGATGTTGAGCATCTTTTCACATGACTGTTGGCCATCTGTACTGAACATGAATATTTAGATATACTACTTCTATTTTAGATAAATTACCTCAGTATGATTCCATGACTATAAAGATTTTAAATTAACATCCATTCTGTGTATGTCATACATTTTCCAAACCTGGTGGGTAAGATGTTTCCTTTTGTTTGTTTTTTACTGATTGTATTCTTTAAGCTAATTTATAATGATGAATCCATGAGTGCACATGATGTCTTATGTCTATTACTACCTATTAATGGTCTATCATACATGGGAGAGACAGATATTCACTGGATGGAATGTATCACAAAACTATTTAAATAATTTAAATTTCTAAAGGATTAAATTATGTCTTACTTTAAAACTTCTTGGACTTCAGAATAGTGTAGACTCATTTCTTCTCCTCCCACAACAAATACCTAGCTGGTAAGTGCTCCTCTACTACAATAAAGTCTCATCCTGGGAAGTAACACTTCCTTCCTCTGCCTAGAGGCGCCAAGTGGTGTGGCGTGAGGTAACTCCTTCTGCTCCTTCAGGGACCCTGGAAGCCCTACGAACACCAGATAAAGCTTGTAGAATAAAAACGTCACTGCAAGACTCTGAAAATTGAATTGTCATTGGGACCACAGCATACAAAATTAGGGTAAATCCTGTATGGTGAACCTCCACAGGATGACTACCAAAATAAAAAATTTAAATAGGAGTCAGAATCTCTCAATATTATAGGCAAAATGTCCAGGATACAATAGAAAATAACTGTCACACCAAGAACTAGGAAAAACAAAACTTGAGTGAGAAAAGATGCAGTAGAAATTCAAATCAGGCAGACTAGTTTTGCATATTTACATCTATCTTCTTGTTTCTCAAGTGCCAGATATGAATAAGGAATTTGTTGTAGAAGAGGTATAACTCCACAGGTACTAACCTGGAAGCAAAAATATGAAGAAGTGATAATCAAAGAAAGCAAACTGGAGTGTAGAAAACATTTCAAATTAATCATAAACGAGTTAATGTGCAAGTTTGGTCAAAATTTCTGAAATACAAATGTATTTATGTTAAAGAAGAATGAGTGCAAGACAAGCATGAGAAAGGAATAAACTGAAAGGTTGTAACTTTAAATTTAACAAATGATGTGACAGGAAAAGGGCACTTTTGAAGTGTCTGCTTCTGCAGTATTCACATTAGTTCCTGAATAAAGAAAACTCAGTCTTGAAAATGCTATTCCATCTCATTTAATTCCTGTGTCCTAGTTATAAACTTTTTAGTTATCTTTTATACACATTTTAAATGATAAACTGAAAAGAAATTAAAAAATTAATAAAATGATAAACTGTGATGTGAAAATCAACATAAATCCAATGCTGAATATATTTTAATAAAATGAATGTGTTTATACTGATGTCGATTTTTTTTTTATTAAATTTATTGGGGTGACAATTGTTAGTAAAATTACATAGATTTCAGGTGTACAATTCTGTATTACATCATCTATAAATCCCATTGTGTGTTCATCACCCAGAGGCAGTTCTCCTTCCATCACCATATATTCGATGTCGATTTTTTAAAAATTAATCAACCCAGATGCAGTTGTAACTGAGGAAGAAAGAAAGAAAGAAAGAAAGAAAGAAAGAAAGAAAGAAAGAAAGAAAGAAAGAAAGAAAGAAATTAAAGAAAGGAAGGAAGAGAAAGAAAGAGAAATTCAATCTGCAAGCAAGAAAACACATGAACACAAACAACCAGCAGTTTCAGGTTTAATACTGCGGTTATTCCTCAATCAACTGATCCAGAAAGCCTTTTTGATATGCAGCTTACCTTCTCCAATGAAAGAGACATGTGTTCCAAATAAACAAACATATTCTCTACTAAAACTAATATTACTAAGAAAACAAAACCGTAACTAAGGAAAGTCTAAAACTTTTATTAGAACATGAGAGTTTCTCAAAATAAAACTACCGAAGATACGTATAATTCAAAAATGAAGACCTGTGATGAAAAGTACATTTGACAATATCTTCATTATTTTGTGAAGTATTATTACAGTGCAACGTTTTATTTATAAAAAGGTTAATATAGACTGTTTAATTGTGAAAATATAAATTAATTTACATTTAGGTTCAATAAAGTAAAACTACAGCTATGTCTCTTAAATATGTGAAATTATGTGAAGTTAAATCTTCTCCAGAAATGCATTTTCCTGGTATTCAATTTTCCTGCATTTCTTGGTCCAGATAACATTCTAGGTATTGGTTTAATTCAGTAAGTGTGCTAGCAATTGCAGACATAGGTTTATTCCAGTCAAATATTGGATGCCATGTGACTAGAATGAGTTGTGGAAGAGGAAAAGCATACAAGTAAATACTACAGAAGTAGCTTCCAAAGGAACAATATTTGAATGTACATTGTACTTAACAAATTAATCTTCCCTTTCTGGGATCTTGGATCCTCCAGGTTCTGTGGACTTCACATGTGTATGCTGTTTTCAAACAGGTAATTTTTGTATTTCATCCCAATTTTAGATTTCTGAGAATTTACCATCAGCTACTCCATCCTACTGGAAAGCAAAAGTCATCCTTTCTCAGCTTTTTTGCTATACAGTCATGTACTACATAACAGTGTTTGCTCAGTGATTATGCGACAGTGGTATAGCACATACCGTGTTTCCCCGAAAATAAGACCTAGCTGGACCATCAGCTCTAATGTGTCTTTTGGAGCAAAAATTAATATATTTTAATATAATATAAGACTGGGTCTTATGTAATATACTATGCATAACATAATACCGGGTCTTTGTGATAGGATAGGATAGGATAGGATAGGATAGGATAGGATAGGATATGATATGATATGATATGATATGATACTGGGTATAATTTAATATAATATAATTAATATAAAATAATATAGTATAATACAAGGTCTTATATTAATTTTTGCTCCAAAAGATGCATTAGAGCTTATGGTCCAGCGAGGTCTTATTTTCTGGGAAACACAGTAGCCTAGGAGAGTAGTACGCTATTCTATCTCAGTTAGTGTAAATACATGTCCTTGCAACAATGAAATCACCTAGGGGTGCTTTTCTCAGCATGTCTCCCCCATTGTTAAGCGGTGCCTCACTGTATTCCATTGTTTCTAACTTCCATTTTTACCATTCAAAACTGTTGACTGCTACAATGGTAGCAGACACTGCTAGACCTACCTCATAATCTTTATTCCACTCTTAGAAATAGCTTCCCAGTTTGTTGAAAGTAGTGACTAAAAATGTATCTTTTCCAACATCTCATCTAGTAATGTTCAGCCATGTGAAAAGTTCTGGCCAGTGGCTACTTTGGAGGAATTTAATTTACTATCCTAAGACATTTTATGGTCATCACTATTATCATAGGTTTTATTTAAAATAATATTATAAATTAAACCACTATTATAAAAAGTAGCAATTTTATGAATTTGATTTGAGTTTCCATCAAAAATAGATCTTACTTGTATAACAATGTTATTGTGGAGTAGGATTTAAATGAAGGACCAAATCTCAGTTAATTATGGATTGCTATCTTTGGTAGTCGTAATCATATATCCTGTTTTGTATTACAAGGAGCTGTGGACACAGTTTACTAGTACGCCTTATATTTAAGTAATGTATAACCTGTCTTCACCAATAAAATCCCAGTCAATGTTAATAGGTTTCCAATCTCAATCAATAATTTCATGTCTAGTTTTTCTTTATGTGTGGGGCCTTAGCTGTTAGCATTTATGAAGATTACATTCCCCAGTTATGACTTCCCATAAATTAGGGGCTATTAGCTTTCCACAGGTTCATCCTTTGAGCTTCCTTTGACAGATCCCAGTCCATTGTTGTTTCTACTCTCCAGCTGGAAGAGCGTAATAATCAGCACTGGTTTTTCAGCACGCGTGCTTCTCCCCATCTTTGTGTCTGCGTATGATGTCTAACTATAAATTCATTTTCTTTATCTGGTTTTCTAAAACTGCTACCTATTTAAGCCACTTGTAATCCTTTCTTTTCTTCCTGAAATATTGTGTCTTGTATGTATCCACTGGAGGCCAATAAGCCTTTTGCCTTAATATGTCTCTCTTCATTAAAGACACATTCAGCTTATCCTAGTACTTCTAATCTTGTGACACTTTCACCCAGGCCTCCTTTAGAGTGTTTTGGCCATTGTTGGTTTATCCACCAAATATGTTGCCACAGAGGGCTTATTGCTAATTGGAGTACATATTTTGGACTTGAAATATTGAGTTTCCCAGAATTATGTAATCTGGATAGTAGTGACCCCAAATATACTTAAATTTGAGTAGGTAAATGATTTTCCCACATATAAAATTGGTGGGCATTGTGCCTTTTAGTAGTTGGCATTGAAACACAATGGCTAATTCCTAATCTGACATTTGTCACTATGCTTTACCTTGATTATTGCTCTCTATCCACAAACACGTGGTCTACAGACATTAAGATCCATGGAGCTATTACAGCGCGGGCACTCTCCAGGTGTCTGTTGTATTCCAGCACCTTTCTCAAGTGGTCATCATCTGGATAAACAGGTACACAGTGATCTGTGGTCTTTTGTGTATCCAGGAGGCAACGGTTCCTGCATAGTACCTCCTAAAATGGGTCTCTTGTAATAGATAAACCTGTAAAATGAAAACCAAAAGGCCATTAGGACCATTCCAAGTGTTTCTTTAACAAGTATTATTCGTACCATTGAGACACATAATACAGCTATTCCAGATTGAATGCTTTCTACATCACCCAGAACCAATATGGACATGAGCCTCACATAAAGGAGGACGAGTCAAAGACAAATGGCTTCACCCTTACACACATCTGTAAATAGAACTAACAGTTGAGATCATTCTCCTTTTCTCAGACTCTCACAAGGTACCAAGGAAATGCTAGAATTTCCTTCCTGCAATTTTCACTTATTGTTTTCCTTTCCATAAGTAATCTCTTTACATTTGTCATTAATTTTTATTCTGCTTCTCCCATCCTCACAGTTTAGGACTGTCGGATTCAGCCAGAGGACGGCAGACATATGAGTCTGCCCATTGCTTCCCATCTTTCATTTCCAGTCTAATGGTTGAAGGATGTGAGTATGGAATACTAATGTGAATGGCTTAAGGATGTGAATCTTTTCTCGACTCACTAGTTCACATTCCCCCTATTTTGCCTTGTAGAAATACGTATTGTACCACTGGTAAGGCACTGTCTTGTTAGATTGATTCTGTCTCTCCCTTTGAGGCTATAATCACATGAAGGAAGGGATCATGTTTTATTTATCTTTGTGAACCAGTATCTAACACTTAGTACAGATAAATTATTGAATTAATGAATAAATTAATTAATGAACCTAGATAAATCAAACATAAGTAGAAGGTAAGAAATTCACATAGGAATTGTGTGGGCATAGGTGTGTGAAGACCTTGAGAAGCCACCTGTAAGATTAATTGGAATTAATGGGAGGTGGGGTGATCAGAAAATAAAGAATAAACGTTAGATATTATTTTTCAATGTTGAACACTTGTGAAAATGATGTATTTTTACCATTTGCCATATTTTACTTTGAAGATTATTTAACCATTTAACAGGAGCCTACTAATTGCTCATTAATGTATCTGGTTTCTAAATGTGCAATTCTCCATCCAATGATAAAAAATAAAAAATAAAATTAAAAGTTGAAGTGTTAGGAGGTAATAGCTAAAAGAAGAAAAGAAGACAAAAGGTATCATTTTCTCCTTTCAATTGCATTATTAACTCACTTTGTGAGTTGCACACATCACTTAATTCCTCTTGTCTCAATCAGCTCAGGTGTAAAATTGGGTAGAAATCTGTAACTGATGGTCCACAGGAGGTTTGATTAATGATGTCCAAGCAAATTAAATGACAATTAATTTAAAGTGCCTTCTGAGACTGATACTAACTCAGACTAAACATTTCATAAAATCGTTGAAGTCTCTATCATCACCAGAAATTGTTCTATTCCCTGATATTTTAATAGCATAAAGCCAAGTTATAATAGGTAATTTGTTTCCAAGAAAGATGCTATCTCCATTTTTCTCTAGGAAGGCTCAGATGTCATGGACTTAAATATCATTGCAAATCTATTACACTTGCAAGTTTGCCTTGGGTTTCACTGTGATTAGAGTTCCTCCTCCTTCGTCCTCCCCCTACCCCTCCTCCTCCTCATCTTTCTCCTAGGATCATTGAGTCTTAATCTGGACTGGCTTACTGGGTTTAATAGGTAGCCCATTTTTTAAAAGTACCATTTGGGCACTTTCATTTTACTGATGTGGACATTGAGGTAAAAAGTGAGTGGAAATACTTAGAATATTATTGTGAATTATTAGATAGGGAAAAAAATCAAACAGCTTAAGTTTTTATTATTTTCAAAATCATAAAAAATGATAATGAGGGTTTAGATTTAGAAGAAGCAAAATTTATAAACTGAATTTTTGTGTGAAGCATATTGTCTCCATCATAACTGACCTTAGAGGGATAGCACAAAGACAAATGTTGGTTATCAAAGTGTTTTGAAAGCATAAAATGGCATACAATGAAATAGAAGAGCCAGAAGATACAGACAAGAGTAGATGATTTCATAAATTTAGAAGTACAGAATAATGCAAGGTCATACATATCTATTTCATTGAAATCTAAGAAAGGTTTAATTCCATCAAGTAAACATTTGGATAAATCTTTATGCTTAGATGTATCATATGAGGTGGAAATGTGAATCTATTTGAATCTATAGAGAGATGTAGTTATGAATAATTCAGTTTACTATATTCATCAGTGAGTTAAAGATAATTGCATGTTTAGAATAAAACTTTGATAACATCTTAGTATTTGAAAAGTTTGCCTGAACTGTGTCTGGTCTTTATGCTGATCCCATTGAAGAACACAAGCTATTAATATAATATTAATATTAAATGAGGTTTTTTGTTCTAATTGGCATTTGTTATACAGAATGTCTGAATCTTTTCAGAGCTTTATTCCTAAGCCTCATGTATCAGTGTATTTCATGATACAGATGGTTAGCCATTTACATAAATTTAACCCACATATGAATTTCAATGACGTTTTATGTCTAGACTGATATAAATGTAGTGAAACTGCAACACTTATTTTATGGTCTCAGGCCTCATGAAAGGATTATGTCAGCCTTTGGTCCTTTAAAAATACTCCAGTATGAGCTAGGGAATATCAAGCATGATATGGTATGAGAGCTTAAGGAAAGACTGACACCAGAAATAAGACTCTTTAGATTCTACTCTCAGACCAGGAGCAGATGAGGTCAAATTTGTTAATAAGGTGTAAAGCAAAAGAGACAATCTGGGGAAATGTTTACTTAATTGTATCAGTTCCCCAATTGGCTGACACAAACATTTAATATATTATTCAGGCCATAAAAACTTAAGTTTATCTTTAATAAGAAATATTTTAAAAAGTTAAATTTTTATAACTCCTAAATATATCCCAGTATCCCCTTATAATTCTCAATAGCCTACTATATTGTTTTGTGCTAAATAACTTCTTTTTTTTTGTAAGCAATCAGATCCTGTGTTAATAGTTAAAAATGTCCCCAACAGTCTATACAGCTGACCCAACTTCATCTTGAAGCCCCCCTGGCCCCTAGGGTTTTCAGTTTACATGAAAATGGAACTGAAGCTTTCTCCCTAGTCTGGTCTCTCCTCTTCCTATCTTGGATATTCCTCTTCTAACCACACTCTAATTACTGTAGTTTGGCAAAGTCTTTTCTGTTCTTTTCTTTCCATGTTTGTTCCTCTCAATACTGTGGTTTTTATGCAGTATGAACCAAATGTTTATCATTAATCCAGATATTATCCTCTTCCCATATTCTGTTTTCTACTTGCTATCTCTATTGCATATCCTAAGGACCTTGCAAAGGTTTTATTTTTGTCTCCCCCTGAGGATAGTCATGAGCAAAAAATTGGTTCAGAATATCAGAAAGTCTAGACTAGTGCCAATAGCTGAGCTCCAAAAGCACCCGTTATGAGACCCTTAACTTTATCAGGAATCTTCACTTATTTGGTGATCAAGAAAATATTATTTGTACCCCTTTACTTACAACTATGTGGAGCAGTGGGGGAGAGGGACCCTGTGTTGGGGAATGCTGCTTGGTGAATCGAGCTGCACCAGATCTAAGCACACTATGCAGAGAGGATGGTGAGAAGACAGGTGCACATGCAGTGAGTAGGTTTCTCCAATAAATCTTAACCCTTACACCATGTGACCCCTTTCTATGACACCCTCCTTCCCAAATATATTCCTCTCCTAGTAAATAGCATTAATTGCCAAATGTTTAAGCCATGCACCAGCAGTCACTCTGTATTCCTCCTCTCCTTCACTTTCACAGGAATTCTGTCAATTATCTAGCCAATCTGCCTCCAAAATGTGTCTTAAATGTATCTCCCTACGCACTGTCATTCCTCTGTCCACAGCCCATCACCACCTTTACCTTTAACTATTGCAACAGCCTCCTAACTGGTCTTTTTGCTCCTCCCCTTGCCCTCTCCAATCTATCCCCCCATGCAGCCAACAGCAGAAGTGATCAGCCGACACATACACTGGCTCACTTCACGTATCCACTGAAAATCAGTGGCTTGCAGTGTACTGGAAACAGCACTCATATGTCTAATCAGCATGTATTAGACTTCAATACAAACCCTAACTTTCTCTAACATCTTCTGGTACTCTTCTAGTGACCAGTGAGCTTCAGCAGCCTCCGGTTTCTTTATTTTCCTGGCAAAGGCTCTGCTCTTCCCTGCCCCATCACTTTCATGCATGCCATTTCCAGTAATGGAAAGGTTGCCACACAAATGGTACCTGCTCCTGACCACCTCCCTGGCCATTCACCGACTTCATATGCAAAACTATTGTTTTATTCTCCAAAAAGGCGTTCCATAGCAGTCCTATGGAAATTAGGCGCCACACACACACACTGTTATTGGTTTGATGTATTTTGTCAAAATATTCCTTTTATTTTTAATATATTATAAAATGTATTTTTATACTTAATGTCTATCAACTTATTACTTTATTTTTACTCCTTCACTGAAATATAGGTTCCGTGTGACCTGATGCCATGCTCAAGGTTACCAAGTTACATACACCTGATAAATATTTGCTAATTAGTGAAGGATTGGTTTGCTGTATTGTTTTTATTTTAAGTGACTGTTTTTTCCAGTTTTATTGAGGAATAATTGGTAAATAAAATTATATATGTTTAGGGTATGAGCAGGGTGATTTAATACACGTATACACTAGGAAATGATCACCACAATCAGGTTAATTAACAAATCCATCCCCTCACAGTTACTGTTTCTGTGTGTGTGGTAAGAATACTGAAAATTGACTCTCTTAGCAAATTTCAAGTATATAGTACAATATCATTAACCATAGTCACCATGCTGTACATTAGATCTCCAGAACTCATTCATATAATTACTGAAAGTTTCTGCCCTTTGACCAAAAACTCCCCATTTCCCCTACCCCTCAGCCCTTGGCAACCACCGTTCTACTCTATGGTTGTATGAGTTTGACTCTTTAAAATTCCACATATAAGTGAGATCACGCAGTATCTGTCTTTCTGTGTCTGGCTTATTTCATTTAGAATAACATCCCCCAGTTTTCATCCATGTTGTTGAAAATGGCAAGATTTTTTTTTTTTTGACTGACTAATGTAACTGTGTCTTTGTATCACATTTTTAAAATTCATTTATCCATGGATGAATGCTTAGGTTGTTTCCATATCTTGACTATTGTGAATAATGTTGCGTTCAACATGGGGTACAGGAATCTCTTTAACATCTTGATTTTATTTCCTTTGGACATATACCTTGAAGTGGGATTGCTGGGTCATATGGTAGTTCTATTTTTAATTTCTTGAAGAACCTCCATACTGTTTTCCATAATGGCTGTAACAATTTACATTCCTACCAACAGTTTGAAAGGTTTCCATTTTCTCCACATCCTTGTCAGCACTTGATATCACTTGTCTTTTTGATAATAGCTTCCTAACAGAGGTGAAATGATATCTCATTGTGGTTTTGATTTGCATTTCCTTGATGATTAGGGATGTTGAGCATCTTTTCATATATCTGTTGGACATTTGTATGACTTCATTAGAAAAAATGTCTGTCTATTCAGGTTGTCTTTCTTTCTTTCTTTCTTTCTTTCTTTCTTTCTTTCTTTCTTTCTTTCTTTCATTCTTTCATTTCAGGTGTGGAAAACAACATAGTGATTAGACATTGTTTACCAATTTTTAAATTGAGTTTTCTGATTATTTGCTATTGACTTATATGAATTCTTGATATTTTTTGGATATTAACCCCAATCAGATATACTGTTTGTAAATATTTTCTTCCATTCTGTAGGATGCATTTTCATTTTGGTGATTTCCCTCTGCTGTTCAGAAGCTTTTCAGTTTTATGTGGTCCCATGCATTGATTTTTAATTTTGTTACCTGTGTTTTTGGTGTTCATCCAAAAAATTATTGCCAAGATTAATGCTAATGAACTTTCAAAGGAACATGAATGGTACAAACTTTAGGTAAGATTTAAAAGTCATACGATTAATTTCTAATATATCTTTGAATGAAAAGTACTTCATTAGTGTAATTTATAGATGATATTATTCAAAGCTCTAAAACAGAAAAAATTTAAACATCTTTAATAGGGTAATAGGTCTTGGAAAACTGAAACTTAAAAATTTTCTGTTACAGAGTGAAAATAATCTGGTTTGAGTACACATTGCTACAGAGACAAGTAGATTTGTGCTAAACCCCTCTTTATCACTCCATCATTTTCCCCATTAATTTCAGTGATTATAATCCAAATTCTGTAAGTGTTGATTCACAAAATGATTTTTTTTTTCTTTTCAGAGTAACAATGTTCCTGTATTTTTCCTTTTGTTTCACTAGAAACTGTTATTATCTCCTGTTTGTATATTTTCAATTAAGTATTTATCTTGATCCAGGTGTTTTCAAGCATTTTTTTAGTATTTTCTCCTGAAGCCACTTCAAAATGCTCTTAGCAAACTTCATGGTTAAAAAAGAGAGAGAGCAAATATTCAGACTAAAATTAAAAATTTCTCTATTATTTCCACTTTACTACCCTTTCAGATTTTCCCTCTATTTTAGGACTAAGAGCAGTTTAGAGGTACCTAGATTGATACTCCATTGAAAAAACACACATACATAACAAGCATTTCATCCAGCTTTATTGGAATATCTAGAACTGTATTCCATTGCCTATGTTTTAAAGAAAAATTATATGTCTTCCTATTTGGCCTACTTCTCCCATGATCTGTTGATTCATTTGCTCTTTGGGTTTATTGCAAAGGTCTTTTCTATACCCACCTGCAGGATGCATTGATTTAATGCTCCTCTGATTGGAGTGATTTTGCACCCCAATTTTAGTTGGTATTTTTAACTCCATTGGTTTTGCCAAGATAATCTATTACAAGAAAAATGGTGGGGGGAAATCATCAAAATGGCGGGATGAGGTGAGCCTTTGTAAAGCTCCCCTGGAATTTACAACTAATCCAACAACAATAACTCCACAAAGGACTCCCTGCACAGCAGACAGGCAAGACGAAGAGTCCCACTACTGAATTCACCTAAAGGTGGGCGAAACACTCGAGCGGGGGAGGAGGGAAAGGAGAAGTGCGGAGACAGAGCCACGCGGGCGCAGGACGCAGACCTAGCTCAATGCTCCGAGCTCGCTGCATCCCGGAACTACCGCAGCTGCAGGAGAGGGAAGAACTCGGACTGCTAGGGCTCCACTTATGGCCCACAAGGCTGAGGGGGCAGCATATAACATGGCTGAACCCAACGCTCATGGCAGAGACCTCAGAGCAAAGACTGAGGGAAGAAGGCTGAAAACGGTGGTTTAAGCCCTCACTGCCGAGCAGAGAACCTTAGGCACTGAGACTAGCCACCCCCTCCCTACCTTCCCAGAGCTTGCACCACCCCCACCTACCTGGTGCTAGAAGCAGAACAGTAGCAGATCAAAGAACAGAACATTTGCTGTTCTGAGAACTGTGGACCGCAGACACAGATTTGCAGACCAACAAGTTCCTGCAAAGGGGAGGGAGCTGTGGAAGCAGGACTGGCTGTGGTGGTGGTCACCGCCATTGCTCTGGGCCACCTCTCACAACTCACCCAAGCCCAGCCCCACCTATCTGGGCGGATCCCTGCAGGAGTACACAGAACTGCTGAAACACATGGGCTCTGAATCTGGTGCAGGAAGAGGTTTGGAACTTCAAAAGCTCTCCGCATACCCACACAGACACTGCGCCCTATGACCCAGGCGAACTATTAACAGAGGAGAAGCCCATCTACCAAGGAATCCCCCCATTGTGTGAGAAGCTGGAATAGAGCAGAGAAAACATAGCACTGCCGTGTGAGAGAAAAAAAAAAAAAAGGCTGCAGTCGGAGAGAAAATAAAACATTCTACCAAGTACTGGAAAACAAAAGAAAGACCTCTTCCTATCAACCTGTTGCAGAACCCACTCCTATAGATGTCTAGGAAGAGAAATAATAAATCAGTAATTGCCATGAATAACCAAGGCAACAAGACAGCTCAGAAAGAAAGTGAAAAGTCTCCAGAAAGAGAACTTAAAGATATGGAAATATGTGACTTAAATGACAGAGAATTCAAGATTGCAGTTCTGAAAAAACTCAACGAGATGCAACAAAACACAGAGAGGCAGTTTAATGAACTCAGAAACACAATCAAAGAATAACATGAACATTTTACGAAAGAGATTGAAATTTTAAAAAAGAACCAAATAGAATTTCTGGAGATTAAGAACTCAATAGAAGAAATTAAGAAGGAAATAAATAGCTTAGGAGTAGAGTAGACCAGATGGAGGAAAGAATCAGTGACATCGAAGATAGAAACCTGGAAATTACACAGATGGAAGAAGAAAGACACTTGAGACTTAAAAGAAATGAAAGAACTCCACAAGAACTCTCTGACTCCATCAGAAAGAACAATATAAGAATAATGGGCATACCAGAAGGAGAAGAAAGAGAGAAAGGAACAGAGAATATATTCAAACAAATTGTCGATGAGAACTTCCCAAACTTGTGGACAGAACTGGATCCTTGAATCCAAGAAGCAAATAGAACACCTAATTACCTCAATCCCAACAGGCCTTCTCCAAGGCACATTGTATTGAAGCTGTCTAAAAACAACAACAAAGAAAGAATTCTCAAGGCAACCAGGGAAAAGAAACAAAATAAAGGACAAAAATCATGATTTTATCAATTGATGCAGAAAAAGCATTTGACAAGATACAACATCCATTTATGATTAAAACACTTAATAAAAAAGGTATAGAAGGAAAATACCTGAACATAATAAAGGCCATATATGACAAGCCCTCTGCTAATCTCATAATTAATGGTGAAAAACTGAAGCCCTTTGCTCTATGTTCAGGAACACGACAGGGCTGTCCCCTATCACCTCTGCTTTTCAACATAGTGTTGGAAGTCCTTACCAGAGCAATCAGGCAAGAGAAAGAAATAAAAGGCATCCAAATTGGGAATGAAAAAGTTAAATTATCACTCTTTGCAGATGACATGATGCTATATATAGAAAACCCTAAAGACTCCACCAAAAAGCTGTTAGTAACAATCAACAAATATAGTAAAGTTGCTGGCTACAAAGTCAACGTACAAAAGTCCATTGCATTCCTATATACTAACAATGAAATCTCAGAAAAATAAACACAAAAACAATTCCTTTTGCAATTTCAGCAAAAAGAATAAAATACCTAGGAATAAACTTAACCAAGGATGTGAAGGACCTATATGCTGAAAACTGTAAGACATTTTTGAAGGAAATGAAGAAGGCAGAAAGAAATGGAAAGACATTCCATGCTCGTGGATTGGAAGAATCAACATAGTTAAAATGGCCATATTACCCAAAGCAATATACAGATTTAGTGCAATTCCCATCAAAATCCAAATGGCATTTTTAAAAGAAATAGAACAAAAAATCATCAGAGTTGTTTGGAACCACAAAAGACCCTGAAGAGCCAAAGCAATCTTAAGAAAAATGAACAATACTGGAGGTGTCACATTCCTTGACTTTAGCTTGTACTACAGGGCTACAATAATCAAAACAGCATGGTATTGGCAGAAAAACAGACACACAGACCAATGGAATAGAATTGAGAACCCAGAAATAAAACCACATAAATATGGACAGATAATTTTTGACAAAGAAGCTAAAGACATACATGGAGGAAAGACAGCCTCTTCAATGAATGGTGCTGGGAGAATTGGATAACCACGTGCAAAAGAATGAAACTGGACTGCTATCTGTCACCATGTACCAAAATTAATTCAAAATGGATCAAAAACTTAAGCATAAGACCTGACACAATAAACTGCATAGAAGAAAACATAGGTACTAAACTTATGGACCTTGGGTTCAAGAGCATTTTATGAATTTGACTCCAAAGACAATGGAAGTAAAAGCTAAAATAAATGAATGGGACTATATGAAACGTAAAAGCTCTGCACAGCAAAAGAAACCATCGACAAAATAAAGAGGCAACCAACTGAATGGAAGAAGCTTTTTCCAAACAGTGCCTCCAATAAGGGGCTAATATCCAAAATATACCAGGAACTCATGAGACTCAACAACAAAACCAAACAACCCAATTGAAAAATTGGCAGAGGACCTGAAGAGACATTTCTTCAATGAGGACATACAAATGGCAAATAGACATATGAAAAAATGCTCAACATCACTAATCATCAGAGAAATGCAAATAAAAACCACAATGAGATATCACCTCACCCCAGTCAGAATGGCTATCATCAACAAGACAAATAGTAACAAGTGTTTGAGAGGCTGTGGAGAAAAAGGAACCCTCATCCACTGTTGGTGGGAATGCAGACTGGTGCAGCCGTTATGGAAGGCAGTGTGGAGGTTCCTCAAAAAATTACGAATAGAATTGCCATATGACCCAGCAATCCCTCTCCTGGGTATCTACCCAAAAAATCTGAAAACATTTATCCATAAAGACACGTGTGCTCCAACATTCATTGCAGCTTTGTTTACGGTGGCCAAGACATGGAAACAACCAAAATGTCCTTCGATAGATGAATGGATAAAGAAGTTGTGGTATATATACACAATGGAATACTATTTGGCGGTAAGAAAAGATGATATAGGAACATTTGTGACAACATGGTTGGATCTTGAGAGTGTAATGCTGAGCGAAATAAGTCAGACAGAAAAAGCAGAGAACCATATGATTTCACTGATATGTGGCATATAAACCAAAAACAACAAAAGAACAAGTCAAACAAATGAAAAACAAAAACTCATAGACACAGACAATAGTTTAATGGTTACCAGAGTGTAAGGGGGGTGGGGGCTGGGAGATGAGGGTAATGGGGATCAAATATATGGTGATGGAAGGAGAACTGACTCTGGGTGGTGAACACACAATGGGATTTATAGATGATGTAATACAGAATTGTACTCCAGAAATCTATGTAACTTTACTAACAATCGTCACTCCAATAAATTTAAAAAAAATGGTAACAAAAAATATGATGGCTATAATTCTTGATTCTTGTCATCAATATGCACTATCATAGCACATATAAAGATGGGGCTCGGCACTTATACAGAAACCGTTGAACCCCTTCACAAAGGCATGTCTAATGTATCACACAGGATATCATGGCAGCCAAGTTTCTGTTCAGTGGAAGAACATGTTCTCAGTTCATATCCCAAGCAGGAAGTTGCCACTCTAATGAAGAGCCAGTGAGGTACTATCTCTATTATTTTACAGTGTGGACATGTCACAATGGAGCAGAGGGTTGATTTTCAGGGCACTGTAAGTTTGGTGTTAAGAGCAGAACTGCTGCAGAGATTAAACATAGAAAGAAGCCACTTACAAGACAACATGGCATTAACATAGGCACTTGTTGGTAACCTCAGCAGTTGATGAAGACTGTGTACTTCAAATTAACTTGGAGAAAATTTAAGTATAGAGATTAATTGTTCTACAAATAGTAATATGTCCCTGAAATATGAGAGCAACATAGGATGGAGGAATCTGATATGATGAGATCAGCTAGAATCAGACAAGGGTGAAGAGAATCGCAGTGAGCTCCAGGAGCATCCACTGTCTGTCCCCAGCACCTAGTACAGGGCCTGGTGCAAAGGAGATATTCAATAAGTAATTGTTGAATAGTATAGTTAGTCTAGAGGATACATTATAAATCACACCAGATTTTCTACTGTTTTAGTGAAGAAAAAATTGGAAATTAATTTAGAATGTTCATGCTCAGTATTTCTTTATGGACACACCATTTGAGCAGTATAATGTACTCAGTAGTTATTGTACAGGGACAGTTCAAACATTCTCAACTTAACCATTATTTCTTGATTTAAAGAACACATCCAGACATATTTGTATATAGATAACTGCACTTTGTGGTTCACTGTCAAGAGTTTG
The DNA here is from genome assembly GCF_036562045.2 of Rhinolophus sinicus. NCBI lineage: Eukaryota > Metazoa > Chordata > Mammalia > Chiroptera > Rhinolophidae > Rhinolophus > Rhinolophus sinicus. Next base: position 74,508,392 of record NC_133760.1, read on the forward strand.
GTGGCCAGAATTAATAAAGCATAGTAAGCTGAATCTCTTATAGGCAAACCTTAGCCCACCTGATTTCGTTTAGAAAAGGTGTATCTGACATGGAGCCTTGAGCTAGAGGAGAATCATCTTAACCACTTTTAGGAGAAAATATGTCTGGTTATGCTATGTTCAATATAAATGAAAATTGAAAACTTATTATTAAAATATAAGGGTTGGGTTAAAGTTATTGCAAGTTCTTCTGAATTTTATTTCATTAGTATTTTGTTTTCCCCAAAGACTAATTTGAATCTGAAACATTTGAATATGTTGTGTAGGGTTTGTTTTGCTTTAGGAAAATTTCATGGCTTCTTTCATTATTTGTACTGGAATAGACGTCAGAAGATCTTATAGAATAAAATTTTAAAGACATCTTTTGGCTTTTTGAGATTTCTTGGTAAAGTGTAGTGCTTATTTTGTGCTGTAAAAATGGGCTGATAAATGTTCTCGTCTCTACTATAAGTGCGTCTTTTGGAGAAGATCTCAGGAGTGGTTCTACTGTTAATACTGTGCTCACCATCTAGCCACATGTGCTTACCTTCTGTAAGGGGAGTGATACAGGTTTAGAACCAGGATAACTCTGGAGTCAGGGAATCAGATAGAGAGAAGGTATCTGAGATTGGTGATGGAGAACAGTGTGAGCAGAGGCAGCACTAAGCATTGTAGTTAAGGTCTAGAAACTAGTGAGAACTAATGCAAGAGGAAGAGTGGTTACACGAGCTAGGTGATAGATTTAACTGGTAGTTGACTTAGGGTTATTTTTAATTGGTCTTTCTGTAACATTTCCTTAGAGTATTTTTAATGCACTTATGCACTTGTTTTATGTAGAACAGTGTTATGTCTACTGTAGCTGCCACATCTGAATAATTTTCAGATAAATCCTGAGCAGTCATATTCAACAACAATACTATATATGGTAATACATCCAATAAAGAACCTGGAAAATACAGGTGGTTTATTAACATGCATCTGTTATGTGGGTGAGTGTATACACAACATAAATACAAAACACATTTTGATTTCAGTGCACATATGACAAGCTTGAAAGTATTAAGTACCATTATTGCTCACATAAAGATACACAGATATAAAAGCTTGACCTGAGAATAAGCTACTTGTCAGGAAGAAAATTGACTTATCTTTGCATGCCAAGAACCTTAATCTCCTGTTTTGTGATTAAAGAACAAAGCCCCTTGCTTTACAATATTTAAATAATCTTTCACATTTTAGTTGTCTCTAATGGCCCAGGGAGCCATTACACTTCCTTTAGCCCTAAGGTATCAAACAGTTTAATTCACTTTGAGATGCTTAAATTTCTAGTAAATTTATATATCTCATTCAAAGGTTATGTTGTCATACTATATAGCACCCTAGTAATGATTATATTGACCTTTCTATGTTTGTTTGCTTTTTTCATTTTTTTCTAATTACATTTATTGAAAAATGCCATTCTACCCCTATTTTTTCCATCTCATTTTTCCTCAACCCAATCATTTCAACTAGCCTGTACTAAAAAGACCTGCTAATTAAAAACAACAAATATATATATATATATATATATATATATATATATATAAAACCTCACACCCATTAGCATGGCTACTATTAAAAAATAATACTAACAACAAGTGTTGGTGAGGTTGTAGAGAAATTGGAACCCTTGGGCACTGTTGGTGGGAATTTATAATGGTGCAGCTGCAATAGGAAACGCTATAGTAGTTCCTGAAAAATTTGAAAATAGAATTACCGTGTGAAACAGAAATTCTACTTCTGGGTATATATTCAAATATACATATGAAAGCAAGGTGTCAAAGAGATATTTGTACACCCATGTTCATAGCAGCATAAACATTCAATAGCCAAAAGATGGAAGCAACCCAAGTATCCATCAACAGATAAATGGATAAGAAAAATGTGGTATGTACGTACCATGGAATATTATTCAGCCTTACAAAAGGAAGTTCAGACACATTCTACAACATGGATAACCCTTGAGGACATTATGCTAAGTGAAGTAAGCCAGTCACAAAGGGACAAATACTGTATGATTCCACCTATGTGAGGTATCGAAAGTAATCAACTCTTCAAGACAGAAAGCAGAATGGTGATCACTGGAGCTGAGGGTAGGGGAGAATGAGAAGTTATTTATGGGTAGAGAATTCCAACTTTGCAAGATGAAAAGAGTTCTGGGGATTTTTTGCACAATGTGAATGTACCTAGAACTAATGGACTGTACACTTAACAATAAAGATGGTAAATTTTATGTTTTGTGTATTTTACCACAATTCTTTAAAAATTTAAAACCATTAGTGAAATCAAACAATTAACTTAAAATAATTCTAGAAGTTGTTGTATACATTCTATCAGTATGCCAAATTTTATACTTTTTTCTTAATACATAATTTTCTCACTGTGACTGGTACTGTGTATTAAAATTTGGTGACTGACTATAACCTAAATTATAGGTTTCATTTACAGATTTTCATTTTTCAGTACTGTAAGTATTCATCAATATAGGGAATCACTTATTTTATAAATTTGTTTCACCAATTATGTCCAATAACCACACATATATATGCAGACACTTTGTAATCAACACACTATAACACGGTGTTTACAACTGCACTTTTAAGATATAAAAATAAATATATGGATAAACATACATATAGTATTTTAGAATATTTTTTGGAATACAAACATTTACCAATGCAAAATTACTAATTTTGATTTTGCAAAAATGGCCATTGTATGCTCTTGTTCAACCATATTCTGTGTGCAGTGTCTACCTTACATTGTTATGTAGTGTCTACACATTGCATGCATGACGTTCTCTTTTATAAGTTTCCCAAGAATCTAGGGTAGAAAGTAGAATCCCAAGTTCTGAAATAAATTATTTAAACCTCAAAGAAAATTGTGCTGGCTAAGTATACAATCATGCATAGGTTCTAAGAGGGCTTGAGTGCTAGGAAAGTTGCACTTTATTATTGAATGAAGCTTATTGAAACAGAGAAATCATTTCAGATAGTAAAATTGCCTGGGTACTTCAAAGAAAACTATTTTGTAGTCATTACAAACAATATTTGTCAGAGGTCATCTGATAAATACTCTTATTTTCACTCCTTTAACTTCTCTCTGAATTTTCCTGAACCATATTATTCTTCAGAGAGATGTGTATGTGTTTACTGACACAATGTAGACTATTACAAAGGAAGAAGGAAAGACACATGCTTTAAAATATGTATAGTTTGCTGGAAACATTAGTATTTAATTCATAGTCAATTTGTGGTTACAGCTGGAATATAATATTTATTTTTTAAAAAAGCCTTATTCTATAAGAATTCTTTCAAAATGCTTAAACAGACTAAGTTGAATGCATGATATTTTACATCCAGTGAGAAAAGGACCTCACATGTGTCATTTAAATCATCAGCAATCAAAATGCTTGTAATTTTTAAAGCAAATTGTAGGGAAATGTGTGTGGCTTTGGAACTTAATCATGGAGAAAAATCTTAGCTACAGATTCACATAAGTTGTCTCATATGGAATGGATTTCAAGCTACTGTTTGTAGAGCCAGAGCTCCCCTCTATGAATAAGTGGACAAAATACTGGCAATTTATTTTTCTGGAAAATGATTATCAATGTAACTGTGAATAATCTATATTGGTACCATTGTTAGGCTCTGAAAAAAATATAAATAAACACTGTGAAGGATGAAATGTTGTTAAGACTATGGAAGCATCACCGTCCCCTAACTGCATTTTCATTCTTCATCTATCAAATTTTTATTGATACTCATAGTGTGTCAAGCACTGTTTTATGTTGTGGGAATATAAACACGAGGAAGGAGAGCAGAAGGGAAGCCGGGAGGAGAACTATGTACTTAGTGACTGGGAAAACCCTTCAATTAAGAAAGGACTTAATTGAAGTAAGTGATGTAGGATGCCATTTGTACACCTGTGGGATGGTGTTCCAGACGGAGAGAACAATCAGTTCAAAAACGCTGAGATGCAGGTGTGCTTGTCATGTTTGAGAGATAGTAAGGGAATGAGTGGGAGTAGAATAGCGTGAACAATTAATGGACTACACATGGCCCTGTAAACCATGGCAAAGTCTTTGGATTTTTCTCTAAGTGAGAGGGACAATCATTAGAATGTTTTGAAAAGAGCAGTGAAACAATCTGAAGATTATTCTAGTTTGTATCCTGATAACACATTATATGGGCTAAGGGCAGAGGAAAAGCAATAAGAGGTTATTATAAACGTCAACTATGTGACCCACAGTGTGTGACTTAGGTGTGTAGTGGTTAAATTGAGGAGTTCATGGAAGGTAAAGTCAACAGTGTTTGCTAATAGATTAGATGTATAGCATGAGAATAAGAGAGTAGGCAAGTTTTGGCTTGAGAAAATGGAAGACTTGAATTTCCAATGTAGGTGAGGAAGATAAAAGAGGAGCCGATTTGTGGAGGGAATTGGCTTCAGGGATAATATATTTGTGTTGTGATATTAGATCTATTAATCAAAATGTCAAGTAGGTAGTTGAATATACAATTCTTGATTTCAGGGAAAATAGTAGTTCAAGCCTGGAGGTATGCATTTTGTAGATATCAACATATAGGTGGTATCTAAATTATGAGACTGGATGAGAAAACCTAGGGAGTTAGAATAAATGGAGAAGGGAGAAAAACATCTAAAACTTGAACCCTGGTGTCATTCTGACACTTAAGAATTAAGAAAGTCAAATGGCAACAGGCAATGAGGTAGAAAGAGAACTAAGAGAGAGTTTGTTCTCAGAGGTGCCTGGTATAGTTGCATGGATTAAGTCTGGTAAAAGGATGTCTTCCTAGAGGGCAGGTGGCAAGTGGAGGCAGAAATCTAACATGTGTGCTACCTGCCAGGCCATAGGTTCTTGCTCAGGGAAGGGTGTCTTTTACTAATTCCAACATACTTGCAGGAGCTTAAAATACAAGAGTAGTAGAAGACCTAGCTGTCACTGAAGTTAAGAGGGTGTTTCCAGACAAATTTAGCACCACTGTCACATGCTGCGTATTGTTAAGTACAGCGAGGTTTGACAGTTGACCATGGCACTTGGATACTCTTAGGCCAATCTTGGAAGCATGATTTAGGAAAATGAGTAAGCAAAAGGAGGAAATGAAGAAAATTAATGCATGCAAGTCTTCTGGAAAATTTTACTTTAGAGGGGAGCAAAGAAAATGACATGATCCCTGGAGGCAGATGGGTCAGGGAAGAATAGAATAAAATTGTGTATGCTAATTGTCAAGGAAATTTTAATATAAAGTAGAAAAATAGGAGGACAATTACTGTCCGTTTGTGTTTAAGAGAGGATGGGTCCTATACAGAATTGGAGCCAAAGGTTTTAAAAACAAAATTGAACATGGCATCACAAATAACATGAGGTTGAATTTATGGCTGCAGCTACAGAGAGGATAGTGGGCATGGTCTGAGAACCTGTGGAAATTTGCATCTCAATGCCTGTATTTTCTCAGAAAAGTGAAAAAGCAAGATTCATGAGTTTAATAAGAGGGATTATGAGATTATAGAGGTTTGGTTAGAGAGTAAAAGTTGTAAAGATGTTTTCCTAAGAAAGTGGAAAGTGAATGCAATAGGTATATTTTATGGACCTATATAAAGTTGCTGGTCATAAATATAAAATAATACCTATATTCACGGTTTAGTTCTTCTCCACAGTTATATTCATCTGCCTTGATTCAGACAGAGGAGGTAGACTGGGATTGAGCCAAGCGAATATAATGGAGGGCATATGACAATGGAGTAAGTGGAATGATGGACCGTTGGACCTAAGCAGCTGTGTGGAGGGAAAAGTGGACATGCATTGCAGGAGATACAGTGAGAAGGTTGAAGATTTCAGTGGGATCAAGGCTTTGTGAAGATGAGGTAATAGAAAGAATAACACTTCAAATTTAGGTGGTAGTAGAAAGAGACCTGAGTGCTGGGGATTGAGATTGCCTTAGGGTGCAGTGCTCAGAAATTTTCATTCTGTGTTCCCTGAATTTGAAGTGGCTGTGGAATAAACATATGGACGGGAGAGGAAAGCGATCTGGCAAGAGGTAGAGACTTATGTCAGTGTTTAGATGGGCAATGGAGCCATGGGAGGAAATGAGCCCGAGATCACGTTCGAGAACACAACTCCAAGGAACACCCTCATCCGGACATGTCTTTAGGAGGAAAACAGAGTGGACTACAAGGTATACTTGGGATTTATGGAGAAACTGGTACCGAGTCATGAAATCAAAGTTTTGCCAAATGCTTCTACATGAAAATTCAGGGCAGAAAATTGTACAGGAGATTAAAACACAAGGAAGTTTTATAGAGACAGTGAAGTGATTGGGGCAAAAATTGGTTTGGAGTAGTCTGAGGAGTGAAAGAGAGGTAGGGAAGAAGAGACACTGAATGCAACACAGCTCAAGACATTGGGCTGTGAAAGGATGGAGACAGAAGACAAGGGGATCGCCATGAGTTGGGGCCTGGAGGGGCTTTTCTTTACAGATTAAAAAAACGTTGAACGTTTAAAACACTGAAATGATATAATTAGAAAGGATCAGAAAAAGAAGGAAGCTAATAGAGAGAGAGGGGTTGTCGTGCAGGGAGGCCTGCGGGGTCTCTGCTCCCGCTCCCCATACAAGAACGCAGGATATGGTGAGGCCAAAAAGGAACACCCACGGAGCCATAGGTAGGGGAGTCATACCACTACGGTCTCACTGGAGGCTGGGTTCACTGGACGTGCGACCTGCTGTCCGTTTTGTCTGCAACCCACCGACGACTCTCTTTCACTCTCCTCCACTCTCCTCCACTCTCCTCCGCTCTCCTCCACTCTCCTCCGTAGCCGCAGCAGTTATATTAGTGGCTAATGGCTCAATGGCTACAGCAGACGGCCAACCAGCCCCAGCTGATGGCCATCTACTACCCGAGCCAGCACCCCTCCACGTGAGGCCGAGAGCCTGTAAACTACTCCCTGGGGCTCTGCCCCCACACTCCACCCCTACAGGCTCTCGCCTCACAATCTACGCGACAAGCGTCTTCCACGAGGGGCCCTGTGCGAGAAGCCTGGAGGTGAATGCAATATCCTGGACATAGCCAGGCTTTCTGGGCACAGCCAGGGTTTCTCAGGGCACCACCAGTGCTTCTGGGCACGGCCAGACTTCCTGGACTTCTTAGGGTACCACCTGTCTTCCCGGACTGTCGTGAAGGGAAGCCTGCAGGGTCTCTGGTCCCGCTCCCCACATAACACAGGATATGGTGAGGCCAAAAAGGAACACCCACGGAACCATAGGTAGGGGAGTCATACCACTACGGTCTCACTGGAGGCTGGGTTCACTGGACGTGGGACCTGCTGTCCGTTTTGTCTGCAACCCACCGACAACTCTCTTTGTCTGCACTCTCCTCCACTCTCCTCCACTCTCCTCGGCTCTCCTTCGTAGCCGCAGCAGTTATATTAGTGGCTAATGGCTCAATGGCTACAGCTGACGGCCAACCAGCCCCAGCTGATGGCCATCTACTACCCGAGCCAGCACCCCTCCACGTGAGGCCGAGAGCCTGTAAACTATTTTCTGGGGCTCTGCCCCCACAGGGGTCCCCCAGGAAAAGGAAAACACATGGCTGTCACAATGGCTGAGCGGAATGTGAGTGCACTGCTGTTCAGTCAGGCTCTTAGTCGGTACAGTCTTAGTCTGACACCAAACCTAAACAGGAAGGCAGAGACCATTAAAGCATTTATCTGCAGATGGCTCACACATTACTTTAAAAATATCAGTTGCATACATGTGAGTTTAGAATCCAATGACAAACTTCCAGAGAAATTTAAAGAACAATAGCAACAACTATTTATCTTGTGGTAGTTAAATTGATTAATCAAATGCACCAACAACTATTAACAGATGTGGACATTGCTCAGGGCAGTACACTTTTGTTTTATGTCTCCACTAGCAATAATTTGTATTTATTCCCAATGGGGGAAAACCATATATCATAGATCCTGGGGCTTTGGTCAGAATGATATGTGTATTATCTCTGTCTTCCTAAATCTTACACAAGTCTTACTCTAGTATGCACAGCTGCTAAATCATTATTCTCTGCATGAGTAATTGTTGCAGCTGTTCCTACTGATTAATGGGGAACAGCTACATTTATGGTGGTTTCAATGTGGCAACTATACAACTATGACTGCTTTTATTCAGATATAGAGCACTGTGTCCTGATACTAGAATATGGGGCTCATGGTTGACGGCCATTGTTTACTACTTTGGACAGGGTTGTTTCCCAATCCTGCTCTCTCCCACCCATTGACATGATCCTATCATCATGACACACACAGGAGATTTTTATAAGAGGGATATTTCCACATTACCTTTATACATGCCAAATATCACAGATAAGGTTTGCTCTCTCTTAATCTCAAATTCAGTAGCATCAACAGAAGAGATCACCAACGACTGATTCTTTGGGGACCTTTTCCTTGACCCTTCCATTTGTTGACTATATTCTGTTTGGTTATTACATTGTATTTTTAATTGACTGACTAGGGAATAAATCTTTAGAAAAAGACTGAACAGGTAAATAAACTGGGTCGAGAAGGCAGCATAAAATGCTCAACAGAACAGCTTGTTTTTTATTTTGTTTGTTTAATGAATCCAGTTCTGACTTTTAACAGTTGAAAAATGACCAATTATTCCACTTTACCTAGAACTAAGGGTATCTCTGGGACACAGGACTTTCAGATTAAAACAGTATTCCTGGGCAAACGAGGGTAAACTAATCACAGCTAGGAGTGTTGAACTGACTTCTTAACCTTTATGTACTTCATAAATTCTCTCATGTGTAAAATGAAATAATAAAGTGTCTGCCACATTATGTGTCACAACATGTGCATAACAGGGGATCGTTCCTTTTCTATTTCTTCCCCCAATTTCAAATTATGTTTACTCCTCAAGGGTGGGGAGCAAGTATTTTTCTTCTTCGAATCATTCCTCATTGTACACAGCATGCTGATGTGCGGGCCAGAATAATACTTGGAACCAAGACACCTGGTAGCTGCTTGATAAATAACTATGGAATAAATGAAATCCTACGGTTGATATTGTGATGTCTAATAATCTGGGAATTGCCATGTTATTTTATAATATATTAATGTTATAAAGAAAGAAAAGGAAATAAAAGCTCCTCACTGTTTTTATTTCACTAATGCTGTAGTTTTCTCTAAGTCTGTATTCCTTAACATTTTTTAATATCCTTCTAAAGAGAAAAGTTAAAATTAAATTAATTTTCCCTAATGATAAAAATTAAATACTAAGGAATAAGGTTATTTTATTATTATTATTTTATTATTATTTTTTTTAACCTATGGTCCCACCACAAACTATTAGCTAAGTTTTCAGCTCCTTCCACAGGAACCAATTTTGCTCTCTTGGGGATATTGCTTTTGTCCAGTAAAATCACATAGGTCATTTGAAACTAAATTTTATGTTTTATTAAATCCCAGGGATAAGTTTTTCAACTATATGATAGCAGTTTCAGAATGGTAGTTCAGACACTCTAGAAGAATATTGATCACATACTATATGTGTCTTGCTGTGTTCAGTGCCAGAGTGAGATGCAGACCCCTGTAATGTATATTCTAGAGAGAGAAAAACTACGAATGCACAAAGCAACCGGGGCAAGAGAATGTGGGAAGAAGTCTTAGTGGGACAAACACCAGCCTTAGGGGCCACAGTTATTATTAACTGTGTGCCTTTCAGCAAGTCTATTGACCTTTTCAACCTCTTATCCCCACCTTGGCAATGAGACTAACAACCACTCTCCAGTTTATAGCGGATTGACGTTTAAAGTGAAATTAAAGTAGAAATGAGACAATATAGGTGATAACACTTTGAAAACTGCCAAGCACTGTACAAGCATATGCTGCTGTACAGGCTAGAAATAGTCTTCTTTTAGAGCAGAGAAAGAGCAGCAGAGGATGGAACTGTCGGAGTGGAGATACTTGGGAAAGATAGGTGGGATGGAAGCTGTGATGACCCTGGCTCTTCCAGAAGTTTCCAAGCTGGAGACCTGCAAGCAAAGGTGCTCGTCTGCGTGCCACTCAGAAGGACAGGACCTTGAGGAACACCCAGCATACAGCCTGAAATGCTTTTGTCAGTAAGGCCTCCTGGAAGGATTGGATTCATCTCTCCTCCACCTGGGAGAGAGAGAGGCTGTTGAGAGGATCATGTTGAGAAGTACTTAAGACTATCTAAAGTGACACTTATAAACAAGGCAGAAGTAATTTAGTCCAACTACGTTTTGATGGAATACAGTGTAAGTAAAAAGGGGACATGAGGAAATAGAAGTGAGTTCAGCCTGTGTGTTGCTGGCATCAAGGTTTATAGCAGAAGCAGCGTCAGTCTGTGGGGATCCCTCTAGGTCCCTGGGATTCTACCTGGTGTCCCAGTGAGTATTTCCAACGCAGCCATTTAATCATTAAATCCAGACCCGATTGTGAGAGCCTGGCCCACTGCCTTTGAGCCAGAAGCCATCCATAGCTTGCCTTTGCTGCTGTCGGTGCCTTCCCGTCTTAGTATTTGCTCCGCGTCATGGGCGTGCTATGCTGGCACACTCACTACTCAACAGACTCTCTGGATATTATATTCTTGACTTAAATAAGGATATTTATACATTTGGCTGACAGCATTTTCAGTTTAGAGATCAAGAGTCTGTGAAAAGGAGGAGACAGGTAATTGTCATCATTGGGTAGCAGTGAGCACATTTAGGCAAAGCTAACTGTTCCATTGGCATCACAGAGAGTTACTGAGAAAAGCTGGCCAGGTGATAATGCATCACTGCACCTAAATAGTTAAAAATTTGATGGCTTGGGAAATACTCCATAGTGTCTCTCTCTCTCTCTCTCTCTCTCTCTCTCTCTCTCTCTCTCTCTCTCTTCAGAAATATTACTTTGTCTCTATAGCCCTTGCTTTCTTATAAAAATGTATTTTTAAGAAAGAGAAGAAAGTATTTATTTATTTATTTATTTTTATTTATTTTAAATTTAGTGTGGTGAAAATTGTTAGTAAAATTACATAGATTTCAGGTGTACAATTCTGTATTACATCATCTATAAATCCCATTGTGTGTTCACAACCCAGAGTCAGTTCTCCTTCCATCACCGTATATTTGATTCCCCTTACCCTCTGATAACCACTAACCCATTGTCTGTGTCTATGAGTTTTTGTTTCTCATTTGTTTGTCTTGTTCTCTTGTTGTTTTTGGTTTATATACCACCTATTAGTGAAATCATATGGTTCTCTGCTTTTTCTGTCTGACTTATTTCGCTTAGCATCAACTCTCAAGATCCATCCATGTTGTCACAAATGGTCCTATTTCATCTTTTCTTACCACCAAATAGAATTCCATGGTGTATATATACAACTTCTTTATCCGTTCATCTATGGAAGGACATTTTGGTTGTTTTCCATGTCTTGGCCACCGTAAACAAAGCTGCAATGAACATTGGAGCACACGTGCCTTTATGTATAAATGTTTTCACATTTTTTGGGGTAGAGACCCAGGAGAGGGATTGCTGGGTAATATGGTAATTCTATTCGTAATTTTTTGAGGAACCTCCACACTGCCTTCCATAACGGCTGCACCAGTCTGCATTCCCACCAACAGTGGATGAGGGTTCCTTTTTCTCCACAGCCTCTCCAACATTTGTTACTATTTGCCTTGTTGATGAGAGCCATTCTGACTGGGTTGAGGTGATACCTCATTGTGGTTTTTATTTGCATTTCTCTGATGATTAGTGATGTTGAGCATTTTTTCATATGTCTATTTGCCATTTGTATGTCCTCTTTGGAGAAATGTCTCTTCAGGTCCTCTGCCCAGTTTTCAATTGGGTTGTTTGGTTTTTCATTGTTGAGTTTCATGAGTTCCTGGTATATTTTGGATATTAGCCCCTTATTGGAGGCACTGTTTGGAAAACCCTTCTCCCATTCAGTTGGTTGCCTCTTTATTTTGTCGATGGTTTCTTTTGCTGTGCAGAAGTTTTTAAGTTTCATATAGTCCCATTCATTTATTTTAGCTTTTACTTCCATTACCTTTAGAGTCAATTTCATAAAATGCTCTTTGAACACAAGGGCCATAAGTTTAGTACTTATGTTTTCTTCTATGCAGTTTATTGTGTCAGGTCTTATGCTTAAGTCTTTGATCCATTTTGAATTAATTTTGGTACATGGTGACAGATAGCAGTCCAGTTTCATTCTTTCGCACGTGGCTATCCAATTCTCCCAGCACCATTTATTGAAGAGGCTGTCTTTCCTCCATTGTATGTCTTTAGCTTCTTTGTCAAAAATTATCTGTCCATATTTATGTGGTTTTATTTCTGGTTTCTCAATTCTATTCCATTGGTTAGTGTGTCTGTTTTTCTGCCAATACCATGCTGTTTTGATTATTGTAGCCCTGTAGTACAAGCTAAAGTCAGGGAATGTGATACCTCCAGAATTGTTCTTTTTTCTTAAGATTGCTTTGGCTCTTCAGGGTCTTTTGTGGTTCCAAACAAATCTGATGATTTTTTTGTCCTATTTCTTTAAAAAATGCCATTGGGATTTTGATGGGGATTGCATTAAATCTGTATATTGCTTTGGGTAATATGGCCATTTTAACTATGTTGATTCTTCCAATCCATGAGCATGGAATGTCTTTCAATTTCTTTGTGTCTTCTTCAATTTCCCTAAAAAATGTCTTATAGTTTTCAGCATATAGGTCCTTCACATCCTTGGTTAAGTTTGTTCCTAGGTATTTTATTATTTTTGCTGAAATTGCAAAAGGAATTGTTTTTAATTCCTTTTCTGAGATTTCATTGTTAGTATATAGGAATGTAATGGACTTTTTTACGTTAATTTTGTAGCTGGCAACTTTACTGTATTCGTTGATTGTTTCTAATAGCTTTTTGGTGGAGTCTTTAGGGTTTTCTATATATAGCATCATGTCATCTGCAAAGAGTGATAATTTAACTTCTTCATTCCCAATTTGGATGCCTTTTATTTCTTTCTCTTGCCTGATTGCTCTGGCAAGGACTTCCAACACTATGTTGAAAAGCAGAGGTGATAGGGGACAGCACTGTCGTGTTCCTGAACTTAGAGCAAAGGGCTTCAGTTTTTCACCACTAATTATGAGATTAGCTGAGGGCTTGTCATATATGGCCTTTATCATGTTAAGGTATTTTCCTTTTATACCTATTTTATTAAGTGTTTTAATCATAAATGGATGTTGTATCTTGTCAAATGCTTTTTCTGCATCAATTGATATAATCATATGATTTTTGTCCTTTATTTTGTTTATGTGATGTATCACATTGATGAATTTGCGGATGTTGAACCATCCTTGTGCCCAGGGGATGAACCCTACTTGGTCGTGATGAATAATCTTTTTAATGCATTATTGTATTTTATTTGCTAGAATTTTGTTTAGGATTTTTGCATCTATGTTCATCAGAGATATTGGTCTGTCATTTTCTTTCTTTGTGTTGTCCTTACCATGTTTTGGTATCAGGGTAATGTTGGCCTCATAAAATGAGTTAGGGAGCACTGTCTCTTCTTCAATTTTTTGGAAGAGTTTGAGCAGGATTGGTATTAGATCCTCTTTGAAGGTTTGGTAGAATTCACTAGTGAAGCCATCTGGTCCCGGGATTTTACTTTTGGAAAGGTTTTGGATGACTGATTCAATTTTGTTACTGGTGATTGGTCTGTTTAGATTTTCCGGTTCTTCATGGCTCAGCCTTGGCAGGCTATATGTTTCCAAGAACTTGTCCATTTCTTCTAGGTTATTGAATTTGGTGGCATATAGTCCTTCATAGTATTCTTGGATGATCCTTTGTATTTCTGTGGTGTCCGTGATAACTTCCCCTTTTTCATTTCCGATTTTGTTAAATAGTGTCTTCTCTCTTTTTATCTTAGTGAGTCTAGCCAAGGGTTTGCCAATTTTGTTAATCTTTTCAAAGAACCAGCTCTTTGTCACATTAATTTTTTCTATTGTCTTTTTGTTATCTATTTCATTTAGTTCTGCTCTGATTTTTGTAATTTCCTTTCTTCTGCTGACCTTGGGTTTCACTTGTTCTTCTTTTACTAGTTCTTTAAGGTGTAACATGAAGTTATTTATTTGGGAGTTTTCTTGTTTCTTGAGATAGGCCTGTAATGATATAAATTTCCCTCTTAAAACTGCTTTCGCTGCATCTCAAAAATCTTGGTAAGATGTATTTTCATTGTCATTTGTTTCTATGTATCTTTTGATCTCCTCTAATTTCTTCTTTGACCCAGTCGTTCTTTAAAAGTATGTTGTTTAATCTCCATGTATTTGTATTTTTTCCTGCTTTCTTTTTGCAGTTGCTATCCAATTTCAAAGCCTTGTGATCAGAGAATATGCTTGGTATGATTTCAATCTTCTTAAATTAACTGAGGCTTATTTTATGTCCCAATATATGGTCTATCCTTGAGAATGTTCCATATACACTAGAAAAGAATGTATAGTCGGATGTTTTAGGATGAAGTGCTCTATATATGTCACTTACATCCATTTCATCTAATGTGTCATTTAGGGCTGATATTTTGTGATTTATTTTCTGTTTCGATGATCTATCCATAGCTGTCAATGATGTATTTAAGTCCCCTAGTATAATTGTGTCTTGGTCAAATTCTCCCTTTAGTTCTGTTAGTGGTTGCTTGATATATTTTAGGGCTCCCTGATTGGGGGCATAAATATTGATGACTGTTATGTCTTCTTGTTGTATAGTCCCCTTTACCATTATGAAATGTCCATCTTTGTCTCTTGTTATCTTTTTCACCCTGAAGTCTGTTTCATCTGCTATCATTATGGCTACACCTGATTTTCACTGGATACCATTTGCTTGGAGTGTCAATTTCCACCCTTTCACTTTGAGTCTATGCTTGTCCTTATAGCTGAGATGTGTCTCTTGGAGACTGCATATGGTTGGGTTAAGTTTTTTGATCCAATCTGCTACTCTGTGCCTTTTTATTGGTGAGTTCAGTCCATTTACATTTAGGGTGATTATTGATATGTGAGTATTTCCTGTCATTCTATCTTTAGTTTTCTGGTAAGGCTGTGTCTCCATTGTTTCTTTGCCTTCTTGTTGTTCTCTATTATTTCTGTGTGGTGGTATTCTATGATGTTTCCCTCTGTTTCTTCTTTTTATCACAGTATATATTTCAGTTCTGGATTTCTTTTGAGTGGTTACCCATAAGTTTATGTAAAAAAAAGTTTGATATTTAGAGTATTCCATTTTCTTCAGCACGCTTACTCTCTCCATTCCCATATTCCAGTTCAGGCCTTTACTCTCCCCCTTTTTGAGTTTTGGTTGCCACAAATTGTCCCTGTTTGATGGTGGTTGAACCGCCTCCTTTAGTATTTCTTGTAGTGCAGTTCGTGTATTAGAAAACTCCCTCAGCTTCTGTATATCTGGAAAGGTCTTTATTCCTCCTTCATATCTAAAGGATATCTTTGCTGGATATATTATTCTTGGCTCATAATTTCTCTCTTTCAATAGTTTGAATATTTGGTTCCACTCCCTCCTGGCTTGTAGAGTTTCTGCTGAAAAATCTGATGATAATCTAATGGACTTTCCTTTGTAGGTTACCGTCTTCTTTTCCCTGGCTGCCTTGAGGATTCTTTCTTTGTCGTTGATTTTAGACAGCTTCAATACAATGTGCCTTGGAGAAGGCCTGTTGGGATTGAGGTAATTAGGTGTTCTATTTGCTTCTTGGATTCGAGGATCCAGTTCTGTCCACAAGTTTGGGAAGTTCTCATCGACAATTTGTTTGAATATATTCTCTGTTCCCTTCTCTGTTTCTTCTCCTTCTGGTATGCCCATTATTCTTATATTGCTCTTTCTGATGGAGTCAGAAAGTTCCTGTAGAGTTCTTTCATTTCTTTTAAGTCTCAAGTCTCTTTCTTCTTCCATCTGTGTAATTTCCAGGTTTCTATCTTCGATGTCACTGATTCTTTCCTCCATCTGGTCAACTCTACTACCTAAGCTGGTTATTTCATTCTTAATTTCTTCTATTGAGTTCTTAATGTCCAGAAATTCTATTTGGTTGTTTTTTAAAATTTCAATCCCTTTCGTAAAATGCTCATGTTGTTCTTTGATTGTGTTTCTGAGTTCATTAAATTGCTTTTCTGGGTTTTCTTGCATCTCGTTGAGTTTTTTGAGAACTGCAATCTTGAATTCTCTGTCATTTAAGTTACATATTTCTGTATCTTTAAGTTCCTTTTCTGGAGACTTTTCACTTTCTTTCTGAGCTGTCTTGTTGCCTTGGTTATTCATGGCAATTACTGATTTATTATTTCTCTTCCTAGACATCTACAGGAGTGGCTTCTGCAACAGGTTGATAGGAAGAAGTCTTCCTTTTGTTTTCCAGTGCTTGTTGGTAGAATGTTTTATTTTCTCTCCGACTACAGCCTTTTTTCTCTCTCTCACATGGTAGTGCTATGGCATTGTGTGAGAAGCTGGAATAGTGCAGACTATTCCAGCTTCTCACACAATGAGGGCATTCCCTGGGAGACAGGCTTCTCCTCTGTAAATAGTTCACCTGGGTCAGAGGGCACAGTGTCCGTGTGGGTATGCGGAGAGTTTTTGAAGTTCCAAAGCTCTTCCTGCACCAGATTCAGAGCCCATATGTTTCAGCAGTTCTGTGTACTCCTGCAGGGATCCACCCAGATAAGTGGGGCCACGGGTGAGCCTTCCATTCTCTGCTCAGCAGTGAGGGCTTAAACCACCGTTTTCAGCCTTCTTCCCTCAGTTCCTTCTCCGAGGTCTCTGCCATTAGCATTGGGTTCATCCGTGTTATATGCTGCCCCCTCAGCCCTGTGGGCCATACGCGGAACCTTAGCAGTCCGAGTTCTTCCCTCTCCCGCAGCTGCGGTAGTCCCAGGATGCAGCGAGCTCGGAGCACTCAGCCAGGTCTGCGTCCTGCACCCGCGCGGCTCTGTCTCTGTACTTCTCCCTTCCCTCCTCCCCTGCTTGTGCAATTCTCCCACCTTTAGGTGAATTCCATAGTGGGCCTCTTTGTCTTGCCTGTCTGCTGTGCAGGAAGTCCTTTGTGAAGTTATTGTTGTTCCGTTAGTTGTAAATTACAGGGAAGCTTTACAGAGGCTCACCTCACACCACCGTTTTGATCGAGAAGAAAGTATTTATTGATGAATGCAGACTTAAGTGTTGTAAAACCAAGGTTAAAAGAAGGAAAACTGGAAAAGATAAACCATTTTGAGTATAATAAACGTGAGCCTTCATAAAAGTTTCAAATGAAGTAGTTTTAATCTCTATTATATAGTGGTTAAAAGCAGGACTCCAGCTAGACTGTTTAGGTTTGAATTCCAGCTCTGCAACGTACAAGCTTATGAACTTACTCAGTTACTGAACTTCTGCGATCTCCTTTTCACCACCTAAAAAATGGAGATAGTAAATAGTTCCTATCACATCATCACAGGTGGTTGTAAAGATTGTATCTATTTAATAGGATTGTTATGAGTATTAAATTGTCTGATATATATATATATATATCTTAGATGAGTGAGTGGTACAGATAAATTAAGTATTAATAATTATTTCTAATAATAAATCATATATTTTAAGTGGATTGATTTTTCTGATATTCCTACTATGTCAAATATTGTCAAGAAATATCATTTTAAGGATAAGACTATTTCTCTAACAATATCCTTGGAATTTTAACTTCTGTTAAGGTGTTATGTGGCATTATGTTTTTGTTTGCAAATAAGGAAACTCCCTCTTAATTTGGATTGCCACATTTTCTGCAAGATTGAGTATTACCAATAGTATTATCACAGTTTTTGTAAGTTTGATGTTTAAGACACACTAGCACCTGTTCTGATTAGTAGCTGCTCATACCACTTAAACCTATTGTTGGATATGTTAAATATCAACCTGGAGAAGGAAGGGGGATATTTAGAGATTGATTATTTTAAGAAAATGGCTCACATGATTGTAGAGGTTAGCAAGTGCAAGTACAAAGTCTGCAAGGTAGGCCATCAGGCTATAAACCCAGAGAAGCACTGCAGTTTGTGTCTGAAGGTAGTCTGCTGGCAGAATTCCCTCTTACTCAGGGTAGGTCTGTCTTTTCCTTAAGTCCTTCAACTGTTTATTTGATGAGACTTACCCACATCATAGAGAGCAATCTGCTTTATTCAAAGTCTCCTGATTTATATGTTAATCCCATCCAAAAATAATTTCTTCACAAAACAATTGTGAAGTTTGACCAAACATTTGGGTACTGTGGCCTAGCCTACTGACACATAAAATGAATTATCACTCTCCTAGTACCTCATATGGAAGTATATTGTTGTGAAAAAGTAAGATATAAAATATGTAACTTTTGTTCATATATGAAAAATGTAATTTACACATGCAAACTAATTAGAAAAAAATGTGTCATGGTATGAATCAGTGCTGAAATGTATTTGAGCCATAAGTAAAATAGGAATTAAAGAAGACACTTTTTAATTTATTGCTTTCATTATTTTGGGAAAATTACCCAGAGAGAGAAGACACTGCTTCTTGCTTCAATGTATAGAAAACTTTACTACTGGAATTAATTTTTAAGTAAAATTTAATTTCAGTTCATCCTATTGTATGGGTGATGGGTATTTTTCAAGATTTAACAATTTACTTTACTCTTCTTATTTTTTTATCTTTTTTTTTTTTCCTTCTCCTACCTGATTCAATAAGTATGTTTTCTTGAGGCTACATGCATACCTTCTTAATCTGATTAATCACCAGCATGCTGACTTGAAAGAAACTGACTCAGCTCTCAAACATCTGGATGCCAGCACTAAGGAGTTGCATGACTAACTCCCGCTTTCCTTTGTTCTGCCTATTCGTGTGTGCCTATAGAACTCTTTGAGTGTTCTAGGAATAGGGGAAAGTGACCTTTGAAACAGTAGTCCTCCAACTTCCCGCAATGCCAGCATTTTGATGAAAACCTACTTTTCTCTCCACCAACCCTTGTCTCTTGAACATTGACTCAAGAATGGCTAGCAGCTGAACCTGAGTTCAGTAACATTATAATATAAACAATGTTTACTGAATAAGTTCTGAAATGATGGAAAATGAACAAATAAACAAGGCCAAGCATACTATCAAAATAATACTAGTGGGAAACATTCTTGGTGTTCTGTCCTGAATTGCCCAGTTAGTGTGAAGTAAAAACAAGTCCACTCCTCTTCAACACTCAGGAGAAGACAAATAGATATCATTTAAAATGTTGCTCCTGGGAAATAAAATTTATTTTTTAAAAAAGAAATTGTGCCCCTGGGAATTCATGATTTAAATACACACCAAATTACCTACATACCTACCTACTTACATATATACATAAAAGCGCTCTTTCCATCTTCATGCTTCAGTCATCAAGGTTCATATTTGGTTATGAACAAGCAACGAAACACACACACACACATATATGAATTAAAATTATATTAAAATTTTAATTAATAAAAAACTTTTCACAAATTAAAAATGGAAACAACCAAAATGTTGATCAAGACAGGAATGGCTAAATAAGGTAATGTCTTAATAATGGGGAGTACTACTGACAAAAGTTGAAAAATAGTGAGATGGACTAACACAAGATTTCTCCAAGTTATGTGAGGTAACAAAAGAATATACAGGTTATATATACACGTTAACATACAATTTACATTAAATGAACATCACATAAAATAATACTATAGAGGGGTTTAGCAAACCATGGCTAACAAGTCCAATCCAGTCTTCAGCCTTATTTTACTTTTTCTTTTTAGTAAAGTTATTTTTTAACATACTATGCCTATTCATGTATGTATTGCATGTGGCCTCTTTCATGCTGCAATGGCAAAGTTGAATAGTTGTGACAGAGAGACTGTATGTCCTGCAAATGACACTGCAATGGACACCCATATGTATTTCTTAGTGCACACGAATGAGTGTTTCTCTGCAGTAGCTATCAGCTTCTAGAAATGATCCTGCCCTATAGTATGGTCTAAATAAATAATGACTAAATGAATTTTAGTCCCTAACTTTGATTTATTTTAACTTATCTTTAAACGAGACAAAGTCTAACCAAGCTTGGTGATGGGAGGCTGAGAGGGTACACTTCTAGGCCAGTCATTTAAATCAAGTGTACTATTATTAATCATTGTATAAATCTCTTCACATTGGAAAAAAACAACTTGAAATTATATATTTTTTTAAAAAGTCTTTGGTAAAATAAAGGAGCATAGAAATTTTAAATATGACATATTTTTAATACTAGGATATGGTAGTGCAGTGCATTGCCTAGCAACATAAGCTGTGAAGCCAGATCCCTGGGTTCAGGTCCTGGACCTAGCTAAGTAGCTAAGGAGCATGGACAAGTTTAATTAAATCTCAGTTTTTCAATTTCATTACCTATAAAATAAGAATAATAATGGCATTTACCATAGAATTGTCATGAGAATGGAAAGAGATAATACACATAATGTACTTAGACCAGAGTCTGGCATATAGCACATGGTCAGTAATATAATTATGATTGTAATCATGTTAACCATCAATTGTATTGCTTTGAAATGGAGACGGGAAAACTGAAATAATGGTTGATGGCAAAAGATAAGTGAAGTAAGCATATTTGTAAGACTGAATTTTAATCATTCAAATAGAATATCAATTTTACTGTTATAATTGATATAAAAGAAAGGACTTTTTATGATTGCCTCTCAGCACAAGCTATCAGAGCCATCAAATGACATTCTATTTTAGGAAAGAAAAACTGATGCACTTAATGATCAAAGGCAACAAATGATTCTCTTTCTTCCTCTGTACTTGTCCACAAAATCAGTGGAGAGTGTGACATACACTGGTCATTACTGATTGATGGGATCTGAGCCTGAGGCTTAGAAATATTCACAGTGAAAAAGGAAATAACTTTGTGCAGAAAAACTGCTACTCAACATCATTCTTCTATCAATATAATATTCATAGAGAGAACAGTATATCTCATGAATCATTCTAAAGTTTTCAAACTTACAATTGAGATTATAATTATAAAATAAATCATCTAACACTTTCCACTGATTGAATGTATCCCAAGTCTTAGTTATGACTTATATTTATGACTTAAATCATCTCAAGCAAAAACCCTTGGACACAGTGCACCTACCCTGGACAACTATGTGTACCTTTTATTTCATCCAGAAATGTTTACAGACGGGTACAATTATGCAGCCTGGCTACCTTTGTTACTCCTGTAGTTGTGCCATTTATCTTCTTCCTGCTTATTTATTTATTTATTTATTTATTTATTTATTTATTTATTTTTACTGAAAAAACATTGTCTGCATCGACTGATGCAAAGTTAGGTTTTCTAAAATATCTTTTCTTCTTCTTTATCATAGTAGGATTTACTTTCTCTGTTAGAGTTGGGCCTAATATTTAAAGGGTTCATTGGCAAGATTAGATTTGTATTAAAATGTACTTATTTTGAACTGAAATAATGGTCATCTCATCACATTAATGCCCACATGGCTGAACAATAGTCTTTTGGGACATTGTGATTCTGACTAGAAAATCTGCATCTAAACAAATACTTTAAAATTCAGTTTCGCTGAACGGATGTGAACTTCTAGCACAGCGTGTGTGCTACATACTGTGAACGGTAAACATATGTGTTTTAGAAATAGACATGAGTTTTTAATCCCAAATTAGCATTTAGAAGCAAGTGTTCTATTTTGAATTGTGTATGTCTATGTGCTATGAGAGAAGGAAGAAAGAAGAGCATAAGACTGGATAAATATTAATAGAGTTAGACTTTGACCTTGTTTTGCAATAATCAAAATACAGAAATTGTGTAGTCTTAGAAAAATTAGAGAAATGTGTGGTAAATAATTAACCTTATCCAAAGAGAGGTCCTTGGGTCCTAGACGATGATCTCTTAGTTGTTGGAATGTTATACCTGATGAGAGTGTCTTTGTTTACCTGGGGTTTGGGGGCTACATCAGATAATCTAACACTGTGATTCAAGGTGAGAGCTAGAGACTGAGGTAAGCTACATAGGTGGCCAACCATATTGAAGGAAACCAAAATTTGGCCACCCCGAAGCTGACTTTTGGGGTACTGATTTTAAGCTGTTTATTAAGAAACAAGACACAGAAAGAAACCTCAGCTCTCCCCCTTTTCCTGACCAAGAGATTCAGACAGAGAAGACTGCTTCAGGAAGGAAATCGTAGAATGTTGCCTTAGCATAATTTGAATTAAGTGTGGTAAATTAAGAGGACATCAGGAAGGTGTCTGTTAGCTAGATTTCTCCTGTGCCCTATTGTCCTGCCATTTATGTTTCCGTATTCCTCAAGTACTTGTAAATCGCCCATTCTCACTTCTGAAACCTAATACTTTTCCCCTTTCTCCTTTGTCCAAAAATGTCTTATATATGCAATGTTGACTTATTGTCTTTGGAATTTTCATGCCTATGTGAATACCTCATGCACATATATTAAAATTTTGATTTTTTTCCTGTTAATCTGTCTCTGTTAATTTGATTATTAGCCTAGCTGGAAGAACTTCAAAAGTGGGAGGGAGAATAATCATTTTTTTGGCCCCCAATATATTTAGTAGAGCAAACCCCAATAAAACTCTGTAATGTAAAGTTCTGGTATACTTGAATGGTTGGCAATAGTCCATATGCATTGTCACACGTAATTGATGGAAATTTCGCATAGTCCATAACCTCACTGAGAGAGGACAATTAGAAGCTTCACGTGTGGAAATTTCCTAGACTCTGCCCCATGCATCTCTTCCACTGGCTTATTTTAGTCTGTACCCTGTCACTGCAGTAAAGCATAATAATGAGTATGACAGTCTAGCAAATTATAAAAACTGAAGGTAGTCATGGGGACCCCCAGACTTGCAATTGGTATCAGAAGTAAGGGTGGTCTTGGGGACTAGACTCTAATTTTACAAATGTTGTGTGTGTGTGTGTGTGTGTGTGTGTGTGTGTGTGTGTGTAGTTTTTTGCCTTTCTTCACTAGTTAAAAATCTTCAGAACAGTACTGAAGTCCAAAAAATAATTTGCTTTTCCATTTCCTACTATTGTGTCCATTGTAGATACAGATATTAATTCATGGTTTGTTATCTAAGTGCTATTTAGTATGACTTAATAATCAAATATGAGGAGAAATGCAAGATGGCAAAGTAGATAAACATGGTGCCTGCATCCTTCCATGAGCACATTAAAATTAAAACTAAATTATGGAACAATCAACCTGGAGAATAATCTGAAATTTAGTCGAACAGAAGTCCTTTAACCAAAAATATAAAGAAGAAGCCACGTTGAGATTGATAGGAGGGGCAGAGACATGGAACGGGACCCAACCCTCCATGTGGCGGTTGATAATCAGGAGGGATATCTCAGCCATGGAGGTTCCCCCAAAGGAGGAAGGGGCCCCAGCCCCACACCAGCCTCCCCAACCCAGAGTAGAGGTGCCAGGAAGAGGACCCCCCACAACATCTGGCTGTGAAAAACAGTGGGAATTCCAACCACCTGGGTGAGACAGAAGGCTATGGGTAACCCAGGCATCCTCTTAAATGGCCTGTGCATAGACTCAGTTCATAGGCACTCACCTTGGGCTCCAACGGAGGGACAGCAACTTGGGCGGGGGGGGGGGGCATTGGAGACATGTGGTGTGTAGCTTCAAGGCAAAAGCTAGATGACAGTAGCCATTTGCCCTGTGTGTGGTCCTCCTCTCTGCAGCCAGCAGGCAGATGTCATCTTTCCTGTGTTTAGCCCTCCTCTTCCTGCCAACTATGAATCTGACTGGCTTGGTGAGCTCTGCTGTTCTGTGCTGCTGACTCACTGGGACCCCGCAACTCACCCAGCACTGGAGGCACTTTCTCCATGAGCAGCCAGCCCTGCCCGCATTGCACGCATTCTTGGAAAACTATTGGAGTCCAGCAGGCCTCAGGTGGGTGGCGACTGGCCCCGGTTTGCTCTGAGACTTTTGCTGAGTAGCTCTAGGCCCAGCACTGGCACCAAAACAGTCCACGTTAACCTGGTGACTACAACTCTTCCCATTCTAGAGACTCCCTAAGACCCTGCCTCACTCAACCTGTGTACTGCACGAGGCTCTATCAGCAGCTGAACCTTTAGGTAAACTTAGGGTAGCTCCACAAAAAGCTGGGATACCCCAAGGCCTGCTGGCAGCAGGCCTTGGGGTATCCCAGCTTTTTGTGGCGCTACCCCAGGTACAGGTGGCAGAGGTCCCTGGTTTGCAGGGTGGCGTCTCCCACATGCCTCCAGGTTTAGCACAAACTGTTGGTCACTTTGTAATTCCTACCAGGTAATCCCTGACTGGTCACAGGCAGTAGGTGACTCTGTCCTGCACCAGAGCCCCTACCAAGAGGCCCCAGAATAAACATTATTTGACTTTGGCTTCAGACAGCAGCAGAGCACTGCTCAATTAGCCCACAAGTAGCACACACAAAGGGCAGTCTCAACAGGCACCACAGCCCACTGACGTGAATCCCACTCAGTGGGGTAAACCCCCTGTACAGCAGCCCATAAGCTGTGGAAGTGGCCAAAACCAACAGCCAATCATCCTGAGGGTCCAGCCCACCCACTTACATGCCCATAACAATCAAGGTTCAACTATAACAGAGGGACACACACAACCCACAAAAGGGACACTCCTGGAGCACCCAGTGCTCGTGACCAGGGAGACTCTTTCAGGGCCCCATAGGGCACCTACTATATAAGGCCACCTGGCTAACACTGGGAGACATCACAGATCTACCTAACACATAGAAACAAAAAGAGAGGCAGCCAAAATGAAGAAACAAAGAAATACATACCAAATGAAAGAAAGTGAGAAAACCCCAGAAAAAGAAGTAAATGAAATGGAGGCAAGCAACCTACCAGCGACATGGTTCAAAACAATTATTATAAGTATGCTCAAGGAAATTAGGAAGAACTTCAACAAAGAGATAACAAGCATAAAAAAAAAAAAAAAGACATACAAAACATGAAAAAAAAAGTACCACTCAGAAGTGAAGAATACAACTGAAAAGAAGACTACACTAGAAGGAATAGTAGAAGATCAAATCAACTATTTGGAAGACAAAGTAGCAGAAAACACCCAATCAAAACAGCAAAAAGAAAAAAGAATCAAAATAAGTGAGGATCGTTTAAGGGGCCTCTGGAACAACATCAAGCTGAAAAACATTCGTATTATAGGGCTAACAGAAGAAGAAGAGAGATAGCGAGGGATTGAGAACCTATTTCAAGAAATAATGACTGAAAACTTTCCTAACCTGGTGAAAGAAATAGACATACTAGTCCAGGAAGCACAGAGAGTCTCAAACGAGATGAACCCAAATAGGCCCACACCAAGAAACATCATAATTAAAATGGCAAAGGTTAAAGACAAAGAGAGAATCCTAAAATCAGCAAGAGGAAGGCAACTAGTAATTTTTAAGGGAGCTCGCATAAGATTGTCAGCTGATTTCTCAACAGAAACTTTGCTGGCCAGAATGAATTGGCACGAACTATTCAATGTGATAAAAAGCAAGGACCTACAACCAAGATTACTCTACCAAGTAAGGTTATCATTTAAAATTAAAGGACACATAAAGAGCTCCCCAGACATCAAAAAGCTTAAGGAGTTCATCACCACCAAACTAGTATAACAAGGAATGTTAGAGGGACTTTTGTAAGATGGAAAAAAAAATCAAATTTTTGAATAATAAAATGGCAATATCCATATCTTTTAACAATTACTTTCAATGTAAGTGTCTTAAATGCTCTACTCGAAAGACATAGAAAGGCTGAATGGAAAAAAAACAAAACAAACAAAAAAAACACTTACATATGCTGCCTACAAGAGACTCAATTCAGATTGAAAGACACACAGACAGAAAGTAAAGGGATGGAAAAATATATTTCATGAAAATGGGGAAAAAAAAAGTGGGGTAGCAATACTTATACCAGACAAAATAGACTTTAAAACAAAGGCTATGAGAAGAGATAATGAAGGACCCAGTAATCCCACTTCTGGGTATTTTTCCGAAGATATCCAAAGTGCTACTTTGAGGGGCCATGTGCATCCATATGTTCATTGCAGCATTGTTTACAATGGCCAAGATGTGGAGGCAACCTGGGTGTTTGTGGATGGAAGAATGGATAAAGAAGAGGAAATATATATATATATATATATATATATATATATATATATGAATATAATGGAATATAATGGAATTTATATATATATATATAAAATGGAATATTGCTCAGCCATGGAAGGGAATGGGTTCTTGCCATCTATGGCGGCATGGGTGGACCTGGAGGGTATTGTTCTGAGTGGAGTGTCAAACAGAGAAAGACAGATGAAATGTGATTTCCTTTATATGTGAAATCTAAAAAACAAAATTTATAAACAAAACAGAAACAAACTCATAGATACAGAAAACATCTTGATGGTTTCCAGATGGGAAGGGTGCTGGGGGTATGGATGTAAAGTGGAAGGGATTAAGAAGTACAAATCGATTATTACAAAGTGGTCATGGGATGTAAAGTAAAGCATAGGGAATATAGTCAGTAATATGGTAATAACTATATATAGTGCCAGGTGGGTAAAACACTAATCAGGGGGATCACTTTTTAAATTATGTAAATGTCTAACCACTATGATGTACACCTGAAATTAATATAAAATAATATTGATGTTAACTATAATTTAAAAAATTAAAAAAGGGGAGAAGAGGTGATGGGGAATAAAAGGTCCAAATTTCCAGGTATAAAACAAATAAGTCATAGGGATGTAATGTACAACATAGGAAATAGAGTCAATAATATTATGATAGCGTGGTACGTGGTACAGTGTCAGATGGTTGCTGGACTTATCATGGTGATCACTTCTTTAAGGTATATAAATGTTGAATAAATGGTACACACCTAAAACTAATATAAATTGTATGTTAGCTATATTTTTAATAAAAAAGTTAAAAATGTATATAATCAAACATAACGGATATTGAAGTTTTTGTTTTGTTCTGTTTTGTTTCCTTTTCCTCTTGTAAAAAGAATTTAAAATTAAAGGCTTGGTTTGAATTATCTGAATTGGAGTTTTAAAATTTCAGTAGTAAATAAGTGTGGAGATCTCTCTTTTTCATAATGGTTTTAGTTTTCTGTTTTTTTTTTTAAATTAAAGTTTATTGGGGTGACAATTGTTAGTAAAGTTACATAGATTTCAGGTGTACATTTCTGTAATACATCATCCATATATAATATTGTATATCATATTGTGTGTTCACCACCCAGAGTCAGTTCTTTTTCCAACACCATATATTAGATCTCCTTTACCCTCATCTACCACCCCTCTCCACCTTACCCTCTGGTAACCACTAAACTATTGTCTGTGTAATGAGTTTTTTTAGTTTTCTTGATTGTTAGTTTATCAAAATATCCTTTTCTACATGTTTCTTGCAAAATAAATTATTTAACCTTCTGTATTGACTATTTTCATATTAGCAAGTACTTAGAAACAAAATCGCATTGTTTTCTTACTATAAACCAGATTTTCTTTACAGAGGCATATAACATGGCTTAAAAATAAAAGCTCCTCATTGTAAAAAGGACTGACTTCATGCTAAGTTGATTTTATTTCTCCACATTAGGCTTTTGGAAACTAAAACAAACACTTCACTGATTTTATGTCATTTTCTCCCAGACAAGAAAACAATGAGCAAATAATGCAAGTAGCCTTCAAAGTTAGTTTTTTCATGAGAAATATCAGTAACAAAGCAAGTTTATTCATGTCTTATCAACGAACCCATTTCTAGACTTATCTAGTTTTCTTGAATCATTAAGAAATTGAGTATTTTCAAAATTACTTTTATGCGTTAGTAAGTATAGTTTTTGATATTGTGGTTTTCTGAATTTTGTATCTTGAGTATAGCAGCTACTTTTGCTTCAAATCGTGTGTGTGTGTGTGTGTGTGTGTGTGTGTGTGTGTGTGTGTGTGTGAATTTCCTGTGGCTACTGTTACAAATTATCACAAATGTGGTGGCTTAAAAAAAACAAAACAGAAATTGTTTCATCATTCTGAAGGCCAGGTGTCTGAAATGCTGCACTCCCTCTGGAGGCTCCAGGGGAGAATCCATTTCTCGCCTCTTTCAGCTTCTGGGAGCTGCATCATTCTAATCTCTCCCTGCCTGAGTGCATTACCTTCTCCTCTTTGTGTGTGTAAACTCTCCCTTTGCCTCCTGCAGAAAAAAAACACGTGATTGCATTTAGGGCTCACTCAGATAATCCAGGACAATTTACCTACCTCAGATCCTAAAACTCACCATTATTTCTAAAGATTTTTTTTTTTTTTTTTTTTTTTTTTCATGCAAGGTAATACAGGTTCCGGAGATTAGGAGCCTGATTCATTTTTTTTAATGGGGTCGGGGGGTGCATTTTCAGCCTACCACAGTGTATATCCTGTAACTCTCTCTGCTCTTTGGAATTCTAAGTCTACATGAACTAACAGCATTAATCATTATTTCTGTGTCTATTGGGTGATAACGTTCTAAATCATGGCTCTGTGCTTATTCTATCGTTATGTGTTCTAGATGATGAAATATTTCAAGTATGTACAAAGTAAATAAAATATAAATTTTATTAAGAATGTTTTGAGGGCTCAGAGATCTCCATTATTTAATAAAGAAAAACAAAACAACAAAAAAAACACCTTTGCTAACATTTTTCCTAAAACACCTAAATAACATTTAAATGAAATATTAGCTTTTGATTCTAAGATATGATCTGATTTTTTCTAAATATTCTTTTATCTCAACAAGTATTATTTTCCCCTGTCCCTACACTCACTTTAGAAAAATTAAAATTAATCTAATTTTGGTACTTCAAATTACGTTTCCCAAATTAAATGATTAAATCTAATGCCCCATGGTAAAATCTTAGTTGTGTGACAATGTATGATTTCAATAACATTAGTAGAACGTATACATTAATTTATTCTTATATCCCCACCTACAGAAGGAGAAATACAAAACTCAAACTGTACTAAGAGTGCATTTTACATAAGAGAAAGGAGAATTGTTTTCTACCATTTAGGACTGGGAATTTTATTGTTTTGAGATTATACTCTTATGGTTGAAAAAGTATGCATTCTTGCTTGTAGAACTACTGAAGTAGGAGACTAGAAATAAAAGATGAGAGCTATACAGTAAAAATGCAATGAGAAGTGAGAACAATTAAGAGTAAAATTATATGGATTGTTCTTTGTCAATTTACTTCTCTATTTAAACTAAAATACTGGCCAGGTTTTATCACATGAAGATATAGTAAATATGTATAAATCTATAATGATAACTGTCTTGAATACTTACATGTGAATATGCCTCTCCCCGAGTGGGTTGGTGTAGTTGTTGGTGTACAGTAGAAATTCCTCAGAGACAGGCCATGCCCCTTAGGGCTCAACTGAAATACTAAACAGAAAAAGTGACATTGCAATCTTTCTTTGTCAACCACTGTATGAGTTTATTAAGAAATTTTATGTGACGAGTTATAAGGGAAAATACTTGCTTTGGTGGCCATTTTGAATGATTTGCCAAGGAAACCTAACTTAATATCTAGATACTTCTGTCTGTCAAATATTTTTCTTATGTAAAAATATATTAGGCTAGAATGGAGTTGTTCATAAAAATTCAGGTGATGCATTAGAAACACGGTCTAAATGCAATTACAGTGGCAAAAGAGAGAGAGAAAAAAGAAATAATTTGAAAAATTTGGGGGATAAAAGTCATTTATATTCTTCTGTTCCTATACTGTTCTCCAGAATTTCTGCCCTAAAAGATGAATTTAGAAAAGCTACTACAAATAATTTCCAATTCTAGTATCATAAAAGATGATTAAGTTCTAAGGAATCTTCTTGTACCCTAACAGCTATACCCAAGACTCTATACACTTTTTGAAGTTTTATTCATTTACAAAAAAGTAGGAGAGAACCCAAGAAATACTGCTATTATAACAGAATTTTAGATTGAGAGTGAAGACCAATTAAATGAGAAAAGCAAAGATTATTTATTCAGAGCTTGCAAGGGAGTCAGCCAGTATCACTTGTGTTTTGGTACATACTCAAAGCCAAACAAAGCAATGGGAAAGCTTTATAGTGGAAAAAAAAAGAAATGCCCTTAGTTATGCTCTGATTGGAGGCTTTGGCACAGAGGCTACAGGTAGGCTAACTAGAAGCAGGGCATTCTGTGTGCCTGGTTAGGAGTCCATGTTTGTTTTTCTCTGGTAGGTCCTAAATTGAAAACGTGGACAAAAATTAGGGAAGTGTCAGTTATTAATCAAGTCCTAGCCATTGTTACAGAATTTATTGTTTACCTTCAGGATTGTCACTAGAAATAGCAATCTGGCTTCCTGCAAGTCTAATTTATAACAGCTTGACTTCCTGGATTATTTACTGTAGATGAGGGATTGATTTCCTGGGGAGGCTGCTGCAGGTTATGGGTCAAAGTTCTATTTTTGTATATAGTCTGGCCATTGTTTATTTATTTATTTTGTCGCTCAAAACAAGTCATGGCTGGTTCCCTTGGTGAACCAAGGCTGGGCTTAAAGCCCAAGAGATGGACTTTGGTGGTCCCCTATGTTTCTGCAACTGGGAGTCTGGGCCACAGAACCAGGAACCCAGGGCATTAGGGAGCTTGCCCAAAGCAACTGGGAAATGGGGTTTGCCCTAGGGTTGGATTGTTCTTAAGAAGTCTGACCTTTGGAGAAAATGGAAGGTGAGAAAGCCAAATATTTAATTCCAAATCCTGACATGGTCCTACTTTGGGGATACCCTCAAACTACTAACAGAACAGAAAATAAGAATTCTTATTCTAAATTATTCCTGCAGGAATCCCATAAAATAAGATGAGAAATAAATTCAACAAAACAGGCCGTCAAGCATACTACTATGAGGCCAACCACAATGACAGGAGTTAATAGAATTTAAAAGTAATAAATTAATCCCTCAGGGACTAGAGAAATTGCAATCATCTGATTAAAAATATGGAATATCTACATATGCCATTTAAAAAAAAAATACTGGATTCACTAAAACATAAGCAGATGTCAAGAAACTATCAAAATAAATAGACAGATTAAAAATAAATGATTCATTTCCTGAAATGAAAAGCAAAATTGTGGAATAAGAAACTCACTAGACAAATGAATCCCCAGATTAAACATAGTGGAAAGGAGAATTAGTGAACAGGAAGATGTATGAAAGAGACATGGAGGATACAGTGAGAATGCCTGAATAGATCTCAAGACAAGCTAAAGAGAAGTGCATAGAGCTAATGGATAAATTTATAGATGAATTTCTAGAACTGACTACAAGAATGATTCCACATAAACTAGAAACACAGCATGTATCAACCATATAAACAAGATAAATATATATTATATTGATACTTTACTTTCTAAAGACAAAGAAATTATCTTAAAGGGAACTAGTGAAAAATACACAAACTATAAAGGAATAGCAATGAGATTGATAGCAGAAAAAAATAAAGGCTGAAATCACTGTTTTATTCTTGATATTGCCCTAATCATTTTGATTATAATTACAGTACTTTCTATATACATAAATAAAACATTATCTGACCCATTAAAGTAATTATTGGCTTTTCAAATAACATATTTCTCACAGGTAATCACATTATTTTGAACTAGACTTACATTGA
Source organism: Rhinolophus sinicus (assembly GCF_036562045.2). Lineage (NCBI taxonomy): Eukaryota > Metazoa > Chordata > Mammalia > Chiroptera > Rhinolophidae > Rhinolophus > Rhinolophus sinicus. The sequence goes on from NC_133760.1 coordinate 74,540,193, forward strand.
ATAATATAGACATGGCCTACAAATTAGATTGATATACTCATTATGTAGTCTAGAATATTCTGTTAAATAGAGTTGATATATAGAAATTGATTAACTCATACATTCAGAAAATGTTGATTGAACAAGTATTTGTGTGAGGATTATGCTAGGCATTGGGAATGCACATGTGCAAGTGGTGTTTCTTCTTCATAATTAAAAAAAGTTTATCAAATTTATAGCATATTAAAACACAGAAAATCTACATAGAAATTTTATATTTCCATACATTATATTGTACATATTTCATATATCTTAAGTGGCTTTTGAAACTTATACTTTTAAACTATGTACATTAAAAATTATTGTACTGGATATTTTTTCAAGTGCTACTTACTAGATACTAGATTTTCAAATAAACTATCTTATTTATTAACACCTTTTAAGAGAAATAATCTTATTTTGGGGAAGTTTTGTTCTCTGAGATAACAATTTCAGTTAGTAGGAATGATCTCAAATCAGAATTTTCAGCTTGATTCTTACATTCAAAGTGTAGATATATTTAAAATACTTGACACAGGGAAATTAGTTTTAATCCATTTCACTTTTTTTTCCCCAAATATACCCAAACTTCCCTCTTAGATGAAGCGTCTCAAAATGAAATCAAAGTACCCTTAAAATTAAAATATACAAGACAAAGCTTGATCTGTGGGTATTTGTGTCAGAGGTTTGCATTCATAGTTTAAAATAGCTACAAGTCACACCGGAAGTATTTACTAAGCCCCTAATATGTGAAAGACACTCTGGCAAATGTTTCACATACGTTGTCTCAGCAATACTAGTGATGATCCTCTGAAACCAGTATTGACAAAGAGCTCCATTTCACACCTGGTGGAACTGAAGTTGAGGGAAGTTGAAAAGCACGCTCTGAATCATAGATCTGTTGGCAGTCAGGATTTGAATTTTACTCTCTGTAACCAACATACATGTGGTGTTATCTAGGATGCATTTGTCCGTAGCTCTTTCTAAGGCTTTAGGGGTCAGAGATCTACCACATACAACAACTAGCATTTCAACAACTAGACTGTTTCCAAAAGCACCAAAGCATTATCATTTCTTCATTTCAATTTATTTCCATATTACAACCAATATCATTAAGAATATATATATATATATATATATATATATATATATATATATATATATATATATTATGTCTGAAAATTAGGTTCACAAACCTTTTTTGATGTCAGAGGGATTATTCATGATGAATTTGTACCAACTGGACAAACAGTTAACCAAGTTTACTATTTAGAAGTGCTGAAAAATCTGCGTGAAAAGGTTAAATGACCTAAACTTTTCACCAACAAGTCGTGGCTCTTGCATCATGACAATGCACCAGCTCACACGGCACTGTCTGTGAGGGAGTTTTTAGCTAGTAAACAAATAACTGTATAGGAACACCCTCCCTACTCACCTGATCTGGCCACCAGTGACTTCTTTCTTTACCCAATGATAAAATAAATATTGAAAGGAAGACATTTTGATGACATTCAGGACATCAAGGATAATAAGATGACAGCTCTGATTGCTATTAAAAGAGTTCTAAAATTGCTTTGAAGGGTGGACTAGGCATTGGCATTGGTACATAGCTTCCCAAGGGGAGTACTTTGAAGGTGACTGTAGTGATATTCAGCAATGAAGTATGTAGCACTTTTTCTAGGATGGGTTTGCAAACTTAATTGTCCAATCGCATGTGCTATTTTTATTGTGGAGAAAATAGTTCAATTTTAAATGCCTTGAGACCAGGGATAGTGTTTATATTCATTCATTTTGCCTTAATAGCTATCACAAGTTTTGCCACATAATAGGTGATAGTAACTCTATTCTTAAATATCTTCAATATACACTAGCTACTGATTCCATGCATGTTGAATACAAGGCTAAAGACTGGTAATAGCTCTAAGATACACAATTGTCCATTTAATACTAGTTCTATTATAAGACTAGCTCCATTCAACGGACTGCTTTTAAGTAACTCACTGCAATTTTCAGTTACAGTTGTAAACACATAAAAACATGTCTGCAAAATGAATTTGTGTAATTTCTTATAAGCATCAGAAGGATTTAAAGCAGCATTCTCTCGTTGTGTTTACTTGACAATGTCTTCCACTAGCTCTATTTTTCTGGGCAAAGGATCAGAAAATTGAACATTCTAACAACAAAAATAAAAAAGTGAAGTGGAAGAGGTAAAGGGACATAAGCCAAATGATGTATCTCCCTCACATTTGGAAGATTTGAATATATTTTTTTAAATGAACAGATGCCACTTTTGGTTTTTCTTTGAACTTGAACAAATTTTCTTATTTTCCCTTGGAATTGAATGCTTAGTTCTGTGTAAAGTTTTGAGATTTCAGAACTACAGAGCTGGCAAAGAATATTTTCTGTACTTTCAAACATACTGATGATTATTGCTAGGGAGAGGAAAATCTCACCTTGCTGCTATTGCCTGTCCTTTTCTGTTTCTTTATCTATTCCTTTCCATTCCTTCGAATTGCTTTTTGAAGTGACTTTCTTTATGAAATCACGTTATGCCTTCTTTTGGGATGTGCGTGCATGTTCCTCCCACTGTTTGTCTGTTCTTTATGTTATTCTTTTTATTTGCTCTTTTTCTCCTCCCGTTCTCTTGGTGTATTAGTTTCCTCTTGCTGCAGCCCAACCATAAAAAAATAGGCAGAGTTTTAAGTGCTCTTTTCTCACTTTCTCAAGTCTGTTTTACCCAAATGTACAAAGTGTACAAGTTAAATAAAAACACTTTGTCTTTAAAAAATGCAAAACCTTGACTTTATACTTCCTAAGTGGTATTTTTCTCATATTGTAAACACAATTATGCAATATTACAGAGTTGACCATTTGGTTTGTAGAGAGGTTAGAATAATGTCTGAAATGAATATTTCGTTGGCTCATGTCCTCTGTTTATTTAAACCTTCTGTGTCTGTGGGCAGATGTCCTACATCTCTTCCCATGCCTGTATCGTACACCCCAGTGGCTTCTGTGGAATATTTACTACCTGGTAATTATTTTAGTTAATTTATAATTGTGCTAAGAATAGACCTTTTTGACCAGTTAAGTGTCCTCTACCTTTTTTTCAGTACCCCAAAATAATATTTAAGACTTCACACTATTTTATCTCAATTCTTTTGGCAAGACCAAGACGGGTTTAAGAGGCAGTTTTTTTTTCTTTTTGTTGAATATAACTGTCAAGCCTTCGAGCACTTTCGAAAAAGAATCATTTTTCGTAAAGAACCAATTTTATTTTGTGGTAATGAATGTATATAATATCACCAAACAAGACTAAGGGCTATTTGTTCATGTCAAATTTACAATCAGGGCATCTTTCTTTGGCTTATGTTCTTTCTATATCTTTTTTTTTTCAATTTTTAAATGTAGAAGTAACAGCATCTCTTCAAGAAGTGTATTTTATTGCTTTTTGTTTGTTTGTTTTGTTTTGCTTTTTTTAGAGAAAAGCAAAGGTGTTTTTTATAGAGTTTATATATCTAAAGCTTTGGGTAAATTTTGCATAAACATGAACAGTCTGATAAATTCTAATAATGGGCTAGTGCCTCAATATTTTGATCTAGATATTTTAATTGAAGTTCTATAGTTCTCTTTTATATGACATTTAAACAAAAGTATTTTTCATTCAAAATAGCAAAGGGCAGACTACAATTAAACAATGTTTTCAACATTTCTAGCAATTAGAAAAAAAATAACATTTAATGAAGTCAAAGAATCACAGATAATATTGCTCAATAATTTCCAGACCTGTTTTTTTAGCTTATAGTTCTGAAGTTCTCATCTTCCTCTAGAAGCAAAATGAGTTTCATCCACCTCTGTCCTTATAGATAATAGTCAATGAAGTGGCCAGACTGCTGACTGCATTAAATTAGAAAAGTGATGCTCTTAAATGAACCCTAGGCTGCACAAACAGAATCCTGAGAAGATATGATTGGATTAGCACAGCCACATGCTGTGTCTGAATTTGGGAATACCCCATGTGTGAATTTGTACCAGATCATTTTGAAAAAAGGTTTGGCAAGAACCTGATCTTTCAAGCCAGACAAATTTAAAATTAATTTCCATATTTGCCACCTAGTAAATGTATAAAAACCAACGATCTTTGATGTTTCTCATTTAATAAAATGTGGATAAAGAGTTATTTAGGACAACAACATCATCAAAATGACAGGATAAGAGCTTTCTACCATCTTCCTCCACCCGTTTTAACAATCACCCATAGACGTGGCTTTGTGGAAGTCTGGGAATCGAGTAGAAAACTTGCAACACATCATTGGAGAAAAGAAAAATTCAAGATTGGAGGCACTGTAGAAGGTAAAAGGAACAGTTTCATTTTACCTGTGACATCCCTCCCCCAGTGCAGCATAGCTCATGCCAAGAGATCTTCTCAGCCCATGATTTTTTCATGGGAGACAGTGAGAGCACATTAATGTATGTTCAGTTTTGCTAGCTGTGCAGGAAGCTTCCAAAGAGACCCACTTCTTTTTCATCTCATACAAAATACTGAGGTATGTTGCACAAACGGGGGTGGTGAGGGCTTGGGAGAACACCAGCCAGGCCTCCTACGGGGCAGCAAGTGGACGTGGACACTCCTAATTGCTTTGTGAACTCTGCCAGTCAGTCTGTTCAGAAGCCACATGAAACGGCTCGCCAATGGATCCCCCCAACTGGCCCACAGGCACCTCCCACCTTTGCAGATGTCTAGTAAGCATGCCTAGAAAGCTGACCTGACTCTATATTTGGGAGAAAGCACACAAAGTTGAGTATTCAGCAGCATGGTAGGCTTTCAGCAATGGTCTGGCTTTGCAGGACTGAGATAAGGAACACAATCTTAAGAATCTGCCCCCCCCCCCCTTAAGAACAGGTATATCCATAGCAAAGATCTGAGAAAGCCTAGGGATCCCTAACAGAGCTAATAGAAGGTATTTCTTTCTTGAAGCCAGTCAGTAAAGGCTGGAGAATGTAACCGACTCTTCAAAAGCAAAAGACAGCAATGCAAGGGACAAGAAAAGTTAAGGAAACATGGCACCACCAGAGGAACACAATAATGTTCTAGTAAATGCCATGTCTATTCAACATAGGAACTATAGTCCTAGCCATAGCAATTAAACAAGAAAAAAAAAGTAAAAGGCATCCAAATCAAAAGGAAGTAAATCTATTTCTGTTTGCAGATGATATGTCCTTCTATATAGAAATCCTAAAGATTCCACAAAAAACTGTTAAAACAAATCAATAAATTCAGTAGTCATAGGATACACATTAATATATAGAAATCAAGTGTATTTTTGTTCACCAACAACAAACTATTTGAAACAAAATAAAACAGTCTCATTTACAATAGCATCAAAAACAATAAAATACGTGGGAATAATTCCAGCCAGGAGGTGAAAGATCTGCACACTATAACTATAAAGTATTGATGAAAGAAATGGAAGAAGATACAAATAAATGGAAACATATCCCTTGTTATGGATCAGAAAAAGTAATATTGTTAAAATATCTGTAGTTCCCAAAATTATAAAATCAATGAAATCCCTATCAAAACGCCAATGACATTTTTCACAAAAATAGAAAACATTATCTTAGAATTCATATAGAACCACAAAAGACCCTGAATAGCCAAAACAATCTTGAGAAAGAAGAAAGCTTAGAACACCCTGATTTCAAACTATATTACAAAGCTACAGTCATCAAAACAACATGGCAATAACATAAAAACAGACACATGGTTCAATGGAACAGAGTACAGAACTCAGAAATAAATCCATGTATATAGATACAAACCCATGTTTATGAACAAATATTTGACAAGCGTGCTAAGAATACTCAACGGGAAATGGATAGTTTCTTCAATAAATGGGGTTGAGAAAACTGGATAATCACATGAAAAAGAATGAAATTGGACATCTTACACTGCTCACCAAAAGTAACTAGAAATTGATTAAAGACTTAAGTGCATGACCCAAAAACTATAAAACTAGTAGAAGAAAATATATGGAAAAAGGTCCTTGGCATTGGTCTTGGCGGTGATTCTTCTTGTATATGACACCAAAATGCAAACAACACAGCAAAAATAAACACTTGGGACTACATCAAACTATAAAGCTTCTTCATAGCAAAAGAAACAATCAGCAAAATAAAAAATTGGAAAAAGATTTTCAAAATTGTACATGTCAAATATCCATAATTATTTTTAAGTCACAGACATATGGCAAATTATCTTCTAGTTGACCACAATAAAAATAGTTCATATAGCCTCATTAGTGAGCTTTCTTAATATAAATGTTTGTGAAATTCCAGACTAGTTATACCATATCAATAATTTAAACTAGCTATTAAACCACTAACCACTAATCATTAGTGAATGTTTAAAAAGCGATACTCAGTTTATGTTTATATAATGGAGCCATTTAGTAAATCAAGCAATATTCTTTCAATGAAAACCAGACTTATTCTGAAATTTTCTATTAACTCTCTATTTTTAAAAATCATGACTTTCAGTTCCACAGATGTTTTGAGACTGTGTTCTTTAGTCCTTAAGGGTTCTTATTACACCTAAATTGATTTTTAACGCTTCTTCCCATTAATTGTTATACCTCTGTAATAGCCACATGTTCTAGTTCAGCGTGATTTCCATCTACACTCCCATTGAGGGCTTGTGATCTTTCTATGCTTACTCATTGTCATGAATAAAGTTCTGTCAATATCTAGCAGACCATTTAGAATTCTTCTTGCAGTGGCAGCTCAACAGGCATTGGAAGACAGTGTGGCCGGGTAGAAATTAAATAGGCAAGCTGGGACTCTCTTTTGATTGGTTTTGGAGGGGGACAGAGGACAGTTAGGAAACTGTGTTTTCATGTGCAAATGGGAATGGATTAACCTTAGCTCCAGTGATTTTCAAACTTAAGCATGCATCAGAAACACCTCAGGACTTATTAAAACTCAAATACAGATTGTTGGGCCCCAACTCCTGACTGCCTGACTCAGGAGGTAGGTGGTAGAGCCCCAGATTTACATTTCTGACAAGTCCGCAGGGAAGGTTGATGCTGCAGGTCAAGAAGCACACATTGAGAAATCTTGCCTCAGCCCTGCCCTGCAACTTACTTTGATGCCGACTGAGAGAATGGTTGTCATTAGACTAAAAACTGCATGAACCATGCAGTGACCAGAATGTCTTTTTCACCAAACTCTACTCAGGCACCCCTGAACTCTTTGAAAACCAGGGTGCGACTTTTGTACTTCTGTGGTCTTCGCTGCAATGTTCCGTTTTAGCAAGAATCCCTCTAAGTCGGGTTAGCCAGAATCCCCCATCCTCCTTGTCTGATGACCCTGGACACCCATTCTCCACCATCCCTGAGGTGATGTCTGACGCCCCCGGCCTGCCTTCAGCAAGAACACTGTTAGGTCTGTTTAGTTAGAATCCCCCCTCACCTCTGATGTTTCCTCTTAGTAACTTTGCATCCACTGCCCCCCAACCTGTTCTAACTATACAATTACCACTTTTCCTTGTGTTCAGAGTTGAGTCCAGCCTCTGTCCCCCACTTCGAGACTCCATGGTAGTGATCCCTGTAACTATCATAATAGTCTTTCCTTGAATAAAGCCTTACTATCTTTAAAAGTTGTCATTGGATGATGTTTTTCATTAACAGTTTATTTTTTTTTCTTTTAACAGTGGCCAAAGTCTGTTCTTCTCTCTAAAGATAAATCTCTTCTACCAGTTGATTTACCCCCCAGTACATACACTCTTGAAAGTATGTAACTGATGATACTTGTCTCATAAATCACTTGCCGAACAACCAGATTTTAATCTGACAAGCACCACACTTTATAACTGAACTTTCTTCAACAGTTCTCAAAATAACAGCTTTACTCAGCTCTCGAACAGCTTCCAAAAGTTGGCACCAACATGGTTGTTTGGTTTCCTGAGGAATCTCAGCAGGAAATCATGATAAAGAGTCAGAAATATTTGTTCAGATTGCTCAGACTTTCCTTTTCTCAGAATCTAGCTCTATGTGTTTTCTGTCATGACATGCAAATTCTTCTTAAGAACTCCTTCTTCCTTCTTCCTCTAGTGGTTTCAAGTGGTGCAATTTTACCTCTCCAGAGACATTTAACAAAGCATGAGGACATTTGGGAACTGTTACTGGAATCTAGAAGTTAGAGGCTGAGGATGCTACCTACCATCCTACAATGCACAGAATAGTTACCACAACAAATTATCCCATTTCAAGATGTCAATAGTGTTGAGCTTGAAAAACCTCGTTCCAAGGGCAAACTACAGTCCATGGGCCAAATCTAGTTCTACAACTGGTTTTGTAATAAACATTTTATTGGAACATGGCCATTCTCATTTTTCTACATATTGTCTATGTCTGCTTTTGAGCTATGACGGCAGAGTTGAGACATTGTGACAGAGACATATGATACACAGCCTAAAATGTTTACTACCTTGTCCTTTTACAGAAAAAAAAAAAAAGTGTTGAGTGAAAGTGGTCCCTGAATCAACATAATCATCTTTATCATCATCATTTGGGAACTTCTTAGGAATGCAACCCTAGATCGACTGATTTGGAATTTTTGGTGGTGGAACCCAGCAATCTGTATTTTAACAAGTCCTCCAAATGCTTTTAACTTAGGCCAAACCTTGAGATTACTGCTGTACAGTATTAAATTCTGTAAAATATTACCCAGATTAGCCTATTGTTTATAACATGGTAATTGCTTCGTTTCTTATTAGGACACTGAAGTACTCAATAAATGTATATTGTTAGTAGATTTTGCAAGGAGGTAGGACTAAGACTAATAAGATCTACAATTCATTATCCTGAACTCCAAGTCTGTACTGCTTTATAATAGACTGAAATCCCCAAGCCATCTATGGATCTCATAACAATTTTCTTTATTACAATACAGATCAGAATGTCCTACCAAGGCCTGAATGAATTAGATCTCCATTGATATGATCTGGGCTACTGTTCTTCTGAAAAGCATTCCAAATGATTTGGCATCAACCAGAACAAGAAAAAACAGGATTAAACAAGACGTTTTGATTTCTAGGGTCAACAGAAAGAAAAGTGGAAGACAAAAACTTTGCTTATTTGTTTTTTTAAAAAAACTTAGGAATCTGAAGTTAATTAACTAATACATGGAGAACTCTGTTGAGTTTACAAAGCATAAGCATTCTACAAAATATCATTGTATCAGTAGAGATAAAAACTCACTAACTTTGGCTTAACACAATGAGAACATTCAAGGTGTGCCTTAAGTCGTACTCCAAGGTGGATGACCCAGCACTGATATCAATGTTGTCAAGGATCCAGGCTCATTCAGCTCTCCCCCCTTTAGTCCCCAGTATGATGTCTTACTCTCCATCTCCATCTGAAGCCAATATGGCTGCTACAGCTTTAAGAACCAATGCCTTCCTCACAAGACAGCAGTATCAAAATGAGAAGCAAAGGATTGCTGAAAAAAAGATCCTTTACTCCCATACCCCTCTCGTCACAGAGCAGAAGTTCTCAGAAGATGTCCCATTATGTCCTATTGACTGAAATCAAGTTCTATGCCGACTCTTAGAGCAGTATTGACAAAATAGTGATGAGAAAGTCATGACTGGATTAAAGTATGATTTATCCCTTTAGACCAAGTACATCAGCACCCAAATCAAGTCAGACAACAGCTCTGAGGCAAGCAGGTAACCAGTGGTGTCTGATGCAACCATGAACACTAATAAGCTGTTGAAGGTAACTTATTGTTGCATGAATACAAATGTGTTTTAGAGTGCTATAGTTCTTAAGGTCACCCACATGAACACAATTACCAGAAGATTTCTCTCAGAGACAGACCCAAGAGCCGGACAATTTTTTGTATGTGTTTTAAGATCTTTGGCTCAAGATCTTCACCTTCAGCTCCCTTGTTTTATTCCAAAACTTGTAAATCTCATAATTTAGTTCAAAAGGGCTATCTTCAGATGTTTACTTTATAAGAAAACCAGCTTAAGAGAGTTAGGCATTTTCTTCAATGTCAGTACACATATTTTATTACATGCAAATTTCAGGACTTCCTTAAATATCTCTGAGTTTTATGAGAGTGTTTTCAAACCTCATTTATCCAAGAATATGAAAGTTTCATGCTTGGGGACAAGTAATTTTTTGATATTGGGCTCTCCTAACTTTTATTAGTAATTTTAATCCTTTGATTATTAAAAAACTGATAGTCCATATCAAAAATCCTGAAGTTATGTTAACTAATTTCACTTTACATCCTGCGAAAACCTAGATTTCAGTATTTTTCTAGAAGAACCCAAATTTCAATTTATTTTCCTAACATGAAGACAAGTTGCAGTAAATGCCACAGGCTTTGTTCTTTTATGACCAGTGTGGCATATCTGTGAGAAAGATGACATGCAATGAAGATACAATGAAAATGATTTACAAAAATAGAAAATGGCTTCTCCTTTCTACAGAGCTACTTACAGACATACTGATTACAAATATACATAGGTTTTGTTCATTTATTGATTATAGAAGTTTTCATTTAAGAAATGTTAATCATTAATCCATAAAACACTTAACAATGTTTGCCTCTTTAAAAATATTTTAATACATTCCTCTTAAACACACACACACACACACACACACACGCACAAAAGCAACTTACAAAAGGCTACCTTTGTGACCAAGAAACAATTTGCTCCTTTCTCATTGAAGGATCAAATTCATAATTTAATTCCCCCAGGAACTCACCATGGGTGATAAGAGATTTATAGTGATTTGACATGGTGCCTTAGCCATGTGGTTGCCGATTGTATTTCATGTTTGTGAGTGTTTCTGCTCTATAAATCGGTAAGCATTAGAACTCTGTGTATAACTTTACAGCAGCTGATAACTATCTTTATCTTTCTAACTTGGTTTACATGTCGAAGGCTTTATAAACTTGGAAAAATATAAAGCGTTAATGTGTCATTTGCTAATTATGAACTGGCTAAGAATCTTGAGATCACTGTTTTTCATACTTTATTTATAGGATTTCCTATTCCCTGCTTCCCTAATGACAAGAATTAATGAGTATGAACAAGTAATCAAACATTATCTGTGCTACAGTATGAAGCAGAACACAGTTTCTGCTGCCATAAATTTTCCTGTCCATATGGTAAAGGTACAATATTGGCACTGAAGTTTGCAAGTCCATCTGGACAAAACCTAATTTTACTGGATGAGGCAAATCTTTCTAAATCAAGCCATCTGTTTACATGCTTTAAAAAAATCCTATCAATAAAATAAGGCAATATGTGCATGTGAAAAGAGAGATCAGAGTTAGCTTGACATTTATTTCGGGCAATGGAGCCAATTATGATCATATATCGATTATTGTTCAATGTATTCGTTTTTGGTACTTTGAATTAAAAATTGTTTCCTGTGACCTATAAAAAATAGCCAATGCATGAATTCGTCATTAATATCCAAAGCTCATAAAGCCAGAAGGATCCACAGTTTTCTCAGTACAACCAGCTACTCTCTCCTTTTGGCCATTGAAAAACTTGTTGTTTTTTATCACTGCATTTTATAAAAATATTCAGAAAAACTTAACAGAGTACATGGTAAATAAGAAAATATAAGGAAAGGATACGAATGAATTACTCTGGGGAAAGATGTGTTCCTGCCTGTTATAAAGTAGCTTTAATATATTGTTGTGTTAGACAGAATTCTAAGATGGCTTTCATGACTTCACCCCTATGTGTTAATCCTGCATTTATGTTACCTTACATGGCAATAGTGATTTTGCTTATATAATTAAGGTTAACTGATCAATTGACTTTAAAGCAGGGACATAATCTGGATGGGCCTAACCTAATCATATGAGCCCTTAAAAACAGAGGGTTTTCTTCAGCTAGTAGCACAAAAGGAAGTCAGAGAGATGTGCTCAGGCAAGCCTGAAAGAAAGCAAATGTGTGGGTTTTGAATTTCATATGGTGCCACATGACAAGGAAAAGTAGGTAGAATCTCAGACATGAGAGTTTTATCTGGCCAACAGCTAGTAGAAAAATGGGGACCTCAGTCGTCCAATTGTAGGATTGAAATCCCGTCAGCACCATAAAATAGCCACAAACTTTTCAAACACTTTGTCCTTCTCCTCTCGGTACTGATGGAGAGTCGCAGTATATGCATGCTGAATCCTCTAAAGGTGGCCTGACTTCATGCAGAACAACACATTTTTTCTGTTGTTTATATGTTTGGTGGGTAGAGATAACTATACTCTAAGAAGAGTTCATTGCTCTAGAATAGTAATGATGATGTACTAGGCATACATTATGTATGCAGTTTACTGTCCCAGTGACATTAGTGGGGTAAATACGAATTAATTATTGGCAGTTGGACATCTGGACTATTTCAAAGTTTAGCTAGTTCTATCTAGAAATCTTTGACAAATATATCTAGCACATAAGTTTTAAGTGATACTTTTTTTTTCCATTTTGTTGTGTGGTCTTTTAAATTAGACTTATCTCAGTGGGGTATACATAGGCAATTATTTTATTTTCTCGTCACTACCTTAAATCACACTGCATTGAATTGCTATTTTCTGTCATCTTAGTAAATAACATATTTTTAGTCCTTTTTTGATCAATTCAGTTTACTATTCCAAGCTTAAACTATTTGTATTCTATCTACTTTCTGCCCTCTTGGAAGTCTTGAGCTTATCCTGACTGGATACAGGAAGAGGTAATGATCCTGGTTCTCTGATACCTGCTTCATCCTTTCTGCTGAAAGCCTACGTACTTTTCTGTGTTCCAGTGAGGCAGAGATGGGAGGGGTGGTGAGGAAAGGACAAAGAGCTCTATACTTGGCTGGTCTTAAATTCCTCTCTCAGTTGACAACTTCTGTCTGGATGACTCTGCTGGGGTCCTATAAGCACTCTCATTTTTATAGATTTCCATGAGGGTATTCCAGTCCCAGCTCTATCTTTTCACATTTGTCAGTTCTGACAGATACAGTATAAGTCCAGAAAATCTTGTTATTGGGATCCTCTAAACCACAGGCAGCACTAACCCAGCCAACTTCTCTAAGGGTCTTAATTTTCCCTGGAAAGCTCAAACATCCGTGGTACAATAAACCTGCGGGAAGCCATTACACACCTCTTTCCTTCTACATTATGTCATGTCTGTCCAGTGCCTTTCTCCTCACCCATTTTGGCACCAGAGTTGATTAGCAGGGGTGTGACCAAAGAAACTATCCAACAATTATACTTTCACACCTAATGTCTTTGAAGAAATGATGTTTTACATTTCCTGCTACATGTGGGCCTTATACTTCACCAATATTGTTTGAGAAGACTTTGTAGAGCAGAAGCTGGCTCTCTGTGACCTATTGTTCGGAGTTGGTTTGAAGGCAAATTTGTAGTGGCAGGTGGGTTAGTTGTGAACTGTGGTTTCCTCCAGGCTGCCCAGGTGCCCAGGTCTACAAGGTATGGCTCCTTTGTGTCCTCAACTTTCCTTTACACACAAGTTAAGATAAATAGTGCAGCTATTAGCAAAATTGCTGTAGGTGAAGAATCTTTTCTGAAGAATCTTTTTACTCCTTTATCTCCTTTAATGAAATTGACTTTTCCCAATTCAACACTGTGTTGACTTTCAGCACTTTTCCTCTTCCAAAAGTGGAACAGATCCAATACGATTGTAGTTATTCTCAGAATGCACATTTATTTAAATATTAAAATTCTCCCATGTGTTTACCTTTTTAGAGACTTTATTTTTTAACTATGAAGTGAAAGTCTTTTTTGTTATATAAAGTTTAGATGATAGTAAACAGGTAGGTATAAGCCTAGAATGTGCTTACTCCTGATTCTGATGTCCATTTAGGGAGGGAGATGAGAAGAAACAGGTCATCTATTTCTCCTTTTTAAAAAGATACTCTTCCCAGTTCATCTACCTTATCAAAGACCTCTCCTGGGCCTTCACATTCCACCACAAAATACAGTGGTGCTTCAGCAATAACTAATCTCTTAGAGTTTCCAGTTCTTACCCCCAAGTTCTAGTCTAAGGGAAAAAGCAGAATATTCACAGTATTCCAGTAAGAACTGAGAAGGCCTGGCAGAAAATATGAAATTGGAAAAGGTGAGCTCTCAGCCTGGAATGTGGCAAAAAAAATCTGGGTTTCAGAGAACCCCCTTAAGGAATTCAATCTAGAATAAGTGTGAGTGTCCATGTGTCTATGAAATGAGTATTTTGATTAAGATTAATTTTACTTAATTTATCCAAAGTTACCACACAAACTAATAATGTACATTTCAAAACCAATACATTAAGAAAAAAATTACATTTATGAAACGTGCAGTGTGAAATACTATTTATATCTAATTATCACAGTGTACAAGTTATTACATACATAACTAAATGCATATCAATTTATTTCACATGAACAATCCCTCTGATATCAAAAAAGGTTAGCAATATCATTGCAACAAGCTCGCGAACTTAATTGTCATACCTCATATGTGACTTTTAATACTTCCTATCATGGATCCAGAAAATTTTTTAAATATGTAAATTTTTAGGTGATATGCTTAAATATAATGGCAATATAATATTTATATGTCAATTTATTATAACTATTGCTAAAATGTTATTTTAACTAAAATATTATTTTAGCAATAACAGTAGTTGTCAATATGTATTATTGACTATAGTATAATAAAATGAGGGGAATTGAAGAGCAAGGTTGGAAGTTGTTGTTTTTTAAAATAAAATAATGATTTTGGACTAGTCACATATCCAATTTTAATGCCAAGTACGTATTCTGCAAAATAGAAATAATTATGTCAACCTATATTGGGAGGGTTAAATTAAATTGAATAATATAAATGATGGCAATTAAGAATGCTTGAGACACAGAAAGATACCAATAAACATATTTATATCAGAATATCACTATATCTATAGTAAGTACTATTAGCTTTATCTGTTAGGCTCCAGTTTTATTAAAGTTTAATAATTGAAAATATACACAATGTTTCTTAAATTAAACACCTAGCCTCATTCTTTGTGATGGTAGAATAGAAATTATTTTAAAGGCTAATTTGTAGTTTGGGGTGGAATACTTAAATAGGACAACAACAAGAACAAAATTGATTTGCTCTATTGAAGGGGCTGAAATTAGGTCCAGTTTATGCAAACAGTAACATACCTCTTTCACAATCAGTTCTGCAGCTTGAGAGAACGACCTTTCTTCCTCTGCTACTTTTACATGAAAGGGCCCAGCATGGAGCAACCTTCCCACCTGAAGCCTGGCCTAATGCATTCTATGTCATCAAAGCACAGGGGGTGTCTGCGATATACATATATCTCCAATACAAACAACAATCTTGGATCTGACAGGTATTTTCCATTGCTCCTGTGGCCTGTAGAAATGGTATGACTCACTCCAAAGTGAAGGTCATTATACCATATATATTAAGTCATTCTGACACAAAATTAGTTTTCCAAATTTAATTAACTAAATAAGTTTTGATTTTCTATATAGTGAATACTTGTGAATATAGATGATTTACATGACACACATGGCAAAACCCCTACCTTTAAGGGGCACAAAACAAAATATGACTAGAAATTGATACGTATTTTAATCAAATGGATTAGGCGATCAATGTTCTAGGCCATCAGAGAAAATAGAGATTAATGTTGATTCCAATAACCTCAGAAAGCCCTACTGGAATAAGGTTGATTAGAGCTGGATCTTGAAGAATGACTAGGATTTAGATATGTAATGAAGACTGAGAAGGTAATTTGAAAGGAGAGTCTGAGTGTTGTGAGAGACCATTGTGTTGAAGGTGAGTTCTGGGTTCTGTTACGAGTTATGGGTTCCGTCTCATGCAGAGACTTTATGTTGGGTAGGAATGATGATTGACTGAACTGGAGTGAAAGACTTAGATACAGGCAGGGATTCGAAAATATAACTTTATAGGCAATAAGAATGAATTATAGGATTTTGTAATATAAAATCAATTGATGAAAGCAATATTTTGGATGTTATTCTAATGACATAGTTTGGAGGAGGAGGATACTAGAGGCAAGAACCTGGGAAGTCATTGTAATAGTCTAGATGTAACGTGACAGAATATAAATTGGAGTACAAAATTGAAAGTTGCATTAAAAAGAAAATAATGATTGAGATAAATAAAGAAGCATATATACATTAAATAAACGAAATAATAAAGAACTAAGGTAGAGAAAGTTGGAATGTTTTGCTTAGATGAGAGATTAAAGATGAGACTCCAGATCTCTTGGCTTCCAGCACTGGATTTTTTCTATTAAATAGGAAAATATCCTATGATAATATCATGGTGCCAGGAGAAACTCAAATTCTATATACAGTTGACCTTTGAACAACATGGGATTGAACTGCATGTGTCTATTTATATGCAGATTTTTTTCAATAAATACGTACAGTACTGTAAATGTATTTTCTCTTCTTTATGATTTTCTTTATAACATGTTCTTTCCTCTAGTTTATAGTAAGAATATAGTATATAACACGTTACATACAAAGTATGGGTTAATCGACTGTTTATGATATCGGTAAGGCTCCTGGTCAACAGTAGTTAAGGTTTTGAGGAGTCAAATGTCATATGTGTATTGTTGATCATGGGGAGAGGGGGTCAGCACCCCAACCACCAAATTGTTCAAGGGTCAACTGTCTTTTTAATTTGTTGTCATTAATACTACTCCTCTTTCCTTCACTCAACCTGTTGTTCTTTTTTCCTCTGAAAATGTTAGGAAAGCTTTACTAATGTGCTACTGAGTCACAGATAATGCAGGTGATAAATGGAATTTTTTTAGCTATCTCAAATCCTAATATATTTTCCTCATAGGGTTGTTGTATCGATGATATGTAAATTATCTAGTATACCACCTGGCATACTCCTCATAATAGGAGCACATATTGTTATTGTGAAGTATTGAGATTCAAATATTTATATCTGTAAAACTGTAGTACTAAATAAAGCCTGTGTCAGTTTCCACCAAAACATTCATTATATTATGCTTTCTATCACTTTCTTTAACATACTCTTGCTCTTCTCTCTTCCTGAAACATCCTTTACAATCGACTCATTCAGTCCCCTCTACCTGCTATCTCTTGCTTGTCCCTCAAGACTCAGTCAAGCTTTGCTTCCTTTGCAGAAATTTTTCTGACCCCATTAGAATGGGTTAGGGTCCCATTTTCCCATAGTATCCTATAATCTTATTTTTATAACACACACACTTATATGCTTTTATGGACTACATGCTCCAAATTCTATAAAGGCCAGGATTGCATATATCTTTTCCACCACCGTATTGCAAGCACCTAGCATACCACCTGTCCCCAGAGATATGAAATAAGTATTTGTTGAATGAGTAATGTGCTAAAGGAATTAAAATGCAGTCCTGGTATTTGGCTTTCAGCATACTCTAGCTGATCTTTGGTAATTAGGGCATTCTTCCTAAGTGATCACAAGGCATGTCTCCACTGTGTCCCAGCAGAGTTAGTGGTTTTGTATTTTGAACCCCACAGCACCATGCCCTAATAATAACCATGCCTCAATTCTTCCCCATATCTGGGCTTATAACCCTTAAAAGGTTTCCCTTGTTCAGAAATGCTAGTCTTATCTCCTCTGGAGATGTTTATTTGCAGTATAAAGGTTAGAAATCCAGGGGCCTTTCCCTTCGCCCAATATAACTTGTTTACATTAGGGAGACAGGTTCCTTTCCCTCTCCCCAGGAACTGGACATCCAGTATACAATCTCCCAAATTCTTAATTTCAGTATTTCTCTCCCATAGTGTAAAAAACAGCCCTTTGATCACATACAGGACTATCCACCTGACTGTCACCACATCATCCCAGAAGGGGGAAGAATTAGGGCATGGTTATTATTGTAAATATTTAAGTAATAATAAATCTCTCTCTGGTTCAAAAATCTCATGCTTGCATGCAGGATAATATGGATAAAGAAATAATGATATTAAAAAGTATCAATCATTTATTTGAACTAGATTTTATGACATTGAAAATATATACAGAAAATTGACTAAAGCAATGGAAGACATTGATGCGGTCATGGCAATGGCTTTCAGGTTCTTTCCTCAAGGAAGACTTACTTGTCTATTTCTTTTTGAGGGCCAGCAATGAGAGCACTGGGCCTGCAGATAAAGAAGGAAGGAGCCCAGGCAGGAAGGTGGGGGAGGGTGGAAGGACACAGAAAGGAAACTTGGGGAAACTTGGCTCACACCATGGAGATGAAGGTGTTATGATCAAGAGCGTCACAATGGTAGGGAAACAGTCCATGGAGTGGAGAGAGCCCAGGTCAGGAGAAGAGGGGTTAGATGACCACAGAGCTGCTTGGAGATGAGGACAAGCTATTAATTTCTTAGAATCAACTTCCTCATCTGGAATACGAGGGGCTTGGTTGGAATAGATGGTTTGACAGTGATTTTCCAATGACAGGCCACAGAGCAACTGCACCAGAATCACCTCTAAAATAGGGCTTCCTGGTCTCTGTTCTGAAATTTTGATTCTTAAAAATTTTTATTTTTACTCAGCACCCCAGGGGATTCTGGTGTGAGGCCAAGATTTGGAGGTACTACTACTGGTAATATGAGCATTCCAAGGTTTCCCAACTCTTCCTCTGGCTCTTTTTAGGCAAAATAATGGACATTTCTTCTTTCTCTGACCAATATGCAGCATTGGTTGTAGTGTTTTCATGATGCATGGTACTTCTCTGAAATGTTTGTCTCCCCACAGTCCCTATTAATTAATGTTCCTAGTGCAATCGCTGAGAGTTTAAGTAGTTGGAGCAGCTCAAAAAACAGAAACAAAGACAAAATAACCCAGAAGATTCTTTATTTGATGAAAAGTTTTCACAGCACCCTTTATGGGTGTGAATGATGGATGTCAGACCCAGAGATCTGGGAAAATTCCTGTATCAGGCATGATTTCTGCTTAAATTCTTTAAGCAAAAAGTTTTTTACCTTTTGTCTACCACTGACCTTTTTTTCAAATCCTGTACCTTAAAAGACACATGAGAAAATGTAATGTAGGAGAAGTTTTCTGAAGATGTATCAAGGTTTGCCGGTAAAAGAAATGTGTTGGAATATTCAGGAACTGTAATAAAATCCAGGAGAGTCTGAAAAATAAGCAGCTGCTTATAGACCAGGGGCTGGAAAAACATGACCTTCAAGCTAAATCTGGGCCATGGCATATTTTTATAAATATAGTTTTGTTTGGAACACAGCCACACCAACGTGTATTCAGATTGCCTATGGATGCTTCATATTACAACAGCAGAGTTGAGTTGTAACAATGGAGCAGTAGTAACCACGTGGACCACAAAGCCTAAAATATGTACTATCTGAACCTTTACAGAAAAAGTTGGCCAACTCCTGCTGTAGACTTTCTTTTACCTCTAACATATTTTTGTTTCACAGGAAGTCTGTGGACAACACATGTCCACAGTTGCTATCAGAACTATTTGTCCTTTCTCAGCCTAGCAGAGGGAGTAAGACTGAAGTGCAGGTGAGAGAAGATGCCGTTGGTAAAAATGCTTGGATTACTTGGATTACAAATAATAATCGTGCACTAAATGGGATATTTAATGAACAAAGTTACTGATAAAAATGGATGAGTTGCAATGAAAACTTTGCATTCTTAGATTTGCAACTATAAGAATTATCCAAAAAGACAATTAATTGTAACTTCTTTACAAGAATCAGAACTGTTCAAATATCTGTTGGGTGATGGTCTCACGAAGTAAACAAAGAGACAAACATCCTGACAAGCTTGTAAATTGTTTATAACAAAATTCCAAATGATCTAGAAACCAATACAGGTCCTAAATCAATAGCAAGTGTGTGTTTTTATTGTAGTTTTTCATTCCCCAGTAGAATAGAGATGGTGATTTATTTGGTAAAGCCAGAATTATCCTGTTTATTTTCTGATAGGATTTGCTACTGATTTTGTGGGAGATGTTTTGAGAGAAAGCCTTGTTAACTTTTTGGTAAACAATTTTTATTAATCTGTACACTTCGAAATTTCTGGAAATGCTGTTTCACTCATCCTGAGTTTCAAAAAGACACAAATTATCTCTCTCTCCCTGATGCTGGTTCCTAACAATCCATGGGCACGTTTAGCCTTGAAAATCAATCCTACTTCATTCAGTTTTCATCGTATTAGAACAAATGAGGGGCAAAGAATGTCCCACCTGCTTTGAGATTGTAGATTATGATGTAGAAGGTACTGATGTAATCAACTTAAATTAACTACCTCATGAATTAACTTTCCCGTGAGCTGTGGAGTGGAACTTGGCAGTGCTGGATTTATCCTGGGTGAGTGCACAGGTAAGCTCAGGCAGGTGAGCACGAACAGAAAAACATTGAGTAAAGTGAAGCAACAGGAAACAGAATTGACTATGCCAAAATAGTAGGCAAATGATAATGTTTCTAGAAATTAATTAATGGTAATAGAATAATGAGATGTTTTTACCATGAAATATTATGCAAAGAAAGGCCCCTGTTTGTCCCTCTCAGTCTGTGGGCCCAGTTGTTTGAGGCCTGCATCTGCTGTCTACCCAACCTCGGGCATTGCTCCTAGGCAGCTGCCACAATTAGTAGCTTCAATCTGCAAGACCCAGGCAAGGTGCTGGGGATTCGCCTCAGTCTCATCAGCATTTACTGAAAAGTCTTTACAGGAGCCAAAGCACAACTCCAGTTTTGAATACCATTGTGGGTGGGGGACTTGTTGCTGGCTTCTGATGAGCCCTTTTCTCATTTGTCCCTCTTGGCTTTTATGTGATGTTGTGCCAGTCTGAGACCCCCCACTGTGTGCCTTTCTCTGCTCTATTTATTGTCCCATTGTTAACGCTGTTCATCACCTCATCTATGACCTACTCACTGTCTGAACTTCTCAGTAAGTGGGTGCCTTGCAGAAAAATAAACAAGCTCCAATGCTCAAAAGAATTCTAATTCTATTATCATTGTTCTTCAGGGTCTCTGTTATGTATACTAGATGCAACACTCAAGTCATTGAAAAACTGTGTTGCCTAATGACTGGGAGGAAGTAGTGAAAGCAGCTGGCCTGTGATCCATTCACTTTCTGATTAGGGGAACCAAGGAAGAAAAGAAGATTACTGGACATAATATGTTATGTTAATCCCCAAGTAAATAAACTAATATTTCCCAGGAAGAAGAGACCATATTGCTAACACACCTAGCAATATTTCCCTGGTTAAAGATTACCTCTAGCAAATAGAACTCAAATCTGTGTGGCTTAGCTTCCTGGAAAAAGTTGATAATTCAAAGATTCCCCATTGCATGAGATGCTTTTAAGAATCTTGCCTAAAGACACCTTTCTGGAACCAAGGACAATGTCCAATGAGGGGAAATTTTAGGAAGAAACTATATCCCTTTGCTTCCTCTGAGCCTTTGTTTGCTTGTAGCCTTGATATTGTTTAGTAGAACTTGATACTGGGCATCTCTAAATTGTTGGATTTGACAATTCAGGCCTGAGTATTAGCTCAGGATTTTGGTCCTGTGTGACACTGCCTAGATTTGAATCCCTGTTCTCCCAATTATTAGCTGTGTGAGCTTTCAGCACATTATATAATTCCAATCCTTCAATCACTATTTTCCCTGCCCTTAAGATGCTGATTATGAAAAGTTTCTATTTTGAATTAATTGATGTAAACCTAAAATAGCATCATCATTAAGACCCAGTTCAAGAAGTTCAGCCTAGTACTACCTAACATGATTTCTTCACACATTATGTGTCAGACACTTAAGACATTATGTGTCTTAAGCACCTTATAAGAATTATTTCTCCTCTAATAACTTTGAAGTAAAAAGCAGTACTTATACACATATAGAAAAACGGGCTAAAACTGAAGTTTTCCCCATGTACTACCAAGCCATGTATTTAATCTGAAATAAAATATATTGCATATAATTTCCCTCTGCCAAATTAATCTCAAGTGCTTTACTACTCAAAATATGGTCTACAGAATCTGTTTCTCCAGAGCCCCATCAGAGACCTATTGTATCAAATCATGCACTTTAACAAGATTTCTAGGTAACGTTTTTATGCATATATTTTAAATACTAGAGAAACCACTAAAAATATTTAAAAGAGGAATTAATAATGATTCTATGGTGAAAAATAATAAATCAATAAAATATTAGACAATGCAATACCAGGCAGAAAAAGAAAAATGAACAAAGAACATATGAAAAAAATAAATGGGAATACAACAGAACATACTTAATAAAAGACAGAAATTATAATGGATAAAAAGGCAAAACCCACCTATAAGCTGTCTATAAATAACCATTTTAAATATGGAGGCAAGAATATATTAATCTAAATGCATGGAAGAAAAAATATCATGCAATCATCAATTGAAAGAAATTTGTAGGATGTCCCAGGGCAAATTCAAAACAAGGAAAATTTCCGGATATTTTAAAAAAGAAACATCATCATAATAATGAAGAAATTTCACTATGCGAATGTAACAATCTTAAATATTTATGCACCTAACAAGGGAGTTGAAAATAAGTGAAAGGAAAATAAGGGAAAGGAAAATCTGATAGTGCTAAAATAAGAAGTAAATAATCTGTAAAGATAGTGGAAATATTAAGACTCCTCTTTCAGTTAATGATAAAAAAGTAGTCATAAAATCAGTAAGAATATTGAATACTGAACAAAACTATCAACCTAACATTATTGACATTTTTGTGTAACTCCTCCCCAAAACAGAAAATACATATTCTTTAAATGTACACAGGGAACATTCAACAAAACAGAACACATTCTGTTTACTAAGGCACACCTCAACAAACTGAAGACTTGAAATCATACAAAGTAACTACCCTGACAAAAACAAACAAACAAACAAACTATTAATTAATAATTGAATATCTGTCACTAAATGAAATATACCTGCAAAATCTCCAAATATCTAACAAGTAAACAATATACTTCTATATATTCTGTATAAATTACATTACAAAGGACATTACAAAATAGTTCAAATTGGTTGAAAATGTAAGTGTAATATATCAAAATTTGTGGAACACAATTCATCAGTGCTTAGATGGAAATTTATAACATGAAATATATTAGAAAAGAAAAAAAATGACTAAAATCAAAGCTCAAGATTTCTATATTAAAAAATTGAAATATTAGAGAAAATTCAACCCAAAGTAAACAGATGAAAGGAAATAATGAGAGAGCAGACAAAAAAATGAAATTGAAAACAGAATAACAATGGAGAAAAATCAATAAAAGCAAATCTGTTTCTTTGAAAGAATTAATAAAACTGATAAAACTCTTGTCAGACTAATCCAGAAGAAGAATGAGTCGGAGGAGGAGGAGGAAGAGGAGAAACCAAGACTCAAAAAGTGGACATCACTACAGAGTCTACATACCTTAAGAGAATATTTTGAACTTTATTGCAAAAAAAAAAAAAAAAAAAAATGGCAATTGAAATAAGCAAATGCCTTGAAAAATGCAAATTATGAAATTCACTCAGAAGAAATCATCTTAAAAACATATATTCTATTAACTTAATTTGTAGTTAAAAGTTTTCCAATGAAGAATACACCAGTCTGACATGACTTTATGGCCAAGTCCTACAAAACACTGAAAGAAAAATCACTAATCCAACACAAGCTCTTCCAAAAACTAAAAGATGAAGGAATACCTTTTAAATCATTTTATCAGGCTAACTTTACCTTGATTCCAAAAACCTGAGAAATGCATTATAATAAAAGAAAACATTACACAAACATTCCTTATGAACATAGATGTTAAAACCTTCAAAGTATTAGGAAATTGAATCCAACAATATTTGAATAAAATAATATATCAGAGTCAGTTGAGGTTTTTCCCAGAAATTCATGGCTGGTTCTAAAGTTGAAAGTTAATTAATGTATTTCACTATATCTACAAACCAAACAAGAGAAATCATACAAACATTTTAATAGATGCAAAAACAAAATAAAAGCAAAACAAAATTTTGACAAAATTCAAGCTCAATTTCAAAAGAAGGAAAACTCAATCCAGATAGGAATATTTCCAATAAAACTACAGCTAACACCATCCTTAATAATGAATGACTAAATGCTTTTTCCCTAAGACTGCAAAAGAAGAAAAGGATATCTACTTTCACTACTTCCATTGAAAATTGTACTGGAAGTCTTAGTACAATAAAGCAAGACAGAGAAAATAAATGCATACAGATTGCAAGGAAGAAATAAAATTGTCACTATTTGCAAATATCTGATTATCTATTTTAAAAATCTCAAATAATTCACAAAAATGCTTTTATAACTAATAAACGAGTTTAGCAACGTTGCAAGTTATGAAATCAGCATATAAAAATTGTGTTGCTATATGGTGAAATTTGAAAATAAACCATTATTGTCAAGACTGGGAGTCATCAATGCAATATTGATATAAGAGAACTTGGGTGAGATGGAAGATTTTATGAACATCACTGCAACCCCTAGTTAAAATCTGTGTGACGACTTGGAGATATGGAACATAAAAATGACGTTCACAAATACTTAAGTGTCTGCACTGTGCCAACTACAGCATATGTGTTAGTGATTAAAACCAATAGTAATAGTAATAAAAGTTATACTACCACTAATAGGTTAGCTTTCAAGGAGATTTGGACAATCACTTTATTTTTCAGATACAGTCTTCCATCTCTATTTAAGGAATATATACTTTTATTTTAGAAATGCATGGCAGTGCCTGCTTTTTTTTTTTTTTAACTAGTTGATGGGCCACCATACTACTTTTAAACGGTGGGAACATTATGACTTTTATTAATAGTAGCATTTATCTTATTTGCCTGCTATTATGACTTCCAGACATACATATATATTTTTAAATAAAATAAATTGCATATACTCAATATGGAAATCCATTTGTGTTTGACCAATTTGCGGCAAGGGGACATATATACTTTAGGCTCCACTGCAAACTAACAAATCCTGAGCACTGATGTTACCAATATCCACAGGCTCTGTATGAATCTGTAGGCTTTCTACTTATTCCCTACATTCAAATGCTACAATAAATCAGATAGTTATAAACTCAAGGAGTTAGACCCTACCTAAGACTCTTTGTGACATAGGAATACAGGGAAACAGAAGATTCCTTTTTCTTGAAAGCGTTTTATATCTTATGCTTTTGGAAAGAGAACTGACTCTGGGTAGTGAACACACAATGTGATATGTATAGATGATGTATTACAGAAATGTACACGTAAAATCTATGTAACTTTACTAATAATTGTTACCCCAATAAACTTTACTTTAGAAAGAAAGAAAGAAAGAAAGAAAGAAAGAAAGAAAGAAAGAAAGAAAGAAAGAAAGAGAGAGAGAGAGAATAGAAATTTTGCAGTGGAAAATTTATCACTGGAAAAAAAAAGAAAATGATTTTGATGAATTGTTCATATGATGTTTTTACAATTCAGGAGACACATTTTAGTTTTAGTTCCAAATTGTAATATTTAATTTTGTTTTCTGTGTGAATGAAAAAGAGGCCAATATTAAGCCTGACAAGCTCAGGGGAGGCCCACATGGTGGGCCCTACAAACTCAGAGACCTAAATTAACACATAGGATGATCTGAACATAAATATTCCTAACTAAAAGCAGGTCGTAGCTGGTAGTCACATCCTTGGCCTGTAGCTTCGTAGACAAGGATTGATCTTCACCTTAAGTGAGCCTGTCTATTGTTTTTTTGTTTGTTTGTTTGTTTGTTTTTTGCATCTAAGATAACATATCTTTGGAATGTCAGAGTAATCCCCTTTTCCACATCACCTGGATGACTCAGGGCACAACCCACCACACCAGAGAAGGAAACCACAGAATCCCTCATTGTTGTTCTTGTCCCTGATTATCATCTCTATGTGCTGCAAAATGCTAATTATTAACTATCCTGTACCCACTAATGTAAAAGAAGCACCTGTCTCTCCAATTTACTTTAATCACAGAGATTTCCCACTTTGCTTTTCTTCCACCCCCTTAATCTGTCACCAATGGATTTCATGTAACCCTCCTCCTTTGATTCTAATGTATAAAATAAGTTGCAAAACTGACATTTTACAGAGTATTTTCTCAATCCATTGAGATTTTGCTTCCTGGCAATTATTGTCAGTTTGGCTTAAAGTTTTAAAGGGGAGTGATAAAACATTTCTTATGTTCTTTTCTGCCAAAACTAAAATAAAAGAGACACTCTCTCAAACATAATATGACTTCCCCCTTCACAGTTTTTTCTTGACTACAAAAGGTAGACTCTTATTTTCACTCATACAATATAATTTTGTTTATTATTTTTCCATCTTAATCTTAAAGCATCATTTAAAAAGCGAATAAAGAGAAGGACACATTTTGCCTTCAATTGTTCAGATTCAGAACGCAGTAAATACAAATTTAGACATAATAGTAAATACAAATTTAGACTTGATTCAAAATGCTATAAACACTATGTTTATAAGATTTTTTTCAGGCCATTTCTGTTACTCTTTATATTTTTTTCATTTGCAAACCTCTATAAATTCATAATTACTTCTAAAATTCAAAATTAAATGCACCTTTTATTGACCTCTGTCTACCCTTCCATTCTCATGTCTTGATACTTCCTTCTGTCATAAACCATGAGTTGGTTGTCATTTGTTATGCACATCTGGCTATTTCTTTCTTCTCTGCTATTGCACATAGCCATGAAATTGCTTTACGTGCCCTCTTCATCTGGATGACTCCTAGTCAATCTATTCAGACAGAGCTCAGATGTTACCACTGCAAGAAGCTTTCCCTGATCCCAGACTTGAGTTTGACAGCCCACCACCACCACTGTAATGCACTCCCTTATAGCTCTCATTCCTACTAGATAACAATACTTAGTAGTGTGAATAACTCATGTCTTCCACAGACTGTGATCTCCTTGAAAAAAAGGGCTGTGAATTTATATAATATATATATATATTTATATAATATATATATATATATATACACACACTCATATATGTATGTATGTATATATATTTGGGGGGGCACCTATATATATATTTCTTTTTTTAAGAAAGAAAAAACTGTATTAAAACTATAGTACTCAATATATACTGATAACAAAACATGAATACAATTCATGTGTATTCATTCTTTTGCCACCCCCCAGCATATATATATATCTCCAGTGCTGAGACTACATGATACTCAGTCACAATTTGTTTAAGAAATCAGTAAGTAAACAGGTGGATAATTGGGTAGCTGCTTGCCTGGATAAATTGATGAATAAATGCACAAATAGCATGTGTTGATTGACAATACTTCACCCATCATTTTAATAGAGTGGTACAAAGAGCTATTTTAAGTAGTTTTGTTGTTTTCATTTCCTGAAAATCCCTAATATCTAAAGTAACTCTTTTGATTCAGTTATATATTGTAGGGAAAAGCCACTATAATTCAGCCATATGAGAATCATCTGTTTTTCGGACATTGCACATCACTTGAATAAATCTGAACCCATTTTCAGCTGCCAGATACACTATGCTAACAGATATTGATATTTACTGCCATGGATCATAATTGCTTTCAAGAAAGATGTGCTCTTTGATGAACGGAATCTGTTGATTAGAGATACGTGCCCAACGCATACATGTGTATGTTTATGTCCAATTGCTAGGCAGAGAAGATACTTTTCTGTTTTAATATCATCACTTTGAGTGCTTCTCAGGTTTATACATTTCTTTGAAAACAGCTAATGATTTTGAACCTCTTCCAGGCATTGTACATATTTAGAATGCTATTTTTGTCTTTCAAGAAAATAGTGTGAATATAAGTCATCATTTTTCTGAAGCAAACAAACAAAAAAGCTCTTAGTTTACTTTTTGCATGAACTTAGCACATTTTCCAAAAATAAAATATATGTTGATTTTTGTTTCACATCGTTATAGCACCCTCCTTAGTTTCATTAGACGTCTTGAAATATTTTCATGCCAAATTACAAATGGAAGTTATTCAAAAGATTAAGGTTACTAGGTCAGCCTGAAGAAATTTCAAGCTTACCCATATTAAGATTTTCATTTCCTTATCATTCTACTGCAAGCCAGTTTTCACAATGGTTGTAATTATATAATTCTATCATTTTTAAAGCACTTATAATTCAATTGTTAAAAACACATACTTTGCATTTTCAATGACAAGGAAGGGCAAGATGGCAGAGTAGATAAACACTGTGTTTGCCTCCTCCCACGACCACATTAAAATTACAACTAAATTATAGAACAATCAACCTGGAGAATCATCTGAATTCTAGCTGAACAGAAGTCCTATAATTAAGGATATAAAGAAGAAGCCAGGACAAGACTGGTAGGAGAAGTAGAGATGTGACAGGGGCTGGCCCAACAATTGTATGTGACAGTTGGTAATTGAGAAGGATAACTTGGCCATGGAGGAGTCCCAGAAGAGCAAGGGGCCCCAGCCCCACACCAGGCTCCCCAGCCTGAAGTACTGGTGCTGGAAAGATGAGCCCCCACAACATCTGGCTGTGAAAATCAGCCAAGATTCCCACAACCAGGTGAGGTAGAAGGCTGAAGAAAACTCTGACATCCTTTTAAAGGGCTTGCATACAGACTCACTCAGTTGCAGGCACTGACTATGAGCTCTAGGAAAAGCAACTTGGGACATGCCTGAGGGAGAGACTGAGTTGTGTGGGTTCAGGGTGGGGACTGGAGAGACAGTTGCCATTATCCCTGAGTTGAGCCCTCTCTCCATGCAGCAGGTAGGTAGGCTGTGTTATGCCCTCCCCACAAAGCCAAATCTGAATTAGCATTGGCCTGATGAACTTTGCAGGCTCCATCCTGGTGATTCCTTGGAACTCTGCAACCTACCAGATACAGAGTTCAAAACAATGGTTATAAGGATGCTCAAGGAACTTAGTAAGATATTCAATAAAGAGATGGAAAGCATAAAAAAGGACACACAAACCATAAAATAGAACCAGTCATAAGTGAATAATATAATAACTAGAAATGAAGATTACACTAGAAGGAACCAACATCAGATTAGATGAAGCAGAAGATTGTACCAGCAATGTAGAAGACAAACACCCGACTGGAATAGTAAAACAAAAAAAAAAGAAGAAATTTTTAAAAATGAGGATAGTTTAAGAGACCATTGGGACATCAAGTATAACAACAGTTGCATCATATGGTACCAAAAGGAAAAGAGAGAAAGCAAGGGATTGAGAACATATTTGAACAAATAATGACTGAAAACTTCCCTAACTTAGCAAAGGAAATAGACATACAAGTCCAAGAGGAGCCAAGAGTCCCTAACAAAATATATTCAAACAGGCCCACACCAAGACACATCATAATTAAAATGGCAATGGTTAAAGACAAAGAGAAGATTTTAAAAGAAGCAAGAACAAGGCAACTAGTTACTTGCAAAGGAGTTCCCATAAGAAATGTCACCTGAATTCTCAACAGAAATTTTTCAGACGAGAAGTAATTGGAAGAAAATTTTCAACGTGATGAAAAGCAAGGACCTACAGCCAAGACTACTCTAACCAGAAATTCTATTATTTAGAATTAAATAAGAGATAAAGAGTTTCCCAGACCGCCTAAAGCTAAAGGAATTCATGACTAAGAACCTAGTATTTCAAGAAATGTTAAAGAAACTTCTTTAAGAAGAAGTGGGGGAAGAAAGGACATAAATATGAACAATAAAATGGCAACAACTATATATCTATCAATAATCACTTTAAAAGTAAACGGATTAAATGGTTCAATCAAAAGAGATACGGTAGATGAATGGATAAGAAAAGAAAACCCATACATATGATGTCTACAAGAGATCCACTTTTATCAAAAGGCACACATAGACTGACAACAAAGAGATGGAAAAAGATATTTCATAAGAATGAAAAGGAAAAATAAAACTCAGGTAGCAATACTTTTATCAGTCAAAACAGACTTTAAAACAAAGGCTATAACAAGAGGTAAAGAAGGCCATTACATAAAAATAAAAGGATCGATTCAACCAGAGGAATTATCCCATGTAAACTTTTATGCACCCCACATAGGAGCACCTAAATACATAAACCAACTATTAACAAAGATAAAGAGAGAGATCCACAGTAATACAGTCATAGTAGGGGACTTTAACTCCCCATTGACATCAAGGGATAGATGTGCCAGACAGAAAATCAACAACAGCAGCTTTAAATGACACAGTAGATCAGATCAATTTAATTTATATTTTTTAGAGCATTTCATCCCACAGCAGCAGAATATACATTTTTTTTTAAGTGAACATAAAACATTTTCCAAGATAGACCATATGTTAGGCCACAATAAAAGTCTTAAAAAATTTACAAAGATTGAAATCATATTAAGTGTCTTCTCTGGCCACAATAGTATGAAGCTAGAAATCAATTACAAGAAAGAAAAAAAGAAAAAGAAAAAACCCTGAAAAACAACAAATATATGGAGACTAAATAACGTGCTACCAAACAATGAATGGGTTAACAATGAGATCAGGGCAGGAATGAAAAGATACTTTGAAACAAATAAAAATGAAAACACAATAAACCAAAAATCTATGGAACACAGCAAAAGCAGTTCTAAGAGGGAAATTCATAGCAATACAGGCCTACCTCATGAAACAAGAAAAATCTCAAATAAACGATCTAACCCTACACCCCTAAAGGAACTAGAAAAAGAACAGCAAACAAAGCCAAAAATGAGTAGAAGGAAGGAAATAATAAATATCAGAGTGGAGAAAAACAAAATAGAATCTAAAAAAGTAATACAAAAGATCAATGAAACCCAAAACTGATTCTTTGTAAAGATAGAAGAAATTGTTAAGATTTTAACCTGACTCATCAGGAAGAAAATGAAGAGGACCCAAAAACATAAAATCAGAAATAAAGAAGGAGATGTGACAACTGACACCACAGAATTACAAATTTGACAATCTGGAAGAAATAGATAAACTCCTGGAAGCATACAATTCTTCCAAGGCTGAATCAAGAAGAAACAACAAAACCTGAATATACCAACTACTACTAACCAAATCAAATTAGTAATAAAAAAACCTCCCAACAAACAAAAGTCCTGGATCACATGGTTTCACTGGTGAATTTTACCAATTCAAAAAATAGTTAAAACTGATCCTTCTCAAAACTATTCCAAAATATTCAAGAGGAAGGAAAGTTCCCAATTCTCATTTTATGAGGACACCATTAGCCTAATTCCACAAACAGATGAAGGCATTAAAAACAAACAAACAAACAAAAAAAACATTATAGACCAATATCCCTGATGAATAGATGTAAACATCCTCAACAAAGTATTAGCAAACTGAATTCAGCAATACGTTAAAAAGATCATATACCATGATCAAGGGGATTTATTCCTGTGATGCAAGGTTGACTTAATATCCACAAATCAATTAATGTGATACACCACTTAAACAAAATGAAGGATAAAAGTCATGTGATAACATCAATAGATTCAGAAAAAGCTTTTGACAAAATCCAGCATCCACTTATGATCAAAACTCTTAGCAAAGTGGGAATAGAGGGAACATACCTCAACATAATAAAGGCCATATATGACAAACTCACAGCTAATACCCCACTCAACAGAGAAAAGTCAAAAGTATTCTCCTTACGATCAGGAACAAGAGAAGAGTACCCACCTTCACCACTTTTATTCAACATACTATTGGGAATCCTAACCACAGCAGTCAGACAAAAAAATAAAGACACCCAGATTGGAAAAGACGCAGAAGTGTCATTATTTGTAGATGACATAATTCTATATAGAGAGGATCCCAAAGATTCTACCAGAAAACTATTAGAACTGATAAATGAATTCAGTGAAGTAGCAGGATACAAAATTAATATTCATAAATTGGTTGTGTTTTTTTTTTGTACCAATAAACTATCATGAAAAGAAATTAAGAACAAAAACCCATTTGCAATTGCATCAAAAAATAAATAAATAAAACACCTAGAAATAAATTTAACCAAGGAGGTGAAAGATCTTTTCTTGAAAAATGGTAAGAGACTGAAAAAAGAAATTGAAGAAGATACAAATAAATGGAAGCATGTACCATGCTCATGTATAGGAAGAATTAACATTGTTAACATTCATACTACTCAAAGCAATCTAAAGATTCAAAGCAATCTCTGTCATGATACCAATGGCATTTTTCACAAAACTAGAAAAATAACCTTAAAATTTTTATGGAAACACAGAAGACCCCCAATAGCCACAGCAATGTTGAGAAAGAAGAACAAAACTGGAGGTATCAAGTTACCTGATATCAAACTATACTACAAGCCTGTAGCAATCAAAACAGCATGGTACTGGCATAAAAGCAGACACATAGATCAAAGGAACAGAATAAAGAGATCAGAAATAAATCCACACCTATGTGGTCATTTATCTATGACAAAGGAAGCAAGAATGTACAGTGGGGTAAACAGTCTATAAGTGCTGCTGAAAAAACTGGACTGATACACGTAAGAAAATGATACTGGACCACTTTCTTACTCCATATACAATAATAAATTCAAAATGGATTAAAGACTGAAATATAAGACCTGAAACCATAAAACTCCTAGAAGAAAACATAGACAGTAAGCTCTCTGACATTGCTCTTAGTAACATTTTTTTCTGATCTATCGCCTCAGACAAGGGAAACAAAAGAAAAAATAAACAAATGATACTACATCAAAGCAAAAAGTTTTCTCAGAGCAAAGGAAACCACCAACAAAACAAAAAGACAGCTTACTGAATGAGAGCAGATATTTGCCAATGATACATTTGAAAAGGGGTTGATATCCAATATTTATACAGAACTCATAGAACTCAACACCAAAACAAAAAAACAAAGAATGCAGTTTAAAAATGGGAAGAGGACCTGAATAGACATTTCTTCAAAGAGGACGTACAGATGGCCAATAGCCATATGAAAAGATGCTTAATGTTACCAATCATCAGATAAATGCAAATTAAAACCATAATGAGATACCATCTCACAGGTGTCAGAATGGCTATCATCAATAAATTAACAAACAAGTGTTAGTGAGGATGTGGAAAAACAGAAACCCTCGGGCACTGTTGGTGGGCTCGAAAACTGGTGCAGCCACTATGGAAAACAGTATGGAGGATCCTCAAAAAATAAAAAATAGAAGTACCTTATGACTGTCATGCAGGGCAGCCTGCGGGGTCTCAGCTCCTGCTCCCCACATAAGAATGCAAGACATGGTGAGGCCATAAAGGAACACCCACGGAGCCATAGATACGGGAGTCATACCATTATAGTCTCGCTGGCGGCATCCGCCTCTCTGCAATCCGCTCTTGCTAGCTCAGCCACCATCTTCTTGCTAGCCCCCATTTGCTGCTAGCGTAGCCATAGCAGTTATATTAGTGGCCAATGACTCACTGGTTACAGCTGACGGCCAAGTAGCCACAGCTGATGAACATCTACTACTCGAGCCAACACCTTTCCATGTGAGCCCAAGAGCCTGGAAACTGCTCTCTGGGACTCTGTTCCCACAATGACCCAGAAATTCCACTCCTGGGCATTTATCCAAAGAAATACAAAATACTAATTTGAAAAGATATATGCACCCCCATGTTCACACAGTGCTGTTTACAATAGCCAAGATATGGAAACAACATAAATGTCCATCAATAGACGATTGGATAAAGAAGAGGTGTTACATATATACAAGGGAATATTATTCTGCCATAAAAAAGAAAGAACTCTTACCATTTGAGAGAACAGGGATAGACTTAGAAAGTATTTTTGCTACAAAATAAGTCAGACAAAGAAAGAAAAATGCCATGTAATCTCACTTATATGTGGAATCTGAAGAACAAAATAAATGAACAAACAAAACAGAAAGTCAGATACAGAGAACAACCTGACGGTTTCCAGAGAGTAAGGTTGGGGGTTGGGTGAAAAAGGTGAAGGGATTATGAACTATAAGTTGGCAGTTACAAAACTGTCATGGAGATGTAAAGTAAAGCATAGG
Organism: Rhinolophus sinicus; assembly: GCF_036562045.2. Taxonomy (NCBI): domain Eukaryota; kingdom Metazoa; phylum Chordata; class Mammalia; order Chiroptera; family Rhinolophidae; genus Rhinolophus; species Rhinolophus sinicus. Next base: position 74,574,335 of record NC_133760.1, read on the forward strand.
GAATATAGTTATTAATGTTGAAACAATTATGTATAGTGCCAGGTGGGTACTAGACTAATTGGGGGGAATCACTGCGTAAATTACATAAATGTCTAACCAATAGGCTGTACACCTTAATGTAACAGAAAATAATATTGAATGTGAACTGTAACTGGAAAAATAAACTAATAATTTAAAAAATATATACCTTGCATGTCCACTAGACAATGGCCTTTCAAGACAGTAATTGTTTTTGACTAACAAAATACTTGAAAGTTTCAATGTCGTAGAACAGTATTTTCCCAAAATGCATCCCAAAGAACACAGATTCACTTGGCTATTAATGTATGATATTTGAGTAATAGTCAATGATGAAATAAATTTGGGAAATGTTGAATAAAACTATTATGTGAGTTTTATTAATGTAGAAGTTCTTAAAGCTTGTTATGTACAATGAAAGTTAAAATCAGCTCTCACTAGGTGTCAATGAGAGTAAAAATATTTGACACTCCTCAGTCCAGAATTTACTTTACTTTTCAGCCCTATTCAACATCATCAGTGACCCTATTTATTGTCACAATTCCAGTTTTTTAAAAATTTGATGGAGGTAATACATTTACAATTATCAAACTGTATAACCAAGTATAAAGTGAAAAATATCCTTTAACCAACATCACACCCTTACCTACACTCCCTGCCCAGTAATTCAATGTCAACAGTATCTAGCTTATCTTTCCTCAATTTCTTTATGCATAGACTAGTATATACATACGTTATTTTCACTGTTTCACACAAAGATTAGCATAGCAATACAGAGTAGGAAATGCAATTTCATTGCTCTTGACTCAATAGAATATCCTGGAAGTCTTTCCAAATCAGTACATAGATAGCTGTCTTGATTTTCGTTTTTGTTTTGTTTTACAGCTGTATAGGGTTCTATTCTAAAGATATAACATAGTTGATTTAATCCATTTCTAACGTTGGATATTAAGTTGTTTCTACAATATTGCTACTACAATCAATACATTATTTTGCATCTGTGTGGATATATCTGAATGATGACTTTATCAAAGTGAAATTCCCTAGTGAAAAGTACTACAATTATAATTTGATAGGTATTGCCAAATTGCCTCTCATAGAAGTTACATCAAACACATTACACTTGTAACACAGTCTGGCCAAGAGAGTGTGGGGCCAGTTATATTGTTTTTATCCAATCTGATAGGTGAGATATACCATGTCAGTGACATATTAATATGTATTTTTCTTCATTTGAGCATAATTGAGTATCTTATCTTCCCATTGGTTTAAGAATCCTTCATATTTTTTGTTGTCTTTTCACAAGATTTGCTCATTTTTCTATTAGATTTATATTGATCTTTTTTTCTTATAACTTGATGGACACTTTTAATATATTAGGGAAATTTGTAAACCATATCACAGAGAAAATTATGTATACTGGGGGTGCCAAAAAATGTATACAAATGGACACGTTGGTCAACGTTGCTTCAAGCAGTAGTTCACTGTAATCAGAAGTGTCTGAACACTGATGGTAACCACTTTGAGCACCTCTTGTAATTGTAGAAATGAAATATGACTTGTATTCATCTTTTGTTATCGGTATATGTTGAGTATTACAATTGTAATATAGTTTTCCTTTCTTAAAATGTGTGTACTTTTTTTGGCACCCTCTATATATAGATATGGATATGGATATGGATATGCATACTGATATAGATATACATATATGTATGTATATCTTGTTAAAATTATTTCAAGTTATTTAATCTATTAAGTTATTATATCCAAAAATTGAGTTTTATCCCCTATACTTATCTTCCAATTTTTTGAAGTTTCTTATGGTTTATGGAAGTTTCTCTTTTAGGATTTCTTTTATATAATTATATTAGTTCATATAATCAATGCAATTATAATTATGACCATAACCATATAATTATGACCATAATTATAATGGCATTATAATTATAACTAAATATAATTATATTAGAGAATATTAATTATATTAATTAAATATTAATATATTATTAGTATTGTATTAATATATAACTATTACATCACATATAGTAGGTCATTGAATAATGTCATTTCATTATAATGCTGTGATGCCATAGAAACTTAAGTCATATATATATATATATATATATATCAGTTAGCCTATGGTAAAATTGGTTTCATTATATATCATTGTGCTGCAGTTCCAAGAACCTATCAATGACGTTAAATGAGGATTTACTATATAATATTATTAGTAGAATCATATCATATTGCACATAATTGTATCTTAAGTAAATAATGATAGCCTTATTTATTCTTACTTTTTTTTTTTTCCAGTTAAAACTAGAAACAACATGAAATAATAGCGTTGATACTTGGGAGTCGGACCTTATTCTTTTCAATGCCTTGGAAATGACCACACAATTCTCCTTTCATATATATGGTAACATAGGAAGCTATATTAATAAATTCTTAAAATTTAATTTTTTCTAGTCCCTGGTATAGATCTCACTTAGCATGGCATATAATTTTAATGTGTTTATTATTAGTAATAATCATTGTTAATTTAGGATTTTCACCCTGGCGATTTTGTAACTTTATTTATTACTGGATCTTTCCAAAACTCTTGATGCTTCTTGGGTTCCATATAACCCTCGTTTGCTCTCAGATGTTTTCTGCAGCTCTAACTTGCGTTGTCAAATCTGTCAATTATAGCACCTCCTTGTTTTGATAAAAATGGAAATTCATTTTTCATTTTCCATTTTGATTTTTTATTATTTTTTAGAGGTGAAGGAAAAGTGCTACTTTCTTCCTACTTAAAATCCTCTTTCCCTGGCTTCCACATAGCGGTGTCTTCCAGCTTTCCCTCCTTATTTCGTGGCTAGCTCTTCAACTTCCTTCTAGGATCATCTTTCCTTATCTAACCAGTAACTGCTGGAGCTATTCTAGGTTTGTTTCTGAGCCTTTGTTCTCTCTTCATTAGATATTCTCTCCCAGGGCATTAATATCCTTTGGATTTACATGAGGGAGCACCAACAAATTTATTGCTTCAAGTAAGTGTTTTCTTGGATTTTTCAGACACACACACAATGATTCAATATAATGAAAACTTATCTCATAGTTTTCCTTCTGCATACCAAGTGTGCTGGACAGACTCTAGCGTGGCTCACTGATCTTTGCTTCTTTGTGGCCATGCCCTTCTACAATTTCCTCCCCTCATGCATGGTTAAGGTTTGGTTCTAATCAAAGTGATAGAACGTTCATGATCCCGTGTGCATGTTTGTTATACAAGATGCAGCATCCATCTTGCAAGGAAATTATCTTTCCCTGCTGCCTTTCAGGAAGCAAGCAGCCTTTTGGAAAGGGCTACATGGTTACTGAGGTTGGCCTCCAACTAACAACCAACAAAAAATGGAGGCCCTCCATCTGATAGATCAAGAGAAACTATATGCTGCCCACAACCACTAAGCTTGGAAGCAGATTCCTTCTTTTAAAAACAAAACAAAACACCTTTTTAAATTTTATTTTATTACTTTCAGGTGTACAAAAAAATGTAATAGTTAAACACTTATTATTTATATCCCTCACACAGTGATAACCCCCTCCCCCCATCTACTACCCCTCTGACATCGCATATAGCCATAACATTTCCATTACCTCTATTCCTAATGCTGTACTCCACTTCTTGCAGCTGTATATATACATATATATAAACTTGTAGCTGACATTCATTATTGTTCATCTTCAGCATCAGGTGTACAATGCAGTGATCAGGCATCTACATCTTCCCTGAGGTGGTCTCCCTAATGAGACAAGTGTCCATCAGATACCCTACAAAATCTTTACATTATTGATTACATTCCCCAAATTGACTTTTGTATCCCCATGGCAATCTTGTGGTTACCAATTGTGCTTTCTAATCCCCTCACCTTCTGCCTTATCCACACATCCCCCATCTAGCGACCCTCAGTTTTTCTTCTATGTCTCTGACAATGCAGTACTTCACAGCCATAAAGAAGAATGAAATCTTACCATTCGCAACAATATGGGTGGACCTAGAGAACATTATGCTAAGTGAAATAAGTCAGACAGAGAAAGACTAGTACCATATGATCTCACTTATATGTGGAATCTAAAGAAAGGAATAAATGAATGAACTAATCAGCAAATTCCCTCTTAGTTTAGCCTGAGATGATACTGCAGCCCCAGCTAACACTTTGATTGTATCTATGTGTGTCCTTAATGTAGAAGACCCAGCTATACTGTGACAAAATTATTGACACACAAAAATAATAAATAAAATGTGAAATAATAAATGCATCTTGTTGTAAGATACCAAGTTTCTGTGATAGGTAGATGTTATGCAATCACTAACTATTCTGCCAAATGTCTGTCCTTCAGTCAGCATGCCCTTTCCCAACAATTATGCAAGGCAGAAAGAGACCTGCGGTGTGTCCCTATGATCCTCCTCCTGCTCTCTTGGTATTTACTCTGTAATCTAAGTAGTATCTCGTCTGTCTGTCTCATCTCTATTGCTAGTAGGCCTGCGCCAAGCTCAGAACATTTGTGATCTTGATCTCACTTAATATTCAAACTGATGTATTCAGGACAGCTCCAGTTTAGCTCCACTCTTTTCTTTGCACTCAGAATATTCTTGACGTACAAATATGGTCATTTTTATTCCTCTTCCAAATATTTGTGGAATGGTTATCTTTCTTTAGTAAGAGTATAACCTTTAATTGTTTAAAGGCTTTGAAAACCTGGCTTTCATCACTTCTATAGTCTTACTGTATCATTCTCTCTTTTTCCAATGTGTGTTTGCTCATGTTTTCTACTCACTAGATGTAGCTTCCATTCTGCTTTTCCTACTTAAATACTACATGTCCATTTGATCTCATTTAAATGGTCACTTCCTCAAGAAAGCCTTGGTTGAATGCTCAGTCTAATAGGAACTTCAGAATATCAAGTACCTCTTGACTGTGTGATATTTTACAATTGCCATTTTAAACATTTATCTTCATAATTATGTTATTAAAGATGTCTCCTTGATCAAACATATCAACTTACTCTTCCAGGGAGTCTTAGTTCACACTATAAAGGTATTATATAAATATACATTGAATAAATGAAGTGTGTAAATTCCCAACTAAATTTAATGATGAAACCCTCATTTCGAGTTGGAATAGTTTGCAAGACTAGGGCTCTGACAAATACATCTTGGGAAACATTGCATAGAATAATAAAGCTGAAAGGAAATTTTGGGGGTGAGTTCAATTCCTTCATTGAAGAGATGACAGACTGATACCCAGAGAATTGAAGTAAGTTGGCCTAATTCATGAAACAGGATACTGACCTGTTCTAGACTGAAACTATTAGGAACCTCGTGGCTTTTACTTTAGCTTTATTTCCATGATGTTATGAAATTAAAAATAAACTTATGTAATATTTTTTAGTTTCTGCTTTTTAAATGTTAGGCTTTTTCACATGTAATGAAACTTTCATGAATTAGGAAAAAGTAGGGGAAGCCTCTATGATCATAGTTTAAAAGAATTTCAATGGCAATTGAGGAGGTAGATGCATTATGAAAATATTTATCATAGGAAAAAAATCTTCATTTTGGCATATCTAGAATGATATGCAAATTATTTTTATTGAAATGGAAAGGACTTTCTCTCCCACCAAAGCCTGACATTCTATCTCAATCATACTACCGTTTTGCACAGAGTAGAAAATCAATTCTTTTTCCCTGTTTATTTTCACTTTTCAGCGTGACGGATGAATCTTGGTTAGTGGAGACTCCCATGAAATCTTTAGAATCAAAGTCCAAAAACATTCTCAAAACATATCCCTAGCAGCCCAGGGGATATTTGTAGCATTTAATGACAATCAAGTTGGAAAAATTTCAAGCTTCTAAATTATTTATACTATTAATTTCAGGGTCCTGATGCCAAATTGCTTAATTAAATATAGAGGTTATTTTAATCTTCTGGAAAATTGTTGAGTAGCTGTTTGAAAAAAATCACTGGCCCTAATGACAGTTCAAGATCATTAGATAACTGTGCCATTCATTGTTTTCACTTGGCTGTGCTGACCTGTTCTGAGTTCTGAAACCAACTGGGCATGTTTTCATCAATCTCATTTGATTTATGCAAAGATCATTATGGATTTAGGAGCAGATGGGATGCCTATAACATCCAAATATATCTGATATTCTGGCTATATCTACTTTCATTATGTCTAATTATATTAGTTGAAAGGAGGAGAAATTTTAGAAAAATATGTTTTTCTAATCTATGTATATACACGCACACAAATATAGACATTTATACATATATAACATTACATATAAATGATAGTGTTATGTAATAGCCACCATTATCTCCTAAATTTTTAAATATTTATTTTCATATGAATATTGCAATTGCTTCAGGTTTAGCCATTTTGAGTAAAATGCCTGCAAGAATCTTATTTCTGTCTCCCAAAGACTATGAATGGCAGATGCAGGCTGTAGTAAGTGAGGGATATGTGGTCAATACTCACTGAGAATTTTAGGAACATAATTTTATTTGCAGATTACCTTGGATTGTGCTTTGAAAGTGAGTTTTGAATAATAGAACAATAAAAAACATCCTTACTGGCACCAAATAATGGAGAATTTTTTTGTAATTATGAAATGCATGGTGAAATGGGAAGATTACATTTTTCATTGAATAATATTCTGCATTATTAAAAACCTTTCATGTGAATGCCAGAATCATCTGAAGGAAGCAGATGTCTTTGTGTTTCCTGTCCACTGTGGCTAGTGGGGTTTCTCTCAGAAAAAAAATGTTTTTTATGCACTTCTTGTATTTTATCAGGGGATTTCAAGTTTTTCCAAGTTTGTAAAAGTATGGTAATCAAACAGCATTTATTTGTACATTTAAAAAATATTTTTGTTTGACTTGGAAGGGTAATTTACATTGAAATAGCTCAATAGAGAGCTCTGCAAAGCATTTTACCCATGAATTTCAATAAGGTTTCACTCTATAGTAAAAAGAAGCTAATGGTTTAGCTCATGTGGGTTCACTGGTAAATTCTACCAAGCATTTATGGAAGATATTATATCAATTCTTTACAATTTTTTTCAGAAGATAGACATGGAGAGATTACTTTCTAACTCATTTTATGAAAGTAATACTATTACCTTAATACCAAAACCAGACTGGGCCGTTAAAAGAAAGAAAAACTACAGACCAACATCTCTCATGAGCATAGATGCAAACATCCTCAAAAGACAAATAGCAAATCAAACCCAACAGTGTATAAAAAAAATACTCCAGGACCAAATGGGATTTATTCCAGATATGCAAGCGTAGTTCAACATTCAACAATCAATTAATGTAATCTATCACAATCAATTGGCTAACAATGAAAAATCATAGCTCCAAATCAATAGACACAGAAAAAGTATCTGACAAAGTCACACACCTTTCATGATACAACCTCTCAGCAAACTAAAAATAGAAAGGAACTTCCTGAACTTATAAAGAACATCTATAAAAATCCTACAGTTAACATCATACATAATGGTGAGAAACCAAATGTTTTTTGAGTAAGACCAAAAACAAGACAAAAATGTTTCCTCTTACCATTTCTTTTTAATATTTAATTGGCAGGCCTTGCTAAGGTGACAAGAAAAGAAAAGGAAGTAAGAGATATACAGTCTGGGGAATAAAAAAATGAAACTTTTTATTTGCAGATTAAATAACTGTCTATGTAGGAAATCACAGAGTCAACAAACAAACAAACAAACAAACAAATCACAAAATTCCTGGAACTAATAAATGATTGCAGAAAGATTTCAGGATATAAGTTTGATATACAAAAATCAACTGCTTTTCTATACACGACAATAAACAATTGAAATTTGAAATTAAAAACAATACATCTCTATTAGTACTAAAAAATAAAATAGGTATAAAACTAACAAAATATGCATAAGATCTATATAAGGAAACCTACAAAACTTATAAAAGAAATCAAAAAACTAATTAAATGGAAAGGTACTGTATTGTGCCATGTATAATGGAGACTTTTTTGCCGAAATTTGTGATTGAAAATAAGGATGCTCATTATACATGGGTAGTACTAATTGTGTACCTATATAAATGTTTTTAATTCTTTTATTTATGCTTATGAGTTAAAAGTGCAACTCTAGAAATCAATAACAATATTCATATGCAAAATAATACACTGGAATATGATAATCAGTTTTGTTGAACTTATGATGAACTTGCAACAATGAAGAGTTCTTGGCCTTTTATGATGCTTAAATATATAAATTTGTTACCAGTACATAACGTTTCTTGTACCTTGTATCTGTTATTGTGATTTGTAATTATTTGTTACATAAAATTTCTTGTACTGTAATATGTTAAAAAATAAATGTTAAAATTCCTTTATAATACAACAAAAAAGTACCTAAATGTAAACAAATGAAAAGTTGAATTAAAAAATTAAAATGAAATTTGGGCCCAAAATATGATTGCACATTAAACAGGGCAAAATGTGGTATTTCATGTTCATGGATAGAAAGACTTATTGTTGACATGGTGTCAGCTCCTCCCAACTTGATCTACAGATTCAATCTAATCCTAATCAAAATCTTAGCATAATATCTTGTGGCTATCAACAGTTTGTATAGAGCGGTGAACAACCCAGAGTAGCCAACACAATATGGCAAGAGAAGAACAAAGTTGGAAGACTGGTACTCCCCGACTTCAAGTCTTACTATACTGTGGTATTGGCAAAAGAATAGAAAATAAATCAATTTAACAGAATATAGAGTCCAGAAATAGGACCACACAATTGTAATCAACTGATCTTTGAGAAAGTAGTAAAGGTAATACATTTCAACAAATGGTGCTGGAACAACTGGACATCCACATGCAATAAAATGAATCTAGACACAGAATCTGCACCCTTCCAAAATGAATCTACACCCTTCCAAAATGAATCTACACCCTTCCAAAAAAACTAATTCAAAATGCTTCACAGACCTATATGCAAAATGCAAAACTATAAAACTCCTAGAAGATAACATAGGAGTAAATCTAGACGACCTGGGGTTTAGTGATGACTCTTTAGATACAACACGGAGGGCATGGTCCATGAAAGAAAGACTTGAATAACGGGGCTTCAGTAAAATGAAAGACTTCTGCTCTGTGAAGACACTGTCAAGAGAATGAGAAGACAAGCCATAGACTGGGAGAAAATATTTCTAAAAGACACATGTAATAAATTACTGTAATCAAAATGTAGAAAGAACTCCTAAAACTCAGCAAGAAAACAAAAATCTGGTTTTAAAATGGGCAAAAGATCTGAACAAACACCTCACCAAAAATGATATACAAATGATAATTAACCATATGAAAAGATAATTAACCTTATACATCATTCAGAAAAGACAAATTAAAACAATAATAAGAAAGCACTACTCATCTCTTGGAACAGCTAAAACTGAAAATATCGACAATGTCACGAGCTGACAAATAAGGGGAACAACAGAAATGCTCATTTATTTCTGCGACCCTAAAACTGCTCTAAAGAAATCGTATTAATTGTTTTAAAAAAGCAAGTAGTTTTCTTTTTTTCTCTCTCTCTGCTGAAGTAGAGGACAGACTAAAACATTTTGATAATCACAACTTCAGTGCATTGCACTTTTTTATATATAAAATTGTGCTTTTGGTAATCTAGCACCAACTTGTTGGCATTTCCCTTTATACGAGTTGGTCCTGTCCTGTTAATCTATGTTCATGAACCCTCATTTGCTAATATTAACTTCACCTCTACACTATATCCAATATATCTCTATGAAAATATAATGTTTACTTGAAACCTAAAATTACCTAGCATAAAGAGGTAGTGGTATGTATAATTATTGAGACTGCTGTATCTTTTCTTCTTCTGGGCTAATTTTTGTTAAGCCTATTCCACTGTCCAAAAATCTTAATGGTTATTGAGAAAACCAGATCATATCTCCTTTCATGACTGATATTCAGGTTCCATAACTTTTCTCTCAGTTTCTAGAAGTGAACAATTGAATAAGTGCCTAATATAGTATTCTAAATTTTGACCAAAGCATTTAAAATGATTTCCTTCTTTAACAAATTTTGAGACCTTTGTTTTATGAGTAGAATGACAGTGATTTTAGAATGCATGGCCTTCATGTTAAACATCTGTACAGATGAATGTATCTAAAATACTCACTTTATGCAGGTGGGAATTACGAAGTGGGGCCAACTGGAGAGGACAAACTTTTCATTCCAAATCTTTGTGTAAATTATCACTTCTGTATAACAGCTGAGCCTGCAGAACAAAAATGAGTCAGTCAGATGTTTATTTCATGAAACATGATTATAGAAAATGCACCTGCTACACATAGGCATGACTTTTTAAGGAAATTTGCTTGTTTCCACATCTAATATAAATTATGCAAGGCATTCTTGGAGCATAGTTTTGGTGAAGTAGTCAGTTTGATTTTTACATTCATCGGCCATCTAAAGTAGAATATGCAACCCAGGGATGATTAAAGATTTAATAGATAATACATATATAATAAGAGACATCATGAATAAATTATATCCCAAAGTGTAAACACAGTTCACAGAAAATGAAGGCATCTGAAAGAATATACACCTTACGGAGAGACAAGAGCCTGTAGTGGTTATAAGCATGGAATCTGGAGCCCACCTACTGGAATCTAACTAACTATTAGTAAGACTTTTACTTATTAACTCTGTGGACTTGGGAAGTCACTTAACTTCTCTGTTCCTAAATTTCACTTGTAAAACAAGGATAATGATGTTTTTTGTCTATTTTAAAAGTTAATGATGGGAATTAAATACCAGGCTAATACCTGCCTGGCTTGGTAAGCTGTCATGATGATGATGACGTTGGTGACAATGATGACAATGACTGTTACTTAGGGTAAATCACTGATATCTGAGGCGCATTATTTGTCACTTAGAGTTAGTTCTGAGGTAGCTGCTTTCAGAAACACCATCGGTATGTTTACAAGTAAAGTAAAACTTGATTAATTTAGGCAAGAAGAAAAAGTCTGAATTAATGTGTCTGATAAAGCACTGTTTTATTTCTTTCAATTATCCATTTTTAGTATGTACTTTAATTCACACAGGACACACAAACAAATCAGTTTCATTCCTTCCTTTCCCAAATGTATTTAAAGGAAGCACTGGTGTAAAGTGAAGAATAATCAGACAGATCTGGTATGTTATTTCTGCTCCACTATTTTGACAAGTGTTTTAAAAGATTTCTGAGTCTATATCCACATATATAAGTTACTATAGGAAATAAATGAGACAGCCTGTGTACAACACTTAACCTGGTGTTCCTTAAGCTGGTTCCTTCTGAGGAAGTTCTGAGGGAATGAGCTTTATTTTAAAAAGTACAAAATAATTATTTACATTAGTATGAGAATTTGGGGAGTTTGGAAGTTTATGCATATTTTCTTAAAGATATTAAACATAGAATTAGAATTACCCCTATTATATTGCGATAAGATTTTAGTACATATATTTATTTATCCTATCCTGACAGCAAACACAAATTTTCTTTATCAGGGGCAGACCAGTTATAGTCATGTGCTACATAACAAAATTTTGGACAATAACGAACTGTATATATGATGGTGGTCCCGAAAGATTATAATGGAGCTGAAAAATGTCTATTGGCTAAATAAATTTAGTGCAGAGTGTTTATAAAGTCTATAGTCATGTACAATAAAGACCTGGGCCTTCACATCCACTCCCCATTCACTCACTGACTCACCCAGAGCAAATTCCAGTCCTGTCAGCTCCATTCATGGTAAGTGTACACACTTACTATGGTATACAGGGTATACCATTTTTTATCTTTCATACCATATTTTTACTGTATCTTTTCTATGTTTAGATACACAAGTACTTACCATTGTGTTACAATTGCCTACAGTATTCAGTCCTGTAACCTGCTGTACAGGCTTGTAGCCTAGGAGTAATAGGCTATCCCATGTAGCCTAGGTGTATAGAAGGCTGTACCATCTAGGTGTGTATAAGTGCACCGTATGACATTCACAAAGTGACGAAAGGACCTAATAATGCATTTCTCAGAATGTATCCCATCATAAATGGGCACATTATTGTTTTTACTACTAACAGAAACTGTTAGCATTGGTTCCCTAGCTCCATTTTTCCACCAAATGACAGTGCAAATGTCATCAGTGCAAATGTCATCAATGTACTACAGGCGAAAAATACTGAAAATATGACTTTCAGATCTTTTCTAGGAATGGTTGCACAGATGTCTTTCTTCTTCCTGAGAGACGCCCTGGGATCTTTGCTTTCTAATCACACCATTTATGGAAAGAGAAGAGGAAGATCTTCAGATTGTTACAAGCATTTGTAATGTAAACTGTGTCCATGTTTTTGTTTTCTCCCCTTACCTTTTAAAATGTAAACAAATGTCTCCAGGGAAAATAAACTGGTAAATATGTCTGGGGTAAATGACCATCTTGTACCTCTAAGATTTGTTTGCCATCTATTCATCTTTTAATCCAGGTTGCCAGTAATTTTCAAAAAGCTTTGACTATGTATTACCATGAAAATATCTACTTTGTTTCCTGATATAGCACGTGCTCAGTAATGGCTGACTAATTGGAGAACTGAAGACTTGGATGGATACCTTGTGATACTGCAGAATAAATGAAGAGCATGATGTCTCTATACATGGATAAGGCTTTTCTCTACCTGGACCCACCCTGTCCCGATAATGGCATTTTCTACCAATGCTCCATCCATTCCATATTCCACCCACACTGAGCTTCCGAACTTTTCATCGTTCAATATTTTGAACCCTATGATCTCTTGTTTTTCTCATTTCTCTGAGCCAGGCAATGTCACATTTCCTTTTCAATCCAGCTCACGGCTTATTTCTTCTGTGAATTCCTTTCAGATTTTTCCAGGATAAATTTGTTGGTTTTCCTTTGTTCTCCCACAGCATTCTGTTTCTAGTGGTGCATCTTTGGACAGAATATGGTACCATGACCTATTACAAACTACCAATACTTTTCCAGTTTAAAGTTAAAATTTTTACTCATGAAGTATACAACAAATGAAGAAAAGAATGCCTTTCTCTCAGAGGATACGTGTGAATTTCAAATAATTGTTTTACTACTTGAGTAAATTCACTGGCATTGATAGGCAAGTTGTACACAATCTTTGAAAAAGCTCAATGGAACAATCAGAATTGTGTGTTATAAATGGATAATAATAAAGGGGCTGAAGCTAGAAATCAGGAAAAAAGGAGAAAAAAAAGAAACAGCTAAGTGATAGTGTAAAAGGCCCATTTCTTTCTTGATAATATGGCTTTAATAACTTTTTAATTCTTGCCAGTTGACATCATGTTCTTCTAAATTTTCTTGCATTATATTATTACAAAAATAGATAAATAAACCAATAAAGCAGAATAGAGAGTCCAGAAATAGACCAAAACACAAAAAGTCACATGATTTGTGTCAAAAGCACCAATACAATTCAGTGGGTAAGAGAATAGTTTTAAATTTAAAAGTCTGGCCAACTAAATATTTAAAAGGAAAAAATTATTCCTGACAACTCTCGTAACAAGCAAAAAATAATTTGAAAAAGATCATGAATATACGAGGTCTGATAACTAAATTTGTGAACTTGTTGCAATGATGTTGCTAACCTTTTTTGATCTCAGAGGGATCAATCATTATAAATTTGTACCAACTGGACAAACAGTTAACCAAGTTGACTATTGGGAAGTGCTGAAAAGGCTGTGTGAAAAAGTTAGATGTATGGTGCCAGGTGGGTACTAGATTTACTGGGGAGATCACTTGCTAAGGTATATAAATCTAATCACTATGTGGTACACCTGAAACTAATAGAATATTGTATGTCAACTACAATTGAAAAATAAATTTTTAAAAATGGGAAAAAATTAGACGACCTGAACTTTTCGCCAATTCATGGCTCTTACATCATGACAATGCACCAGCTCACAGGGCACTGTCTGTGAGGGAGTTTTAAGCCAGTAAACAAATAACCGTATTGGAACACCCTCCCACTCACCTGATCTTGCTCCCAATGACTTCTTTCTTTACTCGAAGATAAAGGAAATATTGAAAGGAAGACATTTTGATGACATTCAGGACATCAAGGGTAATACAATGACACCTCTGATGGCCATTCCAGAAAAAGAGTTCCAAAATTGCGTTGAGAGGTGGACTAGGCACTGGCATCGGTGCACAGCTTCCCAAGGGGAGTCCTTCGAATGTGACCATAGTGATATTTAGCAATGAGTTATGTAGCACTTTTTCTAGGATGAGTTCGCGAACTTAATTGGCAGACCTTGTAAATGCCCCACTAAATTTGTTTTTAAACAGCTTCTAGATGAGAGCATGGGATATCTTCATGATCTTAGGTTAGGTGAGGCACAAAGGATGCATATAGTACTAACTTTTAAAAAGTATTTGTAAACTAAACTTAAAAAATCAAATGGATACTTCACAAACGTCTCCAAATCATATGAGAAACTCAATATCACTAGCTGTCAGGACAGCACAAATAAAATCCACAAATCATACTATCATACATCCATCAGAATGGTTGAAATGAAACAAAATCTGACTATACCAAGTATCGGGGTAGGATGTAGACCAACCAAACTGACATATATTTCTGGTAGGAGGCTAAATTGAAACAACTATTAGGAAAACTTTTTGGCAATATTTACTGAAGTTGACAATACTAACCTATAACCCAAAAATTCTATTCTGGATATATATTCAATGAAAATTGATGTTTATGACCAAGAAAAGACATGTAAAGTAATGCTCATAACAGCGATATTTGTGATAACATAAAAATTTTAAAGCAACCCACATGTCCATCAACAAAAATAAAAATTATGGCATATTTAAAAGAAAAAGAAACTACTGCTACAAACATCAGTATGACTAAATCACACAAACATAATAATTCTGATCACAAAAATGTGACAGAAAGAGTGTATGTTGAGTAATTCCATTTTAAAAATACGTGCATTTTTTTTTTCAGTTACAGTTGACATACAATACCATACGAGTTTGAGGTATACAACATAGTGATCACACATCCACTTAACTTATGAAGTGATCACCCTGACAAATCCAGCACCAAATCCAGCACCCAACACTATTGACTGTATTCCTTACGCTATACTTTATATCCCCATGACTATTCAGCAACTACCAATTTGTACTTCTTAATCCCTTCTCCTTGTTTACTCATCCTGCTACCCACCTCCCATCTGAAAATCATCAAAATGTTTTCTATATTTATGAGTTTCTTCCTGTTTTATTTGTTCTTTTATTTTATTCTTTAGATTCCACATATAAGTGAACTCACATGGCATTTATTTTTCCCTGTCTGACTTACCCCACTCAGCACAATACCCTCTAGGTCTATCCATGTCTTGTAGATGGCAACATTTCATTCTTTTTTATGGCTGAGTAATATTCCATTGTATATATGTACCACCACCTCTGTATCCATTCATCCATTGATGGACACGCAGGTTGCCTCCATATCTTGGTCATTGTAAATAATGTTGCAATGAACATATGGATGTACATGTCTCTTCGAAGTAGTGTTTTGGGTTTCTTTGGATAAATACCCAGGAGCGGAATTGCTGGGTCCTTCTTTGTCTCTCATTACAGACTTTGTTTTAAATTCTATTTTGTCTATTATAAGTAGCACTACCCCAGCTTTTTTGCTTATTTCCATTTTCATGAAATAACTCTTTCCATTTCTTTTCTTTCAGTCGTGTGTGTCTTTTGATGTGAAGTGAATCTCTTGCAGGCAGCATATGTAAGGGTCTTCTTTTCTTATCCGTTCAGCAACCATATGTCCTTTGATTGGAGCATTTATTCTACTTATATATAATTATTGATAGATATGTAGTTATTGGCATTTTATTATTCATATTTTTATCTTTTTCTTCTTCTTCTTTTTAAAGAAGTCCCTTTAACATTCTTCCAAAAATAAGGAAGCACAATGTCCATTTGATTTCTTTGAATTTTGATGTTACCATATTACTCAGGATATTATGCTGGCTTATTGGATGAACAAAAAACTGCCAGCTTTAAGTAGAACACAGAGCAGGGAATGCTATACAGAAGATCCAGGCAGCAGACTCTATGTTGATAGAGGTATGGGAAAAAATATAATTATTTATTTTGTAGCAAGTACCAGTCGGAGAATAACACAGACCTTTGAGTTTATGGAGCAAGGCCATTTCTTCTGCAGCATAGAATTGTTTGTCTTTTGACAAACAACTCCTGGCATGATGCTGGGACATGGTAGAGATGCTATGGCTTACTATGGGATACCAAATGCGTGCAGCTGGGACTGGCCATCATGAGCTGAGTCCTGTCAAATCCATCAAGTCATAATACTGGATGTATCCAACAACAAATCATAATAATATGGAAGTGATTCACTGGGAGCAGAGGATGAGCAAGACGAAACTGCACAAGATAGCTGTTGAGCAGGTGTCCTGAACACCCATAAATTTGCACAAAAAGCCCTCTCCCGCCTCATGGCTGTAACTTAATGCAGGATCTCCTACAGCCTAGTTGAAAGAAGAGGAAAATGCATACACATAGTTTAGGGCAGGGGTGTCCAAACTTTTTTCAATGTTTTTTACCAAGGGCCATATGCAGTAAAATACACAAACAGCCGGGCCACTCACTCGAAGTGAAGTGCGTATAGCCTCACCTGGTTTATTTAAGTAAACTAAATATATTTTTGGAATTTGCTGCGGGCCAATTAACAATGGATCATGGGCTGTAGTTGGCCTGCGGGCCGCAGTTTGGACACCCCTGGTTTAGGGCTACATCTTGGTTGTGGACACCAGCTGAAAATAGTTGGCAGGTTTACTACAACCTCATCCAAGAATGGATTTCGAAAACAGTGGGACAATCACCCATTATCAGATATTTGGGTAGGGGGAGGGGTCGCCCTTGGTCATGACTTTATGTACAAAGAAAAGTGGCTAAAGTTTAGAATACATATGGACTCAAGGGCACTGGTAAAGGACCTGGATAGTAAAACTGAACAATAAAAATAAAATAAAAAAACCTATGTAAATGAAGCTAAATACATATCAATCTGCCAACCTAATTACACAGAAAACAGAATTATTCAAGTGACCTTTGAACACAGTAACTTGACTTTAAATATTTCATGAATATATTCTAAGGGCATAAAAAAACTGCAAAGGAATTAGTTGTACTTAGTGAATTTATTAACAATATATTTATTTTAACTCTGAAACTACTTTTATATTTGATTGTATAAAGCATACATTAAATATTTAATATTATCAGTAATGAAGGTTTGCACAGTAATTGAGCAGAGATACAAATATCACACCTAAAAAGCTTTAAAAACCTATTATATGAAATTTAAATGTGAATTTTCAGCATGACCTCATGATATTAAATAGAGATACAAATATAAACACAGATTATTTAGCTCTGTCCACTGGGCAGAGCTTAGATGCAATATAACCCAGTACCATCTGGTACACAGATCTTTCCCCACTAAAGACGGAGAGCTCCTTGAAGAAAAGTTAGATTCTTTTTGACACCGGGAAAGATAAATGTGAGCTTGGGACACCTGGTGGCAGAAAGTAAGAAATTTCTCAAATACAAATGAGGTTGTTTCAAAAAGACGGGGCAAGTTTGAGTAACAGCTTTCCACCGGTAAACTTGAGACAGTCTGGACTTTTAACAAACATGTTCTATTAAAATTACCTATATATCCATATTGATATTCAAAAAGAGAAAGAGGAGGAAATGAAATGAAAGAATCAGAGAATCACTATTTTACAAACTGTGATAATTTGGGGAGGAAGGTGTTAAACCAGCTGTCTAATGATCCAGTTCTCCCCTGAATAAATGAATGTTGGGGGAAGAGGTGTGAAAAGTGGAGCAGGACTCCCTGGGAGAGAAGACAGGTAACTCAATCTAATCTCCTAATAAACATACTAATAACTGGATTTTCCTCTAATGCTGCAAGTCTGATATTTCATTGCTGAAATTACTTTTCTTTTTTTACATTTATTAAACAATTGTAAACATTTCACTGTAAAAATCTATAGCTTCGTAAACAAACATTTTGTAAATAGAATGCAAACTACTGTGAAAAATAATAGTACAATTATTTACATGTAAAACACAAATTTTGCACTCATTGAAAAGAAAAGTACGAAACACTTGCTAAAGAAGAAATTTTCCATTAAAAAACTTATGCATTTTGCAAATGGCCTCACAAGCCCTTAAGGCACAGCTATGGAGAGCTTCCTGCTAAAAATATGTACACAACTTTTAATATGGTTCTGTAAGTCTGTTGTAAAACCACATGAACATTGTCAAGAATAAAGTCACATGCCATATTCCAAACCAATTCCACTGACTGCTGCATCCACCTTTTCATGTATTTTACAACTAGATCCAGTTTTTCCAAATCTTTTTTCTCTATTTAGTACATTATGTATAAACTCTACTCTGATATGATACTACCTTGATGTAGAAAGTCACTAAAGTGTATCTATAACAAACTTGAGATGCCTTATTGTAGTATATACAATATCTTATGTATATAAAATATCTTATGTCTAATTAATTCCTTACTAAGTATGTCCAAAAAAGGATATATAAAGGGGAATTATCGTATTTTATCCTTTCTCAGACTTTCTGTTCATGGCTAGCGTTTACCAAAGTAGCATTTGACTGCCAACACAGATTTTTGCTACCTCCTCATTTTCAGCAAGAGGATGTTTCAATCTCCTTGACATCTTTTGCAAAATTCTACCAGAGATACTTTTCCATCTACATTGGATCCTTTTCCCAGTAGACACATAGGACTCGGAAATGCCTACTGACTTGAAGGCATGTAAGCCTCCCTGAAGGGTTAATGCATTCTGATTGTCTCCTGACCCTTGTAAACGGTTGTTTGGCACCTGTCCTTAATGAGTGGACAACTGTGTAGCTTTGTCTGAAAAACAATCATCTTGTAAAACCAGCTAATTTTAAAAATAGCAAGAAATTACACACACTTTGGATAACTTTTTGATAATGGCTCCTAAAAATATGTTCCTATCCTATGACTCAGAAATTCTGTCCCTAGTTGTATACTCAAAAGAATTGAATGTAAACATCTACTAAAAGTTATGTACAAGAAGGTTTATAACAGCTTTATTCCTCATTATCCAGATTCAAAACAACCAAGCTGCCTACATACAATAGAATAGATATATAAATTGTGGTAAATTCATACAATTGAACATATGCACCACCACCAACAACAACAACAAAAAAGCAATTGCTGCTACACACAAATCATGGATGAAACTCAGTCATAATGATGAACAAAATAAGCCAACACAAAAATTGTATCTATCTTATTCCATTTATAAGAAATCAAAGAGACAAAATGAATCTATGTTGATAGAAGTTGGAAATAGTGGTTTTCTCTGAGATCTATGACTGGGAAAGGGCACAATGGATCTTTCTCGTATGTTGGGAATGATCTAGGAAGTTACTATACATCACACTGAGTTATTCACTTTGTGCCCTCTGGTTTTTTATACCTCAATTTAAAAACATAAAAGTAGCAGAATGGACTCACGTGTGGAACTGAGAATCCTTTGTTGATTAAGAATCCTCAAAAATTCTCTGTTCACATTAAAAAAAAAAAAGAAACAATTTCATGTTTGGTTTAAACCTTTAGTGAAAGCCCAAATTAAAATATTTTAATATTGACCTTTATGTGTCCTATTGTTTTACAAATAGGGTAGCTTTAATCTTTTGGTAAAATCTGAAAAAAATATGTTGTAAAAAATGAATTTAAGTTTCGCTTAGCTCAAATAGTACATAGCAAGCAGTGATTTTGGAGCAGGAGAAAACAGAAAGAAAATAAATAAAAACTGATGACTCACTGAATAAATTATCTGCCCTTTCATCTTCTGAAACTATAATTTTGACAATGAGCATAGAATGTGAACACAGATATATTTAAGATGTTGCTAAAGCATTTTTAAAAAGTGTCGTTTAATAGTTAACTCGTTGAGTGATGTTTGCTTCAATTTAGAGGTGTCCTTAGTCTCAAATGAAACTCATCATTGTCTATTAGTGAATACCTGCTATCTTGGAGACCCTAGGGAAGGACAAAGTCACCATTGCTAGAAAAATGACTTTCTGTAGGGAAGCTTTCCAGGCTTAAGTGCTGTCCTTCTGTCTCGAGAGATCACTAAAGCAACCAATTTCTTGTGCTCAAATGATTCTAGACATTTTATTGCACGACGTTATAGCTGCTTTTGAGCCTTAATGTTTTCCCAGGGGTGATGGGAAGAGGCTGCCCGTGCTTAGGCTTTGAAACCCCTTTAGACTCTGACTTGCATTAATGGAATGAGTCTTCCCAACATTTATGTTATGTTGCACCTATTCTTATAAGATTCCTATAAAAATCCAGTACTAACTCTTTATGTGAACTTTATTTTAAAGGCAAATAGATCAACTCAGTCAAAGTCTTGTTATTGAGATCTACAATGTGAAATCTAAGAAATGTGCACATCATCACTTTTAAATTTGCCCTATGAATTAAGAATGAAATTATTAGGCTCCTGGTTCTGTACCAGCAACTGTTGTTCACTTTGTCTGTGTAATCTACTCTGAAAGCAAGAGTAGGTCTCACAAACCAATATTTTGTATAAAATAACATTAAGAAAACATCTAGTGAGATACCATTGCATAATCATCTCAGTATTTCATTTATCTGAACTTTGTTTTATAAAGTAAGTAAATTATTTTCTTCATGGAAGTTCACAGAGACATAGAATTTCCTTTTCCCTTTACTTTAATTTTTTTTTTTTTTGAGTTTTTCTTCTAGAAGCAGAGATGTTTCTGGAGGAAGGCACTAAATCAAGCTGTTAGCTCTGCCCCATTATTTTATACACTTCAGACTGCAACTGGAAATACCTACAGAGAAATTTATATGGTAGCATTAAATAACTTCAGATTCAATGTGTTTCTTCAAGGATGAATGAAGTGTTCATGTACAGTTTATACTTAATAGTCATGCAGTAGCAAATTGAAGATACTTAGAGGATGAAAGAGGGCTGAGACCTCTAGTTTTCAGTACTTGTACTGGAAATCTCAGTAATGACCAAAATGTTCTACTAAATGTGCTGCTTTTTATGGCCTAATTTTTCTGGGATTTGTATTGATCAAAAGTATTTTGGTAGCTAAAACTGAACAAAAAAAAATAATGCTCAAATTCTTACATGCAGCCAAATAATGTACTGGTGTAATAAATAAAAACCAAGAAAAAGAATCCTTAGGAAAGCACATAAAATATAGTATTATAAAATATTAACTCCCCTGTAGATAGCCAGTAGCATATGAGCAATATTAAAACAGAGAGTTTGAAGCTATGAATGGCCAAACATTAATTCAGTTCCTACCAATGTATCCCAAGGGACAGCTCCAGGGTCTGATAGTGATTTATTTTAAAATAATGTCATGTCCTCACAACTGACCTTCATACTTGGCTCAAATTACATAAGGAAGGAGAATGCTTGGAAGAAATATTTTTGAAAAAATGGTCATCTTTGCAGAATCTTCCGGATGCCAACCTTCTAAACCAGCACTGTGATTTTAAAATGGCCTATGAATCGATTGTAAGATCTGTATTGTGATTTGCTATATAGTAACCAGTGAGTATATATATTTTTTAAATGCATGACTGAAAGTTTCTGAGTTCATACCGGCACTTGATTAATTCTGCAAATACTTTGTAAGTATAAAAGTCAGGAGTACAAATAAAACGCTTATGAAGTCTGTAGTATAAATAAAACCCTTTCTCCTACAGTGTACAAGGGCAATTTATGTCACCCAAACATTTTTAAAACTCATGGCACATTGAATTTATGAAGTAAATGTATTTATTTTGATAGGAAAGAATATCCTCATGGGGAAGCAGAAGGGAAGTATTTTATCACTGTGTGTAAATGGAAATATGGATGATCTGTATTGCGATTTGCTATATGGGCTCTTTCAAATGTTTTGAAGTTTAAACTCAAATCCTAATGCTATTTCCAATGGCAGCCACTTGTGTGGCTGAAATCAATATTAGACTTTCTGAAAATACAGTAGGACGAGGCCTCACTGAAAAATCTGTGTATCAATACTTGCTTGAATTTCACTAATATCTGTGTCTTAGCTCCCACTTAGAGTTCTAATTTCCATGTGGTCTTTGTAAAGTCCAATAAGCCTGTATGTAACAGAGTAAATTTTTTTAAAGCATTAACCCGAATATCATTATTTGCAAAACTTTAGTCAAAATTATTAAAATCAACGTTAGGAAGAATTTAAACTTATGAAAAATAGGCTATCATACAATGCTTAACATTATTAATTGTGTTGTACACATACATTTATAGAAAAATAAATTAGCGTATCTGTTACATATGGACTGGCACTTTTATTTTGATTATCTAAGATATTAATTAAATCTTTCAAATAAAACTTCTAGCATGCCTATAGTGTTAAATTCCCACTATGCAGAATGTATAGTAACTTAATCTAGACCGCAAAAGTTTTCCTTTGATTTTTTCATGTAATGATAACTGAGAGCAAAACATGCAGATGAATAACGTGGCTGTTTAGTACATGAGAAAGAATGCATTATTGTGAGAATTTTAGGTTTGTTTGCATACAAGAAGTATTCATGAGCTGGTCAAGATGGCAGAGTAGGTAAATGCTGTGCTCAACTCCTCCCACGACCTTATCAAAATCACAACTAAACTACAAAACAACCGTCATTGAGAATCACCAGAAATCTTGCTGAAACCCTAAAACTAAGGACATGCAGAAGAAGCCTGGAATGGGCTGGTCTCACACATGGGTGTGCACATTAAAAATTAGGGACAATATCTCAGTTGCAGAGGTCCCCCCTGAGAAGCAAGGGGTCTCAGCCCCATCCAGCCAGGGTCCAGTGTCAGGGAGAAAAGTCCCCATAAATTCTGGCTGTGAAAACCAGCGGAGATCGTGACTGAGTGAGACAGAGGGTGACTGAACTTCCAGGCATTCCTCTTAAAGGGACCACACATGAACTTACTGACAGAATCACTGGCTCTGAGCTCCAGTTCGGGGGCAGCAGCTGGACAGACAACAGGGTCACAGCAGGGGGGCATGAAACTGAGTTGTCAGGACAAGGGCTGTAGGGTCAGCTTTCTTCTGGATGGAGGAGCTGATGGAAAACCAACGTTTCTTTGTTGATCCTTCCTTCCCCCTTCCCGGTGTGCAGAGGCAGGTGGCAGCTGAGTCCATCAGTTGGCTGACAGCGTTCCTTTGCCATGCCTGGATGATTGTGAGACCACACCCCACACAACAAACCAGCTGCCATGGCTCCTGCTGCAGACTTTCCTAGACTCTCGAAGGTTCATGGAACCCTGACAAGCAGCATCTGGCTTCAGCAGGTCCCGAGCCACTGGCTGAGCTGCCCTAAGCTGGCACTAGCAACAGCCAGCCTTGGTTCTCAGCTTGGCCTCTTGAGGCACCTCCAAGTAGGGCCATCTGTGGATGGCTTTGTGGCTCCTGACAGGGGGCCCTGGATGGGGCACAGCTGTGGATGAACTTGACCAGCACCTGGGGCCAGCTTCAAAAAAAGTTGGAGCATCACCCAGCCCCCTCTAAAGATGACAAACCCCAGGGACAAAGTGGGAAGGCACCAGAGCCCTGCTGAAGCAGAATCTGCTCTGTTGGGTCAGCCCCAACACCACCACAATTCCTCCACTATAGTCACAGCCAATCCTCACAACCAATAAGCCTGAGGGTCAATTCCTCCCATTGACATGCAAACAAGCAACCAAAGCTTAGCTACAAGAGAAGGGTAAACACAACCCTAACAAGGGATACACCTGAAGTGCGTGGTTCAGGTGACCAAGGAGACTGCACCACTGAGCCCCACAGCATACCAACTACATAATTCTACTCTACTAAGACTGGGAGACATAGCAGCCTTCCCTAATACACAGAAACTAACAGAGGGATGCAGCCAAAATGGGGAGATAAAGAAACATGTCCCAAATAAAAGAATAGAACAAAGCTCTAGAAAAAAAAACTAAACAAAATGGAGTCAAGCAATGTACCAGACACAGAGTTCCAAACACTGGTTATAAGGATGCTCACTGGTCTCAGGGAGGACTTCAACAAAGAAATAGGAAACATAAAAATGGAGATAGAAACCATGAAAAAGAACCAGTTAGAAATAAAGACTACAATAACTGAAATGAAGAATATGTTAGAGGGAATCAACAGTAGATTAGATGAAGCAGAGAACGGAATCAGTGATTTAGAAGGTAAGGTAGCAGAAAGCACCCAATCAGAAGAGCAAAAACAAAAAAGAATCCAAAAAAATGAGGAGAGTTTAAGGGGCCTCTGGGACAACATCAAGCATACCAACAACCACATCATAGGAATACCAGAGTAGAAGAGAGAGAGCAAAGAATTGAAAATATATTTGAATAAATAATGACTGAAAACTTTCCTAACCTGGCAAGCAAAATAAATATACAAGGCAAGGAAGCATAGAGAGCCCCAAAAAAGATTAACCCAAAGAAGCCCACACTAAGACACATCATAATAAAATGCCAAAAGTTAAATACAAAGAGAGAATCTTAAAAGCAGCAAGAACAGAACAGTCAGCTACCTACAAGGGAGTTCCCATATGACTATCAGCTAATTTGCAGGAAGGACAAAAAAAAAAAAAAAAAAGATTGGCAGGTATATTCAAAGTGATGAAAAACAAGGACCTAAGAGCAAGATTACTCTAACCAGCAAGGCCATCATTCAGAATCGAAGGACAGATGAAGAGTTTCCCAGACAGGAAAAAGCTAAAGGAGTTCCTCACCACCAAACCAGTATTACAAGGAATCTTAGAGGGACTTCATTACGATAAAAAAAGAAATATACCAAAAATATGAATAATAAAATGACGATAACTACATATCTAACTATCAACACTTACTTTAAATGTAAATGAATTAAATGCTCCAATCAAAAGATAGGGTGGCTGAATGGATAAGAAAACAAGACTTTCCATATGCTGCCTACAAGAGACTCACTTCAGATCACAAGACACACACAGACCTAAAGTAAAGGGATGGAAAAGTTATTTCATGAAAATGGAAACAAACAAAAAAGGCTGGGGTAGCACTACTTACACCAGACAAAATAGACTTTAAAACAAAAACCATAACAAGAGACAAATACCCACTTCTGGGTATTTATTGAAGAAACCCAAAACTCTACTTAAAGGGGACGTGCTCATCCATATGTTCATTGCAGCATTGTTTCCTATGGCCAAGATATGAAAGTAACCTTGATGTCCATCAATGGATGAATGGATAAAGAGTAGGTGGTACATACAGTGTTTTACCGAAAGTAAGACTGGGTCTTGTATTATTTTTTGCTCCAAAAGACACATTAGGGCTTGTTTTCAGGGGATGTCATCCTGAAAAATCATACTAGAGCTTATTTTCTGATTAGGTTGTATTTTCAGGGAAACACGGTATATACGAGGACTGACAATTAAGTTCACGAACTCACCCTAGAAAAAGTGCTACATACCTCATTGCTGAATATCACTATGGTCACCTTGGGAGTACTCCCCTTGGGAAGCTATGTACCAATGCAAGTGCCTCGTCCATCTTTCAAAGCAATTTTGGAACTCTTTTTCTGGAATGGCCATCAGAGCTGTCATCATATTACCCTTGATGTCCTGAATGTTGTCAAAATGTCTTCTTTTCGATATTTCCTTTATCTTTTGGGTAAAGACAGAAGTCATTGGGGGCCAGACCAGGTGAGTAGGGAGGGTCCAATACAGTTAGTTGTTTACTGGCTGAAAACTCCCTCATAGACAATGCCGTGTGAGCTGGTCCATTTTCATGGTGCAAGAGTCATGAATTGTTGGTGAAAAGTTCAGGTCATCTAATTTGTCACGCAGCGTTTTCAGCTCTTCCAAATAATAAACTTTGTTAACTCTGTCCAGTTAGTACAAATTCATAATGAATAATCCCTCTGATATCAAGAAAGTTTAGTACATCTTTGCAACAAGTTTGTGAACTTAATTGTCAGATCTTGTACAATGAAATATTACTCAGTCATAAAAGAGAATAAAGTCTTGCCATCTGCGACAACGTGGATGGACCTAGAGGGTACTATGCTGAGTGTAGTAAGTCAGGTAGCCAAATATAAATATCATATGATTTCACTGATAAGTGGAATGTAAAGAACAAACAAACAAACCAATGAAACAGAAACAAACTCATAGATACAGAGAACATCTTGATGGTTCCCAGATGGAGAAGGGATTAAGTACAAATGTGTTACTACACAGTAATGGGGATATAGGCTACAGCATAAGGAATATAGTCAGCAATATTGTAATAACTATATATTGTGTCAGATGGGTACTAGATCTATTGGGGTGTTAGAAGGGAGGGAGTGGTGGCACAGTGAAAAGGGGGAAGGGTTTAAGAAATACAAATTGGTTGTTATAAAATAGTCATGAGATGTAAAGTAAAGCATAAAGAATATAATCAATAATATGGTAATAAGTGTGTATAGTGCCAGGTGGGTATTGTTGAATAAATATGATGTACACTTGAAACTAATATAATATTTTGTTAGCTATATTTTAATAAAAATCTTTAAATTTTGTTTTAAAAATTATAAATGACTATTATCTATTTTTTACATCAGAACCAAATGAATTTCAAATGTGTAACATTTAGCATTTAGAACATTGCTTCCTATGTGTTACATGTTTTTTTAAAAAGATAAAATTACTTTTCTGACAATCATTATATGGATTATCCATATAATTAGTAAGATTTCATTGCATATAAAGATCTAATATACTGGACTTGATATATATGTTTTATATAATTCAAATTCTATAATAGCATACTTTAATACATATATATTAAAATAATTTGCCTATAAAAATCATGGGAAGAGTAGGAAAAGAATCATTGTTAATTTTCACAAGACAAAAGGAAAGCAGAACTTTTGGTACAAATATACCCCAAAAAAGCCATTTTAGTTTTATTATATATTATATACATATTACAAACTTATATTTCACAAGTGTGCCTTGATAGAATATAGGTAGAATCAAACACATGCATTGAATATCCTGCTGGAATCTCATTCAATATAGTACATTCACCAATTTTAATTATGATGTTTGTACATTAATTTTAAATAAAGATTTTTGAAAATTGTAAAGAGTGTGCAAATATGCTGTTCTACATGTTTTTCTACTTTGTACCATTTTTTCCCTTTTCATTACTAGCTTGCCATGTCTATGTAACGATGCATTTCAGTGGCTTCTTGTCCTGACTACCCATTAGAAGTACCTAGGTCATTTTTTAAAGTACCAGTGTCTGGTCTCCAAAGATCCTGATTAAATTGGTATGGGGCATGAACCAGGCATGGCTATTTTAGAAATAACTCCTAACTTGATGCTAATATGCAAGCATAATGAAAAATATTGGGACTTATGATAAATAGAATGTCCCCATCCTATACAAAGAAAGTATTCATTTTTTAAAAATCCACACCATAAAACAAAAAATAGAAATGAACAGAACACACCATGTTTCCCCCAAAATAAGACTGGGTCTTATATTAATTTTTGCTCCAAAAGACACATTAGGGTTTGTGTATAGGGGATGTCATCCTGAAAAACTCATGCTAGGGCTTATTTTCCGTTTAGGTCTTATTTTCGGGGAAACATGACAGCATGGGTGTCATGATTTAGTCCTTTATCTTTAAACATTCTCTTATAAACTGTTTTTCTTGGACCATATCTTTGTTTCCCAGTGCTGCTACTCTGCTGGAATTCCATCTATTCCTGGCTCCATTTCAATTTAACACACCTGCACATCATGTTTAATACATCTAAGTAAGAATAAGCCTTGTTGGGATGTAAGAGATGCAATTTACCAGTTTAGAGTTGCCTATATTGGACAACATACTCTTGATTTTCATAACCAACATAGGGTCAAATTGCTGATTTTACTGTTAAATGAGGCTTTAAAAATTGAAAAAAAGGATTCTTAAAAACAATCAATACCCCAAAATTACTATATTTGGAGTAATATATAATTAATTGAGACAAATAGACATACAGGAACACTGACTTCTATATTATGGATTTCAGCTTTCTGATCACAGTGGATCTAGTGAATGAATGAATGAATGCTGCTTCTTAATTAAGATACTTCTTCTTATTACTACCACTTATTTCCATTATAAAAATACAAGTTCACATATATTGAGTACTTTTTATATACCAGGCTCTATTTTTAGACATGGAACATTATTTTAATTTACACAGTAATCCATGAAATTGTATGTAAGTATACAGCAATAAACAATACAATATAAATGAGGTACTATTATCATCCCCATTGCTCAAATATAAAAATTACACACCTGACTGAACAACTTCTCTAAGTCCACATAGTTTGTGAAATGGGGCTGGAACTTGAAGCCAAGCAGTCTGGATTCAGGGTTGTTAATCTTAGTTTACACACTATTATACTTTGTGCTTCATCTGTGTTAGCACTGTATGTGGTGTCACTAATATAACAATCTTATCAATGACGAAACAGAATGAGAGAACGCAAGTAACTTCCCTAAGTCCAGCAGCTAATAAGTGACAAAGTTGCTCTTTCTGCCAATGTCTAAAATATTCCAAATTCTATCATACTTTTCTGCAACACCATGGTATAAATTATCTTATAAATACTTATTAAAGTTAAACATGTTTTCTAAATATAACCATTTCTAGATGAAAAAAATAACTTTTATGCACATTTGTTTGTTCTGATGTTATGTTGATTTTGGATATGTCTAGAAAGACCTATCCAAGGCAAGTCTAAGAAACCATTAAGATAAAATTTAATGTAAAAAAGTTATTCATTTTAAATTACAATGTGAAATAAAAAACACTTTATGTATATTAATTTTGACAATATTTATTTTTCACAATGTTTAAAGACCCAAGGGACTTTTTAAGATTAATTTTATACTAGTTTGAATTTTTCTAATGAGATAATACAGGTAAAAAAAGAAACACGTGTTTGTTCTTTTAGTCATTTTGTTTTAGAAATTATTTTTTTCCATTAAATAGCATTTCTCTTTTTGTAGCAAGTAATAGATAGTCAATGTCCTCTAAAAATATACTTTCCTAAAACAGGAATGCAGGCTCCTCTAAATTCTATACTACTTGTAAGATGTTATTTGGTTTCCCATGGGTATTTGTTGTACAGTTCAACATAAAATTATTTATAGTGAAAATAATTGTCTAGTCTCTGGAGATATATACATTTGTAGAAAACTATGGTATATTACTTTTTCTGTTTGTCTTTTAAAATGAAATATTAATTCTAACTTATGTTACACAACAGATATTGTTATGGCATATTAACTCTAAATTATTACATAAGAAATCAACAAAACATATCAGGGAAAAGCAATCAAGGAAAGTGGTGAAATTTCCAATAAAAGACACGTGACAATAATCAACTCAGGACAAATTCTGATCGTGTAGTCAAAATAGTATTTAGAACATATAATATCCTAATTTCCACAGTGCTGCTTTTGCTGTTAAGTATAATTCCCACTCTCCAAGGTTCTGCCCTCACCAGAATCTGTGTTTTCTAAATTAATGAATAGCCTTTTTCTCTACCTGGTTGCTCAATCCAGAAACCTGGAGTTAACCTTTAATTCCATCTCTTTCAGCCAATATCACATCAATCACCAAATGTTGTTGACTCTACTTCCTTAAATTAGTATGTAAGTTACCACTCTCCTATATGTGAATTCAAAGAAAGTACCTTATTCAAGGAAATTGTCCTTGCCTTAGTTTTAACTTGTCATGTTATTCAAATTAAATATAATGTAAAAGTTTCCTCAGAGTTTTAACCATGGTTTGACAGATCCCTCAACCTCTTTTTGGGCTTGTGGTGTCTCATGATCTGAATGAAGAAAAGGAATCAGGAATGGAGGCTGGGTCAAGATCTTCTCAGGTGAGATTCTCAGGAAAGATTTCAGAAATATTGGTGGGGATCACAGAGGAAATAGCAACAGGAAATAAACACAAATATGAATGTGGAAGTCATATATGAAGGATAATTTCAACTGTATGCAAAAGAAAACTCAATTAGTAATGCCTTATACGTGGAATGTAGTTTGATCATCTAATAAGTCTGGAGGAGTTTACTGGTTCAATAGCTTAGTGACATCAGAGACCAAGGCTAACATCTAACAGCACACTACTTCATATTGTTTTAGCCTCTACAGTTATACTTAGAGTGAGCTTACTCTGTGTCACGTACTGTCCTACTATACATACATATGCTATACATATTTATATTGTACATACAGTATATGTGTATATTTACATATTATTATTTCCCCATCACTTGCATCTCTAGAGAGAAAATCATTACCAGAAGTCTGTTGCATATTTCCCTTTATATCTCATTGACTAGATGTCCCACTCCTGCTCCTGGTTTAGGGCCAGGATGATAGCAACATGCATCGTGCAAGGGAAACATTTAATTTAATAAATAAATATGGGAAACAGGATCTACAAACATGGAAATTCATGAACCTGAGAGGCAAGTCTTTTGTCACTCTAGATTGTTATAACTCTGTGACTTTGTTCATGTTTTTCTTCAACATATTTAACCTTAATTTTCCTTCATTGTCCCCATTCTATACGCTCTTTAAACCCAGCTGAAATGCAATTTATTCCTCTATTTTCCTCTAATCCACCTTTCTTGAAATACATTTTTTTTAAAAAATTTTGACTATCCCATAGTGGTTTTGTTCCCATATCGTCAATGCAATTTTTAAATTTTATTATATTAAATGAAGGACATCCATTTTCTCTCCTATTAGATTCTGAGTTCTCTGAGATCTTATCAAATTTGCTTATCCAAACTACAAATGTAATTACCAAGAGATAAAATCTTGTACTTTGGGAGATGATAAACACGATGACTTCTGTATCATTTCCATTTCTCAAGACTGTATGATTTTTAATTCCAAAGAGCATGTTACACATCCATCATTGATCCCCCTTTTGGATTAGAACTCAAACTCATAGCACATTTCTAAGCTCTCTAATGATACTCTAATTTGAAATGCAAAAAAAAAAAAAAAAAGAAAAGAAAATCTAAGGAGCAACCAGAACATGGATTTGTTAAAATATCCCCAATTGTTTCCAATTAGTTGGGTGGGTTGATGTGCTTAAATCAAATGGAATTATTGATTAAAAATACAAATATCCAGAAAGTGCCACTTGCGATTGATTCCAAATCAATGGAATGTAGTGTGAGAGAACATCTATATTTTTTAAAAACCTCAAGCTTATTTTGATACACAATGGCTTTCAATAACTATTACATCAACTGCTTACTAGGGCATATTGCCATAGAATAATTGAGGAAATGTGAAAACTGAACATAAGAATTTGTATGTTCTTTAATGGACTCTGCTCAGTGGGGTAAGACTATTCAACTGTTCTGTTATTTTGGTAGTAGTCTTACAACTTTATGAAAGATTGCAACAGATGAGAAAAAATTTAGTGTATATGAACAAATACAGACTTTTCAATCAAGGTGAGAGAAACACAATAATTACATAACTTTTGTGGAGGAAGGGATAGTTGAAACTGCTCTTATGCCTTTAAAAGTGCAAATTAACCATAGTGGTAAAACATTTATTTTGTTGGATTCACCACCCACAAAGCTATTGGACTATATAGTTGAATTCCAAATGAAGTCTGTTAAAAGTGAATTAGACATAGTAGTGAGTATTTAGATGGCTTGTAAAGGTTGCAGAGACAGACTATATTTCATACACATTAGTAGAAGTTTCCAAGGTTAAACAATTAAAGTGTTCTAAGACTGGTTTCTAAGTCTATGATTAGTGTACTTTAGTACCTTAGAGTATCCCTGGTTCCCTCTGATCAGTAGGCAAGACTATCCAAATGGTATCTCATTTTTGATGGACTACATTGATAAATATGTTCTTATACAACCACTCTGCTCTAGCTTTTCTTCCTGTAACACCTCTGTAATTGCTCTCCCCATGATCAATAGCAACTTCTCTAGGCTTAATTCAAAGTTATTTCTCAGTGTCATCAATCTTGACCGATCAGTAGCATTTGCCACGCTTGTTCACTTCCTCATCTTTGAAAAACTTTCTTTACTTGAAACCTAGGGCACCTCCTACTCTTGGTTTTCCTCTTAGTCACTGGACATTCTTTTCATTTGCCTATGTTGATTCTTATTCTTCTCTCATTCCTTTAAATAGTAAATTTTCCAAGGTTTAATTCTTGCATCATTTTTCTACCCTATTTGCTTTCTCTGGAAACCATATCCAGTTCCTGGACTTAGCTAACATCTATATGCCCACAACATTAAAATTTACATCCCCATTCTACACTTATTTCCTAAATCTAAACTAATATATCCAATTATTTACTCAACATCTCAATTTGGAGGGCAAATAAATGAAACAAAATTGAAGTCTTGATCTTTCTCCCCAGAGCTTACCTTCCTATAGTCTTCCTTCTCTTAAGATGGCAACTCTGTCTTTCCAGTTGCTCAATCCACATATCTTGATGTTAATGTTGATTCTGCTTTTTTGAGTCAATAATGCCACATGTCATTCACATGCCACATCCAATGCAGCCAATATTAGGTCTAACTTTAAAATATATTGAGAATTCCACCCTAGTTTAAACTACCATTGTATATCACTATATTACTAACAAGTCTCACTATTTCCGCTCTTGTTTTCTATGGGCTTTTTTGCAGCTAGATTTACTTTGAAACTAAGTCCAATAATTAATTATTCAGAAGTCTTCAATGGTTCCTATTTGTCTTCTTCCAAATCCTACCTGATCTCCTCATCTCCCATTCAGTCATTCCACTTTAGCCACACTGGCTATGGAATACTTATACAAATCAGACAGTCCCCCCACTAAGGTGGGCTTTTTGTTTATCAGTTATCGCTACTTGGGTCACTCTTCCACAGATGTCTCCATTGCAAACTCACTGCTCTCTCAAGTCGATGCTCAAATCTCACCTTCTCAATGATGAAAATGATGGCTATTCTACTTGATACTGCAATATACTCCACGTCTCTTTTCCTCAACTTTGATAACTTCAATATTTCTCTTTCTGTTTACGTTTTTCTTCTTGCCTGACTCTTATCGCCTTCCTACATAATGCATAATTTACTTCTACATTATGTTGACTCCTGATAGTGTGCCTCTTTCTACTAGAACAAAAACACTGAGGGCCAATCGTTTGGGGTTAGCCCTTATTTTGTAAGTAATTAATTGTATGAACTTGGTAAATTCCTTTGACTTTTCGCAATATTGATTTTCTCATTTGGTTAAAAGTAAAGATTCCATTCAGTGATCTCTAAGTCCCTTCCAGCTGTGTCTGACTATTTTTTTTTTTTTTGGCAAAACTCAATTACTTTATAAATCTTAAGTTTGGATTTTACCCTACAGACAGACTATGAAATTCACTGTTGGAAACACAAGTGCCCAGTTGTAGCATCAGTAATTAGTTGTTTCACTGAAAGTGCATTACTTTTTATAAAAACTGCCCCCCTTACACAGAAATAACTGCATTTCTCAGGGTACGCTGTCTTTTCAATTTAATGCATTGTTAAAACCCAAACAAGTATAAAGATTATTTTCATTGTAATTACACGCTTTATTTGGATACAGAGTTCAGCTAAAGAATTGTTATAGACTCATTCCATTGAATGCAGATGGGCTACAGGATGAAATGCACCTTGACCTTACAAATGAAGTTGTATAGTACATGGATGTAACTGTGAGGTGTAATTACAGGATAAATGGACTCTCTAGTCATTGAATTTATTAATTTCATTTTGAGTAGAAAATAACCGTTTACCTAAAGATGTTACTTTAATTAGCTAAGCAAGAGATTGGTTGAATAATGTTACACACTCCTAATTTTGTGTGGATAGGTCTGTTTTCAGGTAACATTCAGGAAAATACTGAACTTTTTTTTTTTAATCCATAAGATATTATTCTTCTAAATTGTCATTTCAAGGCTGAAATCTTGTTTGGAACATGAGAAATGGGTGGCCATTTCTGCAGGTCCAGTGCTCGCCTCAGCAGCCTTCTCAAGTATCCAGTAGCAGCATCAAATTATCAGAGGTCATGAAGAGGCTGTTCCTGGCAGTATGTATGGAACTCACTAGGGACATGTCATTGATGCAGCCATAATTTTTATCTATATTACACATACAGCCATTAGTGCCAAGAGAATTTAAGATTGACCAGTCCACTCATACCCCGACCTGTAGATTGCTACAAGTTCACAAGACTCTAGGGACTCACTAAAAACTGACTTGTTAAAAAAAAAAAAAAGTCAATTCTAGCAATTTATTTAACTTTGAAAACATTGTTGGCAGACCCTTTCCACTTCAAGTATCTTTTATATGTGAAAGCTATTTTGCTCTGATGAAATACACACACACACACACAAACACACACACATTTTGTATAGCGTGCTATTAAATGTAATTCAAAAGATTTATTTCCTGAGCAGCATAATTTTTGTGTGTGGTAATTCAAATGCTGTATTTTTATTGAATCCTGCATTGGTATTCTATAATTAGATTTTTACTTGAAAAGTCCCCCTGGATTTGAATTATATTCTCACTCATCACCCTTTGTAATCTCATCCCTGAACATGTTTGTGTATATGAAACAATTGGAACATAACTAGTTTTTGCTTTAAAAAAAATACAGCAGACTTGGATTGATTTATATATCTGAATCCTAAGTATAAAGATGGAATGGAACATTCACATATAAAATCACATTTGAACGTTTTCCTTATCATTCAATGACAGAAGCAAATTGGAACTGAGACCGAAACAGGAAGGCTGTGACTAATAAAATACAAAGAGTTCAGCAACTCTTATAACAAAGCTTATAACACTGTCTTGAATGTCAGCAGAATATGTTCACTTCTATGTTGGAAGACATCAGAGTGAGAAAAAAATATTACTGTAAAACATTAACACGAAGAATCCATAAAGGGATGCAGACATTTTTAATGCACTGGTTGTGCATCCTCCTTACCAATATATGTATTTAATAACTGTCTCTTAATCTAATGTCTAGCTCCACTTTCTCTAAATTAAAGCAATGCATTAAATAAAAACTGCATCTGCTAAATATTAGCAAAATTATTAGTAATGATCATGAATTATTTACAATAGAACCCTATGAACTCAATTTTTGTCCAGAAAAATACAAATACCTGAATCATTCAAATTAGCACTCATATGATCTGTAACCTCTTATTAATTTATAATTTTGGGACAGATTTTTGTAAAGACCATTGAGGGCTTCTTAAAATATAAACATCATTAGTATTTGGCAATTAGATAGTTTAAAGATTTAAATGTTATGCATTGAGATTAATCTGACAGGATTATTATACAGATAGTCATTTAATTGAGATACACCAACAGGGCAGAGTGGACTAATTACTAATTATAGCAATCCCAATTTGAAAAATATATGTATTTATTTGCTGAAAACATGTTATTATAGAACAAAATATTCTGTTATTCTAATCTAGATTTTATTTGTAAACGATGTCATTAACTGTAACTATCCAAGCTATCAAATGTTCAGCAAATAATACTTTTGCATATAATTGTTAGTGTGAGCATGGGCCTTCATCATATTTTAATGCTGGTATTAACATCAATGTAGGTAATGAAATGTATGTATTAATTATCAAATACTGGCCTCACAAAATGAGTTTTGATATATGTTCCCTCTTCCTCTATTTTCTGAAAGAATTTACAAAAAATGAGTATTATTTTTTCTTTATGTATTTGGTTGGACTTGACATTTGTGGAATGAATTTTAATTACTAATTCAATTTCTTGTAGATTCATTCACATTTCCTATTTTCAGCTTCTGTAGAGAAAACTGGAAAAACAATATGAAGTAATAAGAGTAAATAAACCTAGATTTTTATTTGTCCAAATGTATAAAGCTGTCTCAATATTAATTTAACAGCAGGTTTTAGCTATTCACTTCATTGATGTATTTGAAAAAATATTAAACTGAGCATTTATAGAAATAACTATCTCAAACTCATAAGTTTCTATACTGCAATATTTAATTAAATTATATAATTACAACAAGAGATACAACTAGGAAAAAAGGTTTGGTGACACGCACATATAAAATTTAGAGACTATAGACAAGATTACCCAGAAATTCTTGGCATTCTGTAAATATCATTGAGTATATTTTCAGAGGAAATGAAGACCATGGTTTAATCTAGATAAGCATTTAAACAGTGACTAATTAAGAGACCTGTCATATTTATTTATTACACTCCCCAAATTATTCTCTTAAAAACTAAAATTAATTCATTTTTACCTGTTATACTAGAAACTATTTCCATCATCTGGAAGCACTTGTTCCTCAACTTAAGTATCTGAAAGAAAAAAAAAATGATTACGTACTTTATGGCTGTTTATAAATGTTACAAAAGATGTCACATAAACATTTAACAATCAGTCATTTATTACAAGAGTGGCAAGAAAATATCAGTGAAATAGTGATTATGAATCTCTTGAAAGATATTTTACCTAAAATATGCATTACTGGACATACACTTATGCATAAAATACATTATAGTGAAAATATGCATGACAAGTAAATTCTGCAGCGGCCATGCACAGGCACTCCTTAATCTCTTCAGAGCAGGGATGCTGCTTTATATTACTTTTGAGGTTGACGAGATGCTGTGAGGTTAAAAGAAAGCCTGAAAGAAATTTCAGCGCTGTAAAACTAACTGTGATCTTATCCTCCCTACAAAGTATCACACACACACCCACACACACACACACACAAAACTAATCATCTGGAGTTACTCTGTATTGACAACATTCGCGTTTCAGCACATCATAAGCGTCTTTAAACTCCATGATATTTTAAAAAGCACTTAATGAAAGTTAGGGATTAAAGTGTCTTCCCAAAATATTCTTATGTGAAACCCTTAACCCCGTATGACTGTATTTGGAGATAGGACCTTCAAAGAGGTAACTAGAGTTAAATGAAATCACAAGGAAGAAGCCCTAATACAGCATAACTAGTGTCCTTATAGAAGAGGAAGAGACAATAGGGATGCATGGGCCACCAAGAAAAAGGCGTGAGGAAACAGCAAGAGCAAGAAGGTGGCATTTGCAAGCCAAGGAGAGAGGCCTCGGCAGAAACCAAGCCTGCAGACATCTTGATCTTGAACTTCCAGCCTCCAGAACTGTGAGAAAATATATTTCTATTTTTTGAACCACCCAGTCAGTGGTATTTTGTTATAGCAAACAAATACAATAAGCTTCTCTGATAAAAATAGTGTAGCAAACTCAAAATTAGATATGAGAGTTAAATAAAGTATATCCATGTCAAGTTCCTTTTGATATTGTTTTTAAAGAAAGTATTACAGCTGACTATAATTAATTACAGTCAGGTGTGTAAGGTGTGTAAACATGCTTTACACACCTTAATATTCACCATGCTTCTGTCTTGAACCTATTTTTGTAGCATTTTTATATGATTCCTTATTTAGTTGTACTCTACATGAAATTTCATAAAGCAAGCCTCTCAAGTGTCCTTGGGATTTATATTGGAAGTGAGATATTCTTTTTAGTAAAGAATTAAATTTAACATAAATAAATTCTTTACTGATTGCTAGATAGGTAATGTTCTTTCTTTTCACAATTTTATTGATTAGAAATTTTTTTAAAGATTTGTGGTTTACTGTGTAATAGCACACTACTGCTTACTTATTGGCTCTACTTCTAAAAAATAAAATTAATCTCACTTTAATCAGTATGTTCCCTGTGTCACATTATTGATATTTCTTCTATTTTGAAAACATATGTTGATAGCAGGTTGATGACAGAATAGGTAAATGCTGAGCTTGCCTCCTGCAATGACCACATTAAAATTACAATTAAATTATAGAACAATCAACCTAGAGAATGACCTGAAGACTAGCTGAACAGAAGTACTATAGCTAAGAATATATCAGAGAAGCCATGCTGAGACTGGTAGGAGGGGTGGTGATATAAAATGGCTCACCCCACACCCACTGTGGGGGTTGAAAATTGGGAGGGATGTCTCAGCTACAGAGGACTCCCTGAGGAGCATGGGATACTAGCTCCATACCAGGCTCTACCACCTGGAGCAGCAGTGCAAAGAAGAGGAGCTCCCACAATACCTGGCTGTGGAAATCAGTAGTGACTCCATCTATCCGGGTGAGATAGAAGGATGTTGGAGCCAGGCATCCTCTTAAAGGGCCTACACACAGAGTCTCTAGCTCCTAGGACCTCACCCTGGGCTCTGGAGGAGAGAGGGCTGCTTGGGAGGTGCCAGAGACATACAGGGAGAGACTGAGTTGAGTGGATTTAGGACAATGGCTGGAAGGACAGCCACCATTGTCCCTGTGTTGAGCCCTCCTCCTGTATAGCTAGCAGGTGGTTACCATCATTCTGATGGTGGTGAGGGGAGGCACACGGCCAAAACTGAATCTGTTTAATTAGAAAACTCTCAAAGGTCCACAGACCCCAGATTGGATGCGTTTGTCCTTAGTGTGCCATTGCCTTTCATTGAGTGCACCCAGGCTCAGCACTGGCCCAGAAACTGACTCTGCATTACCCTGGTGCACACCACTCGCACCCTCCTGGTGACTCTCTGAGACCTCACCTCACCAACTCACATACCACTCGAGGTTCTTTCAGTGGCTCAGGCTTATGGGGCAGCCTGCAGACTTCAGGGTACACTGTGCATTTTGCTGAGTTGCTCCAGGTCCAAAAATTGTGGCAGCTGGCCTCAGTTTACTGTGTAGCCTCTCCCACATGCTTCTGAGTCAAGCACCAGCAGCAGCCCACTGCGGATCTCTTTGTAGCTTTTACCAAGTAATGCTGA
The DNA here is from genome assembly GCF_036562045.2 of Rhinolophus sinicus. Lineage (NCBI taxonomy): Eukaryota > Metazoa > Chordata > Mammalia > Chiroptera > Rhinolophidae > Rhinolophus > Rhinolophus sinicus. Next base: position 74,613,529 of record NC_133760.1, read on the forward strand.
GTCAGTCACAGGCACTGGCTAACATTGACCATGTGAAAACCCAAAGAAAAAGGCCCCCAAAACCAAAATACCTGGGGGCTAGGTTCAAAACAAACCAGCACCACTTGATTAGCCCCACAAAAGGCAAATCCAAAGGGTGGTCTTGGCAGACACCAAATCCCACTGGGGTGAATCCCACTCCTGGCATACAGCTCCCACACACCCCTCGTTTGCTGTGGTCTTGGCCAATCCTCACAACAAGTCAGCCTGAGGGTCAGTCCCACCCACTGATATGCCAACAGCAATCGAGGCTCAACTACAAGAGGGCACACACAACCAACACAAGGGACACACATGAAGAACTCAGCTCAGGTGACAAGGGAGACTGTGCCTCTAGGCCTCACAGCACACCAACTGCGTAAGGCTGCTCCACTAAAATCAGAGATGTAGCAGCCCCACCTAGTGCATAGAAACAATGCATTAGGAAGCCAAAATGGGGAGTCAAAGAAACAGGTGCCAAATAAAAGAACAGAACAATGCGACAGAAAAAGAACTAAACAATATGAAGACAAGCAATCTAAAAGATGCAGAGTTCAAAACACTAGTAATAAGGATGCTCAGTGACCTCAGGGAGAACTTCAACAAAGAGATAGGAAACATAAAAATGGAGATGGAAATCATAAAAAAGAACCAGTCACAAATAAAGACAACAGTAACTGGAATAAAAATACATTAGAGGAAATCAGTAGTAGATTAGATGAAGTAGAAGATCGAATGAGTGATTTACAAGTTAAGGTAGCAGACAATACCCCATTGCACCACAAAAAGAAAAACAGATTTTTTAAAAAGTGAGAGTTTAAGGGCCTCTGAGACAACAGCAAGCATGCCAGCATTCATATCATAGGAGTACCAGAAGGAAAAGATAGAGCAAGGAATTGAAAACCTATTTGAAGAAATAATGACTGAAAACTACCCTAACCTGGTAAAGGAAATAGACATAGAAGCCCAGGAAGTGCTGAGAGTCCCAAACAAGATGAACCAAAAAAGGCCCACACAAAAACACATCATAATTAAATGCCAAAGGTTAAATGCAAAGAGGGAATGTTAAAAGCAGCAAGAGAATAGCAGTTAGTAGTTACCTACAGAGGAGCTCCCATAAGAATGTCAACTGATTCCTCAACAGAAACTTTGTAGGCCTGAACGGATTGACATGAAGTATTCAAAATGATGGAAAAACAAGGAACTATAACCAAGATTATTCTACCTAGCAAAGTTATCATTTAGACTTGAAGGACAAATAAAGAGCTTCCCAGACAAGAAAAAGGTAAAGGAGTTCATAAACACCAGAACAATATTGCAAGAAATGTTAAAGGAAATTTTTTAAGAAGAAGAAAGATTAAATATATGAATAATAAAATGGAAATAACTACATATCTATCAACAATTACTTTTAATGTAAGTCAATTAAATTCTCCAATGAAAAATATCGGATGGCTGAATGAAAAAGAAAACAAGACCCTTATATATGCTGCCTATCAGAGACTCACTTAAGATTGGAAGACACACAAACTGACAGCAAAGGAATGGAAAAAGATATTTCATTAAAACAGAAACAAACAAACAAACAAAGAAGCTGGGGTAGCAATATTTATACCAGACAAAGTAGATCCAAAGAAATCCAAAACACTAATGCAATAAAACTGGTGGCCTTATAAGAAGAATGAGAGAAATTCTCTCTATTATCTCTGTCTCTCTCTCTCTCTCTCCCATCTATCATCTATTTATATATCGATCTGTTTCTCTTCTTTTCTCTCTCTCTCTCCCTTCTCTCTCTACAAAAGGAAGAGGTCATGTGCATACAGCAAGATGGTGGCTACCTAAAAGCCAAAAGAAGAGACCTTAGAACAAAAACTACCATGCCATGACCCTGAGGTTTGACTTCTCAGCCTCTAGAACTATGAGAAAATAAGCTTCTGTTTTTAAGCTACCCAGTCTATGGTATTTTTGTTATAGCACCCTGAGCAGACGCAGACAGATTTTGGTACTGCAAAGTGCATTGATACAGTAATAAATAACTGAAAATGTGGAAGTCTTTTTGGAACTGGATCATGAATGGAAGCTGGAGGAGTTTTGAGGGGCATGCAAGAAAAAGCTTGGATTCCATAAAGGGAGCATTCATAGAAATATGGACATTAAAGGCAATTCTGGTGAAAGATCAGAAAGAAAAACAAAAGCCTCCATTCTTAGGGAATTTGTAAATAATAAAGAACAGAGTGTTGGTAAAAATGCAGACATTTCAGGTGGAAATGAGGAATAAGTTATTGGAAAATGGAGGAAAGGGGATACTTGTTATAACATGGGAAAAAAAGAAACTTGGCTGAACTGTGTTCTAGTGTTTTGTGGAAGGTAGAACTTGTGAATGATGAAATTGGTTATAGTATGCGTATAGTAAAATGTAAGAAGAGAGAAATGAATTAAAGAAGAAATTCCTAGGCCAAAACGAACCACAACATAGAGAGCTGAAAAACTGTCAGCCTATCTATACTGCAAAAAAAAAAAAAAAAAGCAAAAGCAAAAGCTTGCCGTGAAGAGAACACTAAGGGTATGGCTGAACAACCATTTGATAAAGAGCTTGTGGGTGTGACTCATGGACTTATTCAGACACCTCAGCAGAAGCCAAGGATATAGATGGAATTGTATCAGCGGAGATTCCCACAGGTTTGAACTAAAGGAGACAGAGAAAGTGGGTTGGAAGGAAGAAAGGCTGATAGACTTCTTGAGTTCCACAGAATAAGACTACCATTGATCTATACCTATCTGTCTATCATCTATCTATCTATCTATCTATCTATCTATCTATCTATCTATCTATCTATCTATCTATCATCATTATCTACCATCATGTATAATCTATCTATCTAAAACTACGGTGAATGCTGCTGCCAAGTGCCACCCAACAAAAAGGCAAGGGTCTTCAGTAAGGGAAGCGGACGTCAAACCTTAGTAACAGTGTGTGACAAGTTTCAACTTGTTTGGTGCCATCAGTCGGTGTGAGCTACGGTTGAGAGAAGGTGTGTTTTAAAGTGTGCCATAAATCATCCTCCATCATAGCAACACTCCGTGCCACATATCGCTTCTGGCATGTCAATTTCTGTCCAATAAAAACATGATGGTGTATCCTCATCCACCTTATTCACTGGATCTGGCACCATGAGACTTCTGGCTCTCCCCCAAAGTCAAAATGACCATGAAAGGTAAATGTTTTGAATTGATTCAGGACATCAAAGCAGCAACAACAGCACAACTAAAGACACTCATGAAAGAGGACTTCCAGAACTGCTTCAGAAAGTAGCAAGAACTATGGGATAAGTGTGTTTGAAGTGAGGGGCATTATTTTGAAGGGGATTAATGGCAATGTGTCTTTTACTGTGATAATTTTTTTTAATTTAAACATTCACTATATGTTTTGATTACACCTTATAACAATTCAGCAGTAGATGTGAGCTATTCTTCAAGGAAAGGGAGGAATGACCTTGAAAGATATTCAGAGATCATCTGGCTGCCAATCCCACCACACTCCAAGGGTATAAGGCTGTTTATTCTTGAGTTTCAATGGAATACTAATATTCTATTTCCTGCAATTTTTATTTCAGATTCAAGCAAAAAGAAAAATACAAATCTTCACAACTGATGGCATTGTAGAATTCTATCAATTTGAATAGTCTTAAAATTGTACATGTCAAAATATTGGAAGTGTGCTACAGATGCTTAGCCACTACTTATCAAGCCCCTTTCAGATTTAAACGTATAATAAAAATATGGGTGAATTCATTGGAAACTGAACTTTTAACAAAGGAATACAAGTAGCCTTGTTAAGCAAGATTCCTTTCCATAAGCAATTTCTGTAAACTATTAGATATTAAGAGATATTAAAAACATATTTTTTTCTAAGGCACTACTCACAATGAGAACTCTTTGCCTGACATTCTGAAAATAATTGTAGTAAGATTACATTGAATTATTTAGTGTTACCACATGTCATCAAACTGGGTCACATATTCACACAATAGATACCACATTATTCATAAAATGTCGCATTAGCCCTCTGCTTTAACTATATTTTAACCTTCCTAATAAGGAGGGCAAATGATTGCTTAACTGTTTTTCTTTTAAAAGAAAATATGTCTATAATTATATGTAGATATAATTCAAGTGGCAATTGTAGTAGGTATTTTTAAAAAAATAAGAATAAAACAAAACTATATTATGGTCATCTAAGAATTCAGAAAATATTTTGAATAGATTCCTTCCTCTCTTCCATGTTGGGCAGTCTTTTTTGATCTTCTAGTTTTTCTACTTTTCTATTTCTATTTAGTAACAACTGCATCTTTCTCTTCATGACTTGTTTAAACGAATTCTGTGCTAAGCTGCCCCTTGCTCCACGCATTCCCCGATCCATCATCTCAATATCATTAGAGGGATAGTAAGTTAGATAGAATAATAGCTTCCAGGTTTATGTACCAAAGCCTTTTTAGGAGACAGTTATCTCTTTGTACTTAAACTGTCTTCTGGGACAATTCTGCAGTTTATTTAAAATCAGCATCCACGCTTAGTTGGGTCTTTCTTCTGTATCCCTTACCTCCATGAATTGTCATTATCTATCCACTTGCTTAAGTCAAAATAAACTGGACATCAACACATGAATGACATTTTCAAGCACGAATATAATCTTCGATTTTTTGGTGGACCCAAATGCCACAACCTTTAAAAACAATTTGTATTTTATTTATCACTAAAAATATATAAAAATTGTATAAACTCTCTGTGTGTGTGTGCGTGTGTGTGTGTGCGTGTGTATACATGTGTGCACTGGGGGTATTGTTTATCCTATCTTCATTTAAAGCTATTTTGCATAATATTCCATGAAACGCAAAAGTCTATGATCCACAACTGAAAACTATAAACTTCACTCTTTGAATATAAAATATATCTAATACTGATATATTTTAGACACTCTGTATGTCTTCTCTGGCTTATTGGAATAATGGGCCAAAAGCCCTTTCTCACTCATATTGCAACCCATTGGGATATTGTTCAGTCTGAGAGATGTTTTCAAAACACTAATATATTTGATAGCCCCTCCCAGTTAGATTCCTTCAAAGGTATATCATCACAGGGTAAACCTTGAACATTTATTAGAGTGGTATATGTGAAGTAATTTTTTGGTTTGGTGCTATCTTATTCACTCCTCCCATATGTACACAATATTGTGCTCATATACAGATGCTTGTAATTTGACAGTTTGGCATATTGTTACTTCTTCCCTTGGGAAGTTGCCCACATTATGCCCTCTAGACACTGTTGAAACATCACCATCTGTCAAGCTTTGCCTGATTTTCCTAAGTAAATATCATACTCTCCCTTGATAGCACCTTGTTAATAGCTTAATATGACACATATCCAATTCCATTAAAACGATTTATATGTTTAACTTCCACCTAATATGTGAACTCCTTGAGAACTGATTCAGCCGTATTTATCTCTATATCCCTAGCAGCTAGCAGTGCAAGAAATGAGAGACTGAGAGAGAGAATCATGCTTCCAAATGAAAACCTCTGTATCTGCAACTTCAGATTCATCTACCCATCTGCTTACTGATAATTTTACCTCAATGTCTGATAGATTCCTCACACAGAAAGGAAAAAAAAAAAGAATCGCGGTTATTTCCCCCCTTACTGTCGTGTTTTCACCTTATGTTATTTTGACCTAGAATGGTCACCATGAACATTTCTACTTCTATCAATTTTTCAATCTCCAGTTCCTCTGGCCCACCTTTTTCACAAGGCATTTCCTGAACACCCTTGGTAGCTAAAGCTCTATCTCCTTAAAGCCATCAAGAAAATTCTTCATTTTTTACTTAGGTCAATTAACATTCTTTGTGAGAAAAGAACTTGATGCGTTCACCCTCTCTTTTTTGAGATTTTAAATATCTAAAGAATGGGTTCTAATCACTTTCCATTTCCACAGGTCCTTTCAGAATACCATACACAAAGTAAGTTACCAAAAATGGTCTCTAAGTCAATGTTTTTAAAAGTAATATCCTGCTGTGCCCAAAGCTATAAAGGCATCCTATTATTTTTCACCTACACATTGCCTTAACTTATATCTTTGTTCAAGAAATTAAAGTGAAAAAGATAAAATGCTAAACATGATTCAAAACTGTGAAAACATTAATATTTTTCAAACAATTTTAGGCTCTGGATATGACCTGAGTTATTAGGGAAAATGTAATGAAAAAACAATTTCTTTGAGATTTCTTTCAAATATAAACTATTTGTTCAATGTAATACGGTAAAAATAAAGGAGAGTTAAGGAAGAGAGAAAATTCTGTTTCAGAACTTATGTTTAGAAATTTTAATACTGCTAGGGTAAACAAAATTGTCTTTATATTGAAATAACAAAACAAAGGAATAGGTTAAACTAGTCTTTTATGAAAATAGATAAGAGATCCAGAATATTCTCTTTTAGCTAAAAGGCTTAATTTCAATTAATGTATAATTATACATTTTAATAACAATATATAAAAAGACATTGTAAGAATTCTTCCATTTTCCAAAACTTCCCATCTGAATTCCATATTCACAAAAAAGCAAACAAAAATGACAACTGTTGTGTTTCTTATGGTTAAATCTGTAAAGATATTACCCAATTATTGTTCATGTATATATTGACTCAGATAAAATCTTTAGTTCAATAAATTAATTAGAATGCACAAATGTTTTAATGCGAAGTAAGTTACAAATTCATGTATAAAAAATATTATCATTGAACTTGTGGACATGCCTTGGATTATTTGAGAAAATAAAGTCATAAAAGCACAATTAAGTATTTTGAGCTGTCTCTGAAATACAGACTATTTATTGAACATAACATATTCAAAATGAAGGAAAGTTAAAAAAAAGACAAAAGTAATTCTGATCCTGAGCTTATTTTTAGAGAGTTTATTGCATCTAGGGGAAATAAAAACAACTTCTTATTTAAAGTACCCAATAAAAGCATAGATTAGGTAAATCAGACTATTATGGAAATGGGATGAGGTCCAGAGGCTTCTTCACTTTCAGTTAAAAGCTTAATTTCAGGGCAACATTATAGCTTGCCATCACAACACATAAAAAGACTCGCAAGAATTCTTCTTTTCTTAAACTCCTTCATAATCCCTTTGAAAGGATTTTCCTTTCAGTGGATGTTTCTGTATAAATGACAGTTCATTTGAGCTTCATCTCAGACTCTGACATGTCAGGCCTGTGTTATGACACAGCAACAGAATGACCTTGGGTATATGGATTGAGAGTCTTTGGCTGGAAGAGAGATTTTGCTGAAGGGATTGAATGACAGGAAGTTCTGTTGAATTATGTCCCAAAAGGAAGGATAAGAGTGTTTCAAGTACAGACTGTAGCTGGACTCCATAATCTTGTGTTCTCTGGAAAGAACCTATGGAGACAGAGGCTACAAATAGAAAAAAATGGTTTTCATTAAGGATTCTATGAAATAAAAGCCCTGCTTTTTTCGTCCAAAAGTACAAATCGTGAGAAAAAAAAAAGGTATCCTTCTAAGTAGAACCCAGTGGTGCTTTGAAATTTGTAATGTGAGGGACCACGGGTCCTCTTTTCACGGGAACGTTGGGTGTAAGATGGGGGCGTGTGGTGGGTGGCAGGAGAGGTGGCTTTGGCAATGCACCGCTACAAGAAGCTCCAGAGGCAGAAGTCCCTGAAGACTCCAGTGACAGAGCACAGAGAGATGATATGTGACGTTCGAAGAAATATTTTAGGAGTGAGTGAGGATTTTGCACAGATCTGATGCTCTTCAACCTCATTCTGATAGGGAAAAGATTCAGTGAAATTTAATTCGTTTCTCTTAATGAAGTATAATAATATTCCTACGTAGTGATCTATTGAGTATATTGGTAATCAGAACTAACCTTCGTAACAAAAGTTTCACTAAAGCATCTTCATGAGTTAAATGTAATTTGTATATATATATATATGCAAATAATATATATATAGTAAGCAAATAAGTACAGGGTCTCTCCACATGAAAATAATGTCCCACCACATGATTTTTCCCACCTACCAGCCCAACATTTTTTGTAAACATTCACCATTTTCTTTTATTCCATTCACCTAGTACTGTCAAGGCTTGTACTTCATCAAAATCACATATTTCTTATAGTAAGAAATTACTCCTACTTTTAGTATTATCTATTTAATAGGAAATAAAACGTAAGTTCCAAAAAGCCTTTAGTCTCCTGATAATACTTTCTTTGGAGACTTGGAAATCCTTTTAGATTAACACAATCATTTTACTAGGGTGATCTAGATCATTACTTTACACTTTCTTTTTGCTAAATATCTAATGTGGCACAATCCATGACAGGACACCAAAAGCTAATTTTCCATGAATTTTAATACTGTTTCAAGGTGAGATTGCTTAACATTTTTATGATTAATAATATATTAAATAGATATATTTAAAATTAATATTTAATTAAAACAGATTTTAAGTATGATTTCCAACTGTGAGATTTTAAATACAGTAATCTCCCATAATTCATGGTTTTGCTTTCCTTGGTTTCAGTTACCCATGGTCAACAGAAGCCTGAAAATATTAAATGGGAATTCCAGAAATAAACAATTTATACATTATGAATTGCAGGCCATTCTGAATAGCATGATGAAATCTTTCACATCTCACTCTGTCCCACTTGGGACATAAGTCATCTCTTTGTCCAGCTTGTCCACACTGTATAAGCTTCCTCAGGTTAGCCACTTAGTGGCCATCTTGTTTATCAATTGACTGTGCAGGTTTTAGCCGTGATTGTGTTCAAGTAACCCTTATTTTACTTAATAATGCCCCCCAAACTCAACAGTGATGCTGACAATTTGGATATGTCAAAGAGAAGACATAAAATGCTTCATTTAAGTGAAAATGTAGGTATGTAGAGAAAAAAAACATAGTACATATGGGGTTCGGTACTATCCACGGTTTCAGTCATCCAAGCCTTGGTTTCAGGCATCCACTGGGGGTGGGGGGGTCTTAGAACATATCCCCTGTGGATAAGAGGGCACTACTGTAATTTACATAGGTAGAAAACAAATTCAAAGTAATGCCAGTTAGCAGTTATTAAATATTCAATACATTTTGATTTGTATAATGTCTTGGAAATATTAGAGTGTACCCAAATAAAAAGTTGAAATAAGACAAAATCAGTTTAAAGCATAGATCTAAGAACAAAGAAAAAAGTATTAGATAGAAAATGCACATTTTATTGTATTTTTGATAAAATATTGGAATCAAAATTAAAAGTAATTTAGTTCCTGATAGAATGGTGAACTAACACAGGCTACCCATTATATTGACTCTAGAAAATATGGAAGCGTGATAGTAAGCTGAGGAACTATAATTGAAATTAAAATGTGTGGGTGTGTAAAAGAGTAATAGCAGCAGTCTCAGTCAAGGGCTGCTTAATGGGGAAGTGAAGATTGTATAACATTTCAGGTTATTCTATTTATTGATAAAACTATTCATCTTTAAATGATATAAATATCATGTTACACACCTTGTTATTGTTTTTCTTTCTTTTCTTAACACTTTCTCTGATTCAGTATCCATACAGTTTCCTAATATTTTCTGTTTTTCTTTTTTGTGTGGAAAGTTGTACATAAATGTATAGCTCAAGGATATTCACAAAGTGGACATACACATGTAACAAACTGGGATCAAAATCAGAACACTATCAGCACCCAAGAAGCTTCCACCATCCCCTTCCTTGGTATCTAAGCATATCATCCTCCAGATATAACTTCAGTTTCTTAACTTCATGTAAATTGAATTACACAATTTGAATTATTTTGTATCTGATTTCTTGTACTGAATATTATGCCTAAAATGTTGTTATGTGTAGTGGCAATTTATTCATTCTTGTAGTTTATTATGTCATTTCATGCACACATTGTAACATATTTATCATTTTTCACTTGATGCACATTTGGATTGTTCCCCTTTATAAACTCTAATTAATGGCCTTGCTGTAAACATTTTTATACATTTATTTTGGTTAAGTTATGTACACATTTATGCTGAGCATATCATAAAGAAGGTACTCTTGGATCATAGGCATGCCTACAGTTTAACTGTAGTGAACATTAGCACATCATTTACCGAAGGACCTGTAGCAGTGTTCATTTCCCCAAGCACTGCAAAGAGTGTCATTTACTCTACAACCCGGACATTTTTTTAACCCAATATAAAATGATTTTGACATTTCTCTCTCTCTGTTTTTAAATTTTAGCCTTTTGTGGGGGATGGTAATAACATTTTATGACCTTAATTTGCATTTCCATGATTACTAATGAGTTTGAGAACCTTTTTATATATTTCTTGGTCATTTGGATATTCCTTTAATGGCATGTCTGTTCAAATATTTTGTCTATTTTTATATGGTGTTTTCTACCTGTTCTTATTGATTTATAAACATGCTTCATACATTCTCATTATGTGGACTTTGTTAAATATACACACTAAAAATCACTTCTCACTTTGTGGCATTCATTTTCCATTTTTTAATGGTGTCTTTTGATGAACAAGAGATACTAATTTTAATAAAACGGATATTAAAGACTTTGTGGATTAGCAATTTTTGTGTTGGGTTTAAGAAATCTTTGTCCACTTTAATGTCACAAGAATATTGTTTCCTTCTAAAAGCTTTATTGCTTCATCTTTCAAATATAAATCTACAATCCATCTTAAATTTATTGTTTGGTATGAAAAGAGGTGGGAGTGAAAACTGAATTTTTTGTTTCATAGAGCTATCCAATCAGCCTTGTATCATTTGCTAAAGGACCATCCTTTCCTCCCTATAGTGCTGGGTCATCTTTTACACATCAGGTGACAGTATATGGTACATTAGGCTGAACTCTGTAATCAGTACCAATTTCCTATTTGTCTAACTGTGTCTCCATAGCACAGTGTTATTTTCTATAGCTTTGTAATAGGCTTTGAATTCTGGTGATGTAATTTTTTCACTTTGATCTCTGTGTTCAAGACTGCCTTTGCCTCCATTGCATCTAAGATTAACTTTTCACTTTTGGCAAAAGAATGAAAAAAAAAAAAAGACTTTGATTGGCATTGTGTTGAATCTACAGATAAATTTGGGGAAAATATTTACTGTTCCAATTTGTAAAATAGAATATTTTCCCATTTATTTAGGAACTTATTATTTATGTATTTATTGATTGATTTACTTACTTATTTACTTATTTATTTATTGGTTTAAAGAGTAGAGATCTTTCATTAGATTTTTCTCCTAGGAATTTGGTGTTTTTAATTGTTATATAAAATAGAGTTTTTAATTTAAATTTAAATTTGTTTATTTCTGGAGCATGTAAATATAATTAATTATGATTGTTATTCTTGTTTTCAGTAAATGTCTAAATTAATTTTGTAATTAATATTTTCTCTCTAGATTTTTAGGGCACTTGACATAAATAATTATGGGGAAAATGTGTGTCTTTTCTAAACCTATGTCTTCTATTTCCTTTTCCTCCTTTATTTCACTGCCAGGATATCCAATAAAATGTAAATTGAAGTGATGCTAGCTAGTATGTTTAGCTCACTGCTGATCTCAGGAAAAAAGTACTAAGTATAATGTTTGCTCTAGAATTTTTGTAGATGTTTTATCAGATTAAGGAATGTGTTCTCCTCCGGTTTGTTTACTAAATGTTTTTTGTTGTGTGTGTGTTTTTTTTTTTTTTTTGTAAAATAAATATGTCTTTAATTTTATCAAGTGCTTTTATTATAGTCTTATGTTTGAAGTGGCTCTCTTATAGCAGCATATTGATGGGTTTTTCTTTTTATCCAATCTTAATCTTTTAAGTATTTAGCCCATTAGATTAAAAGCATTTGAGTTTTTATATAGCATTTTATTGTTTTCTACTGAATTCATATGTTTCGCATGATTTTCTTTCTTTTCTTGCCTTCATTTGAGTAAATCAATATTTTTGTTACTGTTTCTCCCTTATCCTCTTATTAAGCCTGTACTCACATATTCTCTTAATGTTCATTTAGTGTTAACTTTGGAGTTACAAAGTGCCTTCTTGACTTATTATTTTATCACTTATCAAATAATGTTGTAACTTAGATTACCAAACCTCTATATTCTCTTCTTTCACAATTTGTGTTATTTTAACACACATTTAATTTTGATATGCATTTTAAATACCAAAATATATCACTAGTACTGTTTTGCAAAGTCAATATTACTTTATATTTACATTTGTTCTTCTTTGACTCTATTCTTTTTAATATTTTTGTGTGTCTACCTGAAATATTTTACCTCTATCTAAAGAACTCTTTTTAATGTATTTTATACTATGTCTACTGGCAAAGAATTCTCTCAGCTTTTGTTTACCTGACATTGTTTTTATTTTGCCTTTCTTTTGAGAGGACATATTCAGTTTAGGATTGGAATTAATTTCTTTGAACATTGCATAGTATTCCATTATTTTCTGGTTTCACTATTTCTGTTGAGATGTCACATCACAGAATAATTACTGTTTTACCCTTTAAATAAATAGGTCTCTTTCTTTCTTGCTGATATTCCATTTTGCTGTTTGTATTTCTCAGCGACTTGATTATAATGTGTCTAGGTATGGTTCTCATTGTATTTTTTGTGCTTGGATATGTAGAGCTTCTGAAATCTGAATAATACCTTCCATCAGTTTGGATGACTCTGGGTTACTGTCTATATGAATATATTGTTCTGTACACTACCTTCTTCTTCTTTGCACTGCTTCCAGCCTCATTCTCTCCCTCTCTCGGTCTTACTCCCCCCTCCTTCTCCACCCTCTCACACATATTTTCTTGGTTTTTCTATCCGTCTTTATTTTAGGTTGAGTATGTTCTATTGACTTATTCTCCAGTTCTTGTCTTTGATCTTCTACTGGAGTTAAACAGCTGTTAAATCCCATCTAGGAAATTTCAGTATTTTAGTTACCAGGATTTTCACTATTTCAGTATTTATGTGGAATTTACATTTAGTTAGTTATTTACAATTTTTCTGCTATATTTCACTTGTGAAAACACATTCCTTATACTATGAGTTATTTTGAAGTGGTCAAGTGTAGAACAAAACTATATTAAATTCTTTGCAGCATCTCTGAAAAAAATTCTAAAAAGAGAAAACTGAATTCATGGAGATAGTAGCACCAATTATAAAGATGAAAATTGTCAATAAAGGCCCATTTTGAGACAATCTCATTGTTTAAACAGCCAGCTCTAAAATAGCTCTAATTGAGTGGTAATATCCATAGAACTGAAGAGCAATCACACCCAGTCATCGTGCCAAATAGTCCTTTAGTGGCGCTATCTCTCGCTTCTAAGGACCCTGTGCGCAACAATGTCAAACAGTTCAGAGTTCAGAGCATAAAGGAAGAAAAAGTCCTGTTTGCTTCCTCACACATAAGCCCATAGAGGACACAGAATTTAATCAAAACAACTTATAATAACTAATGGACTTTCAGAAATATGATCTAAAATATATGACAAAATGTCCATTAGCTGAAACGAAAGTGAAGCTTGTACTAATGAATACTTTTAAAAATTATATTCAAAATACTAGAAGTATATCTTCCCTGAACGGAATTGTGCCTACCCCACCCTCCCAAAAAATCATATGTTGAAGCTCTCTCAATGTGATTGTATTTGGAGATAGGCCTTTTCGGAGGTAAATAAGATTAAAGGAAGTCATAAGGATGGGGTCCTAATCCAATAGACTGATGGAATTATAAAAAAAGAAAGATTTCTCTCTCTCTCTCTCTCTCTCTCTCTCTCTCTCTCTCCACTCCTTCCGCCCTGCCCCCCACACCTACCACCATGTGAGAACACAATGAGAAGGCAGCCATCTAAAAGCCAGGAAAAGAAACTTCATCAGGAACCATATCAGCCAGCACCTTGATCTTGGAATTTTAGCTTCCAGAACTGTGAGAAAATTAATTTCTGTTGTTTTACCCAATCTATGGTATTTTGTTATGGCAGCCTGAGCTGACTAATACATACTCTATTGAGTTTCTGGCACTGTCCTAGGTGTATTATAGCTATTACTACATTTAACCTTGTGCTATTAATTAAAAATATTTTCCTGGGGCCGGCCCAGTGGCTCAGGCGGTTGGAGCTCCGTGCTCCTAACTCTGAAGGCTTCCAGTTTGATTCCCACATGGGCCAGTGGGCTCTCAACCACAAGGTTACTGGTTCAACTGCTTGAGTCCCGCAAGGGATGGTGGGCAGTGCCCCCAGCAACTAAGATTGAACACAGCACCTTGAGCTGAGCTGCCGCTGAGCTCCCCGATGGCTCAGTTGGTTGGAGCATGTCTTCTCAACCACAAGGTTGCCGGCTCAACTCCCACAAGGGATGGTGGGCTGCGCCCCCTGCAACTAGAAAACGGCAACTGGACCTGGAGCTGAGCTGCGCCCTCCACAACTAAGACTGAAAGGACAACAACTTGAAGCTGAACGGCACCCTCCACAACTAAGATTGAAAGGACAACAACTTGACTTGGAAAAAAATCCTGGAATTACACACTGGTCCCCAATAAAGTCCTGTTCCCCTCCCCTCCACCACCAAAAAAAAAATAAAAGAATTAAATATGTATATATAAATATATATATGCATATATATATATTTTTCCCCCTCATTGTTAACAATAAGGAAATTGATGGTCTGAGATTAATGTCTTGAATTACTCACAGATTTGTTTGGCTTTAATGATCTTTGCATATCACATAAACAATTCCTCATGAAATGAAAGACTCAGACTGAAAATAATTTAAAGGAATGGAAAAGAAACCAGGAAACACAGTACTAAACCTCCTAAGCAGCAGAGACTTATATTATGGTTTAGGATGAGCCTGGATCCAATTAAATATTTTTCCTCACTATTTAGATATGTTTCAAGAAATGATCTCTTCCACTCTCCCCAAGGAATTATGTTGTAATATAAATATAAAGCCTAAGTATACCATTTTAATCATACAGAAGATTCTTAGTAACTAGTAAATCTTTTTTTTTTCCCTAGTGTTTTTGGCATAGCAATGAAAGGATTTGTGTTTATTTTTATTGAAAGTATCTGGGAAACATCAGATTAGATCATTGACATGTTAGCATGGTGTTCTATTTGAAGAATGTCCTATTTGCCTTTAAATTTTTTTCATTCATTTATTAATTATCTCAAATTTGCCTAGTGTGTTAGAATTCTAGCTCTAGCAGTTACTGTGTATCCTGGGCAAGTTACTAATACTCTTAGTCTCTGTAAAGTGGGAAAAAGAACTGAATTTACTTATAAGGGTTAATGTAATTTTTAGATAATAGACACAATAGGTTAGCACAGTGCTTAGTAAATATTTATCACTCAAAAATGTTTGTTTCACTGTCTTTGTGGTTATGTTCTAGAATTTCTCAAACCAAAGTGCCCACGATGTGTTTGAAAATATACTGGGTTTAGTTCTTTCAAGATATTCAGCACAGTAAATGTACATCAGATGTAATTAGATATTGTACACTCATCATCTCATTAAACTAATCAAAACATCTATTTTGGTATATATTAAAGACCTAATAGAACTATTTATCCTAAGATTCCATCTTAGATTTTAAAAGATTTAGATTATGCAAAATAAAAGGCTAAGAGATACAGACAACTGATATGTTAGTGAGAGATTAGAGAAATTCATTAAAATGGAAAAACATTGACTTAGCTTTTCCATGTAACCATTGAGCAAGATTGATGACCTTGAACATGTACCTGATCATGTTTTACACCTTTTACTCAAGGTGCATTTGAGGATATTACTCTCCCAGAGGATCACTCTGTATTCTTTCCTCCTTGGGGTTATGGGTACAAGTGGATGTATGTATGTGGCTGTAGCTGTTTCGTTTCTACAACATGTACTGAAACAAAATATTACTACAGTTTAAAATATTCGAGTTAAGTAAAAACTACTTGGCAGAAAAAAATAAACCTTTTTGGCAGTTTAGAATTTGTAGGTTTTTAAAACAATGTAACTATTAAACATTGGGATTGTTTATTAAGCAGAGAAACATAAACTCTTAATGACATCTCATTGATACCCACTTAATTATTCCTCTATCCAGAGGATGTCTCTGTGAGTACTCCTCCATTATTTACTAGAAAAAAAGTGCTATCAAAATCAATTAGAGTTTGTCCACTTTGGGGGGCCAATGAGGCAGAGAATTAACCTCCAACTAATTTCCAAAGTCATTAGCAGCTGATGGCTTAATACATTCACTGCCACAGGCACCAGGCACTTTGGAACATTTGCAAAATGCATGCTACAGAGTGCAGAAAACGTTATCTTCTGGGTCACAATAGACCCATGAGCCATGGTTTTTTATTTATTTTACACGCATAAAATCCCCTGAGGTCCAGGAAATACACAACTTAATCTTATTATTAAATATATCTCTGAGGTCAACAGGAAGTCCTATATTTTCTAACACAAAGCAAAAGTCTTCAGTCACTTAATTAAATTATTCTAAAAGACACAATAATGCTAAAGGATTAATATGAGTTCAGACGAATCTTATATTGAATTTCTTTTATAATATATAGAAGCAGGAACCACTTTCAGACATTATGACTGTCTGATGAAACTAGATGATGAAATATGATGAAATCTCTTGAAGTAATTGATTACTTAAAATAAAAATGAAATCATAATGACTTAATAAAAACTGTCATCTAATTACCTTTTAGGTTCTAAGTTATTGGAATAGACAATAAAAACACATTAACTCTTTGTCTAAAGAGTTAGTCTTAATCTAATTATTTTATATTTTTACAATTATTACTGTTTATATCATTTGAGAGTCTGATTTGGACATTACCCTAAAATTTGAAAACCTTGTATCTTTTATTTAAGTACATATATGTTACCCATACTGGCTAATAAGTCATACTCTTATTTACTGAATAAGAAATACCTAGGCTAGGAAGAAAATTTCTCATAAGATGCCAGAATGCCAGGATGAGAAAACATAACAGTATGCTTAGCACCAACATGTCTAAGGAAATTCTTATGCATTCTGCCAGACAGATAAATTCATTTACATTAGTGTCTAAGAAAGATAACCTAATAAAGACACAGTGGGAAAGGAAATTGATATTGGGTCGGGGGACAAAAACAAATGAACCATTTGTTAGGATGTATTTAGACTACCATTTCCAATACTGAGTGATCAAATGAGACTAAATGTCCACATTTTCAAAAGATTGAAGACACTTAATAGCATTTGTTTTGTTTTTCTGCTACAGAGTCTAATTAGGTACAATGTTTCCTGATTCAATCTTAATAATATTTATCCCATCAATTCAAAGGCCTTTGCTTATAATTATCATGTAATACATATAGGAAGAGCTCTCAAGACATTCACAGAAAAATATCTTCAGAGGTCTGGTTAATCAAATTGGCAATACCCATAGAGGAAACAGGCAATCTGAGGAATTCTCTGAAATCCATATATCCGCAGATATCTTCTGCTCCATAGCATGAAATGCTCACTATTAAAACCCTAACAGGTTAGTGAAGCAGGATTTGGCAATCCCTGAGAATGCCACTTAATGGGCTCTGGACCATGGAGCAGGTGTCGGTGTGGGTTGGGGCTGGAAAGGAAGAGGTTAAAATGGGGAGATGCTGGAGGAAGCCGGGTCATGCTAAAATGAGAGGAAGGGCCAACAATTTATATATTATTTTCCTCATATGTCTTTACTGTGCTTCTTAAATTTGTTTCAGTTTCCTTTAGCCTAACAGATTACAGTTTTAGCAACATAATGTTTACCAACACAACCATAACTATAATATTATGCTATCCACAAATAAAAATTTATTATATTGCAGACATTGTGCTAAGCATTACTTTTAAGGTGTCTTTGATAAATAAGCACTCTGAAGATTTTGGTACCGGGACTTTCTCAAACTAGGGTAGCTAGCAGCTTGCCAAAAGAATCTAGATGTAAACTAGGATACAAAATCCCTTTACTATTTAAATAGAAAATATCAGAAGAAATTCTAGGTTTTGATGGACTAATTTAGCATATGCCTCCCTTCACATCCCATCAATATAGGTTCTTAGCTTCCAGCTAGAGAGTTACTTATAGTTGAGAAGTATTATTATGGAAACAAAAACTACCTAAAGATTCATTCAACAGATTTGAAAATGAAATTTACTATGTGGTATTTAAAATGTGTATGTCCTCATAAATAAAAATTGTGCCCTCGTGCAATGATCTCCCCTTATAAATTAATGCTTATACAGCCACGCACATTATCATTTAATTATTAGCAGATCCTAAGCAAATCAGGCACTGTCTAGCTTATTCATATTCCTTCTCTTTGACAGTAATATTATCAGTGAATTAAATCCTGCAAGTGAGGCAGATGGCATAAATAAGCTGCTTATACCAACACATCGCATGTGCAAAAGGTTAATTGAACTGCCTCATCATGAATTGTATATTTTCCCCAGTCTAGCAATATTTAGAACAAAATTATATTTTCCTACCAGTTCAATTAGTGTGATGACATTAATTATAATCACAACAATTCTAGCACTATTAAATATTAACCATAAAATTGTTAATGTATTTTTTTAAATCTAATGTTATTTGACCCCTTAAATGCTGTGTTATGCTCATGGTAGTGGAAATGGCATTCAGATACTAGTCTTTAAAAACTGAAGAGTCCTAAAAGTGACGGTGCTCTGCTGGTAGGTGCAAAAGTCACTGAAGAGTGCATGCCCCAGGTACTTTCTCAAAAGATAGTCTGTGTTCATGCACTGGAAGAATCAACATAGTTAAAATGGCTATCCTACCAAAGTTATACAGATTTAATGCAATACCAATCAAAATCCCAATGGCATTTTTATTTTTAAAGAAATAAAACAAAAAAGTCATCAGGTTTGTGTGGAATCACACACACATAAAACCCGAATAGCCAAAGCAATACTAAGAAAAAAGAACAAGGCTGGAGGCATCACACTCCCTGACTTCAATTTGTAGTACAAAGTGACAATACTCAGAACAGCATGGTATTACCAAGAAAACAGACACACAGACCAATGGAATAGAACTGAAAACCCAGAAGTAAACCCACATAAATATGGGTATATAATTTTAGACAAAGGAGCCAAAAACACACAATGGAGAAAAGAAAGCCTTTTCAATAAATAGTGCTGGGAGAATTGGAAAGCCACATTCAAAAGAATGAATCTAGACTGCTACCTGTCACCAAATACTAAAATTAACTAAAAAATGGATTAAAGATCTAAACATAAGACTTGAAACAATAAACTGCATAGAAGAAAACACAGGTACTAAACTTATGGACCTTGGGTGTAGAAAGGATTTTATGAATTTGACCTCAAAGGCAAGGGAATTAAAAGCTAAAATTAATGAATGGGACTGTATCAAACTAAAAAGCTTCTCCACAGCAAAAGAAATCATCAACAAAACAAAGAGGCAACCAACCGAATGGGAGAAAATATTTGCAAACAACTCCTCCGATAAGGAGCTAATATCCAAAATATATAACAAACTCACACAACTCAACAACCACAACAAAAAACAAACAATCCAGTTAAAAAAACAGTCAGAGGACCGGAACAGACACTTCTCCCAAGAAGACATACAAAAGACCAGTAGATATATGAAAAAATTCTCAACTTCACTCACTATTAAGGAAATGCAAATCAAAGCCACAATGAGATATCACCTCACCCCAGTCAGAATGGCTATCATCAACAAGACAAATAGTAACAAGTGTTGGAGAGGCTGTGGAGAAAAAGGAACCCTCATACACTGTCGGTGGGAATGCAGATTGGTGCAGCCACTATGGAAGGCAGTGTGGAGGTTCCTCAAAAAATTAAGACTAGAATTACCCTATTACCCAGCAATCCCTCTCCTGGGTATCTACCTCAAAAATCTGGAAACATATATCCATAAAGATATATGTACCCTGATGCTCATTGAAGCCTTATTTATGGTGGCCAAGATATGGAAACAACCAAAGTGTCCTTCAATATATGAGTATGATTGGATAAAGATGTGGTATATATACCCAATGGAATACTACTCAGCCATAAGGAAAGATGAAATACTGCTTTTTGTGACAACAAGGATGGATCTTGAGATTATTATGCTAAGCAAAATAAGTCAGACAGAAAACATCAAGAACTATATGATTTCATTCATATGTGGGATATAAAACTGAAAGCAACACAGGAACAAGACAAACAAACAAACAAAAACTGATAGACACAGACAACAGTGTAGTGGTTATCAGAGGGTAAAGGAGAAGAGGGGTGGTAGAAGCAGGTAAAAGGGGTCAAATATGTGGTGATGGAAGGAGAACCGACTCTGGGTGGTGAACACACAATGTGATATATAAATGATGTATAATAGAATTGTACATTTGAAACTTATATAATTTTACTAACCATTGCCACCCCAATAAATTTAATTTTAAAAAAAAGTAATTTGCCCACAGAAGTATACAATAATCTCAAAATGGCAATAAGGGACTAACGATACTGTTAGTTAGCTCTGGTTCTCAAACATATAAAAACACACTTGAGAAGAATGTCAATAGGAGGTCATAGATTTCAACTCCATAATCCTAAATATTTCAGATACACAAGCTTATGGCTTCCTTTTTCAAAGTCATTGTTGTTGTTTTTCTAATGCATATGTCATTTTAATTCATTTATTTCAGATTTTCTAAACTAGCTAACTGTAAAAATATCATATTTGGGGTAAAATCTGAACAGAGTATAATATTTGTGGGCAGTACGCACATGGATGTCACACATAGGCACACATGTGTGCTTATCATACTTTAGGCTCCTTATGAGCAGTGTCTTTGTTTTAAATGTATCTAACCCTCCAGTCTAGTATAGGTGCCAGAATGAGGTAAACAGATCAAATATTTTTTCAAAGGAATAAATTGAGACTTTAAATTATTGAAATTTAACATTTGCAGAAATAGCTTACATTGCTATAGTCGTAAGTAACTATGTCATGTGTGGCAGTCTCCTCTTTGTGTTTTTATTAATTCACCAGGAGTGTGTTAGTTTTTAATACTATTGACCAAGACTAGCTATACTGTTGGGAGATTTGTTTTAAAATGTTGTAAAATGATACCAACAACAAAATGGCAAAAGGGTCAGTCACATGATCTCAACCTGAAGCTTTATCCTGAGACACTGTAAAATAAGGCCTGATTGCTACCTATGACACCAATATCAAGCCAGAAAGAAGAACCCCAAATAGGAGATTCCCATAAGAGTTTCCCTTAAGAGCATCCACAGATTTTTGTAAAGCTGTCTTTGAGCATTAAATTGTTATCATATAAAACAAATGCAAAATTATTTTAATAAAAACTTACCATATTTCATAAGCTATTTTTCTAGTTTAATATTTGGGTATATGTTAAATCTATGTTCAAAAACTTACCAAATTTTTATGTTCTTTATAATGAATTAGATTTCCTTCATAAAACTTCAGTACTTTTTTTTCCATTCTTTTTAAAAAATTATTTATTTTTTATTTTTTTCAGTTACAGTTAACATTCAATATTATTTTACATTAGTTTCAAGCGTATAGCATAGTGATTAGACATTTATATAATTTATGCAGTGATTCCCCTGACTAGTCTAATATCCACCCGGCACTATACATAGTTATTACCATATTATTGACTATATTCCCTGTGCTGTATTTTACATCCCCATGACTGTTTTGTAACTACCAATTTGTATTTGTTAATCCCTTCACCTTTCTCGCCCGTCCCCCAATTCCCCTCCCATCTGATAACCATCAGTTTGCTCACTGTATCTATGATCATTTCTGTTTTGTTTGTTCATTTATTCTGTTCTTTAGATTCCACATATAAGTGAGATCACATGGCATTTGTCTTCCTAGGTCTGACTTATTTCACTTAGCATAATACCCTCTACTTCAGTACTTTTGATCCCTGGTTTCATGTCAGCTCTTGATGATGTTGCCATAACTGAACTCTCAGCACCATGTTATGGAATTCTTTCTGACCTCAATTTGTTATTTTTATGGGCTTTGGAGAGGCAGATGGGTTGAAATCATGACTCTGCCATAACGAATCGTCATTGGACAAATTATTGAATTTCACTGTGGATCTGTTTAAATGAATAATTTATTCTGAGATTTTTGTAAAAGTTAGAAGCACATGGTAAATTGACCTCCAAATAGAGAGCACTCAGTAAATGGTCTTCTGCATCTTCTGGAACTAAATCTCTTCATCCTGATCAGTAACATCAATTCTTTCTTATTGCCCTGCTCTCCCTGAGCACCTGACCATGTACAGAACCCATAGTCAATCATTTTAACTTTATTCTTACTTTGGATTTACTTTTTAAAAACTCTGTTTGGTATCATATCTTGTTAACCCTATATTAATTCAGTCTTTTTTTTCAGTTTTTAAAACTGCATCTCTTTCTGGAATACTCAGCACAACCAGAGGAAATATAATCATGTTAATTACACACACTATTCACAACATCTTTTCCAAAATCAAGGTTCATATTTTAGAATTGCTGATGCATGTTTCATTAATGTTTCAATGAATGTCAAACTTACAATATCCGAGTAAAATTTTTGTTTGGTTTATCTTTTTTTTTTGTCCAGTTTTATTGAGCTATATGACATATAGCATTGCATTTGTATAAGGTGAACAACATAATGATTTGATATACAAGATGTGACAATTAAGTTCACGAACTTGTTGCAACGATTTTGCTAACCTTCTTTGATATTAGAGGGATTATTCATTATGAATTTTTACCAACTGGATAAACAGCTAACCAGGTTTATTCTTTGGAAGTGCTGAAAAGGCTGCGGAAAAAGACGAAAACAACCGAACTTTCCGCCAACAATTCATGGCTCTTGCATCACAACAATACACCACTTCATACGGCACTGTCTGTGAGGGAGTTTTTAGCCAGTAAACGAATAACTGTATTGGAACACTCTCCCTACTCACCTGATCTGATCCCCAATGACTTCTTTCTTCACCTGAAGATAAAAGAAATATTGAAAGGAAGACGTTTTGATGACATTCAGGACATCAAGAATCATATGACAGCTCTGATGGCCATTCCGGAAAGAGTTCCAAAGTTGCTTTGAAAGGTGGAGTAGGTGCTGGCATCGGTGCATAGCTTCCCTAGGGGAGTACTTCAAAGGTGACCATAGTGATATTCAGCAGTGAGGTGTGCAGCACTTTTTCTAGGATGAATTAATTGTTCAACAGAATATGTATATATAGCAAAATTATTACCACAATAAGTTTAGTTATTAGGTTGCTTTCATGTCTTGGCTATTGTACATAATGCTGCAATGAACATGGGAACGTAGATACCTCTTCAAAAGCGTGATTTCATGTCCTTCTGATAAATACCCAGGATTGGACTTGCTAGATATAAGGTAGTTCTATTTTTAATTTTTTGAGGAACCTCCATCCTGTGTCGATCATGGACGTATCTATTTACATTCCCACCAACAGTGCACAAAGCTTCCCTTTTCTCCACATTCTCTTCAACACTTGTTGTTTCTTGTCTTTTTGATACTAGCCATTCTACCAGGTGTAAGATGATAATTAACTGTGGTTTTGATTTGCATTTCCCTGATGATTAGTGATGTTGAGCACCTTTTCATGTACCTGTTGGCCACTTGCACCTATACCTTCTTTGGAAAATTCCCTATTTTGTTCCTCTATTCATTTTTTAATCAGATTTTATTTTGCTATTGAGTTACATGATATTTTTTATATATTGTATATTAATCCCTTATCAAATGTATGCTTTGCAAATATTTTCTCTCATTTGGTTGACTCCATTCCATTTTCCTTTTGTGCAGAAGCTTTTTAGTTTTGTGTCATCCCACTTGTTTATTTCGTTTCCTTTGCTTTTGGTGTTATGTCAAATAAAATCATTGCCAAGACCAATGTCATGCAGCTTATCCCTTATTTTTTCCTCAAGAGTTTTATAGTTTTATATCTTACATTTAAGTCTTTAATCCATTTTGAGTTAATTTTTATGTTGTCCTGTAAGATAGGGGTCCAGTTTTATTCTTTGCATGTAGATGCCTAGTTTTCCCAACATCATTTATTGAAGAGACTTATCTTTCCCAATTGTATATTTTTGGCTCCTTTGTCATAAATTAATTGACCGTATGTGTGTGTTTATTTCTGGATTCTCTAATCTGTTACATTGATCTATGGATCTGTTTTTATACTATACTGTTTTAATGACTATAGCTTGTAATGTAGTTTGAAATACACTTTGAAATATAGTTTGATACCTCCAACTTTGTTCTTCTTTCTTAAGATTGCTTTGGCTATTCAAGATCTTTTGTGGCTCCATAAAAATTTTAGCATTTTTTTTTTCTATTTCTGTGTAAAATACCAGTAGGCTTTTGATTGGGATTGCACTGAATCTGTAAATTGCTTTGAATAGTTTGGACATTTTACCTTCATTAATGTTTCCATTCCACAAGTGCATAAGATCATTCCATTTATTCGTGTCTTCACTTCAAATCTTATTACCTGCTTTCTCAGATTTGCTGTTTGTTATTCTTCTAGTGTTTAAGCTTAAATTATTGCACTAATCTACTCTCCTGATTGATAATCTTGACTATATTCGAGTACTTCCCAAGTTCTTATCCTAAAACTCAGATCTTTGCAGTCTGTTACATTGCTTAAAAGTTTAGTGGTGCACCTTTGATTTTAGAGTAGTGCTTGAAACCCTCCTCAATTTGGCCTCTACAATTTTTCCTAGATTTTCCTTTCCTAATTCCAATCAATTTTTCACACAATAGAAAAAAAATTTTCCCTTAACATAAAGTAGATCATATCTTTTCCCATCATCCTAAACAGCTTCAATGCATTCTCAATGCACCCCGAAGGATTTAGAAAATACCCAAACTTTTTCTGATGGCCTCCAAAGCCCTGGATAATCAGTCCTCTTCCTGGCATTCTAATTGTATTCTATGCCAGTCTCCATTTTCTCATTATATTCTCATCACACTAATTGTTCTTTCAATTAATTAAAAAAGTTATGTTCTTTACCATTTTGAGCTCTCTGTTTATACTGATCTTCCAACTCGAATGCTATTTTCTCCCTTGTTTCATAGGCTTAATTCCCCTTAACTTTAAGTTTCAGATAGTCCTTTCCTGAAATCTATTTAAGTTAAGGTTAGTTCATGTTCCCCTTTTATTTTAGCTGCCTATTTCCTTATTAATGCTCATTTTAATTTGTAAGTATTTTGCAATTTTAGTTTTTCCTATTCCCCAAATCAGTACAAAGTCAAATAAGGATAGTTTATTTCCTTGCTTTCTTCGTCAACTCATTTCCTAATATGCGAGTAGTTTCTTGGAACTCAGAAGCATCTAAGCCTGTGAACGAACAAGTCAGTGAACACTAGGTGCTCAACAAATATGTGTAAATTATCTGTCAGTCCAAATTGAATTCCAAGAAGGTGACAGCCATAAAGGAAAGTACAAAATATTTCTAGTGAAGAAAAAAACGAAAGTGGAAAATCCATTTGTTTTTTATTGTACAATAGTTTATTTCCAAAATGTCATTGATGGATTAAGTTGTTTACTGCGGAAGCATATTGAATGGCTTTATTTCGATGTATCACAGTTTTATTATAAGGGTAGATTTATAATGTCAGATGTCAAAAAATATTTGTGCCACCAAGATTTAATACTTATTTTTCTCAATTATCTTTTCCAATTAAATGAATGTAATGTAGAACAGCTTGGTAAACTAGATTTCTATGATTCTGTAATTATTGAGGAGATAATTAATGTTACACATATAGCATAAAAGGTTTAAAAATACATATGTATGTATACATATGTAAATATAAATATACACATATACATGCATATATACATACATATATATCCATAAAGCAGTCATTACCAGTTCATTTAGTCAGATCAGTATAGGTATGACTATGGCCCCAACACACCCCACATCTTCATTATACTTTTTCCTCTGTGCCATGGTACACAAATAGTTTTATTAACTGTATTTAAGTTCAGAAAGAAAATCTGAAAAAACAAAAACTCAGTAGAATTTCTTATCAACGTTTCTCTCTTCAAGAGCAAATGGCCAGCTTGCACTGCCAAGTGCAACTAATAGTTATCTTTGTCACCTTAAACTTGCATTTAAACCAAACCTTGAAAGAAAACAGGCTCCTCATGATTTAAGCTTTATAAATAATAATTTGGTGCCCTGGAAAAATATCACTACTTTATACCAACAAAATGTTTCAATACTCATTGAGGTACATTTTATTTTTCTTTTACATTTGATATTATGTGTTTCTCTTAGATGTTTCCTTATTTGCTTGGTCAGTGAGGAATTTGTTTGTTTGTTTGTTTGTTTGTTTTTAGCATATTAGAACTTCTTTAGAATTACTTTGCACAACAATATCTTAGTTTAATAATTTACCTTTTATTCCTCTCAAGAAGGCTGGTTTATAATCCAAAAGCATACTTTAATAATTGCATGATGTTATTTAAAGTCTGTAATATATAAGCACATTCATCATATCTTTGCAGATACAATTATATAATGTTTCCTAGACGATTAAAATTGTTTATACTGATGGTAAATCATCCTTGCTGTTATTGTAATATCAAGTCCACAGAAATTTCAGAGGAGTTCTAAGTTTAGTTCTTTTTTAAAAAAAGATTTATGTATTATTGGTCTTTTTTGATTAAACTATTTATCACTGAAGGTAATTACCTCATTTTTCTTCCAGCTTTTCAGTGTATAGTCATTATTATTTCATATGTAATTTCTAAAAACTATTTTATTCTATTTAATCCTTTTCAAAAGGCAAAAACATTAACTGAAATACGTATTTAGGGATAAAGAGGACCCCAGCTGGTCAAACAAAAATATATTTTGGTATGAAATTTTCCATTGAATAGGCCTTCATTATGATATCCCCTCTTTTAAAACAGTCTATTAAATTCTAAAACAATAGACAAATTGCATGGGAATGAATGAAATCATAATATTCTGATTTTCTTTCCTGACAACTTATCACTACATTTCCATATTCAACTCATTTAATTGTTACATGGTTCATACATACATTCTGTTAGGTGCACTTAATGTTTTATCGAATCCTTACTACAGGTTAAGCACTTTGTACAGATTTCATTCAATTCTAACAAAAACTTTATATGTAGGTGCTTCAATTACACACAGTGAACACATCTGGAAACTAAGACTTAGAGGTTAAAATACATTTTCATGGCCATTCCAGGATCTGACTTACTCAGGTAGCCCAACTATGTAAACCTGTCGTAAGGGAAGAGAAAGGGAACAACTGGTCATCCTTGAAACTCGTTCTCAGAGTGAGTATTGGCCCTTGCTATTCTAGGATGTGCACAGAAAATGACTCCCATTGACTCATAGTTTCATTTAGTCCATGTTTGCCTTCCCCTGTTTCTGCAAAATTCACCCCAATGGTTTATAATACCTTCCTGCAATCAGCTCCATTATAGTTCTCACATCAGTTTGTACCTGAGGCAGAACCTCAAATAAACAAACAAAATAAAAACTCAGTTGTGAAGCTAATTATCTAGTCATTTCTCGCTTAACGTTGTTCAAGAAGATAATTTCCCAGTTTTCATCTTTGGTGTCTGCGTCATTCTCTACTTTTTTAACAACATGTATTTCCTTGTTCAGGTAAGTGTGCCCTATACCAGCTTGTTCTTATGCATCTCTCTATTTAAAATTAAGCTTTAACTTGGGTGCTCATTCTGGGTTCTAATCAATGATCCCTGAGAAGACGGGAACACTACCACGGTTTTGTGAGACCCCTTCTGATTTTGGAGACATGCCCATTTGACTATTTTGTGTGATCCCTAACCTATCATCACCTTTCCATTCTCACAAAGTGCAAATGGTGGTACATGTCAAGTTTCTCCATAAAATTGTCTTAATATTATGTATATAAACAAAATCTTCCTGAACAAAATCTTGGAAAACAAATTGTATAGTTATGAACGGTTAAAAGTGGTATGAGGGGGCCATGACCAAGTATCTTGGAACTTTTCTCCCACAATTAACAACTACAAAGCTGGAGAAAATACGTGGAGCACCTCTTCTCATGCATTGACTAACAGGTAACAAACGCTGTTATCTTTCATAGACGGTAAGCATAAGAGATGAGCCCCACAATTACTTTAGCTTTCTCCTGGTAGAACTTTCTAGACTATGGCACAAGTAAGACTAAAACAAGCATACTTGGACAACTGGATAAAAACATGCAAAAAATATAAAGTTGAACCCTTATTTCACATGACATAAAAAATAATAACTCAAAATGATTAAAGACCTAAATGTAAGAGCTGAAAACATAAATCCTTAGAATAAAATATACCGTGGTTTCCTGAAAATGAGACTCAGTCTTATATTAATTTTTGCTCCAAAAGACACATTAGGGCTTATGTTCAGGGGATGTTGTCCCAAAAAATCATGCTAGGGCTTATTTTCCTGTTAGGTCTTATTTTCGTGGAAACACAGTAGGGGTAAATCTTCAAAACATTGAATTTGTCAAAAGATTCTTAAATATAAAAACATGAGCAACAAAAAGGAAAAAATAGATAACTCCCACTTCATCGAAACTAAAATCTTTATGCTTTAAAGAACAACATCAATCAACATTCAACTTCTAGCATGATGTGAGATAATTAGCCTTTATTTCAAAGCCACATTTAGATGCATATTATTTTCTTTTTCTTGCAATTAAAAACATCCTACTTGAAACTGAAGACTATGATGAAGAGATTTGGAATACTGTAGTGAAGTACCTGTGGTAGGCATAATTGTAAAATAACCCTCAGCACTCCTTCCCCTGGTATTCATATCTGTGTCTAATCAGTTCCCCTTTGGTGCAGGTAAACCTGACTTGCTTGTACCCAATGGAATATGGCAAAGGTGATTGGACAGTTACTCCCTTAAGTGCATTACATTATATAAAACTCTGTCTTAGCAGACTGAAGAGAGATTTCTTGGTAGCCTTAAAGAAGTGAACTGGCATGTTGGGGAGAGGGGCCACGTGACATGATAGGAGCAGCCTCTGAGAGCTGAGGGCCTCACCCTTCAATCACGAGAAACTGAATGCCGCCAACAACCAGTGAGCTTGGGAGAGGACCAACCCTGAGCTTCAGATGAAATCATGGTCCTGTACTGTAGATGTTCAGTGAGAATTAGATTGTAGATTACATTTAACTGGGCTATTCTATTTAAATCTTTATTTCATTTTAGTTTTTATTTAACTGATGGAGTTTGTCCTCTTTAAAACAAAAAAAGGTTGAAAGACACACTATTCTTTTTATTATATGTAGAAATAGAAACATATTCAATTAATGCTTTGACACAGTTATATAATTCTGGGACTACTGCATGCCTATAGCCCTTGGCTTTATTTGTGGTAGATATTCATAGTATATTTAAACATAGTTCTCTTTTTTAAAATATATTGTATCTTTAAATATCTGTGAACAAAATACAATTGAACTCAAAACAAAGATCTACCCTATGGAAATGGATACTTTTTATTAAGGATTGTGAAAATATAATTATTACTGGTACCTTTCTTTGTTTACATTCTTACTGTCATTTTTTAAAAAATGAAGGACTACATTTAATATTTTTGTGAAGAAATTTTAAGCAGAGTTTATTTATAACCCTATATGCCTATATCCAAATCATCTGCCTAATTTCATCTTTCATATAACTTGCAAAATTTCCATTACCTTTATGTACATAATTCCAAAAGTGAGCTCCAGAACAAAAGTGATTATATCTTAAATTATATTCTAGTAATAACAAACTAGCTTATGCTGATATAAAAATTCAATGAACTTTATTTTATTTGATAATAATGACAACATTGTGAAAGATAATCACAGCAAAAACTGAAGCTTTTGACAAAAGAATGACACAATTTTCCCAATTTCCAAATCTGTAAGGCTAGAAGTCTGACCTGAGATTTCCTGATTCAAACTCTAATGCACTCGATGTATCCGTATCCCTCATTTAATTTTAACATGTAGAAATGTCCAGGTGGAATGATCAGAGGACAGAATTGAAGCAGGTATATCTGTGGTGTCACAGTCTTATTATTCATAATAATGCCAAAGCAGTTTTGAATATTTTGGTTCTCGCTCTCCCTAAGTCTGCACTCACTACTATTCTAAAGGGATATCATAATAAAATGAAAATTAATAAAGGATTATTCTAGGACAAGGCAGCACCACAAATCAATGTCATCTCTATGAAGTTGCTGTGATTTTTATTTTTGATTTATAAACTAGTTCCACCAAGGAAGTATATGAAAGTAATAGGACAGTTATTACAGGTTAGAATAAAAGTAACAATACTAAACAGACTCAAAGGGATGTCTTTTGCTAGCAGATCTGTTTGCTGAGATACTCAGATCTGATCCAGCATATCACTGACAGTACTTGGGATGCCTGTTCTGGAGTTTCTCCTCTTAGCTGAAGTCTTTTCTAACTTCCCCAGGAAAATCACTGTAACCTTTTTTTCCCGATCAAACCACTGTAGCACTTAGTATATGTCTTTGTATAATCTCTTAGCCTATAGGGAAGCTCATCTTTCTCCCTTTCTCCTAATCGTCCCTCATTCTAGCCCAGATAAGCAATATATCTCTCAATTATTTAAGTCCTATGATCTGCCTTTCCCATGTGCCTTTGTCTCTTAGGAGACTTGCATTTTTCCTAGAAGCCAAGAATAATGGAAGATTTGGGAAGATCCAGAACTATTCTTGTCTGCCTCTTGAGGCTCTTCCTTTTATGCTGTCAAAGAAGCGAGCAGGCCGAGGCTCGGTGCTCTAGTATCTAGAGCGAAAGCAAATGACCACGGCGTGAAGCAAAACACTTGCTGGCTCTATTCTTCTTACAGTTGTCATTTCTTTTTGGATCATGAGCTCTTCTTGGACAGAACATTTCTCACCAACACGGTGGTGAAACATGAAGAGTTAAAGTCCAGGTGTATATTTGGAAAGAAATAAGCAAAAGGAAACATCTTAACTATTTAGATTCTCAGGTCACTGTCTTTAGAAAGAGAAGTTTCTGTGTGGTCCAGTCATGCCAGGATCTAAATAGGTCTTAGGCTAAAGCCTCAAGTAGAAACAATCTGTTTTACATACATTGAACCATCCTTGTACCCCTGGAATGAACCCTACTTTATTATAATATATTACCTTTCTAATGTATTATTGTATTCAATTTGCTATAGTATTTTGTTTAGGATTTTTGCATCTGTATTTATCAGAGATATTGTTCTGCAGTTTTCTATTTTTGTGTTATGTTTACCAGGTTTGGGTATCAGGGTAATGTTGGCCTCATAAAATGAGTTAGGAAGTATTGCTTCTTCTTCAAACTCAGGAAGAGTTTGAGAAGGACAGGTATTAAATCTTGTTAGAATGTTTGGCAGAATTCAGTAGTGAAATCATCTGATCCTGGATTTTTACATTTTGGGAGGTTTTTGATGATTGTTTCAATAGATCAGTCTATTTAGATTTTGCAGTTTATGATTCAGTCTAGGAAGGTTATATTTTTCTAAGAACTTGTCCATTTCTTCTAGGTTATTGAATTTGGTGGCATATAGTCTTTCATAGTATTCTTGTACAGTCCTTTGTATTTCTGTGGAGTCCATCATAACATCTCGACTTTCATTTCTGATTTTGTTTGAGTCTTTTTTTCTTTTTTTCCTTAGTGAATCTAGCCAGAGGTTTATCAGTTTTATTAATTTTTTCAAAGAACCACCTCTTTGTTGCATTACCTTTTTCTATTGTGTTTTTGTTCTCTTTTTCATTTAATTCTACTCTAAATTTTATTATTTCCTTCCTCCTGCTAATGTTGGGCTTCATTTGTTCTTCTTTTTCTATCAGTGTGTGATACACCTCATTAACGAAATAAAGGATAAAAACCATATGATCATACCAATAGCTACAGAAAAGCATTTGATGAGATACATTATTCAGGATAAAAACACTCAACAAAATGAGCGTAGAAGAAAAGTACTTCACTTAATAAAGGCCAGATGTAACAAACCCTCAGCTAACATACTCAGTGATGATAAACTGAAAGCTTTTCCTCTAAGATCAGGAACAAGACAAGAAGGCCCACTCTCCTCACTGTTTTTTACCACAGCACTGGAAGCCTGGCCAGCATAATCAGGCAAGAGAAAGAAATAAAAGGCATCCAAATTGGGAAGGAAGAAGTAAAATTGTCACTTTTTGCAGGTGACATCAGTCTTTATATAAAAACACCCTAAAGACTCAGGAAAAAAAAAAAGAAAGAAAGAAAAAAAAGGAGTTATTAGAAACAATAAACAGATACAGTAAAGTTACAGGATATAAAAATCAACATACAAAAATTCATTGTTTATTAACCACACGCTTTGTCCACCTTTTTTCTTTGAGACCCTAGATAAGTAAAACTACCTTATTAAGGATAACATTCAATGATTCAGAAATATGAGTTCTGGATCCTATCTTTTGATGTCTTCACACTCTCAGCATACTATGTGTTTGTTGTATCATGATTACTTTTTCATAATTTTATCTTCTCCTCTAAAGTACATTTCTTGCAGTCATGAACTATTTGCTATTCACACTCTCTTCCAAGATTAGTTTATCACTTAGCAGTTACTTGATGTTTGCTGAGTAAAAGGTCTAAGAAATTACAAAAGTACTACAGGACAGGCCACTCCGCCAAGTGAGAGATCATTTGACAGATGTAATTCAAAAGCTATCATTTGAATATTCAACTCACATAACAACATGCTTTAGATAAAATGCTTCGAAATTAGTTGTTAAAGTCATGTGGTTTTTAAAGTATTATTGGTTTAGTATCAGTTTCTTCCACCTTTAATACTACAGAAAAACATTTCACATAACATAATTAACTGACTAAACATTGTATGCAAATGTGTGAAAGTGAAGCAATTTCTTAGTCTCTGAAAGTCTCCTATTCAGCTACATCTCTCAAGTGTAAGTTGTAGACACAATCTATGGATTATTTTTTAGAAATATGTTAACCAAAGAGAATAGACCTATATCTAATATTTTGTTTTTTAGATATAAGTCATAGGGGTCCCAGAAATCAATGCTTCTCTTGTCATTCTCAAATATAATATTGAAAGATACATTCAAGCTTTGTTCTAGGTGCAATGAAACTTAAGAGATAGAGTAAATAATAAGAGAAGTGGTTCTAATTTATTATGACTCTACCCAGTAGCAGCTTATAAAAGAGAAATTCTGAAGAGCTTTGTAAAAAATGTGAAATTGAATAATTTATCCACTTGTTTGTTTCACCTGTTTTCTTTTGGTAATGATTATTTTGTATGTTTGCACTCTGCCTTTTAATTCATTTAGTGAAAATAATACCTATTTCTATTAAGACATGATGTAAATGAAGAATATGAACTTGGCCTAAAGAGAAGTGAGGACTGCAATTTACCCAGAAAGAAAAGCAATTCCTTGCCAACCTGAAAAGCAGAGCAATCATTGCAAGCTGTAAGGAAAAAAGCGGCTTAACTGTCACAGTAGTCACCTAATTTGTATTCAGTAACAAGACTCATATATATATATATATATATATATATATTCAGTGAAAGAAAGTGTCTGTGCTGATATTTTAAAACATAATCCCTAATGTTCCTCTCAGTTGTTTTGGTCCTTCAGCTGTAAGAGAATCAGTAAACAGTGAGGCATAATATTAGCAGTTCAGATTGTGTTTAAAATGATTCTTCAGCTGGCCTAGATCTGTAAATCCAGGTGGTGATTTTGCAGTAATGGTGTTGTCATGTTTCCAGCCTGATAGGCTGTTCTTATGCCCATTCAGTTAATAAGTGTTATTTTATGATTGTTTTTTTGCCCTGGAAGTTCTTGAGTTGGATCATGTTACTAAATGCTGATTCTGTTAAAGATTGTCATGTTGGATTCACCATAAAATGACTTGTTCCAGTTTGGAACAATGGATGATACTGTGAATTTTTGTCATATTAATTTAATCTCACACCCTGGCAATTAGCCCCAAATAACAATTTTAATCATGTCCCAGAACAACAGTAGTAGTTTAATTATTGCAATAAAAGGTACTTCATGGTAAGAGTAATTGCACTGCTAACCTATAAGGTCTACTCTGGACTTTTCTTTAAAGGGCTAACCTCCTATATGGGCATTCATGAACTATTTCTAGCCTATCAATTAGATTTCTAATCCGTTTGTGGAAACTTATTAACAACTGCCATCTAAGACTAATCTACAAACTTTGAAGTTATTTCTGATATTTTCCAAGTCTTGCTTTTCATAAAATATACTAGCTGAACTCTATTTTATCTTATAGTAGCTGTTGTTATATCGTTTAATAAGAACAAATGGAATAAAAAGTTAAATACCTGCCTTACAATAGATATCATTTATTTATGAAACTTTAACTTCTGTTAAAATCTTTTGTTCTAAGATTTTCTGATTCATTCCAAACCTCCTCTTTAAGGATAAACAAATAAATTAAGATCAGGCACAAGAATGTTTTCTTAGGTGAAGAGGCTCCTGCTTCCATTCTCTCAAAATGTAACATTCGATGAAAGTTTGAATAGAACTATGTTCTAAATATACTGTTGGTGTGTCCTATCCAGGTTTATTGTCATAAACAAAAAAGAAGGAAGAGAAGGAGTAGGAATAGGGGTGGGAAATAAGAAGGGAAATGGACAGAAGTCAGATCACCACAATGACCTAAAATGCAACCATCCACAACTTCTATATAGTGTGTGCGTATGTGTGTGTGTGTGTGTGTGTGTGTATACACACAAGATCAAGACTGAGTTTGTGAAGTAAAAGATCTGTACTCAGAAAATTATAAGACACTGAAGAGAGAAATTAATGAGGATACAAATAGATGGAAACACATACTATGTGTCATGTAGGGTGTCATGCGGGGTCTCTGGTCCCGCTCCCCGCATAGGAACTCAGGACATGGTGAGGCCAAAAAGTAACACCCACGGAGCCATAGATAGGGGAGTCGTACCACTATATTCTTGCTGGTGGCTGGATTGGAGACACAGGAGGCAGGAGCCACACGATCCGCAACCCGCCGTCCATTTGTCTCTGTCAACCAACGTCACTTGCTAGCGGCAATCCACCGTGCTAACTGCAATTCGCGCTTGCTAGCTCAGCCACCATCTTCTTGCTAGCCTCCATTTTCTGTTAACCTAGCCACAGCAGTTATATTAGTGGCCAGTGGCTCACTGGTTACAGCTGACAGCCAACTAGCCACAGCTGATGGCCATCCAATCACAGTGGATGGCCATTTACTACCTGAGACAGCACCTTTCCACGTGCGGGTGAGAGCCTGGAAACTGCACTCCTGGCTCTGTCCCCACACCATGCTCATTCCTAGGAAGAATCAATATAGTTAAAATGGCCATACTGCCTAAGGCAATATGCAGATTCAATGCAATTCCTATCAAGTTACCAAGGACATTTTTCACAAAAATAGAACACATAATCCTAAAATTTATATGGAACCATAAAAGACCCCAGATAGCCTCAGCAATCTTGAGAAATAAGAACAAAGTGGGAGGTATAATGATACCTGACATCAAATTATATTATAAGGCTACAGTAATCAAAACAGCATGGTACTGGCATAAAAACAGACACATAGATCAATCGAACAGAATAGAGAGCCCAGAAATAAATCCATGCCTATATGGTGATTTAGTCTACGACAATGGAAGCAAGAATTTAAGGTGGGGTAAACACAGTCTATTCAATAAATGGTGCTGGGAAACCTGGACAGACACATGCAAAAAAATGAAGTTGGACAACCTCCTTACACCACATACAAGAATAAATTCAAAATGGATTAAAGACTTAAATGTAAGATCTGAAACCATAAAACTCCTAGAAGAAAATATAGAAAGAAACTTTACAGACATTACCCAGAGTAAGATGTTTACTGATGTATCCCCTCAGGCAAAGGAAGTAAGAGAAAAAATAAACATGTGGGATTACATGAAACTAAAAAGTTTTTTCACAGCAAAAGAAACCAGCAATAAAACAAAAAGGGATCGTACTGAACGGGACAAGATATTTGCCAATGATATATCTGATCAGGGGTTAACATCACAAATTTATAAATAACTCACTCAACTCAACTCCAAAAAAACAAATAACCCAATTGAAAAATGGGCAGAGGACATGAAGACACATTTTTCTAAAGAGGACATACAGATGGCCAACAGACATATGAAAAAAATGTTTAACCTCACTAATCATTAGAGAAATGCAAATAAAAACCACAATGAGATACCACCTCACCCCAGTCAAAATGGCTATCATCAATAGATCAACAAACAACAAGTGCTGGAGAGGATGTGGGGAAAAGGAAACTCTTGTACCCTGTTGGTGGGATTGCAGATTGGTGCAGCCACTATGGAAATCAGTACGGAAGTATCTCAAAAAACTGGAAATGGAACTACCTTATGACCCACAATTCCACTACTAGGTATCTATCAAGAGAAATCCAAAACTCTAATATGAAAAAAATTTATGCACCCTTATGTTTATTGCAGAACTATACACAATAGCCAAGACATGGAAACAACCGAAATGCCCATCAGTAGATGACTGGATTAAGAAACTGTGGTACATTTATACAATGGAGTATTACGCAGCCATGAAGAAGAATGAAATCTCACCATTTGCAACAATATGGATGGACCTAGAAAACATTATGCTAAGTGAAATAAGTCAGACAGAGAAAGACAAGTACCGTATAATCTCACTTATATGTGGAATCTAAAGAAAAGAATAAATGAATGAACTAATCAGAAACAGTCTCAGAGATATAGAGGAAAAACTGAGGGTTGCTAGATGGGAGGTGGGGTGGGAATAAGGGGGAAGGTGATGGGATTAGAAAGCACAAACAATAACCACAATATTTCCACGGGGATACAAAAGTCAGGTTGGGGAATGTAATCAATAATGTTGTAAAGATTTTGTAGGGTATCCGATGGACACTTGTCCCATTAGGGAGACCACCTCAGGGATGATGTAGATGCCTGATCACTGCACTGTACACCTGAAGCTGAAGCTGCACAAGAATGAATGTCAGCTACAATTATATATATATATATATATAATTGCAAGAAGTGGAGTACAGCATTAGGAATAGAGATAGTGGAAATGTAATGGCTGTATGTGATGTCAGAGGGGTAGTAGATGGGGAAAAGTGGTTATCACTGTATGAGGGACATAAATGATAATGTCTGTTACATTGTTTTGTACACCTGAAACTAAAAAGAAAAAAAAATGACCGAGTTTTGTGTGCATAAGGGTTGAAATGAGGTGTTCTGCAGAGACAAAAATATGGGGTAAATACCCTGGCATTCATTTCAGATATCACCCTTGTGAGAATACTGTTTATTTCTGACTTAAGTGCATGATTCCCACAACCATTTGAAAAAAAATTGGGGGACTACGAGCTATAGCTGGAAAAAGGGGAGCATATTTGGAGCTTAGGATATGTTCTGGCAGAATAAAACAAGATATGTCTGGTTTTCTTGTAATCAGTTACCTACTGTAAATCTATTTAGATACAGCAAACATAATAGCAGTGTGTGTAATGTTGAAATGCATCTAAATATATTTTATGAAGCTTAAAAGTTGGTACACTAATTTATCATCATATATGCAATTCTTTGCTTCCTTGAACTCAATTAGGATTGCTGAAGTTTCATAACTTAATCTCTTTCAGGCTGTAAATAGTCACTTGAAAATATCCATACATGTTTTTGATATATCTTTCTAACATAAATACTGTGTTACAAAAGATTTTGTTTCAATAAAGAAAATATACTTAACCCTGAAAATGATGGATAGTTAAAAAGCCAAAGCTTACCACAAGATTATATTGGCACTTGTATCTGCTCAAATTTAATAACTAAGTCTCAAATTTCAGTAGTTTCTGTAGTTAGTGTATATACATGAAATATATATATATATATATATATATATATATATATATATATATTTGAAACATGTTTTCTGTAGAGAAAATGAATCGCTAATCTGGAATCCTTTTAAAGTAATCTTTTTTTTTTTTTTTTTTTACTTTTACTTTTAATAGGTTCCACCCTGTTTTTTTCAAAAGCTTATTTCAGGTATTTCTATTATTTAGAAAATGTTTTAGTCTTTTCTGCTTTACAATTGATGCGAATATCCTGAAAACTAAGACTACTGTGTTTACATTTGCTATTCTAATTGAAAGCAGTGTCCACAATGCACTTGTATATGTTCATATAAATTCACACGTCGTGCTTACACTACCAAAAAAGCGAGAGATGAGAAGAAACTGGGCAATGGGATATAACACTCAGGAACATTAATGAGACACATTAATAAAATATATGGTCAGAAGACTTGGGAATAATGAGAAAGCGCCTGAACATGGAGATGAGTGAAGCAAATGTGCGGAAACAGAGTTCTGCAGACCTGCAAATGTCACACTAAACTGGGGCTGTTCTGTAATCGCGCTTCTCTTCAATCCCCTCAGCCAGGCAGAGCACTGATGCCCCCCTCCGGTCAGGTGTCCAGTTGCAGCCTATTTCCGATAATGACCCTCTGCTTTCATATTACCTCTGTACTCCAAGAATTAAAAGAAAAAAAGAAAAGAAAAGAAAAAAGAAAGCATATGAATGCTTATAAGAGGTTTTCTGAATCTACAATCAAATTCAATGTGTCTTTAAGATTAAATCACAATGGGAAAAAAAAAGGAAAGAATATTTGTTTGTCTTTTTTTCTAATCATGAGATTAGCCCCAGTCTATTATTTCTTGCTTAGTTCCTGTGCTGGTGTAGGAGAGCAAGCATGAACTTTTCAGCCATGAGTTAAGTTCTAATTCTACAATTTTAAGTTACTCTTTTAATGGACACTCAGTTTCTGTAAGCCTTGGTGCTCTCATAGCAAAAATAGGAAGAATAATCTGTGCTTTGTAACATAAGGTTAAAATTCAATATATGACTGCATACAAAACACCTGTTTTATATTCATCTTTGTAGTGAGTTGAATTGTGTTCTCCAAAAACATATGTCCAAGTCTTAACCCCCAGTACTGATGAATATGACCATATTCACCAATACAATGTTTGTAGATATAACTAAGTTAAGGATCTCAAGATGAGATCATCCTGGATTTAAGGTGGGTCCTAAATCTAATGAATGGTGTCCTTAGAAGAGAAAAGAGAGGGAACTAGGACACACATAGTGAAGAACACCATGCAAACGCAGAGGCATAGATAGGAATGATGAAGCCCCAAGCCAAGGAATGCCAAGGGTTTCTGGTGGTCACCACCAATTATAAGAGGCACAGAAGGGCTTCTCCTCAGAGCTTCTAGAGAGTACCAACACTGTCGACACCTTGATTGTGGATCTGGCCTCCACTATTGTGAAAGAACACATTTCTCTTGTTTGTGTTGTCTAGTTTGTGATCATTTGTTACAACTGCCCTAGGAAACTAATATAGTCTTCAAATATGATTCTCCATAATTCTCTTGTTTTTCTATGAACCTGTGTATGTTCAAGGGTGCTATCTAGTCAGTGTGCACCAATGTGGCCAGGTCAGTTAAGTGTAGCCAGCACTGATATGTTTGGTGCTCAACTTTGATAACATCTGGACTGTGTGATCATTGTTATATATTTTAAATATCACCCCTCTATATTTATTTGATTATTCCATCCTGAGCCCTGATCCATCCTGAGCACCATCCATGGGTGGTGTGTATTTTCAGAATAGAGATGAATTTAGAAGGGAGAAGGGAGTGCAATAAATTCTGGAAGGCAGAGGACAGGGTCTAACGAGGGCTATAGTTGGCCTGGCAGGACAGAACACACTGTAAGTCTTCAGCTAAAAAGAGAGGATATTTAATCATTA
The DNA here is from genome assembly GCF_036562045.2 of Rhinolophus sinicus. NCBI lineage: Eukaryota > Metazoa > Chordata > Mammalia > Chiroptera > Rhinolophidae > Rhinolophus > Rhinolophus sinicus. The sequence goes on from NC_133760.1 coordinate 74,653,659, forward strand.
ATCACTTTTAGAGTAGAAACGCATGTAAGGCCACATACCATCTGCCCTAAAACAAAAAGCAGTGAGCATGCCAAAGGCAGGTATATGAACAAGATTGTCTCCTAAGTTTTTTTCCAAGACTAAAATTCTGGGACCTTTGGGCTAGACTTCAGCTACTCTAAGTCAGCTTCATACTACGTTGTTGGCAGGCTCAGACAGTATTCTGGGTATTTATGAGTAGTGAAAAGTAAATAAGACATTTCATGTTCTCAAGGACTTTAAAGTCTAATTAAAACGGTGAGATATATATACTTGAAAATGTAACAAAAAGCAGTAGCAAAGTATAAATGTCATCAACAAGATAGTGACAGAAATCAATTCCTGATTTCATTGCTCATTATGGAAAGAGACCAAGAGCTTGCTGTAGGCCATCTGTACCAAAATGTACCCATGTAATACATATGGCATTTCCTTTGCAGGTAGATATATTACTAAACACTCTCCCCAAACACATACCTCCGGAGAATTAGGCAAGAGCTGCTGATAGTGAGGTTTTATCACTAGTAGATAGCATTGAATGGTAAAATAAATAAATAAAATTACAACTACTAAGATTTCCTGTCCTTGAAAAGCACAATTTTCCCACTAATGAAATCTGTTTATTTATTAACTATTCCTGTTTCAGGAATTAAAGATAGAATTTTATATTTAAAATTCATTATGTTTTTTTCTTTCTTTCTCCATTGAAATGTAAGATTTCAAGATAAAAAGTGAATGTATAAAAGAAAAAGACATAAATGCCTATAAGTACAGTTTATTGTGTTTCTTTAGGCTTCTCTCTAAAAACTAATTATCTAAACTTTGCATATATATATATATATATATATATATATATATATATATATCCTTGCTTTCCAAAATAAAAGGAAACAAAAGCGATGATTTTTAATGAAGGAGAATGTAGCTATTATTCACCCTGAAAAACAGTAAGGGAGCAAAGGGAAAAATAGTCACTATCTTAGTCTAGGCTGCAATAACAAATTACTATAGACTGGCTGGCTTAGAAACAATAGAAATGTATTTTTTACAGTTCTAGAGGCTGGAAGTGGGAGATCATGATGCCAACATGGTTGGGTTCTGGTGAGAGCCACTTCCGGATTCACAAAAGGCTGCTTTCTTATCATATTCTCCCTCACATGGTACAGCATAAGAGCATAAGGGAAGCAAGCTTTCACTGGACTCTTATAAGGGCACCAATCCCTTTCATGAGAGCTCCACCCTCATGACCAAATCTTATCATAATTACCTCCAAAAGGCCTGACCTCCTAGTAGTATCACATTGGGAGGTAGAATCTCAACTTAGGAATTTTTTTGGGAAACAGTCAGTACATAACAGCAATGTTCAATGAAATAATTTTTAAAAGAAATATTTATTATGGAATGGAAATTTTTCTGAATGTAGAGCAGATACTTCTTTGTATCTTTGATTATTCTAATGCCATGAAATGGGTTGGGCCACTTGGGGACCATCCCCTGGCACCCCAGGCAAGTTTCAGCTGTTAAACAGCACATCACAAATTCCATTGCACTTATTTTAGCCAAGAATAAAAAAACAGAAACACAAGCTTCACCAGAGATAAAACTTGAGCTATCCCAGTCCAGCTGTAAGTCAACTCTATGTTCGCATCAGCCAAAACTGTGGGCCTGCTTTCTTGGGTTTGGCGGATGTGGCTTCCTTTTATTTTTTCCCAAGGACATTATACCATTTGCTTGTGATCTTATAGAAATTCCTCCAAATTTGAATTCTGGTTGCACCTTCTTTATGTTTCAATACTCTCATGACTTCCTTTTTTCTTCTTTTCTATTCATGAATTTCATATCAAATGGAATTTTGAGTTGACTAAAAGCAGATATCCATGCTCCAACTCTGATATAGAACCATAGTACCTCTTTTAATATTGGTTTATTTACACGTATTACTTTAATTATTCTTTTATTGTGAATCATGGCTACTAAACATCATGAGATTATGTCAATATCAGTCAGTTGATTAAAAAGTGCAACATTTATATCTTTATGGATACATGTGTTCAGGTTTTTTTGGTAGCTACCTAGGATGAGAGAGATTGCTGGGTCATATGGTAATTCTATTCATAATTTTTGAGGAACCTCCACACTACCTCCCATAGTGGCTGCACCAGTCTGCATTCCCACCAACAGTGTATGAGGGTTCCTTTTTCTCCACAGCCTCTCCAACATTTGTTATTATTCGTCTTGTTGATGATATCCATTCTAACAAGTGTGAGGTGATATCTTGTTGTGGATTTTACTTGCATTTCTCTGATGATTAGTGATGTTGAGCATTTTTTCATGTGTCTATTGGCCATTTGTTTGTCCTCTTTGGAGAAATCTCTATTGAGGTCCTCTGCCCATTTTTTAATTAGATTGTTTGTTTTGTTGTTGTTGAGTTGTATGAGTTCCTTATATATGTTCATTGCAGCTTTATTTATGGTGGCCAAGACATGGAAACAACCAAAGTGTCCTTTGATAGATGATTAGATAAAGAAGATGTGGTATATATACACAATGGAATACTATCCTGCCATAAGAAAAGATGAAATAGGACCATTTGCAACAACATGGATGGATCTTGAGATTACTATGCTAAGCGAAATAAGTCAGACAGAAAAGTTAAGAACCATATGATTTCACTGATATATGGTATTTAAAACTGAAAGCAAAAGAACAAGACAAACAAATGAAGAAACAAAAATTCATAGACACAGACAATAGTTTAGTGTTAGAGGGAAAAGGGGGAGGAGGATGGTAGATGAGGGTAAAAGGGATCAAAAATATGGTGATGGAAAGAGAACTGATTCTCAGTGGTGACAAAATGTGACATATAGATGATATACTACAAAATTGTACACCTGAAACCTATGTAACTTTACTAACAATTGTCACCCCAATAAACTTTTTAAAAAATGCAACAGTTAGTAAACCAGAAAGATATGAAATATCTGAACTTAACTGAATAGAAAACATTCTGGCATGTTTGTGATGAGTGTCTCATGTTTTCACTTATTTAATTATTTTTTAAATTTACTTTGTATGATGTTATTTTTAAGAAATATATTTCCCTCAGGTTGAAAGCTTTAAATCTAATCTAATTAATTTATTGTTGTTAAGATTTGTATTGAAGACATTGGACAGAATTCTTGATAATAATTTATCTTAACGTCCACAACTTAGTAAGTACAAAAAGGGTCTGAGCCCATAATCTTCTTTTGTCATCGTTTAATGTAATATTTTTGGAAACACAGGACTATAATCTATTAGCAATAATCTCTGCCCCTTTGGAAATCTTATTTCATTATATAGCTTACTTCTTCCTTTTAATCATAATTTTCTATCACCTTGTGAACAGAATTCCATAGTCTCTAAACCAAAATGTCTCTTTGGTCCATTTTCAGACATTTTTCTAGAGTGCTTATCTTCTCAAAAAGCCATTCAGTTGAAGTCATTAAACACATTGTCTCCTTACCACTAAGGTTATTTTATCAATCACCTTCATGGGAAGCATGACCTACATGGGAAACTTGGAAAACCATATTATTATGAACTTCTCATTAAATTAATTAGTTTGTAAATAGTTTGTTTAATTAATGCGTTTTTATATTCTGAATGTTTCAATGAATTAGGACAATATCAGAGGAAAAGTACTAGCTACTAATATTTTGTAATTAGCCAATAATATGACCTAGGCATCACTATTTATGCCTGCTATCATGTTTAATAGCAAAAAAAATATATATATATATCACTAATTAACTGTTACAGAGAACATATCTGTCTCCTATGGGTCATTTTTACAAAAATTTTTGAAGAGATAGCCTGAAATGTTTAGAAATTTAGCAGCTTTCTTTTAATGCTAGTTCTGAATAGAATGGAAGCAAAAGTCATTTTCAACCCAATGAGTCATACTTTTCTACAACTGACTTTAAAATTCAAGTAAAGAAACAACTCATCAGCCTAATAATGTTATAAATGTCTCATTAGGTTTACAAACATTAGTTTTTCTCAATAACACTTCTCAACAGATTTTTCTAGACATGTTTGAGAAAGAAAATCAAATCATTTTCCTGCTTTGATAACTCGACTTCTATCATCAGTGAGTGCTAAGATGAATAATTTTATATTTATCTTTCAATCCTGGGCTTTAGAAAGGCAACAGTTAATCCAGTGCAATTTATGAATGCAAAAGTGAAGCTACAATATTAGTTATTGTTAATTGTGGCTAATATTTTCATCATTGAGGAAAACGTAGGTCCAGTTTTCCAATAATGTAATTGTAAGCTCAAAAATATATATAAAACCTAAAGAACACTTCACTTAAAGTGTTATGAAGGAGCCTAAATCCTGCCAATAATGTTAGGATTGGGAGATTAAATTGGCAGCTCTTGACTTCTTCCCATATGGCTATGTCGATATTCCATCTACATTGCTTAAGTGGTGAATTAGAGAGCTATAGAAATAGTAGATAAAATAATAACCTTCAGTTTTCCCTGGAGAATATATTGACTGTTTCCTAAGCTTTAAGCTCATCTTATTTTTGTTAATGTTTAATTCATATAGCAAATGAATGAGAAGGTAAAGCTTTCAGATTTGTAAAACATCATTGAGCATTGCATAATGAAAAGGAAACCTGACTTGATTACTTTCTCTGATTTTAATAGTGAACTAAGTCAATCTAAGAGCAGTAACCATGGCTTTTTCCATTTGGGGAGCGGTGAGACAAATGTCTTACCAATTATACTCACCATGCCTTTCAATTTCTAGTATATATATATATATATATATATATATATATATATATATATATATATTCTGTGATCACAATCTCAAATAATTTTCTTTTAATAACTATACTAAGAGACTGAGATATATTCAAATAGTAAGATGTTAGACAAATATTAAAAATAACTGCAAGGACAAGAAGCACACAATTAAGAGGCTGGATGTGCTCACTGAGAGTCTCTAAGCTTTGAACTGTGATGAAAAAATGGAGATAATTATTTTGTTTTCCACAGCATCATCTGTCTCCCAAACATTATAGATACTGAGAATGAAAATAGACGAGTCCACTAGAACCCGTCTCTTCTCAGTCTAAGCACCAACTGTTGAACAGTGTGCGCAGGGCAGCGGCTAACCCCCTCCAGAAAGTATGTGTGGTGCTCATGACCACTGGCGGCTGCTCCAAAAGTGAGAACAGGGACCACGTATTTAATTAGTGGTGACTCTGAGTTGATTGTCTTGTCAGGTGTATTATGTGTGTTGAATAATTAATTGCAGGGAAAAATCTGTGAGACAGAGAATGATCTTCTTTAATAGATGATGATACCAAGTTTCTAAGTCTCTTGTAATTTACTGTAGTGTAAGAGGAAGGGTGAAAAGTTGAACCAAGTTCTTTTTGTTCCAAAGCTAAGTCCAAAACTTAATCTTGAGTTAAAACATTTAATAATTAATGAAATACTAAATGAATTGCCCTAGGATAATGACTGAGATGATTCAGAAGGATAACTTAATTTACAGAAAGCCTGTTTTGTTTTTCCTTTGCTTACCCCCATGCTTCACCCTATTTTGCATGTAATAGTGGGCTGTAAAAATGAAAGGAGAAAAAAGACTTTTTATTGGATATAGAACATTCACAAACAGCAATGATACAATTGCCATTTCATGTACCTTCGACCTGTTAACACGTGAAAAATCTTTTGAATGTGGATTGAATAGAGCTGAGCCCATTTTCAGGTGTTTGGGTTTGACTTAATAGAGAAATCCTCAGGAGTCATGTTTGTTATAGAAAAGCAAGCCCGGCCCAAAGCTCAGCCTTTCTGTCCTTGGAACTAGAGCAAAACCCACTGGTCCTTGTCCCCAAAGCTAATTCCTTCAGAAATCAGAAAGTGAGTGTGAGTGGGGCTAATAGGGCTGCTACTTCTTTAGGAAACCAAAGGAGGCAAGTTTGACAATAGTATACATCACAATAATCCCTTGTCAAATTCTGCTAATAGTACAAAATTATTACAGTTCAACTGCACAGTTAGTAACTCCATGCTCTCTAGTCTATTAGTACTCATCACCTGTCTTTTGTCTGTATAATCCGGTAATGAATCACCAATGCTCCTCTGTGGTTCCCCTCTCTGATTAATCCCCTGCTATTAGCTACTTTTTGGACTCTCCCAACTGTGCTATTTGGAAACCCCTTCTGTCCTCAACTCCTTGACTGAAAGCTCTTTTCCAATCCTGGGCAAAATAGGAACTTGACTCCCTGTCTATACACCTCCACCTCCCATGTCATTGCTATTGAACAGTCCCTTTGAACATTTCTCCCTGTATCATGTGTTGTCCCATTAGTCACAGTGTTCCTTTCCTTTCCTTTCCTAGTTCCATAACAACATGGATCTGGCTTGAGAAATGTACTTGAACATGGCAATGGGCATCCATAGAAATTTTAATAGCGTTCTCTACAGCTTTCTTCTTTGCTTCACTAATAATTTTGTAAACATCCACATATTTCTGGATGAATTTGTCTTGCTTACCTGTCCAAACAACATAACACATGGCTATTCCACATTTCTCCAGATATTACATTATCTTTTAAGAGATTGGTCAGTACTGGAATGAGTGCAATTTCTTAATTGACAAGGGAGCAATATTTTTTTTTATTAGTTTCAGGTGCACAAGACAAAGTAATACTTAGACATTTATCATTTCTATCCCTCACACTGTGTGAACCCCCCTCTCCCCATCCACTATCCCTCTGACATGGCACAGAGCCATTACATTTCCACTGTCTCCCAAATGGGACACGTGTCCATCAGATACCCTACAAAATCTTTACAACATTATTGATTACGTTCCCCAAATTAATTTTCAAAACCCTGTAGCCATCTTGTGGTTACCGACTGTTTTCTAATCCCCTCACCTTCCCCCTTATCCTCACTCCCCACCATCTAGCAACCCTCAGTTTTTCCTCTATGTCTCCAAAACTGTTTCTGATTAGTTCATTCACTTATTCTTTTCTTTAGATTCGCATATAAGTATATTTGTCTTTCTCTGTCTGACTTATTTCACTTAACATAATGTTCTCTAGGTCCATCCATGTTGTTGTAAATGATAAGATTTCATTCTTCTTTATGGCTGAGTAATACTCCATTGTATAAATGGACCACAGTTTCTTAATCCAGTCATCTACCGATTCAGCTTGAGTGAATGTCCTCCTCTGACCTAATCACTATTACTAAGGTGAAATAGACTATTATTTTGCACATGTAATTGTCTAGAGCTATATGAACACACAGAGAGTGAAAAGGCAATCTCCAAATGGTGGAGCTAGGCAGATATCTTCATAGCATATCAGTCCTTAATGAGCACAGAATAGTTATCTAGGTTTTTACCTCAATTTTCACATTTTGACTATTTCTCAGGGAAACTACTTCATAGTTCACAGAGAAATGAGGCTTTCGTCTCTCCTACATATGAAATTTTTTCTAGCTGTTTCTTTGATAAGAAAACAATTCTTCAACAAGCAAAACAAATTGGACAGTTTGTAAACTGAGCTTATGAATTGACCATCATTCTGGTATCAAAGCTGATGAAAATAGCATAGAAAAAGGAAATACAGTAAAATGCTTCCAATGATTAGAAATGCAAGGTAGAAAATAAAATACTACTGTACTTAAGATATTTAAATCCCTTCCTTTCCTTTCCTGGGCTCAAATAGTGGCTTAAATATATACCGTGTTTCCCCTAAAATAAGACCGGGTCTTATATTAATTTTTGCTCCAAAAGACGCATTAGGGTGTATTTTTAGAGGATGTCTTATTTTTTCATGTACAACAATCTACATTTATTCAAATACAGTCATGTCATCTTCTGGAACATCATCATAACATATTAAATGTGTCGTTCTGGCTGATGATCTTAACTGGGGCTTATTTTTGGGGTAGGTCTTATTTTGGGGGAAACACAGTAGGCTTACATTCTCTATTGTTTAGAAAATTCCAGCTTTTGCACAGATGTCATCTCCTGTAACCGACACAAGACACTATACAAGCAACACTCCTTCACTCAACTCTGCACATCATCTAGTTTTATTTTTATACTGGATCATCCCATCCGCATACAAATGTGTTATTTTTCCCGTCTTAAAAAGCAAGCAAATGAAAACAGATAAACCAAATAAGAAGTGTTTTTAGCCCCACTTTTCCTCCCAGGTACTACCCCATAGCAAAATTCCTCAACAGTTGTTTACAATCATTATTTCTGATTGTCCTCCCCCAATTCCCTCTGAAACTTCCCCACTTTACTAACAACAATCTCAGTGTGGGTGCTGGTGCTTTCCACTGCTGCCACTGATAGTAAATTCTCAGTCCTCTTCTTCCTTGTCCATCTGCACCACTTAATACAAAGGATGTCATTCATTCACTCATTTACTTGGTTTTCTTGACACCTCAGTGTCCTGGGCTTCTCCCACATACGGATGCTACTTCTCACCTTCTTTTGCTGGATAGACTCCATCCTCCACCCTCTTACCCTAAAGTGTCACTGGCTCACTCCTTAGCCCTCATCTCTATCAACTCCTTTGTGATTTTTTTCCTGTCTCAAGGCTTTAAATACCGTGTTTCTTCATGGTTACAACTTCCAAATATGGTTACAACTTCCAGAACCACTCCTAACAAATCAGACTCAGATATCCAAACCATCTGCAAAAATCTCTACTTGGATATCGAATAGACAGCTGGAATACAACTTTCTCAAACCAATCGTCTGATTTCTATTCTCTCCACACAAACCTGTTGCTTTTCAAGTGTTCCATCGGTTAATTGAAATTCCATCGCTCTAGCTTAGAGCCTTGTATTTATACGTCTCATATATAATATTTCACCAAATTCTGTCCGCTCTATTTTCAGAACATTCAAATTCTGTTGACTTCTCACCACCTCCACTGCTTCCAGCAGGTTCTGAGCCCCCAACATATCTTGCTTGGATTACCATGTTTCTTTGAAAATAAGACCTAGCCAGACCATCAGGTCTAATGTGTCTTTTGAAGCAAAAATTAATATTAGACCTGGTATTATATTATATTATATTATATTATATTATATTATATTATATTATATTATAAAAAACAAGTCTTAAAGTAAAATAAGACCGGGTCTTTTATTAATTTTTGCTCTAAAAGACGCATTAGACCTGATTGTCCAGGGAAACAGGGTACTACAATTGCTTCCTGACCAACTTCCTGATTTCAACCCTGCCCACTACTGTCTATTTTTAACTAAGTAGTCAGAGGACTTTTTTTTATTTATTAAAGTTTATTGGGGTGACAATTGCTGGTAATTTTACATAGGTTTCAGGTGCATAGAAGAAAACTTAGGTACAAAACTTATGAGCCTTGGGTTCAAAGAGCAATTTATTAATTTGACTTCAAAGGCAAGGGAAGTAAAAGCTGAAATAAATGAATGGAAGTATATAAAGCTTAAAAGCTTCTGCACAGCAAAAGAAACTATCAACAAAATAAAGAGGCAACCAACTAAATGGGAGAAGATTTTTGCAAACAGTGCCTCCAATGAGGGGCTAATATCCAAAATATATAAGGAACACATACAACTCAACAACAACAACAAAAAAAACCAAAAACAATCCAATTAAAAAATGGGCAGAGAAATGCGTATACACATGTTCAATAGACGTATGAAAAAATGCTCAACATCACTAATCATCAGAGAAATGCAAATGAAAACCACAATGAGATATCACCTCACCCCAGTCAGAATGGCTATCATCAACAAGACAAATAGTAACAAGTGTTGGAGAGGCTGTGGAGAAAAAGGAACCCTCATACACTGTTGGTGGGAATGCAGATTGGTTCAGCCGCTATGGAAGGCAGTGTGGAGTTTCCTCAAAAATTAAGAATAGAATTACCATATGACCCAGGGATAATTTTAAAACAAATTTCAGATCATCACACTTCCCTGCTCAAAACTCACTCAGTATAAAAGTCAATGTTACTTGGTTACTGATCTGGCAGCTTGTTCCCTCTCTGACCTCATTTCTCCTTATTTCTCAGCATTTCTTATTCCTTCTCCCATTTTATTTTTCTCCATATCAATTATAAGTGATGCAATATATATATATGCCTATTAATTTGGCTTATTTTAAGTCTTCCCTACCCTAGTATACTAATTCCAAGAGGACTACTATTTTTGTAAAATTTGCTCTCTACTGTATCCCCAGCACTCAGATTAGTTGGCACATAGCAAACCTAAAAATATTCTCTGTGTGATGAAAAATATATTAAGCATATTTTCTCTGTATGGAAAACCTGAGAACTCTGCTAGTTTCCTTCCAGAGTTCCCTTCCTACCATTAGTCAGAAGAAAATTTGAGTAAGACCCCCCAGTCCTGCAGCTAATGAGCAAAATGAGACAATCATCCCTTCACCTTACTGTGCTCTCTAACCTTTGAGCATCTCCATGATTACCACCCATGTAAAACACAGAAGAAGGGGTTTTATGGCTATTGTAGAAATAGATGGGGGGACAAGTTAAAGTTCAGTAATTAATTTAGCAATGTGTTCAACAACTATTAATAATCTGGAATTTCCTTAAGTCTGAAAGGCTTTGCTACTAGGCATCTCAACCCTGTATGTACAAGGAAATCATCACCCGTGAGTTCGATGTGTAACTCACCTCCCTGGCTGTCAGATTTTTATCTCCCCTCAAAACTACTTTTGTTAAGCCTCCCTCCAAATCACCATAGCTCCTCAAAATAATTTATTCCTCCATGAGTCTAACCCCTTCCCCATCCCACCACCTTCCCAAATGCCTCATAGAATGTCCTAAGCATCTATAATTCGATACCAGCATCCCCTCAAAGATTCATGCTATTGGAAGACCACTGCGGCCAGAATCTTGCAATATGTCTTTTTTACTGGGGACTGGTGGCAGAGATTGAATGAAGTAGGTCAACTCTCCTTGTTAGATTTTCCTTATGATATTTTGACCTTTGCAAATTTCAGGCAACGGATATGTTCAACTATTGTATCTATTAAATTAAATATATGTACATCTTCAAAAACAGAAATTAATTTCCAGGAGGATACAATCTAAATATGTGTTGTAAAATATTTATATCCTCAGTTAGCAAGTTTATTTTTTTCCTTCCAATATCACAGAATTAGCATGTACATTTAGTGCACTGTCTGTCACTGTTTGAATAGGATATTTTCTTCAAAAACTTGACAAAAAAGTATTTGGAGGGATTCATAGGTAGATAAAACTAAAATGAGTATTATTTTTTTTTAAAGAGAGAAAGGGGGTGATTTGTCTACCTAATTTTAAAATATACTTGATAAAGATGATTAAAACAGTATGGTACTAGTATACAAAAGAACATATTATACTCTGATTCACCATTAATATCCTAGCAAAAGACCCTAATATGTTGGGTAATCTCATGTAATATATATAGCATTATATAATAAATGGATATATAATAAATGGTCCTGAAATCATTAGCTAACCATTGAAAGGAAATTAGATTGCAAATCCATGCCTACTACAATTCACAGATATAGAAGAAAAACAATTTCTTGAAGAAGAAAACATTGACCAGAAATGTTGGTTGAAGTATCTTCTAAACAAGAGCCAAAAGGCAGAAAAAAAATACTTTTCATATTTCATTTGAATTACTGTATCATAATGAAAAATACATTGTAGAAAACTAAGTAATGTTTTATATAGTACAATATTAACAAGCAATACACATTTCTAAATAAAAGACAGATTTGTCTTTGTATATAAACAAAAAAGCCTGGGGCAAGAAAGCTACTGCTAGTTTTATTCTCGTGGGTCCTTTTGCATCATTTTACGCTTCCATCAGCCCTAAGTTAAAAGGGTGCAGTACGAACCTTGGCAGCTTCACATGCTCTGTCTAGTGTTCCTGAGGTGCCATCTGGCACAGGAAACTTGACTGCAGACAGAGCTTAATGATCATCCTGGCTGACAGCTGTTACGGATGCATCTCTGCTACTGCCGCACAACCTATGTGCAGCTCTAACCAGAAGAGTGACAGTCACAAACCTAAAGAGAGCTTTGGGTTGTTTTCAGTTCCAAAGGCCTTTTAAGAATGTGATATGTAGCAAGAGGGAGCAGCCTGGTTAACAGAGGTGGGACATATCCTCATGCGTAATGAACTAGTCAATAAAAAGCAGAGGCACAAGACAGACAGCCACATTCTTGTTCTGCTGCAGAACGTTTTTCCTAAAAGTTCAGAACGACTCATTTGCTCACACTCCAAATTCAGAAGCCAGCATTGCTTTGAACTTCAAACAAAATAAAGACATATGCCATCTTAGACAAGAAAATATCTACTTTGAATTTCTGCCAGGAACTAAGACTTATCGATGGGCAAAAAGTAGAAAGGAAACCAAAGAAAGCTAAAATGAAAGCGAGCAATTTATAGTACAATAGCATGGTGGGGTGGTGAGAACCACAAAAGTTATATCCAGGTGGATGCTAAGTTTTACTAAAATACCTACCCATGATGCTATCTATATTCACAGTCCAGGTGCATCCGAGAACTTACAGATGACCTTTTTCTGAGCATAAACTCAGAAATCTCATTAGAAATAAATTAAAGCCTCTTTGTAAACCACGTCGGAAAGAATGTTTTATGTTTTGTGGCGCTTCATTTCTATGGGAAAAAAAAGCCGATTTTGTTTTTCATTCTAAGAAAATAACCCAACTATATCAATAAATTGCTTTTATTTGTATAATTTAGCCCTCAGATTATATATATATATATATATATATATATCAGCAGGTAAAAAAGAAAATGACCCTCAGTCTATTTCTATAGACCATATTAGGTTGGTGCAAAAGTTATTGCGGTTTCACACGTTAAAAATAATTTCAAAAACAGCAATTACTTTTGCACCAACTTAATACATATTACACTACAAAGCTATATTTAACTATTTATAGAGAGAGTATAAAAATAATACGTTAAAATTTGTATAAAGAACTGACTCCATTTGCCTAAAACATATGGTATTGTTTTATATATAAACGATATGATGACCCATCATTCTTTCCTTCAGGGAGGGCCACCCATGTGCTCAGCGCTGGGCATGCTAAGTTGAGGAAGGAATAAAGACATCGATTCTTGTCTCAAGGAACACACTGTTTCAGAGACAGGTACTCTGAACATTTTCTAATTACGTGAACTAGATGACCAGAGGGATGCATAGAATCGTCCATTTTCTTTGGTTCTACTACTTTTTTTCCCTTCTTTTTAAAGATTTTATTGGGGAAGGGGAACAGGACTTTATTGGGGAACAGTGTGCACTTCCAGGACATTTTCCAAGTCAAGTTGTTGTCCTTTCAATCTTAGTTGTGGAGGGCGCAGTTCAGCTCCAGGTCCAGTTGCCATTGTTAGTTGCAGGGGGCGCAGCCCACCATCCCCTGCAGGAGTTGAACCAGCAACCTTGTGGTTGAGAGCCCACTGGCCCATGCGGGAATCGAACAGGCAGCCTTCAGCATTAGGAGCACGGAGCTCCAACCACCTGAGCCACTGGGCCAGTCTGGTTCTACTACTTTTTAACGAAGACTGCTTTGTAAGATTGCTGATGGGTAAAGTACAGCTTTGGTCAGAAAACAGGACATGGCCAAAGATGGTATTCCTTGGTCTGTAGAAGGAATTCTGTTTAGGCATATATGGTACCCTAACACTGTACTTCAAGTAGATCATACTTTCTAACAAGAGCCACAACAAAGGAAGGAAAGATCTCATATTGATGGAGGCCTGAATTCAGCTCATCTTGTGGGAAACAATAATTCGATGCATGTGAATGCTTCTGCTGGCATCGTTTCACTTAGAAGCAGTGTTAAGTTGCTCAAAATTCACAAGCAGACAACAGCCTTTGGCCACCCTAGGAAATTATTGAGTGTTAAAATGGCTTGCATGGGACTAGAAAGCAAGTTTGGTGGTGGGGCTGGCTTTGTGTCTCTGTACAATGACCCCTGTCTTCTTGGCCTCATGCAGTATTTTGTAAGCTTCTGGAGGACAATTATGCAACATATCAAACCATATCAAAACATGATAATTTCTGAATGTTATTATAATCTAGTTAAAAAACACAGAGATTCTATATCTTGCAAAAAATCAACCTGTGTGAGGATACTTATAATTTATTAATTAACTCTTGCAAATTTTGTCACTTCTATTTCTATATTTTCCTAGATTTATCTATCATTTCCATATTTGTGTACATATATGTGTTTGTGAATGTAAACCGGTTTAATTTTGTTTTTTGAATCCCAAGTAAATAATAAGGATTCTCATTTTTTGCCAATGGATGTGAAAATTTAAGATTATAAAAACTACTGCTTAATAAGACAGGTGCCCATCTGACACCCTACAAAATCTTTACAACGTTATTGATTATACTCCCCAAAGTGTCTTTCGTATTCCTATGGCAATGTGGCTACTAATTTGTACTTTCTAGGCACTTATCTTATTAGGGAGAACACTTCAGGGATGATGTAGATGCCTGACCACCGCAGTGTACACCTGAAGCTGAAGCTGAATAGTAATGAATGTCAATTATAATTATATATATATATATATATATATATATATATATATATCACGGGATGTGGAGTACAGCATAGGAAATGGAGTCAATGGAATTGTAATACCTGTATACAATGTCAGAGTGGTAATAGATTGGGGGTGGGGGTTATCACTTTGTGAGATATGTAAATGTCTAACTATTATATTGTTTTGTACACCTGAAACTAAAAAAAAAAGAGAAAAAAAAAGGAAGCTACTCTTTTCATGAAAATCATTATAAAAAAGTGGAAAATCTCAAATACAGGTACTTTTGCTTTCTCAAATAAAACAGTGGCTCTGGACAGGTGGGAGGAAAGGGTCAGTTTCGGGGTCGGTGGTGAGCTGAATGTATGAAGACTGAAGAAGGGGCAAGAACTGAGAAAGACCGCATTTTGCACTCGCTTATTGTGAGCACGGTGCCTAGGTCTCCGGAGCCGATGACTCGGTTGTATGCAACGGGGTTAGACAAGTCACGTGACATTTCTGTCCACCTCGTAGAGTTGATGGGATAAAATAACGAATTAGGAAAGGTCCTTGTAAATGAAGTATACGTAGGATGGGCCTTATCTTTTTTATGAGTTTTGACCAAGTCTTTAAGTCATGTGATTTGCATTCCTGCAAGGTGTACAGGGGATTATTACAATCACTACTTTTACAGATGAAGAACTGGGGGCCAGAGTGGCGAGGCCGGTGTTTAAACTAGCAGCTGAGTGAAGTCCTGGAATCCAGGCTCCCTACTGGTACGACCCCCCTACTAGGTCCTATATTTTTCCGCTCCTGAATGCTTTCACATGCCCTCAGTAAACTTGGAGTTTTCTAAGTAAAATAGAAACAGTCCTTTATACCAAACAAGTTTTCTTTTTGACTCCAGGACTGTGTGGGAGTCACAAAATAAATAAATAAATAATAAATAAATAAATAAATAAATAAATAAATAGATAGATAGATAAATAAATAGATGATAGATAGATAATGGCTCTTGTCTGTACTCTTCCTCATTAAGTCTGCTTGTTTACTTTAGGCCATAATAGTATCAATTCCCTCCGCAGAGTTCTAAAACAACAGCCTCCTAACTCTTCAGTCTACCATGTATCTCCCCAGGCCAAAATTTCTCTATAACTTATTTTTTAACACTGACTAAAGAATCAAGTCCATATTTCTTAATAAGATACATTATTTAATACATTACTTAATAAGATACATAAGACCCTTAACAGTCTAACTCCAACTTATCAATTTTTATTTCCCATGAGTCTTTCAGAGACGCCTCATCTACTAGCTACACTAAATGCTTCAGTTCACTAAATGCATTTCATTATAATATCTTGTTTTCAGAAAAGAAGCAGCCTCACTAATCTTTTATACAAACTATCTAGTTTTCTTAGAATACCCTTTTCCACCACTCACAGGCTGGACAATTCCCACCTGATTTTCATGACCTGGCATCATTGTCTGCTGATAGGCAAGCCTTGCCCATCCCCCTCCTCTGAAATCACACAGTACTTTCCTTGCTTATTTGATTGTAACTGTTCATTTACATGTCTGTATCTTTGTGGGCGGGGGAGAGGGGAAGGATGACTCTTCTGCTGTCAGATATAACTCATGTTTTCATATTTTATTTGGCCTTATACTGAGGGAAAAGGCAATTCTTGCATGTTGGGGTTTGGATCACTGAAGGTAGAATCATTCAAGGTGTTCATCAAGTGAAAAAACAGCATGTGTTTCAGAATGTAAATCCAAGCTAAAAAGACCTCCAAGTAAATCTTTAAGAAACAAAAAAAATCGTATTCTCTCGATAGTGATTTTTGCACATTACTAGCAGATTGCTTCGGCCTAGAAACTTGTATAGTAGTGATTTCCGTGTGGAGAGTGAACAGGAGCTGAGAGGTAAAACAGCCAGTTCCTGAAATCCTTCCGTGCTAAAAAGGAACCAATCTAGATGGTAATTGGGTTCCTATCGGACCTTCAAGCTCTGAAAAAAAATAATAATTATGGAAGATCAGGAATGTGTCTTTTTAAACAATTTTTGAGGTATGTATTCCATACCATAATATTCACCCATTTTACATGTACACTTCAATGATTTTAGTAACAGAGTTGTGCAATCGTCATCACAGTCCAGTTTTATAAGAGATTGTATGGGAGTCACTGACCAGGAGCCCTCCTGAGATTCTA
Organism: Rhinolophus sinicus; assembly: GCF_036562045.2. Lineage (NCBI taxonomy): Eukaryota > Metazoa > Chordata > Mammalia > Chiroptera > Rhinolophidae > Rhinolophus > Rhinolophus sinicus. The sequence continues at coordinate 74,670,488 of NC_133760.1, forward strand.
CTTTCTAAGATGCCTATTACGGAGTTTGACTCCTGTTTTCCTAGGATTGGCAGAAATACTTTGTAATTTCCTATTCAATTGTTGATTCCTCAAGGATACGCATTAGGTCTATCTGGGCTTAGTTATTGCACCCTTGCGACCTTTTCTATAGTTCCTGTCACATACTAGCCTCTCAAGAAAAGATTGTTAAATAAACACATAAATACGTCAGTAATTAGTCTCCAATCTGAACATCTAATATACTCTTCTTTACATAAACACATTCTCAAGGGCTACTGGGGTAGGTAGTCAGAACATTAGCATACCACAAATGGCTATTAATTTAATTTTTTTTGTTAGTTACTTTTTAATTTTCTGTGCATCTCTTCTTTGTTATCTGAGTGTATTTTGTCCTTTTATTAATCTGCTGCTGGAAAACTTTCTTTTAAGAGTAGAACTTTCTTTCTAATTGACTGTTAATTTGGAAACACTGGTGTCAACCTTCTATGAGAAGGAGTTAAAATGCTCTATATGAAGCAAACTGAGAGATATCAGTTTGGCTATTTGGAGGGTCTTCCTTGATCTCATTGAGATTGCCGAGTAAACGCTATTGCAGTTTGTGAGATTTGATTAAGCATTAGTGATTGAAGGTAAGTATTTTCTATGTACTTCATTCAGGAAGTTCTATATTATTATTGAGGATAAATATGAGTGGTGATAGCTGGAGTCATCTGGTGTTTCCTTCCCCTCTGACACAGCTCCGTGAGTGAATAAGGCTGTTTTATATGCTCTCAATAGAGTGAAATGACTCACTCTGTCTGAATGCCAGAGATAGAGATTCTTAAAAATAAGTTACCATGAGAAAGTCAACATAATGAATCTTCATTCTGATTCAACTATAAAGATGTATGGTTTAATATTTTCTACACACATATTTCTTACTTCTGGTAACTGATAATTGATGCCTATACATAGTTGGCTCATCAGACAGACTGGGTGTGTTTACTTCTTATGTGTCATTACTGATCCATCTGACACACACCATCACATGTCAGTTTACTTATTGAAGCTAGAAAGGGATCCATTGGAGAAAAGAATCCTAAAGCATTGTTTGAGCAGTATTTGTCTCTCCTCGATGGAGTTTTTATATTTCTACAATTTTGTTTCCTTTTTCTTCCTCTTGATAATTTAAAATGTTTATGACATTTTAGCTGATGCAACTTGAAATGCTATTTTCCACAATCTGCAAATGATTATTTTGGGCTCTGAACCAGATATTAATGTCTTGGACGTAGCATTGAAACCCTGCCATCCCTTTATGTAGAGTTCATTTTATTTTCTTGCAGAAAAGTCTCCCTGGGACAGCTGTGCCCAGTTCTAGTCTCAAAATGAGTATTAGCTGCTACTCCATCTCTGTGTGCCTTTGCAGAGTGGAGAGAGCCATTTGAATTGGGAATGATTTATTTTGTCAGGTTCAAGTTAAGTGTTAAGCTTATTGGAGAAGAAATCCAAATAGATTTAGGAGACCAGCTTTTTACTGCTTCATTTATGTGTAGGCAATGTTCAATAATATCAACAACAGCAACAGAATATACACTCTGCTCTTGTATTTTAAAATCTTTGCTATTGAAATGTCCAGGCTAAAGGTTGCGCATTTCACACTCTGGCTCATTTTCACACCTTCAGCCCCAGAAAAGCATATTCAAAATACTGCACTCAGCTGCTGGCCTATGTGAATCTAATATATTCCTTACTGAGAAGTCTGTGTCTTTGGCCAGCCATCCTTCTTTGACACAGGATGTAGTTTCCTTTCACAGTACTCGCATCCATAAATGTTGATAGGCACTGACTTGTTCTGTGAACACAGCACTTGACAGATGCTTTTTCAAGGACAATGAAAAAGTATTTCTTCAAACAAATGACAATGTAAATGGCCTTTCTTAAGCTTGTGTTTCTCCAGAACAGCATTCCTAAAGCACATGGGTTTACTAATGTTCAATGTGGCCTTCAAGGGATTGTTGTTCAATGATTTGGAAGCTCACTCATATTTCAAGTTTTCTAAATCTTGAAATAGACCCCTACTCCTGCTCCTGCATCTTATATTTTGTAGTTATTTACTTTGTTGTTCCTAGAAAAATTAATGAATCTATGTTATATCTTGTAGAACCATCATACCAATGCAACAATAACTTTGTTAGTGATTTATAAACATTTATGAAACTCACTCTTCGTAGTCATCATAATATATTATTTTTCTCAAAGAACATATGAGGAGGATATGAAACTATAAAACCTATGCCCAATAATGTCACACTCTGATTAAAATATGTTCAGAATAGTAAAATAATAGCAATGTGCTTTCGGGAGTTGAATCTGTATTTAATGACACAGGAGTCAGGGATCCTTGGTTGTCTGATTTGAAATTAAACTTTCAAATAGCTATGTTTCAGTGACAACTTATAGCAGCATTACTGATATGGATACATTATAGATTATTAAAATACTTATTATTCCAGTGGGTGGGATTTTCATTCCTGACATTTTGATTATCGTAAGAGTGGTAATCTTACAGTTCTCCCGTTGGGTATAGTAAAAATCTTCCAAGTGAAAGAGAATCAGTCATAGATTTCACATCAACATTTTAACCACTACAGAGAGAAGCAGTACTTGACACTGAAATTCTTATCTCCCCACTTCAATTTGGCTGTATTTTTTTTTCAATCTTCCACTTACGTTGAGATTCTTATGCACCATGATTATTTTCTAGCATTAGGGACAGCTTTTATCCTGTTGATAATTCGTATCCTAGCCAGTGGGGAATCTATTCTCTGAATGCTGAAGAAAGGAGTTATGAACTATGTCCACATTTCCTTTAAAGTCAAATGAGTACCTTTCCAATACAGGTGATTAAAAACAAATTGAATATTACCTATAATTGTTGAAATATCAAAACACACATATAAGCAAACACAATCTTCTACATCCATGTACTAACTGTATTAATTACCCTTATGCAGCATAGGACATTCATTCATTCATTCATTCATTCATTCATCCACTCATCACTTCAACATGTATTATACATTTTGTAGTGGGTAAATGATCAGATTTTAACCAAGTTGAACACGTGCCCTTTTCATAAATGATATTCTCATTTCTTGGCACATGTGATGAGGCTATGTATAGATAAATACTGTACAGATGCCATATAAATACCACTTTTCTTTTTAACCGAAGGATATACAGTCTATGGAACAATACTGTAGAGAAATAGTCTATTTCTAATTCTACAAAATTCTCCCAAGTCTAATTCCATAATAAGTAACAATGATATGTAAATGAATGTACAGGATACAAATGCAATGTTTAATTATGTAAAATTTGTAGTTTGAATGGGATGCCTGTAATATAATTGGAAATAAGAGGGAGTAGTAAGTTGTGATAGTTAAAAACATAGCACTAAACTTAACCTACCAAGGAAAGAACCTTGGCCTTTATTGGCTGTGACCTTGGAAAATTATGATGCTTCAGGGCCTCTATCTGTTAATTTGCATAATGAGAATGATTATAATAACTGGCCCTGTAGGGTTATGTAAAAATTGAATGAGCTCATGCACATAAACCTCTTAGCATAGTGTCTGGCCTGGAGCAAACCCTCAGTAAAAGTTAGCCATTATTATTATTACAGGTTCATACATATAAAAAGTCATTGACTTGGCAACTTCCAAAACTTTTTTAGTTTAGTTATTACTTAATACACAGATATTAAACTTTAGCATTTTAAAGAAACAGGAAGTATGACACCAGGTATCAGTGTCAAATAGATACATAAGTTATGAAATGGAAGGGGCCATTTAAATTAAACCTAAAGGAACATCTTTTTTAAGAACACATGATATTGTAGCTATAGATTTCAAAATAAGTGACTGAAAGTGGAGATTCATTTTCTTTGTTTTCTGTGTACTACAATTATATTTCCAATAGAAAGCAGTCTGAAGAGAATGATTGAAGATTACTTCTAGAAAGAGGCAGATCCAAGATGGCAGAGTAGATAAATGCTGTGCTTGCCTTCTCCTGTGACCACATTAATATTACAACTACATTATAGAACAATCAACCTTTAGCACCATCTGAAATCCAGTTGAACAGAAGTCCTATAACTAAGGACATAAAGAAGAATGCACATTGAGACTGGTAGGAGGGGTGGAGACTTGGAACGGGCTGGCCCCACACCTGTATGTGGCAGTTAAGAATTAGGAGGGATATCTAAGCCACAGGGTCCCCCAGAAGGAGCAAGGGACCTCAGCCCTACACTGTGCTCCCAGCCCAGAATACCAGTGCCAGGAAGAAGAGCCCCACAATATCTGGCTGTGAAAAACAATGGGGATTCTGACCATCCAGGTTAAACAGAAGGCTGCAGAAAACCCAGACATCCTCTTACAGGGCCAATGCACAGATTCATTCACTCCCAGGCACTTGCCCTGGGCTTCAATGGAGGGACAATTTACTGAGGAGGAGTCAGAGACATGCAGTGAGAAACTGAGTTGTGTTGCTTCAGGGCCAGTGCTGGAGGGACGTCACCATTTTACCTGTGAGAAATCCACCTTGCATGCAGCCAGCAGGCGGGTGTCATCTTTCCTGTGTTGAGTACTCTCCTACATGGCCAAATCTAAATCTGCACTGGCCTCGTTACTTCCACTTGCACCACCTTGGTGACCCCTGGAACTGCACCCCACCCAACTCATGCAACACATAGGACACTTTCTGAGCCAGCAGCAAGCCCTGCCCATGTAGCACTCTTTCTTAGACAACTCTCTGTTGTTCATGGGCCCCACGCAGACAGCAGCTGTCCTCAGAGTGCTCGGAGACTTTTGCTGAGTAGGTACAGGCTCAGCACTGGCATCAAAAAAACAATCTACATAAACCTGGTAAACACCACTTGAACCACCCTGCTGACTCCCTGAGACTGTGTCAAACCCAACTCACGTACCCCATGATGCTCTATCAGTGGCTGAGCCTCACAGGAGCTGGCAGGAAGCAGCAGGCCTCAGAGTGTTCCTGAGTTTCTTGTAGAGCTACCCCAGGCCCCATACTGGTGGCAGCAACTTCAGTTCATAAATTGGTCTCTCCCATCTGCCTGCAGGTCCAGCATAGAAAGCAACAACCACAGATAACATTGTAACTCCTACAGCCAGTCACAGGCAGTTATCTAGGCCTGCGCAAGAGCCCCTCCCAAGAGGCTGCAAAACCAACATACCTGGAGGTCAGCTTCAGACCACAACAGAGCACCACCCAATTAGCCCCATAAGTGGCATACCCAAAGAGCAGTCTCAGCATGCACCAGAGCCCAAAGGGGAGAATCCCACACCATGGGATAAGCCCCCAGCACAGCAGTCTAGTAGCTGTGAATGCATCCAAACCCAACAGCCAGTCAGGATGAGGGTCAATTCCAGCCACTGATGTGCCAATAGTAATCAAGGCTCAACTACAACAGAATGACACACTCAAGGGGTGCTCCTGTAACATCCAGTGCAGGTGACCAGGGAGACTGCACCACTGGGCCCCACAAGGCACCTACTACATAAGGCCACTTAGCAAAGACTGGGAGATATAACAGATTTGCCTAATACATATAAACAAACACAGAGAGGTAGCCAAAATGGGGAAACAAAGAAATATGCCACAAGTGAAAAAACAGGAGAAAACTCCAGAAAAAGAACTAAATGAAATGAAGGCAATTAACCTACAAGATACAGAGTTCAAAACAATGGTTATAAGGGTGCTCAATGAACTTAAGAGGAAGGATGGATGAGCTCAGTGACAACTTCAACAAAGAGATAGGAAACATAAAAGAGAATCAGTAAGAAAGGAAGAATACAATGACTGCAATAAAGAATACATCAGAGGGAATCAACAGTAGATATGATGAAACAAAGGACTAAATCAGTAATTTAGAAGTTAAGGTAGAAGAAAACACGCAATTAGAACAGCAAAAAGAATCCAAAGAAAAAAAGAGAGAGAGAGAGAGAGAGAGAGAGAGAGAGAGACAGAGAGAGAGACAGAGACAGAGAGACAGAGAGAGAGACAGAGAGACAGAGAGAATACTTTACAGGGCCTCTGGGACAATATCAACCATACCAACATTCACATCATAGGGATACCAGGAGGAGAAAGAGAGAGAGCAAAGAACTGAAAACCTATTTGAAGAAATAAGGACAAAGAACTTTCCTAACTTGGCGAAAGAAATAAACATAAAAGCCCAGGAAGTGCAGAGAGTCCCAAACAAGATGAACCCAAACAGGTCCACACCAAGGCACATCATAATTAAAAAGACAAAGATTAAAGACAAAGAGAGAATCTAAAAGCAGGAAGAGAAAAGCAGTTAGTTACCTACAAGTCAGCTCCCATAAGACTATCAGCTGATTTCTCAACAGAAACTTATTGGGTAAGAAGTGATTGGCACAAAATATTCAAAGTGATGAGAAATAAGGAACTACAACCAAGATTACTCTACCAACAAAGCTGTCATTTAAAATCAAAGAAGAGATAAAGAGCTTCCCACACAAGAAAAAGCTAACAGAGTTCATTACCACCAAACCATTATTATAAGAAATGTTAAAGGAACTTCTTGAAGAAGAAGAAGAAGAAGAAGGAGGAGGAAAAGGACGAAGAGGAGGAGGAGGAGGAGGGAAGGACATAAATATGAATAATAAAATGGTAATAACTATATATCTACCAATTATCACTTTAAATGTAAATGGATTAAATGCTTCAATCAAAAGACATAGGGTAGCTGAATGGATAAGAAAACAACCCATACATATGCTGTCTACAAGAGACCTACTTCAGATTGAAAGAAACACACAGACTGAAAGTAAAGACATGGGAAATGATATTTCAAGTGAATGAAAACAAAACAAAAGCTGGAGTAGCCATATTTTTATGACAAAAATAGACTTCAAAACAAAGGCTATAATAAGAGACAAAAAAAGGGATATTATATAATTATAAAGAAATCAATTCCACAAGAGGATATAACCCTTGTAAACATTTATGCATCCAACATAGGAGCACCTAAATATATAATGCAAATATAGATGACATAAAGGGAAAAATCGACAGGAATAAATCACAGTAGGGGATTTTAACACCCCATTGACATCAATGGACAGATCTTACAGACAGAAAATCAAGAAGGAAACAGCAGCCTTAAATGACACACTAGAGCAGATGGAGTTAATTGATATTTTTAGAGTATTTCATCCCAAAGCAGCAGAACATTGTTTTCAAGTGAATGCTATCCAGCATATAACATGTTAGATCACAAAACAAGTGTGAATAAATTTAAGGAGATTGAAATCATATCAAGTGTCTTCTGTGACTCTAATGGTATGAAACAAGAAATCAACTATAAGAAAAAAACTGAAAAACACACAAACATGTGGAGGCTAAATAACATGCTACTAAATAACGAATGGGTCCAACAATAAGATCAAGAAAGAAATCAAGAGATACCTTGAGACAAATGAAAATGAAAACACAATGACTCAAAAATCTATGGGACACGGAGAAAGTAGTCGTAAGAAGGAAATCCATAGCAATACAAGCCTATCTCAACAAACAAGAAATATCTCAAATAAACAATCTAATCTTACACTTAAATAAATTAGTAAAAGGAAAATAAACAAAGCCCAAAGCCTGTAGAAAGTAGAAAATAATAAAGATCAGAATGGAAATAAACAAAATAGAGTCTAAGAAAACAGTACAAAAGATCAATCAAACCAAGAGATGGATCTTTAAAAAGATAAACAAAATTGATAAACCTTTAACCAGACTCATCAAGAAACAAAGAGAGAGGACCCAAATAAAATTAGAAGTGAAAGCGAAGTGATGACTGACACCACAGAAAGACAAAGGATTATGAAACAATTTTATGAATAATTATATACCAACAAATTGGACAATCTGGAAGAAATGGATAAATTCCTAAAAAGATACAATCTTCTGAGACCGAATCAAGAAGAAATAGAAAATCTCAACAGGTTTCTATTGTTCTACTCACAAAATCAAGTCAGTTATCAACCACCTCCCACCAAACAAAAGTCCTGGATCAGATGGTTTCATGGGTAAATTTTACCAAACATTCAGAAAAGAATTAACACCTATCCTACTCAAACTATTCAAAAAAATTCAAGAGGGGGGAAAAGCTCCCAATCTCATTTTATGAGGCCATAATTATACTGATTCCAAAACCAGACAAAAACATTACAGAAAAAGAAAAAAATTATAGGTCAATATTTATGATGAACATAGATGTAAAAATCAACAAAATATTAGCAAACCAAATTCAGCAACACATTAAATAGATCATACACCATGATCAAGTGGGACTTACTCTTGTGATGCAAAGTGGGTTCAAAATCTACAAATCAATCAACATGATACACCACATAAACAAAATAAAGGATAAAAATCATATGATCACCACAATAGATGCAGAAAAAGTGTTGACAAAATCCAGCATCCATTTATTATAAAAACTCTCAGCAAAGTGGAAATAGAGGGAACATACCTCCATATAATAAAGGCCATATATGAGAAAACCACAGCAATATGTCATACTCAGTGGGGAAAAGATGAAAGCATTCTCCTTAAGATCAGGAATAAGAAAAGGATGTCCACTTTCATCATTTTTATTCAATATAGTATTGGAAATCCTAGCAACAGCAATCACACAAAAAAAGAAATAAAAGGCATTCAAATGGAAAGAAGAAGTATAATTGTTATTAATTGCACATCACATGATACTATATACAGAGAACAACAAAGATTCCACCAAAAATTATTAGAACGAATCAATGAATTCCGTAAAGTATCAGGATTCAAAATTATTATTCAGAAATTGGTTGCATTTTTATATACCAATAATGAACTGTCAGAAAGAGAAATTAAGAAAATAATCCCATTTACAATTCCATCAAAAACAAACAAACCTAGGAATAAACTTAACTAAGGAGGTAAAAGGCCTGTACTCACAATACTATAAGACACTAAAGAAAGAAATTGAAGAAGATACAAATAAATGGAAGCAGACACCATGCTCATGGATAGAAAGAATTAACATTGCTAAAATGTCCATACTACTCAAAGATATCTATAGATTCAGTGCAATCCCCACCAAAATATCAATGGCATTTTTCACAGAACTAGAACAAATAACCTTAAAATTACTTTGGAAACATAAAAGACCCCAAATACCGTGTTTCCCCAAAAATAAGACCTACCCCGAAAATAAGCCCGAGTTAAGATCGTCAGGAAGATGGACACATTTAGCACATTATGACAATGTTCCAGAAGAAGATGGCATAACTGTATTTGAATAAATATAGATTGTTGTACAGGAAAAAATAAGACATCCCCTGAAAATACGCCTTAATGACTCTTTTGGAGCAAAAATTCATATAAGACCCGGTCTTATTTTCAGGGAAACACAGTAGCCACAGCAATCTTGAGAAAGAAGAACAAAATTGAAAGTATCACAATGCCTGATATCAAACTATACTACTAAGCTATAATAATGAAAATAGCATGGTACTGACATCAAAACAGACACATAGACCAATGGAACAGAATAGAGAGCCCAGAAATAAACCCACGCCTATATGGTCAATTAATCTATGACAAAAAAGGCAGGGCTATACAAGTGGGTAAAGACAGTCTATTCAATAAATGGTATAGGGAAAACTTGACAGATACATGCAAAAAAAAGTGAAATTGGACCACCTTCTTATATCACATACAAAAATAAATTCAAAATGGATTAAAGACTTCAATGTGAGACCCAAACCATAAAACTACTAGAAGAAAACATACACAGTAAATTCTCTGACATTTCTGTTAGTAACATTTTTTTCTGATCTATCTCCTCAGCCAAGGGAAACAAAAGAAAAAATAAAGAAATAGATCTATGTCAAACCAAAAAGTTTTGAACAGCAAAGGAAACCATGAACAAAACAAAAAGACAACCTACCGAATTGGAGAAGCTATTTGCCAATGACACATCTGATAAGGGACAATATCCAAAATCTATAAAGAATCCGTACAACTCATCACAAAAATAACAAATAATCCAATTAAAAATGGGCAGAAGACCTGAATAGACATTTCCCCCAAGAGGACGTACAGATGGCCAATAGATATAAGAAAAATGCTCAACATCACTAGTCATTGAAATGCAATTAAAACCACAATGAGCTATCACCTCACACCTGTCAGAATGGCCATCATCCATAAATCAACACACAAGTGTTGGTGAGGATGTGGAAGAAAGGGAACCCTTGTGCATTGTTGGTGGGATTGCAGATTGGTGCAACCACTATGAAAAATGGTTTGAGATTTCTTCAAAAAGTGAAAAGTAGCACTACTTATGACCCAGCAACTCCACTTCTGGGTATTTATCCAAAGAAATCCAAAATACTAATTCAAAAAGATATATGAACCCCTATGTTCACTGCAGCACTATGTACAATAGACAAGATATGGAATCAACCTAAGTGCCCATTAACAGGCGAATGGATAAAGAAGAAGTGGTACATATAGACAACAGAATATTATTTGGCTATAAAAAATGAGATTATACCATTTGTGACAACATGAATGAACCTAGAGAGTATTATGCTAAGTGAAATAAGTCAGACTACAAAAGACAAACACCTTATGATCTCACTTGTATGTGGAATCTAAAGAACAAAATTAACGAACAGACTCATAGATACAGAGAACAAACTGATGGTTACCAGAGGGGAAAGATTGGGGGTGGGTGAGAAAGGTGAGGGGATTAGGAAGTAAAAATTTGTTGTTACAAAATAGTCGCAGGGTTGTAAAGCACAGGGAGTATAGTCAATAATATTGTAACAACTATGTATGATGCCAGGTGGGTAATAGACTAATTGGTGTGATCACTCCATAAATTATATAAATGTCTAACCACTATGCTTCTTACAGTTGAAACCAATATAAAGTAATATTGAATGTCAACCATAATGGAAAAAAAAATAAGTAAATAATTTAAAAAGAGCAAAGTAAAAACTTAAAATATTACCCCTAAAATACCAGTTGTTATTCTATCTTGAAATGACATTTACATTACTTGTCTTTAACTCTTCTGTTAGAGCTATTATAGTAAGTATGTTCCAAGCAGAAGTGTGATTGAGAACATTAAGAGACAAGGCTGCTTTTTCCAACTATTAGGAGATGAACTACACTAATGAATTCACACATATTCCTTAAGATTCAGTTCAAATATTGTCTTCACTATGATGTTTCTCTAACTTCTCTTAAGAATTTTATATTCCTTCATCTTTACTTCTTTAATAGATTGTAAATCTGTACATCCTTTTTTCTAGTACTTATAGTTCTTTAATGTATATCTACCTTCCTGACCTCAAGAGCACAGACTAAGCAAGTCTTAATGGGCTTTGCAACTCCAGATTTGATTATTTACATATGGTGTAAGTATGTAGGTTTGCTTTTTTTGATACCTTGTTTCATAAAGGACTTAGAGAGAGAGCCTATAAACACATAAATATAACCAGGAGGATATTTGAATGGAACTCAGTTTTGACAGAAGCACGAAAAAATAAATGCAAGGTAGCTGAATGTATAAAAATCACTTCTCCAGACACACAAATTTTACAAAGGAAAGTGTTTGGAAAAATTCTTCCTTGCTTCTCTATAAAGGAACAGAGGCCTGGGATGTGACCACCATGGAAACCTAGAAGATAAGAGAGGTTTAGCTGACTAGCATTTTTGGTCGGAGAGTTAGGATTGGGATGCTATGTTGGCATTGACCAAGATTTCTGGAGATTATTAATTCATGGAACATGTTTCTAATGGACCAGTCACCTCCATACAGTAGAGAGTGTGGTCATCTTGGCTCTAATCTCTAAGGATCCCTCCTAATTAATAGTGGTCTTCAACATAAAGATAATTGTCCTTGGTTTGAGAAAGTAGTCACCGAAGACCTCTGCCTAAATCACTAAAACTGAGAAGAGAGGGGTTCAGCAGGGCATCTCTAAAGAACCAGTGATAGTGCCCTATAAAGCACGATGTCACCTTTAACCACTTTCCAGACTCACCCAGGAATGTGAGCTTTAGCATCTGCCAAACAAAAGAGAAAGAAACCAAGGCAGAATTGCCTCTGTTTTCCCTACCTCTCCATTTTCCCGTTTACATTCTGAGGAAAATGAAATTGCATTCAGCAAATGGGAGAAGACAATTCTCAGAAAATATTTTCTTTGTAAACAAATAAGCATAATTTTCTATGCCTTTCTGTATGTTCCCTTGAGATTTTTTTTAAATATAAGAATATATCTACAGATTAAGATAATATGAGAACATCATTTTCTTTTGATGATGGTATTTTTTTCATTTAAGATTTGGTGACAAATTGAAATGCAGAGGTATTATAAGAATGATGATAAAGCTTAGGTTCTTATTTGTTAAAAATATAATATGAAATATTAAAGAGATGTAAAAAAGTTTGTTTTAAAAAAACTAATCAGAAATCACATTAAAGAACCTTGTAAACTGGACTCTTACCGTATTCAGGGGTTTTATATATATATAGTATTATAACATGAGACTAAATGTTTGTAAATTTACTATTAGGTTGGTGCAAACGTTATTGCAATTATTTTTAACCTTTTAAACCGCAATTACTTTTGCACCAACCTAATATTTGCATGTCCACTCTAATGTGGTTATTTCCTTGGCAGGTAAATACACTCTTGTCACTTGATAAAGCATTTTAAAAGTAATAAATATGCACATTGGGATTTCCAAAGATAAATTTTTCTCCCTAGCAGATTTGCTTTCTCCAAAGGAAATAAAGCTTTTTTAAATAAAATAGACTCAAAGAAAGAGACCAAAAGGATGGTTACCAGATGAGAGGGAGTGGGGGGATGGATAAAAAATGTGAAAGGGAATATAGTCAATAATATTGTGATAAGTCTACATGGTGACAGATTATTTCTAGAATTAGCTGTGTGATCACATTGTAAGGTACAAAAATGTTGAACCTCTATATTGTACACCTGAAACTAATATAACTATATAATACCAACTATGTATACCAACTATGCTTAGAAAATAGTAAATAAAGCTCGTACAGTAGTTGAAGTATTAAAATTACGGCAGAGTGTAAATTCTTACTACTAATGTAAGCCAGAAATTTGAACCATATGCTAAGGCACTGGTTTCCAAACTTGCCTGCAATCAGCCAGAATGTTTCAATAAAAGTAAATACAAATATATGAATGTCTCTGTCTCACCCTCAGAGATCATATCTTAACTGGTCTGGGGTAGAGATTGTGTCTTAATTAGTCTGGGAAGATAGGGATAAGCATTGAAACTTAATAAAAAAATTTCCAAAGTGATGTTAATATGCAAAATAATTGGGAGCCTCCGAGCTAAGCAATCATTCTTATTTTGCAATGTTTGCACTCACGTGTAGCAAGAACAATTTCCGAGACATTAGTGAGACTGTTAACTCTGCAATGAAACAAAATCAAAGCTTGATTCTTTTTTGTAAACAGAATTGCCAGGCCAATTCCAGAAAGGTCTACAATAAGGTTTAACATGCCATGAACTTGCTCACTTAAAGATTCCATAAAAGGAATTTTATATTTGTTATAAGAATGGTTTACCAAGTATTCTGTCTAATTTAAAAGTTGTAGCAAATTTTTGTATAAAACCAAATCATATCCAAGTATGTATTTCTCATGAAGGTGTCAGAGAACAGAAAACTACCCTGAATAAAAATAGCATCCTTTGTAGGGCAGGATGGCTCAGAGGTGTGAGCATTGTCATCCACGTGCCTAAATGGGGAGCAAATGGAAGAGAGGCTGTTGGGCCAGCCAAGGCCAGACTGGGGAGGTCTCAAATGCCAGGCCCAGGGCCTTGGACTTGATTTCTCAGGAACTAGGGAGCCACTGTAATCTCCGAGTCTGTGAGTGACTTGATTAAATGTAAATTCTTTATATATATATATGTGTGTGTGTGTATGAATATATATATATATATATATATATATATATATATATATATATATATATATATATATATATATATATATTTGACTCCCTACAGCTAATGGCATATTCATTGTAATTATTTTGGGCGTAACAATGTCTATAATTTACTTTAAAATGTTTTAGTCATAGACAGTGTGATATCAGATAAACAATGGTTTGAATTACAGTTCCCAGAATTGCCTGATCTGAAATTCACAGTTCAAGAATAGTCAGGTACATTTTCATCTTCAATGTCACCCTTCAGAGAGAGTGACAAGCTTCAGTTATCTTTAATTTAATCAACAAAAGAGGATTTGCTATTTTGCGTTAACTATAATTGTTTTTCATTTGTAAAATTAAGGGTTTCTTAGCTAATGATTGTTAAGCATGGGTCCACATTGGTGTGATTAATAATATGGGAAATATGCTGTCTGGAGAAAAGATTTTTACAGATAGCCTTCTAACCTGCATTAATAAGCCTTAGAATCCGGTCAGTCTCCGTATGTTCTGTACACAGAAGCATCGCTCCCCAGGCTTGATTCCAGACAAACTAGTTCAGATGGTTCTTGGTCTCCTTTACCTGTGAGGGGAAGCAGAGTGTGCCACCCCAAAATATACCTTTTTGAATATGGATTAATTTTAAGAAACAAAAGACTGTTTTTAAGAAACAAAAGACTCAGAAAGAACCTTTGAACTCTCCCCTTTAACTGCCTGTAGGAATCCTGATAAAAGTGCCAGCTTAAAGGAAGGGAGCTATCACTTTAGCATCATAACAAGCTAAGTGTGGGAGACAGGAAAGAATCTAGCATAAAGTCAGTTTGCTGGACTCCTCTCATTGTTGTATTCTTTCTGGGTGGCCCTGGGAGAATTTGGTTACCAAATGTTTGCCCTTTCTCATCTACCAGAGAGTTGCCTGCTTTCCCTTTAAAACCCCAGACTCCTGTCTCTTTCTCCTTAGTCCAGAATGGCAAACAAGCTTCAACTGTCCAATTTGTCCTGAGGTACCAAATTCTTAGGGAACACCTGTATGTACATACATAACAAATTTTATTATTGTCTCATGTGAATCTGTCTCATGTCAATTTGATTATTAGACCAGCCAGAAGAAATTCGAAGGGTAGAAGGAAAATTATTTCTCCCCCACCGCCATATATGTGACTTGAATATTAACACATTTGCTCTACGCAACTTTCCTAAAAAGGTTTTTCATAGGCCACCTACTCCCTCAGAAAAAAGGGAAAGCCAGGATCATCTGATCTCACAGCGGTTGTACTAGTATGGCTACTTAATAAGTTCTTGGGAAATTTGGGTGAAGAATTTGATTGCAGCTTAACTAGGGTCAGGTTATTGGGAAATAATGATCTATCACCTGTCTCACACTGGCGGAGGTCAAACAAAAAGACCCTTCTAATTCTGTATCACCAAACTATTTTAGACAGTTCAAAATAGCCAGTGGAAGATAGCAGGAATAGGGATCACAGGAAAAGATGTCTGGAAAGACTCAAGTAGCAGAAGCTATTTAAGCTGCATAGTAAAAAATGAGCAGCAATTTCTCAAGTTGACAGGAAGATGTGAGAGGAAATATTTCATCAGGGGAATATTATGAGATTGTTCAAAGATGCAAAAAAGTATGGCTTACGCATTCAACTAAAGAATGACTGGAACTTTCAGGTTTTAGGGTACAAATCAGGCAGAAAAAGCACGATTATGAAAGGATCTGATGATTCACAGAAGTGTTTTTCAAACTTTTTTTTTAACACAACTCATCATAACATAGTTTTTATATTACACAAGCATAAACACATAAAAATTATAATTTTACAAAATATTACATCTTACTAGGTTGAAGTTCTCAGATGTTTTATATTCTACTCTATTCTTTTTAACTTATTCCATTCTATCTTATTTTATTTAAAGTGCTGGTTTTCAACAAATTGACTTTTTTTTAATCAAAGTTTATTGGGGTGACAATTGTTAGTAAAGTTACGTAGATTTCAGGTGTACAATTCTGTATGACATCATCTATAAATCCCCTTGTGTGTTCACCACCCAGAGTCAGTTCTTCTTCCATCACCATATATTTGATCTCCTTTACCCTCATCTACCACCCCCCGCCCACCTTACCCTCTGGTAAACACTAAACTATTGTCTGTGTCTATGAGTTTTTGTTTCTCATTTGTTTGTCTTGTTCTTTTGTTGTTTTAGGTTTATATACCACATATCAGTGAAATCATATGGTTCTCTGCTTTTTCTGTCTGACTTATTTTGCTTAGCATTATAATCTCAAGATCCATCCATGTTGTCACAAATGCTCCTATTTCATCTTTTCTTACTGTCGAATAGTATTCCATTGTGTATATATACCACAACTTCTTTATCCATTCATCTATCAAAGGACATTTTGGTTGTTTCCATGTCTTGGCCACCGTAAATAAAGCTGCAATGAACATTGGAGCACACGTGTCTTTATGGATAAATGTTTTCAGATTTTTTGGGTAGATGCCCACGAGAGGGATTGCTGGGTCTTATGGTAGTTCCAGTTGTAATTTTTTTGATGAACCTCCACACTGCCTTCCATAGCAGCTGCACCAGTCTGCATTCCCACCAACAGTGTATGAGGGTTCCTTTTTCTCCACAGCCTCTCCAACACTTGTTACTATTTGTCTTGTTGATGATAGCCATTCTGACTGGGGTGAGGTGATATCTCATTGTGGTTTTGATTTGCATTTCTCTGATGATTAGTGATGTTGAGCATTTTTTCATATGTTTATTTGCCATTTGTATGTCCTCTTTGGAGAATGTCTCTTCAGGTCCTCTGTCCATTTTTCAATTGGGTTGTTTGTTTTTTTTTTGTTGTTGAGTTCCTTGTATATTTTGGATATTAGCACCTTATCGGAGGCACTGTTTGTAAAAATCTTCTCCCATTCAGTTGGTTCCTTCTTTATTTTGCCGATGGTTTCTTTTGCTGTGCAGAAGCTTTTAAGTTTGGTATAGTCCCATTCATTTATTTTAGCTTTTACTTCCCTTCTCTTTCGAGTCAAATTCATAAAACGTTCTTTGAACCCAAGGTCCATAAGTTTAGTACCTATGTTTTCTTCTACGCAGTTTATTGTTTCAGGTCTTATACTTAAGTCTTTGATCCATTTTGAATTAATTTTGGTACATGGTGACAGATAGCAATCCAGTTTCATTTTTTTACACATGGCTTTCCAATTCTGTCAGCACCATTTATTGAAGAGGCTGTCTTTCTTCATTGTATGTTTTTTGCTTCTTTGTCAAAAATTATCTGTCCATATTTATGCAGTTTTATTTCTGAGTTCTCAATTCTATTCCATTGGTCTACGTGTCTGTTTTTCTGCCAATAGCATGCTGTTTTGATTATTGTAGCCCTGTAGTACAAGCTAAAGTCAGGGAGTGTGATACTTCCAGCTTTGTTCTTTTTTCTTAAGATTGCTTTGGCTATTTGGGATCTTTTGTGATTCCAAACAAATCTGATGATTTTTTTGTTCTATTTCTTTAAAAAATGCCATTGGGATTTTGATGGGGATTGCATTAAATCTGTATATTGCTTTGGGCAATATGGCCATTTTAACTAGGTTGATTCTTCCAATCCATGAGCACGGAACCTTTTTTCCATTTCTTTGTGTCTTCTTCAATTTCTTTTAAAAATGTCTTGTAGTTTTCAGCATATATGTCTTTCACATCCTTGGTTAAGATTATTCCTAGGTATTTTTTTTTTTTGCTGCAATTGCAAAAGTAATTTTTTTTTTAATTTCTTTTTCTGAGATTTCATTGTTAGTATATAGGAATGCAATGGGCTTTTGTACATTGATTTTGTAGCCGGCCACATTACTGTATTCATTGATTGTTTCTAATAGCTTTTTGGTGCAGTCCTTAGGGTTTTCTATATACAGCATCATGTCATCTGCAAAGAGTGACAATTTAACTTCTTCATTCCCAATTTGGATGCCTTTTATTTCTTTCTCTTGCCTGATTGCTCGGGTGAGGACTTCCAACACTAGGTTGAAAAGCAGAGGTGATAGGGGACAGCCCTGTTGTGTTCCTGAACATAGAGAAAAGGGCTTCACGTTTTCACCACTAATTATGAGATTAGCTGAAGGTTTGTCATATATAATCTTTATTATGTTACGGTATTTTCCTTCTATATGTATTTTATTAAGTGTTTTAATAATAAATCGATGTTGTATCTTATCAAATGCTTTTTCTGCATCAATTGATATAATCATATGATTTTTGTCCTTTATTTTGTTTATGTGATGGATCACATTGATGGGTTTGCGTATGTTGAATCATCCTTGTGCCCCGGGGATGAACCTCACTTAGTCGTGATGAATAATCTTTTTAATTCATTGTTGCATTCGATTTGCTAGAATTTTGTTTAGGATTTTGGCTTCTGTATTAATCAGAGATATTGGTCTGTAGTTCTCTTTTTTCGTGTTGTCCCTGCCAGGTTTTGGTATCAGTGTAATGTTAGCCTCATAAAATGAGTTAGGGAGTACTGTTTCTTCTTCAATGTTTTAGAAGAGTTAGAGCAGGATTTGGTATTGGATCCTCTTTGAAGGTTTGGTAGAATTCACTAGTGAAGCCATCTGGTCCAGGACTTTTGCTTTTGGGGAGGTTTTGGATGACTGATTCAATTTCCTTACTGGTGATCTGTCTGTTTAGATTTTCCAGTTCTTCATGGTTCAGCCTAGGAAGGCTGTATGTTTCTAAGAAGTTGTCCATTTCTTCTAGGTTATTGAATTTGGTGGCATATAGTCCTTCATAGTATTCTTGGATGATCCTTTGTATTTCTGTGGCATCCGTGATAACTTCCCCTTTTTCATTTCTGATTTTGTTTATTAGTGTCTTCTCTCTTTTTATCTTAGTGAGCCTAGCCAAGGGTTTGTCAACTTTGTTAATCTTCTCAAAGAACCAGCTCTTTGTCACATTACTTTTTTCTATTGTGTTTTTGTTCTCTATTTCATTTAGTTCTGCTCTGATTTTTATTTCCTTTCTTCTGCTGACCTTAGGTTTCATTTGTTCTTCTTTTCTAGTTCTTTAAGGTGTAATGTGAGGTTATTTATTTTGGGTTTTTCTTGTTTCTTGAGATAGGCCTGTAATGATATAAATTTCCCTCTTACAACTGCTTTCGCTGCATCCCAAAAATTTTGGTAGGATGTATTTTCATTGTCATTTGTTTCTATGTATCTTTTGATCTCTCCTCTAATTTCTGAATGACCTGGTCATTCTTTAAAAGTATGTTGTTTAATCTCCATGTATTTGTGTTTTTTATGCTTTCTTTTTGCAGTTGATATCCAATTTCAAAGCCTTGTGATCAGAGAATATGCTTGGTATGATTTCAATCTTCTTAAATTTTCTGAGGTTAGTTTTATGTCCCAATATATGATCTATCCTTGAGAATGTTCCATGTACACTAGAAAAAAAATGTATAGTCTGATGTTTCAGTATGAAGTGCTCTATAAATGTAAATTATGTCCATTTCATCTAATGTGTCATTTTAGGGCTGCTATTTTGTTATTTGTTTTCTGTTTGAATGATCTATCCATAGCTGTCAATGATGTATTTAAGTCCCCTAGTATAATTGTGTTTTGGTCAATTTCTCCCTTTAGTTCTGTTAGTAGTTGCTTAGTATATTTCGGTGCTCCCTGATTGGGGGCATAGATATTGATGACTGTTATGTCTTCTTGTTGTACAGTCCCCTTCACCATTATGAAATGTCCATCTTTGTCTTTTGTTATCTTTTTCATCCTGAAGTCTGTTTCATCTGACATCAGTGTGACTACACCTGATTTTCTCTGGATACCATTTGCATGGAGTATCAATTTCCACCCTTTCACTTTGAGTCTATGCTTGTCTTTGTAGCTAAGATGTGTCTCTTGGAGGCAGCATATGGTTGGGTTTAGTTTTTTTATCAAATCTGCTACTCTGTGCCTTTTTATTGGTGAGTTCAGTCCATTTACATTTAGGGTGATTATTGATATGTGAGGATTTCCTATCATTCTCTTTAGTTTTCTGTTAAGACTGTGTCTCCATTGTTTCTTTGCCTTTTTGTTGTTGTCTATTATTTCTGTGTGGTGGTATTCTATGATTTTTCCCTCTGTTTCTTCTTTTATTACAGTATATATTTCAGTTCTGGATTTTTTTTGAGTGGTTACCATTAAGTTTATGTAAAAGAAAGTTTGATATTTAGAGTATTCCATTTTCTTCAGCATGCTTACTTTCTCCATTCCCATGTTCCAGTTCAGGCCTTTACTCTCCCCCTTTTTTATGTTTTTGTTGCCACAAATTGTCCCTGTTTGATGGTGGTCGAATAACCTCCTTTAGTATTTCTTGTAGTGCATGTCGTGTATTAGAAAATTCCCTCAGCTTCTGTATGTCTGGAAAGGTCTTTATTCCTCCTTCATATCTAAAGGATATCTTTGCTGGGTATATTATTCTTGAGAGCCCGTGTGTTTTAGCTGTTCTGTTTACTCCTGCAGGGATCCACCCAGCTAGGTGGGTACCATGGTGGGGTGAGTTGTGAGAGGTGGCCCAGAGCAATGGTGGTGACCACTGCCACAGCCGGTCCTGCTTCCACAGCTCCCTCCCCTTTGCTAGAACTAGTTGGGCTGCGAATCTGTGTCTGCGGACAACAGTTCTCAGAACTGCAAATATTCTGTTATTTTGATCTGACACTGCTACTGTTCTGCTTCTAGCACCGGGCAGGTGGGGGCGGGGTGAGCTCTGGGAGGGTAGGGAGGTGTTGGCTATTCTCAGTGTCTAAGGCTTCCGTTCTCTGCTTGGCAGTGAGGGCTTAAACCAACGTTTTCAGTCTTCTTCCCTCAGTCTTTGCTCCGAGGTTTCTCCCGTGAGCGTTGGGTTCAGCCATGTTATATGCTGTCCCCTCAGCCCAGTGAGCCATAAGTGGATCCCTAGCAGTCCCAGTTCTTTCCTCTCCCATAGCTGTGGTAGTTCCAGGATGCAGGAAACTCAGAGCACTGAGCTAGGTCTGCGTCCTGTGTCCTGCACCCACGCAGCCCCATCTCTGCTCTTCTCCCTTCCCTCCTCCCCTGCTCGCGCAATTTGCCCACCTTTAGGTGAATTCAGTCGTGAGCCTCTTCGTCTTGTCTGTCTGCTGTGCAGGGAGTTCTTTGTGGAGTTATAGTTTTACAATTTGTTGTAAATTCCAGGGGAGATTTCCAGAGGCTCACCTTATGCCACCATTTTGATGATGTCAAGAAGAAAGGCATCTAAATTGACTTTCTGACACATCAATGAGCCACTCTCCACAGTATGAAAACCCAGCCCTGTGGAATATTGGGAGTTACTAAAGGTTTCAAACAGGTTTTGTGATGACTCCAAAGATCATTGCTTTGGTAACACAGAGAATGGATTAGACGTGTGAGAATGGAGATGGAGAAAAGAGATAGAGGATTATCACCCTCGTCCAGACAAGAGATCACAGTGTGTGAACTGGGCATTAGGTTTGTGGATTGGGGCAGGAAAGATTTGAGAGATGAGTGGGTAGAATTAGCAGAACTTTCTCTCTGACTCTATTTGGATGTTTGGTGTTGATGAGGGAGGTAAAATGACAGAAACAAAAGATTCAAGAATACTTTCCAGGCTAATGGATTAAATAACAAGGGTGTGTCTAGGGGAAATTCACAAGTATACAGTATACAAGAGAGCAACAGTCCTGTTTCATTTTAAGAGAAGCTTATCACATTCTGTTGTTCTCAGTGTGGTTTGGGATTTTCCATGATTCTGTAATTTTTTAATGGACTGTATCTTAGGAGGTATGCTGTTGTTTGATCCATGGATCCCAATCTGATGCTGTCTAAAACAGAGACCCACTGAGAGAAGGATTCAAGGATATGTGTTGCTTAACAAGATCCTGGATGGATCTTGGCAGCAGTCCTATAACTAATATGGCTATCACTGCTCTGTATTTCATGTACAAGAAAACAGTCTCATTTGTTTGTCTTGTTCCTTCGTTGTTTTCAGTTTTGTATACCACATATCAGTGAAACCTATGTGACTTGACTAACAATTAAACTTTTTAGAAAAGTCCAAAGACAAAGTAAAAAAAAAAAAAAGAAGAAGAAGAAAAAGAAAGAAAGAAAACACAGTCTTTATGGTATGGTTGATTTCTCCACTCCTCACTATTTTGAGGTTATCTAGAACTAAAATTCACCCAGTGTCGCAGTGTCATTCTTTTCTCCACCTCAATGTTTTCCTCAAAAACTAATATTTTATTATACGATGATGACCTTGCCTTATACTTTTAAATTGAGACTACATGGCAAGTTCACCTTAAAATATTTCTGTTCTTTTACATTGCCAATCTTCCTTCAGTTCTGTCAGTAACACGTATTCTTCTTTATTGCTACAACTCCTCTCCAACTGTTTTTATGGCTCACACTGCCCCTTTTTCTTCCTATATAAATGTGCTGCTCCATTTGCTTTCTAAGATCAATATTTTTTCAGATGCTCTACCAGCATGTACTCTTTGCAAATGCTTCCTTTGGATAGTTCTATTACCCACTCTTCTTTGTTGTTTGGAAACTGCTTTTCTGTATTGAGTTGATTAGGATAGAAAATGAAATGCTCTTTAATTTTGGTTACAATACATATAAAACTCATTTTATCAGTTATCAGTTTTATTCATTTATTTTATAAGCTCATTGTTCCCAGGGAATTAAACAGGAGTAAAGATACAATTATCAACAATCTGAAATGCTAAAAAGAATTACTGCTGAAGCTTATGTTTGTTCAACGTCAAGGGGGTGTGTGTGTGTGCTTGTGTGTGTGTCTGTGTTTGTAAGAAGAGAGATACTTATTTTACTCTATTTGAAATTTCAATGTATTAAAAACTTATAACATATCAATATGTAAAATAAAGACAAATAAAAATATTAGTTATGGATACTTTAGTGATATCAATATAATGCTCACTGTGGCGTCTCATGAATTGAACTTATCAACAAAGATCAATAAAACACTGTCTTACATACCTTGGTTTTTGAATAGTGACGGAAGGGTGGTGATAATTTGGAAGCTAAGAGCAAAGTATGAGTATTGTAAAGTGAAACCTGCCTAGTTCTAATATCTTAGTTTCAAGAAATTAACTCTACTAAAGACAAATTATAGAAATACCTGACTATAGAATCACTTATTGAAATAGTTCTGCCAGCTTTTTTATACCTATAGACAACAACCTCAATAGACCAGATCTTTTCAAGAGCAACACCAAAATTTAATAGGGACAGTGGAAAGAATTCAGTTTAATTTTGTATCTTATTTGTATGCCTTATTAGTATGCCATAGTCCATAATATCCTTGCATCCTGATATTTTGAAGAATTTGAATTCCTTTGCTTGTGTGCATTGATATGAGCAAAAGATTTTAAAAAAAAGAGATATTGGTTGAATATTGGCTCTGTCATTTACTACAAATATAGCTATAGTTGGGTTTCTTTGTAAAATTTAAATTAAAATTTGTTTTACAGTGTTGTTGAATTTATGGATTCTTTATGCAAAGTAATTAAAATGTTGCCTGTCACACCAGTCACACATTAGGTGCCAAAACCAATGGTATTTTTTATGTGACAATTTCCCCAAAGTTGGAGTAATAACTATGTAGTTGACAAGATGTTATTATTTTTTAAACATTTTATTGAGAATCTTTCTATAAAAACTGCATTTTTTCTGCCACTTTAAACCAGAATGGAAACATTATTTTAAAATAGTGTCTAAAGAAGTAGGGTTTCTTAAAATTGTCTCAGAGACAATGAATGAAGCGACAAGTTAGTGGTTGCATGGGAGACATGTTTTAACCCTATAAAGTTGCTCTAACTGTTTATGTATCAGGGATCCTTCTAAGTTGTTCTGAGAATATTAGTTTCTGCTGCTCAAAAGTGCGTAAAAAGTCAAATAATTATTAATATATTGTTAAAAACATTTTGGAATCACTTCATGCCTACAGCAAAGTTGAAAGAATAATATAATCAACACCCATATATATTCACCTAGGCTAACTAGTTATTAACATTTTGTCACATATGCTTTCTAATGCTTTCTAGCTCTCTATAGTTCAGTCTGTCTCTGGTTCTCTCTAATCCTGTCTCTGTTTGTAGATAGATGATAGCTAGATAGCTAGCTGGCCAGATAGATAGATAGATAGATAGATAGATAGATAGATAGATAGATAGATAGACAGATATCTTTCATTTTTCTCAGCCATTATGACAATTCACCCCATAAATATTTTGGCATTTATTTCTTGAGAACAATACCATTCTTCTATATAAGCCTAACCCCAATAAAATGATCATACCCAGTAAATTTAACATTGATAGCATATTAGAATCTATTATAAAGACATTATTCAAAACTCCCCAATTTTTTCTCAATAATGTCCATTGAAGTTTTATTGGGAAATTCAGATATTATATTGTATTCAGTTGTCATGTCCATTCCTAAGCCTTTATCATCTGTCTCATTATATTCATGGTTTTATGCTTTTGGTTTTTAAGAATCCAGGCAAGTCATTTTACAGAATGAGTCTCAAATTAGGTCTATTTAATTGCTTCCTTGTGATTATATTGAGATTTTTTAAATGTCGGTGAAAATGCTATGTGTCAATTTCATCCCATTATTTGTGATGGTCGGTTTAGTCACTTGGTTAAGGTAGTATCCACCAAATTTCTCCATTACAAAGGTATCGTTCCCAGTCTATTTAACATGTAATCTGTGGGGTGATGTTCTGAGATTATGTGAATAGCCCATTCTCCCAGTACAATTCAGCCAGTGATTTAGATGGTAAATGGTGTGAGCAGTTCTGTCATTCCTTCTATATTAATTAGTTACACATATTTCAATAAAGAGCTTTCCCTTCCTGCTTCATGGTTTAATTTATGTTTTTAAAATTATCCATGTGAATTAATGTATTCATTTTAATTCATTATGTTACAATCCATTATCATAATTCATTTCCATGCTAAAATTATTCTACATTGAGCCAAAGAAAGTTCTCCAAGATTCCACCTCTGTTTTTTAAGCATTTCTTTACTTTCTGAAGTAAGTTACACATTAAACGTCTGACATAAAAGTAGAATCCAGACTCACTTTTTACTTTTCTGCCCCCACCCTGAACCAGTTATTTTTCCAAGAACTTGGTTCATATTTTTCAGAGGATGGTTTTCAGAAACCAAGATCAGGGCTCTGGGTTTGCTTGTTGCTACTTGAGTATCGTTGCTTCTAGGCCCTGTCAGCAGATACTAGACCATATATGTACACACACACACACACACACACACACACACACACGCGCGTGTGCACATACACCAAACAAATAATTATTTCTGCATTTAGCCATATGAGTGTATTTTGACATCTTTGACTCTAGTCCAATTCCATAAGTTTTTTTCTAGCCTCTCTTCTTACTTGCCTGTAACTTC
This sequence comes from Rhinolophus sinicus, assembly GCF_036562045.2. NCBI lineage: Eukaryota > Metazoa > Chordata > Mammalia > Chiroptera > Rhinolophidae > Rhinolophus > Rhinolophus sinicus. The sequence continues at coordinate 74,696,000 of NC_133760.1, forward strand.
CTTCTCTGACAGTATGAAACTTAGCTCCCACTGTTAACCATTCGTTTACATACTTGCTTAACCCTAGCATACTGGTAAAGCAGTTCAGAGTTGTTAACCCATACCCCCATGACAACTAGAGTACAGTGTTTATGTATAATTTCTTTAGTTTTTACACTTACTGTTTCCAGTCAAAACACTATTTGCAAAGTTAATGAGGTCAGCTCCTTTCTGATCCAACCCTTTAATTGCATTAAGTCAAACATTTGTAAGATAGATACATTTATCAAAATCTGCATTGCATTCAGGGGTTGATTTGTTGTTGTTTTAGTTTGCATATATTAAACTTCACTCTTGTGTACTGTACACTTCAATGTATTTTGACAAAGGTATGGTGTTTGCATAACCAGGAGCACACAGATTGGTACCTGCACTCTAAAATTCCCTTTTTCATACACTTTGCTGTCAACCATCCCACTCCTCCAAATTCTGGCAACTACTGATATTTTCTATCCCAATAGATTTGCTTATTCCAGCACATAGTATGAGTGGAATCATACAGTATGCAGCCCCTTGGTCTAGCTTCTTTCTCTTAACAAAGTCCCTTTGACTCATCCATCGTACTGCATGAATCAGTGGCCCATTCCTCTTTATAGCTAAGTAATATTCCATTATATCAGTCAGTACACTCCAGCTTGTCTACCCATTCTCCTGCCGACACTGTTCAAGGCTATATCAGTTGCTCCTAATTTTTTTTTTTTTTTAATATTGTGACTACAGCTGTAACAAACATTAGCATATGGAATTTTGTGTAGGCATAGTTCACAATGCACTTGGGTAAATAACTAATGGTGTGATTCCTGGGTAATGTGTTAAATTTACATTTATCTTTAGAAGAAACTGCAAAAATGCCCTTCAGAGTGGAAGACAGTAATGAATGTAAGTACCTGTTGCTCTGCTATTGGTTTTTATAGATTTATTTTATATCACGGTACATTACCTAATTATTTTTTGTTCCTGTGTAGGAACTAGTCATGAGGGTTGAGGTATATTACTTTATCATCTGCAAATATAACTCATTTTACTCTTTTTCCAATTATTATGCATTTCATTGATTTCTCTTTAATTATAGCAGCTAATATGTCAAAAAAGATGTTCAGTAGCAGTGGAGACTGTGGGCAGGTTACCCTTTTCTTGACCTTAGTGGGATTATCTCTGGTGTTTCTCCATTAAATGATTGTGTGTGTGTGTGTGTGTGTGTGTGTGTGTGTGTGCGCGTGTGTGTGTAAGTATCCAACAATTCCTATTTCTTAATAGTTTTTATCAGAAATTGGCATTGGATTTTATCAACATCCTTTTCCATTTAGTCAAGATGCATTGTTTCTTAATGGAGACAGGGGATTTGGTTTGTTTTCATTTTCTTTAGGAATTTTCGTAAGTTTCCAAATAAATTTCTCCATAAATGTTTATAGTGAGATTAATCTATCATTTTTTGGTGTTTTTTATATGCTTTAATCATCAATATTATATTGTTCTCATAGACTTTACCTTAAAATTTCCCTCATTTTCTATAATTTGGAATATAGCATTGAAATTATCTGGTCTTTTAATAAGATTTTCCTGTTAAATTATCTGGCTGTGCTGGTTTTGTTATTGTTGCTATTTTTCTTTCTTTTTCTTGTGAGATAGTTATTTAATCACTATCACAATTTTTATGATTTATATTTCCTATGCCTCTCTAAGAAATTGGTGGAAACGCTTATCAAATAGGATAAATCAAAACATCTTTATTTTAATCAATCTGAATTCTAGATTTTCCTGATCTTTTTTCTGGGAGGTCTCCGGTGGCTCATTCACTATCTCTGAATGCTATTGACTGGGGCCTTTGTTTTCATTCCTTTATTATTCAGTCTTTATTATTTGGATAGATGTTTGTTTTAACCAATTTAAAGCATTCTTAAAGTATTCATCACTGCTATTACTGAGGAGGGCAGCTTCCAATAACTGGCAACAATTATTTATTAAAGGAAATACCTGTACAATTCTAAAATGTCTTGTCTCTCCATATTTCTGAATTTGCTTTCCTGGTTGTGCTGTCTATGGTTGCACTCCCTCTGCTGGCTGCTGCAAATAGAAAGGTGTTTCAAATTCAGGTGGATGGAACAAGTCACTTTCTGGCAGGGTCTCAGCTGAAATTTTTTTTTTTCCATTTCATATAAGCAGGACATTCCCAGAGTCCATTTATGCTATTGCAAGTCAAAAAAACAAACATATTCTTCAACTATGCTGAGTCCTTTTTAAAGTATTTAACACTAGTTTAATAAATATATGTCATCCTTTTATTTTTTAAAATGCATTTTTTATTATCTTAATTTTTCAATTATAGTAACATTCAATATTATTTTATATTAGTTTCAGGGATACAGTGTAGTAGTTAGACATTTATATAATTTATGAAATAATCTCCCCGATTAGTACCCACCTGGCACTATACATAGTTATTACCATATCACTAACTATGTTTCTTATGCTGTACTTTACACCCTTATGACGATTTTGTAACTAAGAATTTGTACTTCTTAATCCCTTTACCTTTTTCACCCAGGCCCCAAATCCTCCTCCCATCTGGCAACCATCTTTTTTTCTTTTAAAGACTTCCCCAAATTTACTCCAAGTTAGTCTTTTCACTAACTGTATCTGTATTGTTACCATCACTGAAGCATTCCACCCAATTCACAGTGTTTGCATTTGTAGGGCTGAGAGGCTCCTAGTCAAATTTCACATATATACCACATATAGGAAACTAAAGAGGGAATTCCAGAAAATAGCATGCTGAACTCATTAATAGCTGGATGCTTCACTTTTAGAAATGATTTTGAGGATTAATCAACAATTAATTCCATAAATCCATAATTTTCTGACTTTGAAACATTTTCAGTTTTTCATACAGCCAAAGCCTTGGTACTAGAAGAAATGTTAAGTGTTTAGAAATGGAAATGACTTCACACTTAAGCAATTACAGTTTCCCCCCAAAGGACAATGCTACTTCATGCACCCCTTCCATGTTATAAATTTTGTTAAAGTATCTAAGTCCAACATGTTACGTTACAGTGCTATTATTTTCAATGTGTTATCAGGATGGAAAAGATTTAATGTCAATTTTATCCCTACTACATACTAGTCTCCCCTTCTCTGCCTCAAACTCCAAACACAAATTAGAATAACTTAGCCCCAACACCTACCCACTACTACTTAATAATGGTAACATAACAAAGATGCCTCAAGGGTAGTTTCATTTTGTTTTATCTTTTTCTCTTTAAAAGCAATTTCATGACAATGTCCTACTTGCTGGAAGGATTAAGGAGCAAAGGAGCAAGAAATTCACACACACACACACACACACACACACACACACACACACAATCTCCCTTTGGTCCTCTCTTCCTAGCCAAATGCTAGATAACAAATAAAAATGAGAAGAAATTAAGGACAAATTTCAGTTATTGACAAATGGACAAAATTAAGTCATTGCTTGAAAGAGCACCATTATTATGTATTTCTCATGGCTTTTAAGATCCCTTAATGTCACTGAAATTATTACTAAAATCTGTGGCTTATAGCTGACTGGTTTGTTTTCATTTTTATGATAGGGAACAGCAAATAGTGAATTACGAGACAGAGACTCAGACTTTAAGGGCTTCTAGCATCCAGCCTGCTGTCCTGAAATTATTGTGCACTTTGGAAATGATTTCCTCTTTTATATAACCTGTTTGTGTGCTAAATTACAAGTTGGCAAACCAGCACTCTTGGGCCAAATCTAGCCTTCTGCCTGTTTTTGTAAATAAAGTTTTATTGGAACATAGTAATGCCCATCTGTTTGGGTATTGTCTGGCTGCTTTTCTGCTACAATGGCAAAGTTAAATAGCCATAACAGATACCACATAGTCCGCAAAGCTTGAAACATTACTGTCTGGGCTTTTATAGAAAAAGTTTGCAATTCCTTGTGCAAAATGATTATACTTTGGTTCCCTTGTGGAGTAGCTCCCTTGCTGTGTCTCTGTTATCTGTTCCATTCTGATTTAAATACTGTTTGTAGACCAAACATTACCAAACAAGGGCCAGATTCAGAAAGGCTTTCTGTATTTCCATTCACTGTCGCATGTGAAAGTAAGTAAAAGATTTAGTTTTCTTCTTCTGTCTTCAGTTTTAAGAGAGAAGTCGTAATGAATTCATAGCTAGCTATGATAGATATCTAGCTAGATAGATAGCTAGCTAGCTAGCTAGCTAGCTAGATAGATAGATAGATAGATAGATATAGATAGATAGATACGGTTTATTCAATATCCAATATAAATCCAATGTGGTTTATAAATATTCTCCAATCAATCACACAACATTTCAATGAATTGGATTTCCTAGGCATTATCAGACCCTGTTTCTTCAGTAGCTTATCCAAATGTAGCAATTAGCTCTATGCCATTTTTATCTATTTTGTCACAAAACCAAGCTCAGTTTTATTCCATAATATTCTACATAATTCCACCACTAGTTTCCTATAATGGATTGATCCTACGTGCCAATTTACCCTCATTATAGGAGTCTAAATAAGACATCATATAGGAATAAAATTGTGTAAATCAGGAAGGAAAGTTAGAACAGGAAAATATTAACAGTGGAGCAGAAATCTAAACACATATTTGGAAGACTGGGTATAAGTGAAAGAATAACTAAGGAGATAGGAGAAACTACAATCTGGTGATTAAATAGGAGCTAGAGTTTGCAATTGAGAGACTCAAAGTGAAAAGGCATTTGTGGAACAGGGGAAATCTGAATAAACCTTTAGTTTAATTACTGGTATTATACTAATGTTAATTTCTTAGTTTTGATAAGAATGCTGATATTTAAGATGTTATAAAATGAAGGGAAACTGGTAACAATTTTTGTAACACTTATATAAACCTAATATTATTTAAACCTAATAAAATTAAACCTAATAAAATTAAAATGTTTAAATAGGATGTAGCCCTGATATTATGCAGTTCGGGGTCTAATAAGGAGAGACAGAAACATTAACAAAAAGCACAAAAAAGAATACCATGCAACAAATGTTCTGATAATAGTTTCCCTAAAGACACCATGGAAAGAGAAGACAGTTATTGATAGCCCAAACCACAGTATGGGAAATGGAAGTGGATAGACATCAGGAAATTATTCCAGAAGTTGCTTCCAGTGTGTTCTGAAGGATGAGTGGGAAATATGGAGGCGAAGAAGAAGATAAAGAATTCCAGGTAGATGTAACACCGTGCTTCATGATATGGAAACAGGAGCAAACATGCCACATTCGAAGACATTTAATATGAAGTGGAGAGGTTTTTAGAGGTGGAGTGGAAAGAGGTGAGACTGTAGAGCTCGGCAGTAAACATAATCAACAGGGACTTGTATACTAAAAAATTTCAGATTTTTAACTTGGCACAAATAGTGAGAGTTGAGCAAAGGTTAATAGAGATTGGTATGATCAGTTTTGTGTTTTATAAATGTTAACCTGGAGGCTGTGGGTAACATGGATTGGAACAGATCAACAGTGGAAACTGAAAGAGTAACTCACTATATCACTTTATCCCAAGTGAGCTGAACATTAGAGACAGGATTTGAAAAAGTGTAAGGTTTTCAACACTATTAATTAGGTAGAAAGCAGGATATTTTAGTGTTGTTTGGATATGAGGCTACTGAAACAGAGAAATCTAGAATGGACCCAGGTGATTGTTCAAAAAACTAGTTGCAGGTAAGTATTAGTCATTTAAAGAGTTAGAAAGAGGTGAGCAGACTTGGAAGAAAAGATTGTAGGGAGTCATTTCCATTTTTACCTGTTATTTCCAGTTGCCTATAGCACATAAAGATAATTCAAGAGGCTGCTGCAGTTCAATAAAATCTAAATGAGTGATCAATGTGGAAGTCATTGTGGACTTAAAATCATGGGATTAAATATATTTGCCCAGGGAATGTCTGAATTAAAGAGAAGAAAAAAATAAAATTAATACTCTGGGGAAACCAATATTTGAGTGAAGGAAGAGAAAATTGCAAAGGAAATTAAGATAAATCTACCATTACATTTTGGAGAAATAAAACAAAAGATAGTGGTTTTACAGGAGGAAACAAAAGGAATTTCAAGAAAAAGGTAAGGCCCAAAATTCTCAAATGTTTGGGGCATCAAATAATAAAATGATTGAAAATATCTTGGATTTGGTAGCTAGAAAAGCATTGATAAATTTGAGAAAACTCTTTTAGAAGTCGAAGTGAGATATATTGAATGGGATCAAGAAATATGGAAGAGGTGGCACAATTGACTTTTGTATGCAAATGATAAAATGCATTAAAGGGTCCTTTATGATGGTGTGATTCATGCATATGCAAAGCACAAGGATAAGCAGAGAGGCTGGAGAAAGGAGAAAAAGAGATAATGGGTAGTAGAAAAGGTTCCTGAGGATCTTAGAAAAAAACTGAGTCCTGCGCAAAAGTGTTAATTTTATTGGTGGTCAGAAAACAACTTCCTTTAATATTATACATAAAAGCAAATAGAAGAGAGATAATCAAATAATTACAGTAGAACGTAAAACTTGAGTGAAAGAAAAACTTCAAACTAAAATGACTTAACCTGTTGAGCAACTTTAATATGAGATAAGTATCTAATCTACACAACTTCAGTATAATGTTTAAATTGAAAGGAAAAAAAAAATCTTAGGGTTTGTAAAACATAAAAGAGGCCAAAAAAGTGATGAAAATATACTTGGAATTAGAAAGCTCTACCACCTACAACACAGGAAACTAAAAAAGGCTGTGGAACAACATGTTGAAATTGTAACAAAAAAGAACTGAGATCTAACAACCTCATCCTTCCACATGTGAAGGAAACGTGAAAACCGAAAGGGACTCATATTTCTCAGAAGAAATTACTCAGGTAAGTTCTCCTCCCTCATTTCATTCAAGATTGTATAAATGTCACCCTTTTTAAAGGGGATTTTCCTAAACACCCCAAGCAACATTGCATCAGCCTCTATCATCTTATGATTTTCTTTGCATCGTCACTTAGTAATATATTATATAGTTATCTGTCTGTATTGCTCACTGCAGGTCCTCCAATGCCTAGAATAGCATCTGGAATCTGAGCACTGACTAAATACATAGATTGGTGGCTGACAAATGAACTCTATAGCTTTTATTATTTCTTACAAGCAGGAAGGAACATTCTGTATTCAAAAGATAGAAAACGCGATGAACTTGTGAACACGAGGAGAGTGGCCCAAGTTTTGAACTGTTTTGGATGATTAAAAAGGTACTTAAGGGACATCCAGAGGGATTGCTAAGGAGCATTAAATGGGTCATTGACTCTCACTTGGTCTACATTTAGGGTGCTAACATTATCGCTTGCCCTCCTTTTCAAGGACTTCGCTCTTTGGGTCATTTGAGATTTGTGTCATTGCTTTCTGGCTCTTACTCATCTCTCTCTTCCTATCTACTGGGTGTTTCCAGATGTCGTCCAAACATGCATAAAGCAATCCCATTCTAAAAGAGGGTTTTACTCAAACTCCATGTCCCAGCTCAACCTCCACTCATATTTTTTGCTGCACTTCACATCCAAATATCTCCAGTTTATGTTATCACAATTACTCACTATTTTTTAAAAATGGAACACATTTTAAACTAAGAATACAGTGTCTCATATAACACTCACCAGTGCAATACCATAACTAGAATTGCCAAATGTTAGTGTTTTGTCATTTTGCTGAAGATCTTATTAAACTCAAAGAAATAACATGTAATTAATAAAACTGAAGTTTCCTTTTTATTACTTATAATCAAATCATCCCCCTCCCACTAGTAGCAACCACTATAATTAATTTGGTACTTATTTACCTCTCTACCCAGTTTACATATGTTTATATATATAACAATAATTGTGTTTAACTCACATCAATTTAACACACTGTAGGTCTCTTTGTATAACCGCTTTTTGTATTTATCTATATACATGACATGTACTTACGTCAACCATTCATTCATTCATTCCTTCATTCATTCAATTACATTGCTCCTTCATAGGCATATGCTATTTTTACTTAACTATTTCCACTTTTCATTATATTTTATATCATTATCCTTGTGCGTTACTTTTTTTGCAACCTCAGATCATATCTATCATGAATTAATATTGTAACAGCTTAAAAGATTGTCCACGAGTAGTTTTACTTAAATAACTGTATTACCCTATGTCACCAACATTATTATGTCAGGGGATGACTATGACAAGTACAGTGTGGAAAGAAACTTTAGAGGAACAAATAGTGTTAAACGAGTGCCTGGAGAAAGAGAAGGCAGGAAACTAAAGGGGAAGAGTTAAGAATGCAGGAGAAACTTACATTTCATGCCAACAGAGTGTATTAGGCAGGAGGATATGCGTGGTCAGCAATATCAAATAATTCAACCCAGAATGGTAAAGGTTATTGATGACCTTACTAAGTATCGTTTCACTGGAGTCATGGGATAGAAGCCAGATTAAAATATATCATTATGGGCTAATGAACAAATGGGAGAGAAAGTGCCCTTTCAAGAGTTTGGCTGGAACACACACACACACACACACACACCTGTATTGAAGGAAAGGCTTGTTTTAAAACTTGAAAGTGTTACTATCTTAAAGAAAGAGAAAAGAAATTGAAATCACAGGGAGGAGAAGTGCACACAGGAAGATTTGTTGAGACTGGATGAGAGAACATTTCTTTACAAAACTGAAAAAGATGCCCAGAAATTATTTTTGTTTTAATATTAATTTACTATTCAGGAAAAACAAATTGTATATAAGTGTGGCAAAATGCTCACTTCAGTCTTTATCACAGTAATGTTAAATGCATAATACTATAAAGTACTACCTAGGCTGATGATTTTTTTTTTTTGAGTATTGCTCAAATGTTTGAATTACATTATAAAGGAACCAAACATTCTCCACATGGAAGAATTCAGTTCACCATTTAAAAATAAAAATTAAACAAACAAACATTACCCAATGAGTAAAGTTGTAGATGATATCTGCATGGTTGTTAAAATCAAAACTAAGGATAAATCAGCAAAAGAAACCACCAACAAAACAAAAAGGCAATCAACCGAATAGGGGGATTTATTTGTAAACAACTCCTGTGATAAGGGCTAATATCCAAAATATGTAATGAACTCATACAACTCAACAACAACAACAACAATAACAAAAAAAATCCAATTTTAAAAATGGGCACAGAACCTAGAGACATTTCTCCCAAGAAGACACACAAATGGCCAACAGATACAACTTCACTAGCTAGTAGTGAAATGCAAATCAAAACCACAATGAGAAACCACCTCACACCTGTTAGAATGGCTACTATCAACAAGACAAATAATAACAAGTGTTGGAGAGGATGTGAGGGAAAATAAATCCTCATATACTGCTAGTGGGAATGTAAATTGGTACAGACACTATGGAAAACAGTATGGAGGTTCCTCAAAATAATAGGAATAGAATTACCATATGACCCGGCAATCCTTCTTCTGGGTATCTACCCCAAGAAATATGAAAACACTTATCCATAAAGACATAGGTACCTAATGTTCATTGTAATATTATTCATGGTGTCCAAGATACGGAAACACCAAAGTGTTCTTCGATAGACCATTAGACAAAGAAGATGTGGTACATATGCACAATGGAATATTATTAAGACATAAAAAAGATGAGATACTGCCAGTTGTGACAACATGGATGGATCTTGAGATTATCATGCTAAGCGAAATAAGTCAGACAGAAAGTGTCGAGAACCATATGATTCATTCATATCTGGGATATAAAACTGAAAGCAACAAACGAAAAGCAAAAACTCATAGACACAGACAACATTTTAGTGGTTACCAGCAGGTAAGTGGGAAGGAGGAGAGGTAGAAAGTGTTCAAATATGTGGTGATGGAAGGAGAACTGACTCTGGGTGGTGAAAACAGTGCAATATACAAATGATGTATTACAGACTTGTACACTTGAAACTCATATAATTATTAACCAATGTCAACCCAATGAATTTAATTAAAATAAATAAATAATAAAACTAAAGATAAAGTAAAAGTGAATAAATATTGAAAAAATTACTACATGCTATAAATCTCATGAATTAACACAATGAGAAAAGTAGAAGGAAATATTAGGTCATATGTAAGACATAAAAAAGAAATATTAAAAAGCAAGAAACACTACTCAATACAGGAAAATAATTTTATGACTAGATAGATCTATAATAAATACAAATGGATTAAACATCATTTTGATAGGCTATAGAATTAGTTATTATAAAAATTAAAATATTTATGAAACAATAGATTGAAAGGGAAATAAAAAATGAAATATCAGCTAATATAGAAAGCAATTATACTAAAAAAAGTGAATATTAGGACCAATGAGATCTAGCTAAACTGTGCCCTGTAAGGGCAAATACAAATTAAAATTAGAAGTTTAATTTTCGCTGTTTAAAACAAGGCAAGAGACACCCCACCCCTCCCTATTCCTACAGCATTCACTTTAGAATACTTGCAATTGTAAGGTCTTTATTTCTTTGAAAAGTATGTAAATCTTGTTAAAGTCTAAATAAACCTTTTATCAACCTTACAATGAAGGACCCGTCTTTCTCACGAACCTGGGAACCATCTCTTTGAAATGCAATCATTAAGGAAGTTAGTGTTATTTTCCCTCTGTGGAAGGAAAAAAGCCTAAATTCCTCAGGTGCCTTGTTGCAAAACTACCTGCTGTTATAAAGATATAAGAAGTTTATTTTTCCTTTGGATTAAATCAACTAGTACACATGGATGGTTATCTCCAATTACCAGGTGAATTTACTATGAACTACATGTAACAAATGGTGCTATCAAGTCCTTTGACTTGAAGGGTAGTTGCTCATCCTGAGAAATTGTATGTAATGGGTTGTATCTGATTGGCGATATAAAACAATGGGGTTTGTTTCTGTCTGCAATACCTTTAGTGAATTACTTGTGATGCCTGTCACCTTCTGGTTTAATGCTTATTCAGTGATAAAATTATTTTCTTTCTCTTCCAGCTTTGTGGAAAGGTTTTCTGAGTTGGGATGAGATTTTTATTTTTAACTGTATTTCTCCAACCCCAATGGACGATCCACAGTGTAAGTACTCAATTATAAAAGCTTAAACCAAAAATGGATTAAAAATTATAGATGATGTATTACAGAATTGTACACTGGAAACTTATGTAAATTTATTAACCATTGTCACCCCAATAAACTTTAATTTAAAAAAAAACTTAAAGCTATTTGTTCATATTTTTCACCATGCTAACAAATGAGAAGAAAACAATTATAGGATTACCTTCCTTGTTATTATTTTTAATGAAAATATCAAGTTATTTGAAATAATTTATTGTATATTGTTCTTTCCTTGCCATGATTTCTTAAAATACTAAACATGTTCTTATCATGTGATCCAACAATTATTGCACTACTGACAAAAACAAACAAACAAATAAACAACTCCATTCATCCCAGAGAAATAAAAACTTATATTCACATAAAATCCTATACATAAATGTTTGTAACAGCTTTATTAGTAATAAATCCCAAACTAGGAACAACACAATGCCCTTTAGAGGATGAATCGTTAAATAAGTTATAGTATATCAATACCATGGAATATTACTCAGCTATAAAAAGGAGCAAACTATTTGTACAGGCAACAACTCAGATGGAGCTCAAGGAAATTATGCTGAGTGAAAAAAAAAGCCAATCTCAGATTACATAGTATAGGATTCCATTTATAGAACAGTTTTGATACAGCAAAAATGATAGAAATAGATTAGTGGTTGTCAGTAGTTAGGGAGGCGTGGGAAGAAGGGAGGTGACTGGTTCTAAAAGATCAGCAAGAGGGATCCTGATGATGAAATTCTTTGTATCACAACTGTGTTGGTGGCCATGTGAACCTAAACATGTGGTAAATTTGCATAGAACTGACTATGCACACATACACACACACACAGCTGAGTGTATGTAAAACTTGGAAAATCTGAATAACCTTAAAGATATGTATCCGTGTCAATTCCTGGTTGTTATATTGTACAGTTATATGAGATGTTACCATGGGAAAAACTAGTTTAAGGGAATAGGAATCTCTCAATTATTTTGTAAAATGCATGTGCAATTATCATTATCTCAAATTATTTTCTTTAAACTGTGAAATATTTAAAGCCAGAGAAACACAGCAAAGAACACTGCTTCATTTTACTTAGCAGTAGCATTCTGTATTTCATTGCAGAAAGGATTTTTTTCTGAAACATTAAATCATAAGACATGCTTGAAATTGTCCCCTTGTTCCCACAATGCACTGTGAATTCACAGTAACAAAATTGATACTATAAACCCACCTCTGCTGAGACAAGAAAACACTTTTAATAAACACATACGTTCCTCCAATCTAGCGAAAGATCTATTGCTCACATATTCCTTGCATCAAATTCAATGATAAGCATGAGAGAAAAATACTAAATGTTAACATTTCTGTATAAATTTTATGCATATTTACAAAAAATAGCATACACACACACACACACACACACACACACACACACACACAGAGTTTAGATGTGATGTTATAATGCTCCACAAAGCAATGATAACTATGTACCTAGTATTTTGGAAATACTTTGACATAGTGTCATACATTTTAAAAAATAAATCGTGGAATTTTTATAAAATATAAATTCTAACTTTCCATTGGAAGACATATTCTGAGTGAACAATAAGAAGCATTTTTCAAAGAACTGGACAGTTTCTACTGGCCTGCAAATAGTATACCAAAAATAATTTTTAAAAACAAGAAAAGGAAGTTTATCTATAAAATATAAATTTTCATTTTCAATTAAAGGTCACATTTTAAATAAACATCCTCTTGAAGAATTTAAACACAGAGTGATAGATTGACAAAGTATGTTGTGATTTGTGATGAAAACATTTATTATATTTTTGTGTCATTCTCTGTCAAGCTTGGGACAGGAAGAATCTAAATGATATCTTAAGGAGCACACATTAAAATAAGCACAGGAAACCGTTAAAGAACATGGTATCTCCTAGAGTATGATATGATTGATTAATATATTTTAAAAGTATCATATTTTAAAAGTATCAATAGATGCAGTGAAGGGTTGAAGATACAAACTACATGAAAATCTTCAAAAATAAAACAAAAGGTGTCATCAAGTAAAAATAAAAATTGATAGATGGGGGAACAACCAAAAAATATCTTAATTAAAATATGAAATTGCCATGGGAAAAAAAACTTGACAGCATAGTCACTTATGACACAAAAACTTCATTGTCCATAACCCTAATGCCATGAAGATAAAACCAAAAGAAACTTGATAGAGCCATGAAAGGAAGGAGCTTTATTGTACTTTCCTGCCTTAGTCTTTGTGAGTGTGGGTGGGATGAGAGTAACACAAACATTAGTGAATACAAAGAGCCTGAGTGTACACTCTAAAGAGAGCTAGTTTTCCCTTCCAGTTTGAATGGTGTCTGTAAAATAAGGATAATGAGATGATGGTGGTATAAAAGATACAAAGTTGCCCTCTGCATATGCTGTTTGGTAAAAAGGAATTTCTGGATCACATCCTTGAAATATTTAAATTGTGACATGGAGGCTTTGTTTTTATTTGAGCATAAATTTGATAATAAAAACTTATGATAATATTGTTTTGTTTTATCACTGTTATTCTAAAGAAACTTTAGGTTTGAGAGGATCTCAGATTTGAGCAGCTCAGATTCATAAACTAACAACATTGTAAAGGTAACCTGGAATATAAATAGAATGTATTTCCACTACACATACACACACAAAAAATGCTTTATAGAATTTGTAGATGTGACCAAAAGTGTATTTCTCAAAATCATAAAGAGAAAACAGACAAAAAAGCTGGTTGCAGGTCAGCTGCATTGATAGGATCTAGTGAGATTGTGAAAGGTGCTCAGGCATTTGAAAGACAAATTACTTATACTTGAAAAGGCAAAGAAAAAATACCTTTGGGACTGAACCCTGATAAGAGAGAATATTGTGGATGCCACATGGAAATTCTAAATTGTTAATATCCAGCACACCCACTTTAGCTACTCTCAACCTTCTGAAGAAAAAGCACAGGTCATACAGAGGATATTGTTCTCTCATGATTCTTAGTAGTATAAAAAGATGATTTCTTATATTAGGAAGGTAGACACAACCCACGCAAGGGACACCCCTGGAGCACCTGGATGAGGTGACCAGGGAGACTGCACCACTGGGCCGCACAGGACATCTACTAGTAAGACCCCTCTACTAAGACCGGGAGATATAGCAGCTCTACTTAATATATAGAAATAAACACAGGGAGGCAGCCAAAATGGGGAGACAAAGAAACACGTCCCAAATAAAAGAACAGAACAAAGCTCCAGAAAAAAGAACTAAACAAAAAGGATACAAGAAATCCACCAGAAACACAGTTAAAAACATTGGATATAAGGATGCTAAGTGATCTCAGGGGTAACTTCAACAAAGAGATAGGAAATATAAAAATAGAGATAAAAAACAGTCAGAAATTAAGACTACAATAAATGAAATGAAAAATACATTAGAGGGAATAAACAAATTAGATGAAGCAGAGGATCAAACCAGCCATTTGGGAGATAAGGTAGCAGAAAACACCCAATCAAAACAGCAAAAAGAAAAAAAGAATTAAAAGAAAAATGAGAATAGTTTAAAGAGACTCTGGGACAACATCAAGAATAGCAACCTTCATATGATAGGGGTGCTAGAAGGGGAGGAGGAAAAGAAATTGAAAACCTATTTAAAGAAATAATGATGGAAAACTTCCCTAACCTGGCGAAGGAAGTAGACCTGCAAGCCCAGGAAGCACAGAGAGTCCCAAACAAGATGAACCCAAATAGGCCCACAGCAAGACACATAATTAAAATGCTAAAGGTAAAGACAAAGAGAGAATCCTAACAACAGCAAGAGAAAAGCTGTTAGTTACCTACAAGGGGTCTCCCATAAGACTGTCAGCTGATTTCTCAACAGAAATTTTGAAGGCCAGAAGGGATTGACACAAAATGTGCAAAGTGATGAAAAGCAAGGACCTACAACCAAGATTACCCTACCCAAGAAAGCTATCATTTAGAATTGAAGAAAAAAAAGAAAAAAAAAAAAAGCTACAGGAGTTCATCACCACCAAACCAGTATTACAAGGAATCTTAGAGGGACTGCTTTAAGATTTAAAAAAAAAAAGAAAGGAAATTAATAATAAAATGGCATAACTACGTATCTGTCAACAACTACTTTTAGTGTCAATGGATTAAATGCTCCAATCAAAAGATAGCATGGCTGAATGGATAAGAAAACAAGACTCTTACAATGCTGCACACAAGAGATTCATTTCAGATTGAAAGATACACACAGACTGAAAGAGATGTAAAAAGATATCTCATGAACATGGAAATGAACAAAACAAGCTGGGGTAGCAATACTCATACCAGACAAAATGGACTTCAAAATAAGAGACAAAAAGGACAAAGTGATCCCATTTCTGGGTATTTATCCAAAGAAACTCAAACACTGCTTCAAGGGGACATGTGCATCCACATACTCATTGCAGCATTGTTTACAATGGACAAGATGTGGAGGCAGCCTGGGTGTGAACCTTAGTAACAGTGTGTGACAAGTTCAACTTGCTTGGTGCCATCAGTCAGGTGGGAGCTACGTTGAGAGAAGGCGTGTTTTAAAGTGTGCCATAAATCATGGATCACGAACAACACATTAACATAAAATTTTGTTTCAAACTGCAAAAACGTGTTAAAGAAACACACGAAATGTTAAAATTAGTTTATGGTGGTGCTGCAGTGACCGTGAAGAGGGTCTATTAGAGCATTTAAGAAATGATGTGCATAGAAAACAGCCTGAGAAATGAATAAACAGTTTTGATCATGACAACATTCCATGTCACACATTGCTTCTGGTATGGCAATTTCTGTCAAATAAAAACATTATGGTGTGTCCTCATCCACCTTATTTACCAGATCTGGCATCGTGAAACTTCTGGCTCTTCCCCAAAATCAAAACGACCATTAAAAGTAAGTGTTCTGAATCGTTTCAGGACATTGAAGTAGCCATGACAGCACAACTAAAGATACTCACAGAAGAGGACTCCCAGAACTGCTTCAGAAAGTGGCAAGAACTATGGGATAAGTGTGTTTGAAGTGAGGGGGAGTATTTTGAAGGGGATTAATAGCAATGTGTCTTTTACTGTAATAAATTTTTTTATTTAAACATTCACCGTAATTTTTGATCACGCCTTGTATCTTCTCTTCTTCTTTTGTCTGAGAACAAATGGTCTCGTCAATTCCTCATTGCAATCTTCACTTTTTTTCTAAAGGAAACAGTGTTCATGTCCAGGTATTTTAAACTGCTACACCCCTATTTGGTCCTGACCAATTTCCCAGCCTGCGCGCATAACTTGCTTTGAACATACAGCTGTCTCTTCTATAAACCAATCAATCTGTTTCCACTGACAGCAGCAAACTTCATTATTGTAGCCAGGAAGACCAAGTTGGGCTACTACATAATGAATGCCAGACACAGATAAACTCTGCAGTGTCAGCAATGTTTGCTCAATATTTCCAATTGCAAAGAATATAAATAGTGAAATGTCACAGTAAAGATATAATGACATGTAGGTACACAGGCCAGATTTTCATTTTACATTATTCAACGGAAAATTTTACCTTCAGGAATTTTTTTTAACTCCAATAAACTTTTATTTTTGAGGTACAGGAATAATTTGGTTGTTTGGGTTTTTTTTTCCATAATTAAAATATATCATATTTATATAAAAATGTAGTGCTTTGTGTTTTGTCTCTCCAAACTATATCTTTGGAACTCAATCTGGAAAGAAATGGGGCAGGAAAATTCACTTTTTAAAAATAACTAACGAATGTTTTTAAAATGACAGAATGCACTTTATGTTGTATTCACATCATATTCACACTGAGCATTAAAATATATTCATAGATTTTGTACAGGATGCTGATTATATACGTTTTCCACCTCACTCACATAACCATCTGTTTATGAGACATGAACTAAAATCTTTAAACAGTGGCTCAAGGCTTTTACTTTATGAACAATGAAAGAAAAACATCGAGTCTCTCTGGGCCCAAACTAATGTAACAACAGTTCTTCTGGCCATGATTGGTTTGAACAAATTGGAGAGCTGACTGGCCAACACACAGCAGCCTCCATTGTCCACTGACCATGCGGCTGGGTCACAAAGGTCCCTGCTGCAGGCATTGGGGCAGCCAGTGTGACAGCATCAACCAGGCTCTGGTTCTGTCCTGGAGCCTCAGGCTGGGCGGCAGGGACAGCTTTTCACCTTTTACTATTTTCTTTTTCTTTTTTCCCTTTGTGCTTCACAAGAACTACTAGGATGAGGTGCTTTATTATTTATTTTCTAAGAGCAAAGGAAAAAACTCAGTGAACCTTAATAATGCAGCATTAATTACGCTGAGACTTTACAGACCAAAAGACGTACAACAATAAGATATTCAGTCTTTGCATACACATAATATAGCAAAATGAACAAGCTTCAAAAAAATGCTCCCCATAGGTAAGGGAATAATTATCTTACCATGATACTTTCTATGAAATCACATTTTTTTTCTTATCCCAATAGCTAAAGAAACTGTGCTTACATAGCCAGTTTACAATTTAAATTGATTTGGAAAATAATAACAGTAATTGTAAACATTTGTTAAGTGTGTACCTTTGACATACACGCGTATTATCTCTTTGGAATCTTTACAACATGGCGACGTACATTCAGTTATTTACCCATTTTACACAAATTGGAGAATAAAAACAGAAATTCCGAAATTACGCAGATGGGAAGTGGCAGAGCAAGAATTAAATTCAAGCAATTTGAAGCCAGAGCTGTTCTCCTACCTGCTATCCTGTACTGTCTGTCTCTTGTCGTAAGATTAATTTTCTCATTATGTTTCTTTGTTTGTTTTTGCAAAGTGCCATGCCTGTGACTCATAATTACAAACTATGTATGTGTGAGTGTATCTGTGCTGTTTTTATATAAAAATATAGCATTTCAAGTTAAAGTTCCTATGCATTGATAGGCGTAAGATTAAGGAATTCTGAGAGAAATATAGACATAGATACACTTACGGAGGAGAACTGTTGGTCTTTTAAAGCCTTAATACACCTTTAAAGCACAAATTAAAGCTTATTTTCAGATAAATCTACTTGTAATTATAATAATACCAAGTTATTCTAAGAGACAGAATTAAGCCAAGTTGTCCACACTTTAAATAGATGGGAGTATATATTAAAGGCTTGCTATGGAAATGGCTTAAAATTGACCTTGGATCATAAAAATTACTCAGTGGATATTTTAAAACTTACCCACTTAATATTACAACTTTATACAAGCCAAATGTACACAGGAAAATGTCTTCAACTATTTAACTTGGTGGAGGTTAGTTATCTGGTCTTTTTACTGGCATTGCTCTATTATAGAGCAAGAAATATGATGAAAAAGCATTGATCTTCCACCAAAATATATTTCTTGGAGTACTATATTTTCCAACAAAAAGTATCTTATTAAACCAAATTTTAGGCTTCAGGAATTTGTTATGGAAAGTACATTAAACAAATTTTGGGCTGTGTTTCATTTGACACCATTTACAACTAAGTCGGTAAGTCTTTAAGTATGCAAAAAAATTAATTTAAATGTATAATCCTCATCTTTTTGTCTGATAATATATTTTGTCTCCATTCCTGTTTAAAATATATTAATAGTACCATTATGAGGTGTGACAGAACTAGGGATTTCATGTTATTCAAGATATAATATACTTAATAATATTTGCTGTATTTGGAATATTATAGTTATGTTAGAATTCATGACAAATGAAAATACACAGAGATCTACTTGTCTCCTACTACATCTACATATGTGCATTTATACATATACACCTAGAGAAATATATTGAGTCTTTCACACCTTCTTAATCACCCCCTTGCCCACATGCTCCTTTGGGAGAATTCCACTTCTGTTAACACACCTCTTGGCCATTTGTTGAACAGCCAGGTAAAGAGTTACAGGGGCAACTGATAACTTTTCAACTAATTTACCTTTGAGAGAGTAAAAAGTCAAGGGGAAAAAAGAATAGACCAGATTTTAAAACAAGGGAAAGGGAGTTAATGACTAAAAAGAGAGAAACCTCAGGAATAAGACTTCTGGTTATTTGAAGGGGGGTGAAGAACTGGAGAGAGAGGTGTGTGGGGGAGGGGGGAGTAAGAGTGCAAGAGGGAGACAGGAGAATTTTAAGTATATTTTGAGTAAAATTTGTCACTTTGTTATTTCCCTGAGAGACTGTCAAAATTATTTACATAGATTTTCAGTGTTTTCATTCAGCCCAAAATCTTTCCGTAAAACAGTCACCTAAAATGAGAACTCTTCTCATTGTAATACACAATGTATGTCATCTTTTCTTTTACCATTTTGTCTCATCACAAAAGAATAAATAGAAGCTTCTCAAACATCAATTTAAGTGTCTGCAGCACATATTCTATTTGTGTTAAGTATGAAATGAAGGAATAACGTGTTTTTTTTGTTTTTAATTTATAAACTTTAGAGTTCCTTTCCATGTTTTCTCCTACTAAAATTTAGAAAAGTTACTTATATAAACATTATAAGAATTCAAAATGCTATTTTCAGAATAGTCATTTCTGTATGTGGAAGATAACTTTGACATTCACTTATTTTCGATTTGCCCCCAGAGATAGACTTAGAGGACAATGATAGAAATATGGATTGTCAGTTTGTGGATAAGCATTAATCTTTATAAGTGGCACAGGGCTGAACTTACATACTCCTATAAAAAAGATAATTTTTGGAATGAATCCAATCTATTCCCTTTCAAAATGGAACTTTCTAACTTACAAACAAATAAATTATGAACTCACTATGCTGAGATGAAATGGCAATTGAAATACAGCTGGCTCTGCTACATGAGCCTTTACGACTTTTTTGCCTGAGGCCCACTATGCAAACCCATCTATTAGGAAATATCTAAAAGGAAAAGAACATAGTATTTTATTTGTAGGTTAAGCATTGAGTTCAGCTTAGACTCGAACATGTCTTGATTCTCAAATCACCCCATTTCATCCTAAAATATTAATTATAAATTTACCTTTTAAGAGTATAAAAGAGATATATTTTCATCAAGGTCCACTCATCACACAAAAATGAAAAATGTCTTCAGTTTTCTACCTCCATTCCAGATCTGAAGGGGTCATCATGACTTTGTGTCCAAGAAGTCTAGACTTTTTTATATACAGCAATAACTAATAGCATTTGGCCTATTTTTATAAAAATGGATCGATCTGACAAACAGCTTACTCGTCTGTGAAGGTCCTGAGTAATATTATGTCTAATGTGCCAAGATAATAATGTGAATGTGTTGTGGAATGGTACTGAAGATGGCTTGAGCCACACTCCTGGAAGACAATGAGGTCTCTGAGAACTGATAGAAAGTCAGAGGTTTTGCAATGATCAAGGAGGTCTGAGCCTGTTTGAGGGGATCTCCTTGGAGAGGTAGAATTTCATATGGAATGGACATATGGATGCCTGTGAGAACCAGGCAATGGGCTCCTGGTTATGGGTGATTTGCAGTAAAGTAAGCCTCACGCCAAGCTTGGTATGGAGTAATGAAGTCACCAGAAAATTAATTCACCCTCACATTGCCTTAGTTCTTTCTCCAGCTATACTCCATTGAGTGCCTTGAAGAGAAATGACTCGAGGAGTCAAAAAAGGTAGGGAAAAGAAAAAGTGTCTGCTTCCTCCATGTTCAAAATATCTTAGTACCCACTTTCATAGATATACCTAAATTCAGCACTAAACTTTAAGAGCTATTGAAGGACTTGTGAAAAAATGGGAATAAAAAAATAAAACACAGTGTAATTTTATTATGACATTTCTACATAAGGTGGAGATATAGAAAAACTATATTCCAAACATGAAATGGTATGTTAATTATATATGTTTAGGTTACACGGCACAGCTAAGCCTATCCCTTGATATCAGTATATAATTTGAGTATAACTATCTTAAGTGATCTTAATCAGTGGCAATTTTCCTAAAATTTAACGTATTGAAAGTTCAGCTTCCACCTGGGTTGTATAAATCTGGAAAGAGCAACAGTTGGATGAACTATAATGAGAAAAAGCTGGATAAAGTACAAAATCATAATTTTCCATGAATACTTCAAAGAGCTGAGGTCACTAGGTAATGAAGCACCCTGAAATTCAAGGAGAAATAAGCTCCTCCAAGAAGAGATATCTAGGGCAGCACATGGATGAAGAGAGACTAGATGCCATAGAGGTGGGTAAGAAAAGCGAGGAAGAAAAACACAGCTAAAATTTTCATTAATTGATAAAGGACAGGTGTTAGCTACATGACAGATTAGAATCCCTGAGAGACCCAGACCAACAAGGATTTCATATTCACTTGCAAGTTCTTTTCTATTGCCATCTACTAGTTATCCTCAAGAAAAACGGAAGGCAGGGTGGCTGACCAGAAGAAAGCCCCTGGGGTTAGGTGGACATGATAGAAAGAGTGAGCTGCCACTGTGGGAAGGCAGAGAACTTCACACTACTGTCTGCATCCTTCACTCATACACAGCAAACATCTTAAGCTTTTGAGAAATGGGCAGGAAACACTGCCATCTTTAGGGTACGAAGAAAGGTCCATTATTACTGGTATAATGGTTAAAAAAGAAAACGTACTTTTGGGAGAAACAGGCTAGGAGTCCATTCCAATATAATTACAGGTCTTCTATCACAGGGGAGGGGCAGGAAGCACTATCTGACACCAGACCCACCACTGATTCAAAGTCGACTTTGGCTGTAATAGGTAAGAAGGGTTAGAAAGAGGGGGAAGTCTCACACCAAATTCTAATACAAGACCTGTCTAGTACAAGGCTGGACCTGGAAAACAATTACTGACCATTCCCATTCTTCACCACCAGCCTAAGCAAGTATCAAGTGAAAAGCAACCGCCTTCTACTTCTCAAGGAAAGGCAAGAAAGGATAGAGAGATTTTTTTTCTTTTGTACAGTAATGCCACATGGCTGAGAGCTTGGAATGGAACATTAATACACAGAAAATTTCTCCTGATCCTTAGCTTCTCTACTAATAAGCACAAAGCAATGATAGACCACTACTGGAAGAACTTGAAGCCTGTGGTACACGAAAGATACCAAAAGCAAAAACAAAATTCAAACTCACCTCCACTCCTGAATAGAGTAACTCAACCACCCACAATTAGTAGCCAGAGAGAGGAAAAGTCATACTCATTTTAAAGAACACATTATTTTGAAGAAGACATTATTTACCTCAGTTTCTACTATTCTACACCCAGCAATCAACAACAACAAAAAATTATGAGACAGATAAATAAATACTATGAAAAATATCCAACTTTGTCAAAGAACAAAGAAATCAACAGAGCCAAAACTGGAGATGATCCAGGCATTGGAACTATATGTCTGGGATTTTAAACAAATCATAGTTTCTATGTTAAACGATACAAAGGAAATAGTAGACAAATGCATAAACATATAGGGAATTTTGGCAAGGAGATGGAATCCCTAAGACAGAGTCAAATAGACACAGCTAAGGAAATAATTAACTTGAAATATTGAGCAGAAATTACCTAAACTGAAACACAAAGGAAAAAAAGGGGGAGGGGTGAAAAAAACAGAGCATCCAAGAGCTATAGGACCACGTAACTTAATATACATTTAATTGGAGCCCCAGGATGACAAAACAAAGAGAACAGGGCAGAAAAAAAAAAATCAATGCTTCAAAATTTCCAAAAAGAGTGAAAGATATCAAACCATAGATCCAAGAAGCTTACAAATCTCAAGTATAATGAATATTAGATACATATACAGACACATCATATTTCTTAATTGCTGAAACCCAAAACAGAGAAAATCTTGAAGTCATGCAGAAGAGACATCAAACATACAGCAGAACAATGATAAAAATTAAACTAGACTTCTCAAAAACTATGAAAATCTGAGGTCAATGGAATTATTTATTTAAAGTAGCCAATGTAAAACAAACTGTCAACCTAGAATTCTCTAACCAGTAAAAATATCTTTACAAAATGAAAATGACATAGACTTTTTCTGACAAAGCTGAGAAAATTCATTGAGAGCACAGACACAACACAAGAAATGTTAAAGCAAGTTCTTTGAGCAGAAGGATTATGAATCCAGACAGAAGAATCACAAAGAAATTTTGAGTTCTGCAAGTGGTAAAAATGAAAGACAAATATTGAGCTATTTTAAAAGGTTTTGTTTGTTTTCTATTTATCCTATTGTTTTACTATGTTAATTTATGGGAAGTGTTATCTCTTAAAACTCCACATTCTTGATTATAACGTATTTACCTGAAAACAAGGTAATTGTTTATTTGTTTGCTATTTAATTTATTAAATTTATTGGAGTGACATTGATGAATAAAATTATATAGGTTTCAAGTGCACAATTCTATAATATATTATCTATATATCTTCTGCCATCACCATATATTTGACCCCCTTCACCATCTTCTACCACACCCTCTCCTCTCTTACCTTCTGGTAACCACTAAACTGTTGTCTGTGTCTATAAATTTTTGCTTTTTATTTGTGTTTTTCATACGTTGCTTTGGGTTTTATATCCCACATATGTTCTCAACATTTTCTGTCTTATTTAGCTTAGCATAATAGTCTCAAGATCCATCCATGTTGTTGCAAATGGCAGTATTTCATCTTTTCTTTTGGCTGAGTAATACTCCATTGTATATATGTACCACATCTTCTTTATCCAATCATCTATGGAAGGACACTTCAGTTGTTTTCATGTCTTGGCGACCATGAATAATATTTCAATGAGCATAAGGGTACAAATATTGTTATGGATAAATGTTTTCAGATTTGTTGGGTAGATATCCAGAGAGAGATTGCTGGGTCATATGGTAATTCTATTTTTAATTTTTTGAGAAACCACCATACTGCTTTTTATGGTGGCTGTACCAAATTACATTTCCACCAAAGGGTTCCTTTTTCCCCACACCCTCTCCAACACTTGTTATTATTTTTCTTGTTGATAATATCCATTCTAACAAGTGTGAGGTGATATCTCATTGCGGTTTTGATTTGCATTTTCCTAATAGCTACTGAAGTTGAGCATCATTTCACATATTTGTTGTCCATTTGTGCGTCTTGGGAGAAGTGTCTATTCAGGTCCTCTGCCTATTTTTTTAATTGGATTGTTCATTTTTTTATTGTTGTCGTCGTTGAGTTGTATGAGTTCCTTATATATTTTGGATATTAGCCCCTTATCACAGGTATTGTTTGCAAATATCTTCTCCCTTTCAATTGGTTGCCTCTTTGTTTTGTTGATGGTTTCTTATGCTGTGCAAAAGCTTTTTAGTTTGATATAGTCCCATTCATTTACTTTTACTTCCCTTGCCTTTGAGGTCAAATTCATAAAATCCTCTCTAAACTCTGTTATCTTCTGTGCAATTTATTGTTTCAGGTCTTAATTTAGGTCTTTGATCCATTTTGAGGTAATTTTGGTGTATGGTGACAGATAGCAGTCTAATTTCATTCTTTTGCACGTGGATTTCCAATTCTCCCAGCACCATTTATTGAAGAAGCTTATTTTCTCCATTGGATGCTTTTGGTTCCTTTGTCAAAAATTATTTGCCCATATATATGTAGGTTGATTTCTGGGTTCTCAATTTTGTTCCATTAGTCTATGTGTGTTTTTCTGCCAATATGTTGTTGTTTGATTATTGTGGCTTTGTAGTATAATTTCAAGTCAGGAAGTGTGATACCTCTGGCCTTGTTCTTTTTTCTCAGAATTGTTTTGGCTTTTCAGAGTCTCTTGTGATTCCATTAAAATCTGCTGACTTTTGTTGTTGTTGTTGTTCTATTACTTAAGAAAATACCATTAGAATTTTGATGGAGATTGCTTTAAATTTCAATATTACTTTGGGTAATATGGCCATTTTAACTATGTTGATTCTTCCAATCCATGCACACAGAATATCTTTCCATTTCTTTGTGTCTTCTTCAATTTCTTTTAATATCTTGTAGTTTTCAGTGTATAGGTCCTTCACATTCTTTGTTAAGTTTATTCCTAGGTATTTCATTCTCTTTGTTGCAATTGAAAAAAGGAATCATTGTTTTTTATTATTATTATTATTTCTTTTTCTGAAATGTTATTGCTAGTATATAGGAATGGAATGGATTAATGAAAAAATATATGCAACCAAATTCAATAACACAGAAGAGATGACAAGTTCTTGGATATATAACCTTCCTAAACTGAATCATGAAGAAGTGGAAAATCTAAATAGACTGATCAGCAGCAACATAATTGAAACAATCATTAAAAGCCTCCCAAAAAGCAAAGATACAGGACAAGATGGCTTCACTAGTCAATTGCATGAAACGCTCAAAGGTGATTCCATACTTATCCTTCTGAAACTCTTCCAAAAACTGAAGAAGAGGTAATACTTCTTAAATGATTTTATGAGACCAACATTGCCCTGATACCAAAACCTGGTAAGGATAACACGCAAAAAGAAAACTACATACCAATATAGCTGATGAATACAGATGCGACATCCTAAATAATAGCAAATTGAATACAACAATATATTAAAAATATTATACATCATGACCAAGTGGGGTTCATTCCAGGGACGTAAGAATGGTTCAACATATGTAAATTGATAAGTATGATCCATCACATAAATAAAATAAAGGATGAAAATTATATGATTATATCAATAGCTGCAGAAAAAAAACATTTCACAAGATACAACATCCACAGATGATTAAAAGGCTTAATAAAATGGTTATAGCAGGAAAGAATATCAACATAATAGAGGCTATATATGACAAACCCTCAGGTAATGTCATACGTAATGGGGAAAATTGAAAGCTTACTCTTAAGATCAGGAACAAGAGAAGGATTCCCCCTCTCACCACTGTTATTCAACATAGTGTTGGAAGTTCTAGCCAGAGCAATCAGGCAAGAGGAAGAAATAAAAGGCATCCAAATTGGAAATGAAGAGGTCAAATTATCATATTTTCACATGACATAGAAAACCCTAAAGACTCCACTAAAACACTATTAGAAACAATAAACAAATACAGTAAAAATACAGGATACAAAATCAACATACAAAAATCCATTGTTACTGACATGCAAACAGCAATAAAGGTTCAACTACAACAGGAGGGCACAAACAATCCATAGGTTTGTATGAGACTGTCTATGGTGACAAGGCAGTTGTCTCTTAGGTGACAAGAGAGATTGCACCACTAGGCCCCACAGAATATCTGCTGTATAAGGCCACTCAACAAAGACTGGGGACATAGCCCTACCTAATATAGAGAACAAACACAGAGAGGCAGCCAAAATGATGAAACAAAGAAATATGTTCCAAATGAAAAACCAGAAAAAATTCCAGAGACAGAACCAAACAAAATGGAGACAAGCAATCTACCAGATGCAGAGTTCAAAACACTGATTATAAAGATGCTCAATGAACTCAGGGAGAACTTCAACAAAGAGATAGGGAACATAAAAATAAAGATAGGAACATAAAAAAGAACCAGTCAGAAATAAATAAAATAACTGAAATAAAGAATACATTATAGGGAATCAATCGTAAATTAGATGAAGCAGAGGATCAAATCAGCCATTTAGAAGACAAGGTAGCAGAAAACACCCCATCAGAACAGCAAAAAGAAAAGATAATCCAAAATAATGAGAATAGTTTAAGGGGCCTCTGAGACAACATCAAACATAATAATATTTGCATCATAGGGGTTCCAGAGTAGAAGAGAGAGAGCAAGGAATTGAAAACCTGTTTGAAGAAATAATGACAGAAAACTTCCCTAACCTAGTGAAGGAAATACACATACAAGCCCAGGAAGCACAATGAGTCTCAAACAAGATAAACCCAAACAGACCTACACCAAGACACATCACTACTAAAATGGCAAAGGTTAAAGGAAAAGAGAGAATCCTAATAGCAGCAAGAGAAAAGCTGTTAGTTACCTACAAGGGAAGCCCCATAAGACTGTTAGCTGATTTCTCAACAGAAACTTTGTAGGTCAAAAGTGATTGGCATGAAATATTCAAAATGTTAAAAAAAAAGTACCTATAACCAATATTACTCCATCCAGCAAAGCTATCATTTAGAATCAAAGGACAGATAAAGAGCTTCCCAGACAAGGAAAAGCTAAAGGAGTTCATCACCACCAAACCAGTATTACAAGGAATGTTAAAGGGACTTCTTGAAGAAAAGAAGAAGAAGAAGAAGGAGGAGGAGGAGGAGGAGGAGGAGGAGGAGGAGGAGAAGAAGAAAATGTCAAAAATATGAAAATAAAATGGCAATAGCTACATATCTATCAACTATTACTTTACATGTAAATGGATTAAATCCTCCAAGCAAAAGATAGGGTGGCTGAATGGATAAGAAAACAAGATCCTCACATAAGCTGCCTACAAGAGACTCATTTCACATTGAAAGACACACACAGACTGAAAATAAAGGGATAGAAAAAAATATTTCATGAAAATGGAAACAACAAAAAACAAGCTGGTGTGGCGATACTTATATCAGACAAAATAGACTTGAAAAAAATGGTTATAACAGGAGACAGAGAAGGACCCTTTAACCCCACTTGCTGGGCATTTATCCAAAGTAACTAAAAAACACTACTTAGAGGGTACATGTGTATCCATATGTTCATTACTGCGTTGTTTACAATGGCCGAGATGTGGAGGTAGCCTGGGTGTCCATTGATGGATGAATGGATAAAGGGTAGGTGGTACATATATACAATGGATTATTACTCGGCCATAAAAAAGAATGAAATCTTGCCATCTGTAACAACCTGGATAGACCTATAGGGTATTGTGCTGAGTAGAGTAAGTCAGACTGAGAAAGGCAAATGTTGTGTGATCTTACTTGTATGTGGAATCTAGAGAACAGGAAAAAACAACAATCAAAACAGAAACAAGCTAATAGATAGAGACCATTTTGATGATTGCCAGATGGGCGACAGGGAAGGGGGATGAGTGAAGGTGAGGAGGGCATTAAAGCTACAAATTGGTAATTACAAAGTAGTCATGTGGATGTAGCGTACAGCATGAGGAATATAGTCTGCAGTAATGTAGTAACTATGCATGGTGTAGATGGGTCCAGTAGTTTTCAGGATGATCACTTCATATGTGATATAAATGTGTAATCACTGTGTCATATACCTGAAGCAAGCATAATGTCATTTATCAACCGTAATTGAAAAATTAAAAATAATTAATCCAGAAGGTACATGCTACGCCCTATGATAAACAAACAAATGGCTTTCTGATTAATTTTAATTACAGAAAATTTCATAGAAAAGTAGCATTAGACCTGAGAATTAAGTCTG
Organism: Rhinolophus sinicus; assembly: GCF_036562045.2. Taxonomy (NCBI): domain Eukaryota; kingdom Metazoa; phylum Chordata; class Mammalia; order Chiroptera; family Rhinolophidae; genus Rhinolophus; species Rhinolophus sinicus. The sequence continues at coordinate 74,724,606 of NC_133760.1, forward strand.
GAAAGATATAGGGAACAAGGTTAAAGAGGGGACAGCCTGAGCACAGGTGGGAAATTGAAGGATGCATTTCCTGAAATATATTTCAAAAGATATCAGTAACTTTTTTTTGTTAGAGAAAAAAGATGCCAGTCCAATAATACTAAATGAGATTGTTAATGTGCAATAATTGTTGCTTATTATTGTTATTTTATTATTAACCAAATTTACAAATTATTGAGCTCAGTGAAAACAACAATTAGGCTGCCCTGAAAAGTAAATAATATCTGAATAAGACTAGCAGAGGAATGTACTCAATGCATCAGGAATCTTAAACACACACACACGCACGCACACACACACACACACACACGAAGCTAGAAAAATGACTCTACACTTCTGCTCTTTTGGAAGATAAATACTGCTGGAGGGACTGCAACAGTCAGGTAGGTATTAGAGGGCTATCATCCATTACCTTATAAGTACAGTAGAGCATATTATTCTTAATGCAAAAAGCAAAAGAAAACATATATGACTTTTCCTCTTTAACAAAAGAAAAAATTAAGCATTTTACGAAGATATGAAAAATAAAAATATCCATATAGAATAAATGTATAAAGGAGATTAGTTATGCATTCGTGTTTTATCTTTAGTCTGTATAAAAACATTGTTCTTAAAGGATTGTATCTTTACAATCCAGACTAAAGATACATTGTATCTTTAGTATGTATAAAAACATTGTTCTCATATTGCCTTATAAAGATAGTTGTGTATTATAACCTGTTGCCATATTGAAGCTTTCCATATATAATTTTCTACTCTATTGAATAAATTTCCTACATTAGAAATAGTAATTTATATCTCATAAATAAAAAGAATAATGCTCCAAATTTTCTGTCATTAAAGTGAATTTAACAGATCATAAGTGAAAGCTGTATCTGTTCCTCCTGGTATGTAAAGTATACCTGTTTCATTTTTTTATGCTTCAAGTCAGCTCCCACTGTTGATTAAGTTACTTTGTCTCACTCCAAAGCAGCCCTCTGCTCTCTGATGCCGTGGCTGGGACTGCAAACCATATTTCTGCTTCAGCAAATGGTTTCCAAATAAACTCTGTCAAGAAGGAGAGAGAGAGAGAGAGAGAGAGAGAGAGAGAGAGAGAGAGAGAGAGAGAGAGGAAAACAGATACTTCCTATTTACTTTAGGTCCTCTTTTCCCTTCTTATTCTATTACTGTTACTTCAGTAATGCTTCCTCACCCTGGAAGTGGCAGACAGTTCCAGGGGCAGCAGTTTTTCAGTATTCATAGAGCAAGGCTCATGACATTCCCTGAGAGGTCCCAGCACCACCCAGCCAGCATCCTTTCCTCACAAGAAAAATTTCAGCCTTGAAAAGCCCCTTGTTGATGCTTCTAATTTTTAACAATTTCAAACTCTTCCCTTTGTTGCTAATAGGTATGATTGCTAGATGCTTCTTAGTTACTATCTCTATTATACTTTACTGATCGTTTTTTGCTTTTCTATTTTCTCAATCTCTAGTTAACAATTCTTTATGTTAAATTATTTCTGGTAAAATTACTGATGTGTCTGCTCTGCCGTGGACCTCACTAGCTGATTAAGACATTGGTACCAGGAATGGGGCCCACAAAGAGACCCTCAAAGATGGGGATTTGGAATCAGTTTGGTCATGTCTTTGGTTAAGAGCACAGTCCCCAGCTCCTCACAAATGGGACATGGGATGCAAGTAATCGACATCAGATAGTGCCCTCACCATTAATCACATTGTCACCCTGGTGTTATGGTGATGAAGCAAGTTCCTTGGGGGCCTAAGTGGCTGTTTCTCTCAGCTGTTAACTGCGGTCATGGTGACCTCGAGGGGTGCACCGGAGCACTTAAAGGAAAAATCAACAAGCTCAGCTCTTTCAATTCTCAGCCCAAATTAGAGTCAGATAACTAGAAATTCCATGACAGTCCTAAAATAAACCCACATTGCTTATAGCCACAGGACTGGTCTTAATTAAATCTTTAATTGAATGTGTTGCAAAAATATAACAGAAGTTGAATTTGCAGCCTCATCAGTTCTCTCTCATAAAGGTCCAGGCATTGCTTGTAAGAGAGTAGGAGCCTCATATTTAAAAAGAGTTCACTGGGGTGGACGGAGATAAAGCTCAGGATTTTCAAGCCCGGAGTCTCCCTTGCCAACGGAAGTAGCCCACTCTCTTGTTTCTGAGGAGAGCAGTCTTCCCTTGCTTGAAGACCCAGGAATAACCTCACCTGGGGTCTTGCAAAAGGATGTTTATTCTCAAGACCCTCTTGCTGCCATTCTGTCCACTAGAGTTATATCACACCATGACCCAGGAGGTAATTATTAGGTTGGTACAAAAGTAATTTAGTTTTTGCAATTATTTTTAACCTTTTAAACCGCAATTACTTTTGCACCAACCTAATACAAGCTCTAGCTAGGGAAGAAATAGCTTACACACCAAAAAAATTAAAAGTGTTGTGCATTTATATTGGCAGAAATCTGGGAGTGTGGTTTAGAATTAGATCTATTTCTAATTTGAATAACTAAGCCAGACCTAAATTCTATAATTTATAATAAATTCTATAAATTCCAGATACTGTTTATATTATAGTATATGTGAATAAAGGGTACCAGGGGCTTGTACAGGGCTGAGTTATCTCATATTGTCTCATTGAATTTGCCCCAATCCCAAGTAATATTGTAGCTGTTATCCCCATTTTATAGATCAAGAAACTGACTCACGCAAGCTTAGCTTATTGTCTAAGGTCAGGTGCAAATTTAATAATATAGTTTGTGTTCAAACCTATATCTGTCTGACTCATATGCACTTATTTTTCCCTCAACCCTTTTCTGAAAGAAAGCTTAGCTTTATGATGAAGACTTATTTTTCTCATTGACACTGATTTAATGCAAGGTATTATAAGAGGAATTCAGCTGATTAAATTTAGAATACTAACAAAAGTTCAGTACATAAATATCCTGTGTCAAGTAGTAGTTGTACTTAAATATATATATATATATATATATATATATATATATATATATATAGGCTTAAAGAATGGATTCATTTTCTTTTGTAATAAATCAAGATAAATTAATAATCTTGACTGAACCCAGAATCCCTTAGTTCTTATATTCAAGATATACAGTTCATAGACTCTATTTAGCAGATAAAATAAAGCCAATATTTTCTAGCATGTTATGTTTTTATAAAACACGCCCTATCATCTTTTATATATTTTTTCTTTCATATTCAAAGTCTTTTTCCCTATTCCATCTCATCTTACAATTAATTCCCCCCAAAATGCCTAGGTGTATGGACTAGGTGACACCACCTGAGAACTTTAGCCCTAGATTCACCCGTGGCTATTTCAAGTGTACTGTTGAGTATTAGGCAGCGTTGGGCCCACTTCAAAGGGAGAGGCAGGTCCATGCACATATCACCAAGTCATTAGGGAGAAATACTGTCCCTATTTCCTCTCTTCCTCCAAAGGTAGCCCGGATTTCAGAGACAAGAAAGCAGCATTCTTTCAAATTGATCATGTACTCTGCAGTCAGGAAGACTTTGGGTTCAATTCTGTGCCAGCCACTTGCACCTGGTGGATTGGGGCCCAACACTGGCATTCTCTTGGCTGCAGTTTCCTCATCATTCTTGCCCCTGGAGTTACTGTCAAAACGTGATGTGATTCAAGCAAAACCTCTAACTAACATGGTACCTGAGAGATTTATGTACCCAGTATTAGTAACAGGCTCTACACCCTGGAATTAAAGCAACTAGTACTCCATTTACTATCTAGTAGCAAAATGAAGATTAACATGGGTTTTCTATTAAAGCCAAATATTTAACTTTGGTTACAGAAAGCTATGGCATCAAGTCTGGGTTGACATGGGGAAAATATATCACAAATTTCAGGCAATTGTTACATAATTGTGTTTCAAAACTCCTGGTACAAGTAAGGAGGGAATTAGAAATCTGTAGTTGAAAGTTAATTAAATTTTCAAATACCTTCTGCCCATATAATCAGAGCTAAGTAAAACTTTTGGATCTTCTGAAATGCTCAGATCTCTCACATTTAATTCATTGAAAATTGAGGGCCAGTTCAGAAATATTGGGTAATTAATCATTCACAGAAAATACTGCTGTCCTAGTGTGTTTAAAGGAAGGCCCAGCAAACTGAAATAGTAGAAGTCTGCACAGCAGACACCGTATGATTTCATCTTTATCAGCAACATTCAAAAGTTGCTTATTTTAAACCATAAAATACAACTCAGTCACCTCTCCACACATTTGCAGTTTCTGACTAGATTAGGGAACTCCATATGATTGTGAGGCTGTTGACAGAGGTCGGGGGGTAGTGCTGGCACAGCTGTACTGGCCTCCATCCTGGTGGCCTTCTTGGAAAGTGATGCCTGGTGCCTCCCACAGGTTGTGGTCCAGTCAACCGCTGGGCATCTGGTACAGCAGATGAAAAAAACTGTAATTTTATTTTTCTTTCCTAGTTGGATGAGCAAATTGGTTCAATATCAGTTAGTGAACAGTGAATTAACATTCAACGATTTGAAATATCAAGTATATACTATATTAAAGTCTGCTACAGTCATAGTCTGTGTCTATTTGCCTATGTATTCACTAAAAATAAAGTATTTTGGTAACTACATCTTTAAAATGTGTTTTTTGTATTTTACAAAAAATAATACCTCTCATTATATTTGATCAGTTTTCTGGTAGAAAATAATGTAGCAATTTTATCTATTTTTGACTTAATACTAAATCTTTATTTTCCCATTGCAATAATCAAAATCTTCTTTACAGCTTTGATTAAATTAAGGGCTCCATATTATTTCTTTTGTTGTTAACTCTAATAAAATATTGATAATATTTTATTCTTAAGAATTGTTTTGTGGGCTTGACTGGTAGACTCATGAGCAATTCAAGGATAAAGCTCAACCACTCTAGTAATCAGGTATATGAAAATTGAAAACAAGAAAATATAATTTCATATTTATTGATATTTAATTACATCTAAAGGCAAAATTAATACTAAAAGTTTGTTAGGTTGTACAGAAACAGGAAATTATATACACAAATGTGGAAAGTATTCATTAGCTATTTTTGAGAACAATTTGGCAGCATCTAGAAGAGTTGAAGAACGGTATAGTCAATTATTAGACAAATCAATAATCAATTATTAGACAAAAATAATTTTATAAAAATATGTGGTTATTTCTTGCAAGATAAATTTGAATGAGCTAGAAGGAATCACCAGCATACTAGAAGAAGTAGAGGATTGAATCAACAATTTGGAAAATAAGGTAGCAGAAAACACCCAATCAGAACAGCAAAATGGAAAAAGAATGAAAACAATAATGATAGTTTAAGAGCCCTCTGAGACAACATCAAGCATAATAACATTCAAATCACTGAGGTACCAAAATGAGAAGAGGGGAAGCAAGAGATTGAGAACCTATTTGAAGAAACAATGACTGAAAACATCCCTAACCTGGTGAAGGAGATAGACATGTATGTCCAGGAAGAGCAGAGTCCCAAACAAGATGAACCCAAATAGGCCCACACCAAGACATATTATAATTAAAATGGCAAAAATTTAAGAAAAATAGACAATCCTAAAAGCATCAAGAGAAAGGGAACTAGTCACTTACAATGGAGCACACATAAGATTGTCAGTTGATTTCTCAACAGAAACTTGACAGGCAAGAGGGATTGGCATTAACTATTCAAAGTGATGAAAAGCTAGGACCTACAACGAAGACTACTCTACCCAGCAAGGCTGTCAATAAAATTGAAGGTGAAATTAAAAGCTTGCAAGACAAGAAAAAGCTAAAGAAATTCATCACCACCAAGCCAGTATTACAAGAAATGTTAAAGAAACTTCTTTAAGAAGAAGGGGAAAAGGAAGAACATAAATATGAATAATAAAATGACAATAACTTGTATCTATCAATAATCACTTTAAATGTAAATGGATTAAATGCTCTAATCAAAAGGCGTAGGATAGCTGAATGGATAAGAAAACAAGACCCATACACATGCAGTACACAACAGACCACTTCTGACTGAAAGACACGTACAGACTGAAAGTAAAGGGATAGAAAAAGGTATTTCATGTGAATGGAAAAAAAAGCTGGGGTAGCAATACTTATATTAGACAAAATTATACTTAATCCAAGGCTACAGACAAAGAGCGACAGCACACAATGATAAAGGGATCCAACAAGAGGATATAACCCTTGCAAACACGTGTACATAAATGTTTACCCAACATTTACCAAAAGTGCCTAAATATATAAAGCAAATATTGACCGACATAAAAGGAGAGACCGACAGTAATACAATCATACTAGGAAAATTTAACACAGCATTGAAACCAATGGATACATCTTCCAAACAGAAAATCAACAAGGAAAAACCAGCCTTAAATTACACACTGGACCAGGTGTATTTAATTGATATTTGTAAAGCATTTCACACCAAAGTTATAGAATATACATTCTTTCCAGTGCGCATGAAACATTTGTAAGATAGACCAAATGTTAGGCCACTTGTTAGGAAAATTGTTAGGAAAACAAGTTTCAGTAAATTTAAGAAGACTGAAATCATATCAAACATCTTCTCTGAACACAGTGGTAAAAAACTAGAAATCAATTACAAAAAAACAAAAAATGAAAAACAAACACATGGAGCCTAAATAACATGATACTAAACAATGAATGGGTCAAACAACGAAACCAAGAAAGAAATCAAAAGATACCTTAAGACAAATGAAAATTAAAACACAATGACTCAAAATCCATGTGACACAGTAAAAGCAGTCCTAAAGGAAATTCATAGCAAAACAGGCCTATCTCCAGAAACAAGAAAAATATAAAACAATATAACCTTACATGTAAAGGAACTAGAAAAAGGACAGCAAGCAAAGCCCAAAGTGAGTAGAAGGAAGGAAATAATAAAGATCAGAGCAAAAATAAACAAAATAGAGTCTAAAGAAATAATGCAAAAAAAATCAATGGTTCTTTGAAAAGATAAATAAAATGGATAAACCTTTAACCAGACACATCAAGAAAAAAAAGAGAGAGAACCCAAGTAAATAATACTAGAAATGAAAAAAGAGAAGTAACTACTGACATCACAGAAATACAAAGGATTATAGGAAAATATTATAAACAGTTATATGTCAATAAATTGGAATAAATAAATAAAGTCCTTAAACACATACAATCTTCCAAGGCTGAATCAAGAAGAAACAGAAAATCTGAACCCCCTGATTACTACTAATGAAATCAAATCAGTAATGAAAAAATTCCCAACAAACAAAAGTCCTGGATTGGATGGTTTCACAGGTGAATTTTACCAAACATTCAAAGAAGAATCAACACCTGTCCTTCTCAAACTATTCCAAAAAGTTCAAGACTAGGGAAGCCTCCCTAGCTCATTCTAAGAGACCCTCATTACCCTGATTCCAAAACCAGAAAGAGACATTACAAAAACAGAAAATTACATGCCAAAATCAATCATGAGCATAGATGCAAAAATTCTCAACAAAATGTTAGCAAACAGAATTGAGCAATACACTAGAAAAATTGTTCACCATGATTAAGTGGGATATATTCCCGTTTGCAAGGTTGGTTCAATATCTGCAAATCAATCAATGTCATACATCACATAAACAAAAGAAAAAAGAAAAATCATATGATCATAACAACAGATACAGAAAAAGCATTTGGCAAAATCCAGCATCCATTTATAATAAAAACTCTCAGCAAAGTGGAAATAGAGGGAACATACCTCAACATAATAAAGGCTATATACAACAAACCAACAGCTAACATTATACTCAATGGGGAAAAGCTAAAACAGTCTCCTTAAAATCAGGAACTAGACAAGTATGCCCACTTTCACAACTTTTATTCAACAGAGTATTGAAAGTTCTAGCCACAACAATCAGACAAGAAAAAAAGTCATTCAAATTGGAAAGGAAGAAGTAAAAGTCATTATTTGCAGGTGACATAATACTATATAGAGAGAACCCTAGTGATTCCACCAAAAAACTACTAGAACTTATAAATAAATTTAATAAAGTAGCAGGATACAAAATTAATATTCAGAAATGAATTGCATTTTTATATACCAATAATGAACTGTCAGAAAGAGAAATTAAGAAAACAATTCCATTTACAATTTCACTTTATAAAAAGTAAAATTCCTAGGAATAAACTTAACCAAAGAAGTAATAGACCTGTACTTGGAAATTATAAGACACTGAAAAAAGAAACTGAGGAAGATACAAGTGAATGGAAGCATATACCATGGTCATGGATAGGAAGAATTAACATAGTTAATATGTCCATTCCACTCAAAGCAATCTATAGATTCAGTGCAATCTCAATAAAAAAAAACAATGGTAATTTTCACAGAGCTAGAACAATTAATCTTAAAATTTTTGCAGAGCCACAAAAGACCCAAATAGCCACAGCAATCTTGAGAAAGAACAAAGTTGCAGTCATCACGTTACCTGATATCAAACTATGTTGTAACACAATAGTAACAAAACAGCATGGTACTGTCATAAAGAAAGAAATGTAGATCAATGAAACAGAATAAAGATCTCAGAAAGAAACCCATGCCTATATGAATATTTAATCTATGACAAAAGAGGCAAGAATATACAATGGGGTAAAGGCAGTCTATTCAATAAATGGTATTTGGAAAACTGGACAGATGCATCAAAAAAAATTAAACTGGATCACTTTCTTACATCATATATAAGAATAAACTCAAAATAGATCAAAGACTTAACTGTAAGACCCCAAACCATAAAATTCCTAGAAAAAAAACGAAGGCAGTAAACTCTCTGATATTTCTCTAATTAATATTTTTTCCAATATACGGTATTTCCCCGAAAATAAGACCTAGCCAGACAATCAGCTCTAATGCGTCCTTCGGAGCAAAAATTAATGAGACCCGGTCTTAATTTACTATAAGACCGAATATAATATAATATAATATAATATAATATAATATAATATAATATAATATAATATAATATAATACAATACTAGATATAATATAATACCAGGTCTTATATTAATTTTTGCTCTAAAAGACACATTGGTGCTGATTGTCCAGCTAGGTCTTATTTTCGGGGAAACATGGTGTCTCCTCAGACAACGGAAACAAAAGAAAAATTAAACAAATGGGACTACATCAAACTAAAAATATTTGTACAGCAAAGGAAACTACCAATGAAACAAAAAGCCTACTGAATGGGAGAAGATACTTGACAATGATACATCTAATAATGGGTTAATATCCAAAATTCATAAAGAACTCATACAACTCATCACCAAAATAAGAAAAAAATCCAATTTAAAAAGTGGGCAGAGGACATGAATAGACATGTCTCCAAAGATGGCCAATAAACATGAAAAAATGCTCAGTCACTAGTCATCAGAGAAATGCAAATTGAAACCACAATGAGATATCACCTCACAACTATCATCAATAATTCAACAATCAACAAGTGTTGGAGAGGAAGTGGAGAAAAGGGAACCCTCATGAATTGTTGGTGGGATAGGAAATTGGTATAGCCACTATGGAAAAATAATTTGGATGTTCCTCAAAATATTGAAAATAGAACTACCTTATGACCCAGTGCATATACTCACTTCTGGGTATTTATCCAATACAAACACTAATTCAAAAAGATATATGCATCTCTATGCTCACTGCAGCATTATTTACAATAGCCAAGATATGAAAGTAACCCAAGTGCCCATTAACATATGAATGGATAAAGAAGAAGTACATATAGGCAATGGAATATTACTCAGCCATAAAAAATGAAATCTTGCCATCTGCAACATGTTTGGACCTGGAGGGTATTATGCTGAGTGAAATAAGTCAGACAGCAAAAGATAAATACCATATGATTTCACGATATGTGGAACCTAAAGAACAGACTCATAGATACAGAGAACAAACTGTTGGTTGCCAGAGTGGTGGGGGGTTGGGGAGTTGGGTGAAAAAGGTAAAGGGATTAAGAAACACAAATTGGTACTTACAAAATAGTCATAGGGATGTAAAATACAACATACAGAATATAGTTAATAATGTTGCAAAATTGTATTAACTATATATAGTGCCAGGTGGGCACTAGACTAATCAGGGGGATCACTGCATGAATTATATAACAGTCTAACCACTATGCTGTACATCTGAAATTAATATAAAATAATATTGAATATCAACTGTAAAACTGAAAAAAATAATTTAAAAAAGAATTATACAGTGTAATGACATTCAAAAAATTTAAAATAATAAAAAATTGTCCTTAATAAAGTTTGTGTTAAAATACACTACAGGAGGATAGAAGAAATTCTTGGATACTTGCTTCCCCTAAGGACAGATGTTCTCAGGAAATAGCTCTCTAAGGAAATGGGCTCATGGACAGGATAAAGGGCTTAAATTGAAAACTTCATCAAAATTTTGATCTGAAGTAGGTATCTTAAGATTTGTTAATTCTGAGAACCGACTCTGGGTGGTGAACACATAATGCAATATACAGATGATGTATCATACAAATGTACACTTGAAACCTATACAATTTTACTAACTAATGTCACTGCAATAAATTTAATTAATTTTTTTTTTTAATTCCCACACAAAAAAAATTTTGTTAACTTCGAATGTTGGGTACAGTGATGTTTTCTCTACTTATTGGTACTGGAAATGTTTCATTAAATTTTTGTTTTGTTTTGTTGGCTTGTTTGTTTTTAGAACAAGAAACAAAATATTGTCTATGGAGAAGACTTGTCTTTTGATGTGGAAATTTGTTTTGTTTAACAAAATGTTATTTTCAAATATACAAGAAAAGACAGATACAGAACAATATATCCAGGTATCATCAGAGAAAATATAACACTGTATAATTTTTAACTGCAAAAATTAATTCATTAAAGCAACAGTCACTGCATTCCAAACCTCAGTGTATGATAGTCTAGTTGAGGACTCTCTGATTTAAGTAGTGTGGTTGGCCTGGGGTCATGGGTGAGAGATGAACGCAGAAACACACCTACTACTCTTTTAATCAACTTACTTGATTTTCAGATGAGCAAACTAAGGTGAATACTGCTCACATGACCACCTTTTACCCTGGGCTCTTTCAAAGCATCAAAGCACCATCCTGTGTGCAATTTTTTTGTACATTCCCAGGATTTCTCAAAATTAATTTCAGCATGTTTACTTATTAACATACTTGATTCTGTCAGCATTTTTTCTAAGCATTTAACAAATATTATACCTACCTAGAAATTTAATATGTTTCAGTATTTGCAGTAATGACAATTTAAATATCACATTTAAAAAATCCTTATACAAAATAAAGGAGTCTGAAGTTTTCTTGTTTTTATTTCTATGGGTATAAGTATTCTATTTTCAACGTATCTTTAGAAAATATTTATTTCTGTCTGGATTGCTTGTGGTTACTAACTTCTTATGTGCACTGCTTTTATGTAAAAATATAATTTTGTATTATTGAAAAGTTCATAATGACCCAAGAATCAATATCACACACTTACTCTAACTCTTTTCCCCTTACTGGTAGTATTTAATTCAGCTGTAATTAAGCTTAACATTTTCTTCAGTTCTCTCCCCCAACGAACCTTGTCATTTGCTGTGTTACCTCAACATGATTTCTATTTTTGCTTCTCTACCAATAACACCTTGTCCCTCAGGAAACGTGCTGTGTACAAAGTCATCATATTTCACCAACAACAACAAAATAGATCTGAAATATCTTGGTGACCACTATTCAATGTTGCTCCAGAGCTCAGCAGAATATTAATGTTGACTCAGAAGAGTAATGAATAAATAACATAATTGGATGTTTCAAATATTGTTCCATGGTTTTTTCTACAAATCTGATTTGAAAACAAATAGTTCAAGTAATTTAGGATTTAAATGACCTCTATTATGATTTCCAGGTGTCAGTTACAAAGCAGATCAGATGAAATTAATAGGAAGTGCAGTCTAATTGTTAATGTTTGTAGGATGAATATATGTTTTCATTTCTTATATTTTAGATTGTTGCTTAGCAACACTATTTTTTGTCTTGCAAATAAATGTAATACTACAAATGAATGTCAGTTATAATACAATTTCTTAGGCTATTAAATACCATCTTCTATCAAGCTTTTAAAATATAACTCAAAATGATCATTAATTTCTTCAGCAATTAAAAGAGGATTTTAGTAATTAGTAATAAGATTCACTTATGGCATAGGTAGTTAATATTATTCTTATGTTACAATCTCACAACGTTTAAAATTGTGAGAGACAGAAAGTAGGTAATTTCAGGAAGCCATCAATATAGTACTGATTTTTTAATGTGATTTTTTTGTATATTTTTCTAACTGTGTGTGTGAGAGAGAGAGCAAGACACACACACACACACAGAGAGAGAGAGAGAGAGAGAGAGAGAGAGAGAGAGAGAGAGAGAGAGAATACTTTGTGGCCTTTGATTATGAAGGGTTTTCCACTACTCCCTACAATAACCCCCAATTTTGAGCTTCCTACATATCAGATACATGCATCATTTGTATAATTTTGGAGAGTGATCAATACTGAAGTTTCTTCGTCAAGATCAAAGCACACAGTCAGTAATGCAAGACATTGTTAGAGAAAAATCAATATGAATTAAATGTTCTATTTTGGTTCCTAGGGAATAGTAAGCCAGATATCAATAAATTGTTGATTAAAAGTATCATACTCTTTTATTGTGTATACTGTGGTTTTTTTTCCCATGGTTATTTAATTTAAATATTTTATGAACAACTGTTGGGTGGAGGTACATACTTGGTGGAGGTACGTACATTATATAATGTATCACATACACAACTGGTTTAATCACCTACAGTACAATAAACTGTATATTGGGGGGTTGTTAGTTACACTGAATATACTGGAAAAAATATTACTTTCAGTTCCCCCAGATAAACCTCTAGAAGTTAACATATAATATTAAAAGTCTGGGACATTTAATCAATGTTAAACAGTAAGCCAATAAGTACATATTACTGAATCAATAGTTAGCCAACAGAGACCACTGACTAAAACTAGCCTGCCACTTGTTTATCTAAATAAAGTTTTATCGGAACAGTCTTTCTATCTGGCTTGTTACAGAGAGTTTGTCCACTTCTGCATGTGATAATCCTTGGATCGTCTTCATCCCCATACAATACTTGAAAGAACATATCATCCACTTTTTTTGTGTAATTTTAAAGTTTTTGATAATTTTTCAAAAGAAAATTCATTTTTACTGCACAATTAATTAGTATTAAAAATACTCCAACCAGAAATCCACTTTTTTAAATTTATTTTTTAATTTAAGTCTAGTTGGCATATAATCATATATTGGTTATATTAGTGTCAGGGGTACAATATAGTGGCTAATTTCTTCATAGATGTCTGTGTCAAAGTACTTAGTAATTAGCATGTGAAACTTTAGAAATAATTTTTATACATTAACTGATTGACGTTAAAGAAATGAGGTTTTTAGAAACATTTCCTATACTCCAATGCCTTTACATGAATACAGTTTATGACTCAGACAATCTCAACAGCATAACATTAAAGCAGAAATATAGGCGTACATCATCATTTGATTATAGGTCTCTCCATTTAGTAGAAACTTCTGTCCTCTGAGTCTGGCAGCCACGTAGTCTAAAGGTTATTACGTACATGGGCCTCCACTCCACCTACTTTTATCACATTAGATAAATTACTTAACCTTCTTTGTATCAGTTTCATCATCTGTAAAATGGTTGCTGTTTTGAGCATTAGATGATTTAATGCATATGAAATATGTTTAAAATCTGTAAACTGCCACAATATAAATAGCACAAATATTTTAACATATCAGGCATGATATTTTAATAGCTTTATTGAGGTATAATTGCGGTTTAAAAGGTTAAAAATAATTGCAAAAACTGCAATTACTTTTGCACCAACCTAATACAAAGAGCTGTGCATATTTAATGTGTACAGTTTCATGAGTTTGGGACTCATTTATTTTAGATACCTCATATCTGTGGTATCATGCACTATTTGTTCTTCTGTAATTGTCTTATTTCCTTTAGCATATTGCCCTCAAGTTTCATCACAAATGGCAGGATTTTCTTCTTTTTAAAGGATGAATGATGTTCCATTGTGTGTGTGTATGGGTGTGTGTGTGTGGCAGCAAAAGAAGTACTGCAAAGGAATTTTTGAATAATAAATGACTACACTAAAAAAAGAAGAAATTTCTCAAATAAGCAACCTAATTTTATACCTCATGAAAATAGTAAAAGAAGAAAAAAACTAAACCTAAATGTAGAAGAAGAAAAGAAATAATAAATATTAGAGCAGAGATAAATAGATTAGAAAAACAATATAAATTAGTAACGAAACTAGCAGTTGTGTTTTTTTTTTAACTAAATAAAATTGGCAATCTTGACTAACTATGAAAAAAAGAGAAGATTCAACTTAATAGAATCAAGAATGAAAAAGAAGATATTACAATTGATGTCACAGAAATAAAAGGGTCATGAGAGACTATTATAAACAACTATACACCAACAAATTGGATAACCTAGAAGAAACGGATAAATTCACAGAAACATACAACATACCAAGACAAAATCATGAAGAAACAAAAATGTGAACAAATAACTACTAAGGAGATTGAATAAGTGATCAAATACTTAAAAAAAAAAAAAAAAAAAAAAAGAACTCTAGGACCAGATGACTTCATTGATGAATTCTACCAAACATTTAAAGAATTAACATCAATCCTTCTCAAACTCTTCCAAAAAATTCAGAGAGAAGGGAATACTTACAAACCCATTTTATAAGGTCCGTCTTACCTTGATACCAAAGCTGTAATAGGACTCTTCAAAAAATAAAAATATAGGCTAATATCCCTGATGAACATAGATCTAATAATCCTCAGCAATGTTCTAGCAAACCAAATTGAACAATACATTTTAAAGATTTTGCCCCAAGTGGAATTTATCCCTGGGATACAAGAATAGTTGAATATATAAAAATCAATCAATATGATACACCACATTAACAGAACAAAGGATGAAAAATCACATGATCACCTCAATAAATGCAGACAAAGCACTTGACAAATTCAATACCTGCTACAGACTGAATATTCACATGTTGAAACCTGATTCAAAATGTGATGCTACTTTGAGGTAAGGCCTTTGGAAGGAGATTGCAAAAGAATTACTTATGAATAGGATAAGGGTTCTTACAAAAGAGACCCCTTAGTGTACAGGGAAAAAATGGCCATCGATGAATCGGAAATCAGGCCATCACCAGACACCAAATCTGCTGGCACCTTGATCTTGGACTTCCTCATCTCCAAAACTGTGAGAAACAAATTTCTGTTGTTTATAAACCATCTAGTCTATGGTATTTTTCTTACAGCATCCCAAATGAACTAAGACAATACCCTTTAGCGATAAAATTCTCAATAACTAAAATGGGAATAAAGAACCTAATATGACAATAGTTTTATATGAAAAGCCCACAGCTAATGTGATACTGAATAATAAAAAAAGAGAATGTTTTTCCTCTAGTATTAGGAATAAGACAAGAAAGCCCACTTTCACCAACTTCTATTTAACATAGTAATGGAAGTGCTAGATAGAGCAATTAGGCAGGAAAAAAAAGAAAGAAAGAAAGAAAAAGAAAGAAAGAAAGAAAGAAAGAAAGAAAGAAAGAAAGAAAGAAAGAAAGAAAGAAAGAAAGAAAGAAAGAAAATTATCCAATTCAGAAAGAAAGAAAAAATAATATGTTTGCAGATGACATTACCTGGTATGTAGAAAATCACAAAGACTACAAAAAAGAGAACTCTTAGAGTTAAGAAATGAATACAGTTAATTTGCAGAATACAAAATCAGTATACAAATATCAGTTACATTTTTATACACTAACAAAGAACTATCAGAAAAGGAAATAATTCCATCAAAAAGAATGAAATTAGGAATAAACTTACTAAGGAAATAAAACAGATATAAACCAAAATTTATAAATCAATAATAAAAGAAATTTAAAGACACACAGTAAATAAAAAAGACACTCCATGTTCCTGATTTAGAAGACTTAATATTGTTTAGTTGTCCATACTATCAAAAACAATCTTCAAAATTATCAAAATCCTGGATTTCTGGTCAAGACGGCAGAGCAGGTAAATGCTCTATGTGCCTCCTCTTACAATCACACCAAAATTACAACTGAACTACAGAACAACCATCATTGTGAATTACCTAAGTCTAGCTGAACAGAAGTCTAACAACTAAGCATAAACAGAAGAAGCCACCTTGAGATTCATAAAAGAGGCAGAGACAAGGAACAGGATAGTCTCACACTCGTGTTTGGCAGTTAAAAATTGGGAAGAATATCTTGGCTGGTGAGGTCTCCCAGAGGAGTGAGGGGTCTGAGCCCCACACCAAGTTGACCAGCCCAGGGTTCCAGTAGCAGGAAGAGAAGTCCACACAACTTCAAGCTGTGAAAACCAACAGAGATTGTGACTGAGTGACACAAGAACTGCTGGAGTCTCTGGTGTTATTCTTAAAGGGTTTGCATCTGAACTTACTGGCTGAAGGACTCCCTTTCACTGAGCTCCATTGCTGGGGCAGCAGCTCCAAAGATGCTAGGGACATATGGGGAGGAATTGAATTGTCTGACTTCAAGACAAGGGCTGGAGGGGCAGCTTTCTCCCAGACAGAAGCGCTGGCAAAATCCATTCTTTTCTGAGTCCTCCCAATTTCCACCATGCAGATGCAGGCAAGTTCCATAGTTGAGTCTCCATCAACCTGGCTAACACCATTTATTCCTCCAACCCTGGTGATTCATTGATAATGCACCCCATCCAACTTGCTGGCCTACCCAAGCCATTTCCAGTGGCTTTACCATACAAACAGCCTGCCTTGGCTCATGCTGTAGACTTTCCTAAAATTCCTCAAAGGTTCACAAACACTGAACAAGCAGCATCTGGCCTCAGCATTCCCCATACCTCTTGCTGAGCAGCATCACACCCAGCAATAGAGGTAGTCAGAGTCAGGTTGGGTCTTGGCCTCTTGAGGCAATTTTAAGCCCAGCACAGGTGGAAGACATCTGTGGATTGCTATGCCAGGTGACCTCTGGCACGGCACAGCCTGCAGATGAACTTGACCTGGAACAAGGATCCTCACAAGAGACCCCAGGGCCAACAAGCCTGGTGGCTGGCTTCTGACAGAGCAAAAACACCACCCAGCTGCCTTCACAGGAAACAGACCCAAAGGGCAGACTGGGCAGGCACCAGAGCTCTGCTAAAGCAAACCCTACTCCAACAGTGTCAGCACCTGCACAGCAGGTCCTCCACTGTAGTCACAGCCAGTCCTCACAACCAATCAGCATGAGAGTCAATTGCTCTCACTGACATGCAAATGGCAACCAAGGCTCAACTACAACAGGAGGACACACACAACCTACACGAAGAACACACCTGGAGCACCTGGTTCACGTGACCAGGGAGTCTGTGCCACTGGACCCCACAGGACACCAAATGCATAAGACTACTCTACTAAGATTGGAAGACATAGTAGCTCTACCTAATACATACAAACAAATACAGGGAAGCAGCCAAACTAGGAAGACAAAGAAACATGTTCTAAATAAAAGAACAGAATAAAGGTCTAGAAAAAGAACTAAACAAAACAGAGACAAGCAATATACCAGATGCAGAGTTGAAAAAACTGGTTATGAGGATGCTTAATGATCTCAGTATGAATTTCAACAAAGAGACAGGAAACATAACGTAAAAAAAATGGTAACATAACCAGTCAGAAATAAATAATGTAATAACTGAAATAAAGAATCCATTAGAGCAGGGGTGTCAAAATTGCAGCCCACGGGCCAACTGCGGTCCACAATCCTTTGTTAATTGGTCTGCAGCAAATTCCAAAAATATATGTAGTTTACTTAAATAAACCAGGTGAGGCAATACATACTTCACCTCAAATGAGTGGCCCAGCTGTTTGTGTATTTTACCGCATATGGCCCTTGGTGAAAACCGTTGAAAAAAGTTTGGACAGCCCTGCATTAGAGGGAATCAACAGTAGATTAAATGAAGCAGAGGACTAAATCAGTGATTTAGAAGTTAAAGTAGCAGAAACCATCCAATCACAACACAAATTAAAAAGAATCCAAAAAATATAAGGATAGTTTAATGGGCTTCTGGGACAACATTAAGCATACTAACATTTGTATCATAGAGTTATCAGAAGGAGAAGAAAGACAGCAAGAAATTGAAAACCTATTTGAAAAAATAATGATAAAAAACTTCCCTAACCTGCCAAAGGAAATAGACGTACAAGCCCAAGAAGTAAAGAGAGTCTCAAACAAGATGAATCTAAAGAGGCCCAAACAAAGACACATCATAATTAAAATGCCAAAGGTTAAAGACAAAGAAAGAATCTCAACAGCAGAAAAAGAAAAGCAGTTATTTACCTACAAAGGAGCTCCCATAAGACTGTCAGCTGATTTCTCAACAAAAATTTTGCAGTCCATAAGGGATTGGCAGGAAATATTCAAAGTGATGAAAACCAAGGACCTACAACCAAGATTACTCTAACCATCAAAGCTTACATTTAGAATGCAAGGACTAATAAAGAGCTTTCCAGACAAGAAGAAGCTAAAGGAGCTCATCACCACTAAACCAGTATTACAAGGAATTTCAGAGGGACTCCTTGAAGAAGAAGAAGAAGAAGAAGAAGAAGAAGAAGAAGGAGGAGGAGGAGGAGGAGGAGGAGGAGGAGGAGGAGGAGGAGGAGGAAGAGAAGGAGAAGAAGAAAAAAATATGAAAAACAAAATGGCATAATTATATATCTATCAATAATTACTTTAAATGTAAATTAATTAAATGATTCAATCAAAATATAGGTTGGCTGAATGGATAAGAAAACAAGATCACTATATATGCTGCCTACTGAAGACTCACTTCAGGTCAAAAGACACACACAGACTGAAAGTAAAGGGATGGGAAAAAGATATTTCATGAAACAGAAACCTAAAACAAACAAACAAACAAACAACAACAACAAGAAAAACAACAAACTGTGGTAACAATACTTATACCAGACAAAATAGACTTTAAAACGAAGGCTATAACAGGAGACAAAGAAGGACCCAGGAATCCCACATGCTCATCCATATGTTTATTCCAGAATTATTTACAATAGGTAAGATATGGAGGCATCCTGAATGTCCATCAATGGATGAATGGATAAAGAAAAGGAGATACATACGAAGGTTGGACAATTATGTTCACTAACTCATCCTAGAAAAAGTGCTACATACCTCATTGCTGAATATCACTACAGTCACCTTTGAAATACTCCCCTTGGGAAGCTATGAACTGATGAGAGTGCTTAGTCTGCCTTTCAAAGCAATGTTTGGAACTCTTTTTCTAGAATGGCCATCAGACCCGTCATCATATTACCCTTGATATCCTGAATGTCAACAAAATGTCTTCCTTTCAATATTTCCTTTATCTTTAGGTAAAGAAGGAAGTCATTGGGGGCCAGATCAGGTGAGTAGGGAGGGTGTTCCAATACAATTATTTGTTTACTGGCTAAAAACTCCCTCCCTCACAGAGAGTGTCATGTGAGCTGGTGCATTGTCGTGATGCAAGAGCCATGAATTGTTGGCGAAAAGTTCAGGTCATCTAATTTTTCACACAGTCTTTTTAGCACTTTAAAATAGTCAACTTGGTTAACGGTTTGTCCAGTTGGTACAAATTCATAATGAATAATCGCTCTGATATCAGAAAAGGTTAGCAACGTTGTTGCAATAAGTTCACAAACCTAATTGTCAGACCTCTTATATACAATGGAATATTACTCACCCATTGAAAACAATGAAATCCTGCCATCTTCAACAACATTGGTGGACCTAGAGGATATTGTGCTGAGTGGAGTATGTCAGACAGAGAAAGACAAATGCCATATGATCTCACTTATATGTGGAATCTTAAGAACAAAATAAACAAACAAAACAGAAACAAATTCACAGATACAGAGAACATTTTGATGGTTGTCAGCTGGGAGGCAGGTTGGGGGTAGGCAATAAAGGGGAAGGGATTAAGAATTACAAATTTGTAGTTACAAAATAATCATGAGGAGGTCGGCCTGGTGGCTCAGGCGATTAGAGCTCCACACTCCTAACTCCGAAGGCTTCCGGTTCAATTCCCACATGGGCCAGTGGGCTCTCAACCACAAGGTTGCTGGTTCAACTCCTTGAGTCCCGCAAGAGATGGTGGGCTCTGCCCCCTGCAACTAAGATTGAACACAGCACCTTGAGCTGAGCTGCCACTGAGCTCCCGGATGGCTCAGTTGGTCGGAGTGCATCCTCTCAACCACAAGGTTGCCGGTTCGACTCCCTCAAGGGATGGTGGGCTGTGCCCCCTGTAACTAGAAATGGCAACTGGACCTGGAGCTGAGCTGCTTCCTCCACAACTAAGATTGAAAGGACAACAACTTAACTTGGAAAAAAGTCCTGGAAGTACACACTGTTCCCCAATAAAGTCCTGTTCCCCTTCCCCAATAAAATCTTTTTTTTTAAAAAATAATTATGAGGATGTATAGCATTGCATAAGGTATATAGTCAATAATATTGTAATAATTATGTATGGTGTCAGATTGGTACTAGATTTATCAGGGTAATCACTTGGTAAATTATATGAATGTCTAATCATTATGCTGTACACCTGAAACCAATATAATATTGTATGTGAACTGTAATTGAAAAAAAAATTAAATATTTTTAAAATTATCAAAATCCTAATGGCATCTTACAGAAATAAGAAAAGCAATGCTAAAATTCACATGGAACTACAGAAGACACTGAATTGCCAAAATAATCTCAGAAAGAGGAATAAATATGGAGGCATCACACTTCTTAAATTCAGAATATACTACAAAGCTATGGTAATTAAAATAGTATGACACGGTATAAAAACAACAATATTAACCAATGGAACATAATAGAGAGCCCATAAATAAATCCACATATATGTATATATGGTCAATTGATTTTCAACAAGATGACAAGAATTCAAAAAAAATAGTTAAAGAACAGTCTCTTCAATAAATAGTACAGGGAAAACTGGATGTCCACATGCAAAAGAACAAAATTGGTTCCTTATTTTATACCATACCCCAAAAGCAACTCAAATTGAATTTAAGATTTAAATGTAAAGCCTGGAATTATAATACTCCTAGAAGAAGACATAGGGAAAATCTTAATGATGTTAGGTTTGGCATTTTCTTTTTTTTTTGTATATGACACTAAAAGCACAAGCAACAATGGCACATTTAGGTAAAATGGACTACATCAAATGCCAAAGCTTCTGCACAACAAAAGAAACGATCAACAAAGTGAAAGGAAACATACAGAATGGGAGAAAATAATTGCAAAACATATATCTAAAAAGGGATTAATATCCAAAATATATAAGGGACTGCTACAATTCAACAGCAAAAGCCCAATAATCTAATTTAAAAATCAGCAAAGTATTTGAATGGAAATTTCTGCTAGGAAGACATACAAATGGCCAACAGGTACACCAAAAGATACTCAACATCACGAATTTTCAAAGAAGTGCAAATCAAAACCAAAATAAAATATTACCTAATGTCTGTTAAGATGGCTGTTATTTAAAAAAAAAAAAAGAAAGAAACTATAGATAACAAGCATTGGCAAGCATGTGGAGAAATTAGAACACATGTACACTTTTGTTGGGAATGTAAAATAGTGCAGCTGCTATGGAAAACCCTATAGAAGTTCCTTGAATAATTAAAAATAGAACTACAATGTGATTCAGTAATCCTGTTTTATTTACTTTTTTTAAGTTTTTTTGGTTGTTTTTTAGCTTTATTGAGCTATTATTGACATATAGCAGATGTGAAGTTTAAGGTGTACAATGTGGTGGTTTGATACACTTATATATTACAAAATGATTGTCACGAAATTGTTAGCTAACATTCTATCATGTCACATAATTATATATTCAAAAAATTGAAGTCAGGATCTCAAAATTATATCTGCTCTACCATGTTCATTGCAGCATTATTCATAATGGCCAAGAGGTAGAAACACTTATTTGTCTATCAACAAATAAATGAATAAAGAAAATGTGGTATATACATACAATGGAATATTATTCACCTTAAAAAATAAAGAATCATGCCATATTGGATAAATCTTGAAAACATTATGCTAAGAGAAGTAAACACACAGAAGGACAAATACGACATGATATCACTTATATTAGGAATATAAAATAGTCAGATTCACAGAAATGGGATCTGGGGTGAAGGGGAGAAAACAAATTGCTGTTCAACTGGTAAAATATCTCAATTACATGAGTACGTTCTAGATATGTACTGCACAATACTGTAAACTTCAAAATTTGTTGAGGCTAGACCTTGATATATGTTCTTACCACAATAAAAATAACTACATAAATAATTTTACTTTTTTAAAGTTGGTTCCTGGTAAAATTAATTGCTGCCTCTCTAGGGTCGAAAGAGGGATAGTGTCCATTGCTACTAAATGATTTGTTGTTCTTTGTGTGATAGAGCTATACCAGAGGCTCACCATTGATCACTATTTGATGTTAGATTGGATATTTAGCAGCAGTGGTAGTTAGATCAATCTCAGTGAATAGCAGCCCATAATTTTTAGCCCAGGCATAGAATATATCCCGGCCACCATGACTACCCTATTCATGTGCCTATTAAAACCAACACAATTTTGTAGGAGAAAAAAATTTGTATTCCCTGTAGTGCATAAGCCCTAAATAAGGAAACCTAAAATTAACAGAACTAGGTTCATTCCAATCTCTGCTCCTGATACGTCTGACATAGTGTTTTTCTACACAGGGGATTACCCAGCAAAAATCTATCCTTTCAATCTACACAGCCTCCATCTGGAGAAAGGTTGGCTACATCATCACAAAGCCTAGCATTCTATTGTCTCAAGATATTTATATCAACTGAGTGGTATAACTCAAAAATTTTAATAAAATATATGCATATTTCTAAGTAAACATAAACATATTGCAATATATAATTCATCAGCCATAGATAGGCGTTCAATCAAAGTTGTAAAATGTAAATTACGTCAGAAAATTTTGCTCTGCCTTTAAATGAGATGCATAAGAATTATTATTCCTCCCTCATCTCTAACAAGTTAGTTATTGGGAAGTTCACCATAGACAGCCCAGTATGGTAGGCAAAATAAAACCATATGCATCTTAGGAACGTGGCTGATTTTATAAAGCTCAGATATTAACTAGCTAATTATTTTTAGAATGAGCAAGAGAAGGACTTTACCATGAAACAACTAGGATGGGGGGGTTGATTAAATTAGGTAAACCCTCAATAGAAAGGAATTATTGAGAAGAAACTTAGCTCTTAGTTGGTGGAAATGTGGGCATCTCATCATATCTCATCATATCTCATTGAAAGATGCTTATGATAAGATTAATGAAAAGTTATGTTAATAAGAGTATTAGGTTGATTAAATTATTATTTTAGTCTAAGAATTTGGTCATTGTTTTTCAGCCTCAAATTATCCATGTCAAATTTAAGAAGACAACTTAAAGCTACAGAATAGTTTCTCAATTAGCTTTTTAAATTACTCTTGAAATTTACTGAATCTTAACATGTAAAGAAAGTAATGAATCCTTCCTTTTGGAGGTTTGCCAGTACAATTCTAACCTTGATTAAGGAGTATAGGAGCTCTCATTGTTATGTACAGATGACTGAGAACAATAACAGTTTCTTTCTCCTCAAACCCTTGCTAGCACTGCTTTCAGTAGCCCTAACATTAGCAATTATAATCCAGGGAGATACATGAGAACAACAAAGAGAAGCCTTAAATCTTGTCTTGAAAGAACATACCTAAGTGTAAAGCAGGAATATATGTAAAGGGAAAGCAATAATTTATTATGGGTTCCTTTTGTGCTTTCTGTCAGTGAATCATTTGGGAGACAGATTCAGAATGATTTTTTCTTTTTCTCTAAAGTAGGAGCTGAGAAACAAATTAAAGAACTCTCTTTGAATCAGTAGGATTATAATACATGGGTCCCTATTTTGTGGCCAACAGAGTGGACAATATAAAGTGATTGTTTTTTTAACAAATGTATTTCATTTAAAAACTAGATTGATATTCACTTCAACTGATTTTTAAGATATATTGCCTAAATTGTGATTGGAGCAAGACCTATTTTTACCATAGAGTAAGAAGGGGAGAAGAGGAAATATTGGGTAAATTCAACACAGTGATTCACAGTAAGATAAGACTCCTCACTGCAACATTGTATTGAATTGTTTACATTAACACATTTTCTTATTTTTGGAGGACTCATTAAGATCCAGTGGCTAGGAGCAATTAGTTGCAGTTTGGAACAGTAGAAACATGACATTTTAAAGTCCTAGAGACCTGAGTTCAAGTTCTTATTCATCTGTTTCATGACTATTTCCCTAAAGAAAAAATAAGGGGGGCGGGGGGTGGGGGGTGGGAGATGAGGGTAAGGGGGATCGAATATATGGTGATGGAAGGAGAACTGACTCAGGGTGATGAACACACAATGGGATTTATAGATGATGTAATACAGAATTGTGCACCTGAAATCTATGTAATTTTACTAACAATTGTCACCCCAATAAATTTAATAAAATAAAATTAAAAAAAAAAGAAAAAACAATCCCTAAATTAATATGAGCAATAATTTCCTAATATGTCAATAACAATCATACTTACCCCATAGCGATAAGAGAGTATTAAATGAAATAGTGCATATAACATATCTTAAGTTATGGGTCTGTAAACTGGCTCAAGCTTGGGAATTGATTGAGGATCGTAACTGTTTTTGACGCAAGTTAGACTGCTGTTCACTTGTTCTACAAGTTCTTCATTATATACAAATCCAGTAAGAATTTAGTGAGCTTTGCATTTATTTCACTCTTAGGAACACCGTGATTAACTAGCCAATATCATAGGTTTCTGAGAGTCAAACCATTCTGATTACTGCTTTGACTCTCTGACCATGCCCTTCTTGTCTTTGGCAATTGAGTACAACCACTTGGCCAGTGGCACCCTGGGGTCCAATTATCCCCAATGCATTTTATTTCCCAAATCAGTGGGAGCAATTCTATTATAATTTCTGATCTACAAACAGAAGAGTTATCACCATAGTTCTTTAGGGATACTTTGCTGAGAACAAACAGGGACTAGTATTATTACATACATTTTATTGTCGTTATATAAATTACAGTAAAAATTGTTAATGAAACATGTTTATTCCTATTCCAAGATAGGAATAAATGGAATTATACCTACAATGTAGAATACCTAATATGACACTTCTTTGAAGTGCTTGTTAAAAAATCTGAATCTTTTCTAAAACAGAGTATATGCAAGTTAGTCTCCAGAATCTGCATTTTTAGTAAGCTTCCCATTTTATTTTTATGCATGATAAATTTGAAAATATTTTTTGTAAACTACATTGCTTTTCTAATCTAATTACTTGAGGTAGTATTATCTGGATTTCTACAGTCCTTAGTTGCAACACTTTCAGATTTTTTCACTCCAGAATTGACAGACAAGAATGAATTGATGATAATGAATCACTATATAATGAAGGTAAGACAACTAAAAAAATATTACATATATGTAATACACAAACCAGTTTTATGTGTTTGTATATGTACATAAATATATACATACCAAAAACAGTATCTAACATGTGTTTTGAATAAATTATAATCCATTCTTCTCACTAGGGAATGGAACATAAACATTCTTAACTGAGTTCGACTAAAGGAAACATTTTTATAGTGAGATTCTCGTCTTCCAATTCCCTACACTTACATTGTCTGTTGGTCTTTTCTCTGCTTTGTTATATGTTTCATATGTTAGGATGTTCACTACCTTATATTAAACCTCTGGGTTATACAGAGAAATCTTGTGTCATCTTCGACAGTTGCAAATATTTCCTTTGACTTCAGCATCTCCAGATTGTAATGTTAGTTTCTGGCTCATTCTGAATAGGACACATTGAGAATCCGAACATGTACTGCTTCCCAAAGTGAGGGCCATGGAAACATAGAATGTACACAGGAATGCAAAGCACTTATAAAACTGCTCTTCCAGTCTTCAAGTGGAAATTGGAAACAAAACACTGTGTTAAAGATGAGAAACACATCATCATTCCCCTTGTTACTGTTATTGTAGCCTTTTGTTTTATCAACTTCATATGCAAATTAAGTAACAGACTAAAATGAGTTTCAAACTGTTTGAAAAGCATGACAAAAATTGTAGTATGTTCATCTGCATTAGAACTGCAGTTATAATTACTTCCTTGCTTATCTGCAGTTTGCATATATAAAAATGTGCAGAGAAGCAGACATCAGAAGAATTCATTATAAGGTAGTGTGTGGAACATCTCATTGCTTGCCTGTTGACCGACTGTTACAATACCAAAAATATTACTCATAGACTCACAGGCTCAGAAACATTATTTTGACTTTGTTTCAAAAACAGTTTTTAGAGCTTCTGGTTGAAATGCCACCAAGTAAAACCTTAGGCGTTGTCACTCTCATCCTCACAACAACAAAAACGCTGAATGTATTGAAATCCAATGACATTTTATGGACTTCAGAGGACTGAAGTCACAGGGAAAACCACCACCCCAAAATTTGGAAAGACAAGCAAATCCATATTCACAGCCTCAATCTCCTTACTTACAACAGAAGCCTCTGAAAACATAAAGCGGTAGGAACACTTACAAGGTAATTTTGCTGGAGGTGCAACACTATAAGGTAATTGCTAGAAGCTGAGTGTGCACTAAGGTGAGAGTGAAAAACTCCTGGGAGCTACAGTGTTAGGGTGCCTGATTCTAGTGTAGGTTTTATAGCTAAGGACCATACAAATTCTCATGGTGAAGAGCCAGGAAAGATCCCCTCATGACACTATTAGGGGGAGGAGAATTATAAAATACATCCTCCATAACATTCTCCATAACAAAAGTTTACTATCAAGGGGAAAATATTGACAGAATATTATTCCAACAGGAGAAAGGCATTTATCACTCCCCTGATCACCCACCCCTCGTTCCAATGAGGCTTCCAGTCCCTCTTAAGTGAGGAGCAAAAGCTAGGAAACACTGATACAAGTCACCGTCCAGGGGCAGAGGCCCACTAAAAGACAGATTTAAACATGATGTATAGACTGCTTCTTCTTCCTCACACTTTACCATCATATCAACAAGGCTTATAGCCAAACAACCTGTAAAACACAGAATCTCTCTGAGAAGTTATTAGGAAGCCCCAAATCAACAAGGAAAATAAAAACAAGAACATTAGAAGAATTTGAAGCCTCATGGCAACACAGATACAGCAAACATTAGACATAGCACAACTCTTAGCAAGATTAACACATTTCAAGTCAATAAATGTCCAGGTGTCAACAACAACAAAAAATTATACATTGCTTTTATTGCTTATAATTAGATCATATTTTTTTTTTTATATGGATAAATCCAAACACGTGCATCACAGGAACACAATTTAAGAAACAGTTTTACAGAGGTGACAGAAAGGGGAAAACAGAAAGAATATCCCAAATACCTCAGACACTCAAAATATATTTGATTGAATATATATTCCATTTCAGGTAAGATAATGGTGTTAGTAAGGATTATATATACAGTTGCTTCATTTCTGACCTTTTACTTATGTGATTGGCCTTCCTATAAATCTTTATGGAAGAAAAAAATTTTTAATTTTCTTGTGCCAAGGCACAAAATTAGAAAATTTCTTCTACCTTCAGAGTGAATACATATAAACTAGAAATAGGAAGTCATACAATGTGAGCTTTAGGAAGAGTTCCAGTCAAGATGGCAGAGTAGGTAAACACTGTGCTTACCTCCTCTCACGACATCAAAATTACAACTGAATTACAAAACAACCATCATTGAGAATCACCTGAAATTTAATTTAACTGAAGCCTTACAACTGAGGACATACTGAAGAAGCCACCTTGAGACTGGTAAAAGGGCAGAGACCCCGAACAGGCTGGTCCCACAGCTGTGTGTGACCATTAAAACTTGGGAGGGATATCTTGGCTGTGGCGGTGTCCCCCAAAGGAACAAGAGATCCCAGCACCACATGAGGCTCCCCAGCCCAGAGTTAAAGGGCCAGGAGAGAAGTCCCATAATTTCTGGCTGTGAAAACAAGTGGAGATTGTGGCTGAGTGAGACAGAGGGCAGCTGCACTCCCAGGCACTCCTCTTAAAGGGATGCGAACATGGGTTTACTCACTGATGGAATCACTGGCTCTGAGCTCCACCTCTGGGGCAGCAGCTGGAGAGGTGACAGGGACATACAGGGGGGAAACCAGGTTGTCAGGACGAGAGCTGGAGGGACGGCTTTCTCTGGACAGAGAAGCTGGGGGAAGCCAATCTTCTTTTGTTGAGCCCTGCCCCTTCCCAGCATTCAGACTCAGGTGGCTGCCCTGTCTGAATCTCCATCAATTGGCTAAAACCATTTGTTTGCCATGTCCAGGTGATTCTGAGACTCCACCCACCCAATTTTGGGCACACCCAAACCACTTCCAGTGGCTTTTTATTACAAACCACTTACTTTGGCTCATCCTGCAGATTTTCCTACAGTCCCTCAAAGGTTCTTGGAACCCAGACAAGCAGCATCTGGCTTCGGTGTGATGATACGTCTGGCTGAGCAGCCCTAAGCCCGGCACTAGCAGCAGCTGGCCTTGGCTCACAGTTTGGCCTCTCGAGGCACTTCCAAGCACAGATGGGCAGTGGCCATCTATGGATTGCTTTGTGGCTCCTGCTGGGTCGCCCCAGGTGGGCAGGGCTGTGGCTGAAATTGATCTATAGCAGTCCCCTCCCTGATGGCCCTGGGGCTTTGTGTCCAGTGGCCAGCTTTGAAAAAGCCTAGAGCATCACCCAGTGACCTCCAAGGACGACACACCCAAGAGGCAGATTGGGGAGACATCAGAGCCCTGCTGAGGCAGATCCTGCTCTGTAGGGTCAACCCCTATACCAGAATCCTCCACTGTAGTCATGGCCAGTCCTCACTACCAATCAGCCCAAGGGGAAATCCCTCCCGTTGATGTGCAAACAACAACCAAGCCTCAACTACAAGAGAAGGGCACACACAGTCCACATGAGGGACACCTGGAGTGTGCATCTCAGATGACAAGGGAGACTGAACCACTGGTTCCCACAGGACACCTATTACATAAGGCCACTCTACTAACCAGGAGGCATAGCAGCCCTAATACATAGAAACAAACCCAGGAGGCAGCCAAAATGGGGATACAAAGAAACATTTCTCAAATAAAAGAAGAGAAAAAAGCTCCAGAAATAAAATAAACAAGGAATGTACCTACCAGATGCAGAGTTCCCAACACTGGTTATAAGGATGCTCAATTATCTCATGGAGAATTTCAACAGAGATAAGAAACATAAAAATGGAGATAGAAAACATAAAAAAGAACCAGTCAGTAACAAAGAATACAATAATGGAAATGAAAAATACATTACAGGGAATCAACAGTAGATTAGATGAAGCAGAGGACTGAATCAGTGATTTAGAGGATATGGTAGCAGAAAACACCAAATCAGAACAGCAAAAAGGAAAAAAGAATCCAAAAAAAGAGGAGAGTTTAAGGGACCTCTGGGATAACAACATTTTCATTAAAAGGGTACCTGAAGGAGAATAGAGAGAGCAAGAAATTTTGAAGAAATAATGACAGAAAACTTCCCTACTCACGAAGCACAAAGTCCCAAACAAAGTGAACCCAAAGAGGCCATCACCAAGATACATCATAATTAAAATGCCAAAATTTAAAGACAAAAAAAGAATCTTAAAAACAGCAAAAGAAAAGCAGTTATTTACCTATAAGGAGCTCCCATAAGATTGTCAGCTGATTTCTCAATAGAAACTTTGTAGGCCAGAGAGTTTGGCAGGAAATATTCAAAGTGATGAATAACAAGGGTGTACAAATAAGATTACTTTTCTCAGCCGAGCTATCATTTAGAATCAAAGGACAGATAAAGAGCTTTATCTGAAAAAGCTAAAGGAGTTCATCACCACCAAACCAGTACATATTACAAGGAATCTTAGATGGACTTCTTTAAGATGAATTAAAAAATTAAAAATGTGAATAATAAAATGGCAATAACTACATATCTATCAACAATTGCTTTAAATGTAAATGGATTAAATGCTCCAATCAAAAGATAGGGGGGCTAAATAAATAGGAACATAAAACCCTTACATATGCTGCCTACAAGAGACTCACTCCAGATTGAAAGACACACACAGACTGGAGGTAAAGGGATGGAAAAAGGTATTTCATGAAAATGCAAACAAACAAACAAACAAAAAGCTGTGGTAACAATATTTATTGCAGACGAAACAGACTTTAAACTGAAGACCATAACAAGAGATGTAGAAACACCTAGTAATCCAACTTCTGGGTGTTTATCCAAAGAAACCCAAACACTACTTGGAGGGCATGTGTGCATCCATATATTCATTGCAGCATTGTTTCCAATGGCCAAGATGTGGAGGCAGCCTGGGTGTCCATCGATGGATTTATGGATAAAGAAGAGGTGGTATATGTATACAATGGAATATTACTCAGCCATAAAGGAGAATGAAATCTTGCTATCTGCAAGGACCTACAGGGTCCTTGCCATAGATGGACCTAGAGGGTATTGTGCTGAGTGGAGTAAGTCAGACAGCAAAAAACACATGTCATATGATTTCACTTGTAAGGGAAATCTAAAGAACAAAATAAACAAACAAACAAAACAGAAACAAACTCGTAGATACAGAGGACATTTTGATGGTTGCCAGATAGGAGGGGGGTTGTGTGAGTGGGTGAATAAAGGAAAGGGACTAAGAAGTACAAATTGGTTGTTACACAGTAGCCAGAGAGATATAGGGTACAGCATAACGAGTATGGTCAATAATACTATGTATGGTGTCATATGGGTACTAGATCTATTGGGGTGATAGATAGGAGGGGTTTGGGGGCAGGATGAAAAAGGTGAAGGGATTCGGAAGTACAAACTGGCACTTACAAAATAGTCATGGAGATGTAAAATAAAGCATAGAGAATATAATCAATAATATGGTAATAATTATGTATAGTGTCAGATGGGTACTAGACTCATCAGGGAGATCACTTCTTAAATTGTATAGAATTCTAACCACTGTGCTGTACCACTGAAATTAATGTAAAATAACATTGAATGTCAACTATATTTGAAAAATTTAAAAGGGGGGAAAACGTGAAGAGGAATCAGAGGTTCAAATTTCCAGGTATAAAACAAATAAGTCATGGGGATGTAATGTACAGCATTGGGAATATAGTCAATAATATTGTGATTGCATGGTACAGTGTCAGATGGTTGCTGGACTTATCGTGGTGATCACTTCTTTAGCCTAGGGAATATAATCAATAATGTGGTAATAACTATGTATAATGTCATGTGTGTAGTGTTGAATAACTATGATGTACACCTGAAACTAATATATTATTGTATGTTAGCTGTATTTTAATAACAACCTTTAAAAAAAATCTGAGCATTAGAAAAAACTCATCAAGTCAGAGGACTGATGTTAACTCTCATGGGGGCATAGATCCTCATGGTAGTTGAGAGGTCTTCAGAATTGACATTTATGCAAATAGCAACAAAAGTATATGTTTAACCTATTCAATTTATTCCATTTTTCTCTTAATTAAAATATCAACTGCAGAAACTAAAAATATAAATATAGTAGCAACCAAAGTGTGAGAGTGTTTATATGCCAGATGTGGGAAGAGTCAAGAGCAAATTGAAAAATATGGCATTTTGATATTTTTATAAACTAAACACTAGATTAGTAACTACAGTCTTACACTAAAAATGCCAAATACCTGAAAAAACAACAGAGAGAGAGAATTGCAATAAATTTAGTACTCTTTGAATTAACATCTATAGAATCTAGCCTATTTTCCTAATTTCCTAATAAATATCCAATACCCTAAAAGAAATGAAAGAAGAATTAACAAAAATGTATCATGGAGAAAGATATAATTTGAACTAGAGTTTACAGGTATATAAAATAATTACAACAACATTGCTTTTAAAAACAGAGAGCCAATTACATGACACATTAGGTTTTAGAACGTACACCTACTCTTTGAAAGATGTAAAATAAAATCATCTGATAGCCTTTGGTTATAATTAGCTTCCTTTTAAAATCAGGTTTGTCTTACAAACAATAAACTTCACCAATCTAAAATTGTATAATTAGATAAGTTTTGCAAGTGTATTCAATCATGTAGCAACCAGAATCAAGATATACAACATTTCCAAAACCCAAAAGGTTCCCTGGTGTCTCTTTGCAGTCAGTCCTCTCCACCCAAACTAGGACCCTGGCTAACAACGATCTCTTCTGTCAATAGAGTTTTGCCTTTTCTAGAATGTCATATAAATGAAATCATACACTATGTGATCTTTTATCGTTTAGTTTCTTTCACAATTTTTGGGATTCATCCAGGTTGCATGTAGTTTATTCTTTTTATTGTTGGAGTATCCCATTCATATGGATATACCACACTGAGTTTATCTATTCATCTGTTGCTAGACATATGAGTTGTTTCAAAGTTTGAGCAATTGTGAATAGAGCTGCTATATATATGTGTAAACAAATTACTGTGTGGACATATGTTTTCATTGTACTTTAAATAAATACCTACAAGTGGAATGGCTGGGTTATATAGTAGGAATGTGTAACTTTATAAGAACCCATGAAACATTTTCCAAAGTGATTATAAAATTTTACACTCCCTGTAGCAAGGTACGGTATTACGAATCGTTCCACATCTCATTTTAAGTGCATTTTCTTTTTCATAAGAAGAAACAACTATAAAGGTGATACAGGTTATTAATATGTAAATTTGGTTCTGGATCTACCTCAGAGAAGTGGCATGATCATGGTAGCATTTGAAAAGCCAGTTTAGCTTTGGGATTTCTGTGAAATTTCTATGAAGAATAATTTTTTACTATTTAATCAAGCTTTCCCTACGCAGTCAATTAATGTTTCATTAAAATTTTGTTCAATTACGTTTTATGCAACACTAACAAAAAAGTAAATTATTTAAATGCAATATGTTGTGCAATTAGAACTATATGAAGGAAAAATGCTCCTTACGGCTTTATATTACAGTTAAATATACCAATGGAAATAGCATATTAAAAGTCTAAATTATTATACTAGTTTTCTAGGGCTACCATAGCAAACTACCATAAACTGAGTGGCTTAAACAACAGAAATGTATTGTCTCACAGTTCTAAGACTAGAAGTCTGAGATCAAGGTGTCAGCAAGACTGATTTGTTCTGAAGGATATGAGAAAGAATCCGCTCCATGTCTCCCCCACAACCTCTGGTGGGTTGCTGGCAATCTTTGGCATTCATTTGCTTCTAGAAGCATCACCTCAATGTCTACCTTCATCTTTAAGTTGTGTTTTCCCTGCATGCACATCTATCTCCAAATTTTCCCCTTAAGGACACCAATCATATTGTATGGGGATCAAACCTAATAACCTCATTTTAATTGTGCACCTCTGAAATACCTTATCTCCAAATAAATCACGTTGTGAGATACTGGGGATTTAGATTCCAACATATGATTTGGGGGCTGGGGGGATACAACTCAGCCATAACAGTTATATTAGATTCGATGATGACTGTACTATTATCAAATGTAAAGTAATCATTACATGTAAATTCATAATAATGTTCAGTGATGAGGTGCACGAAAGCCTCTTATAATTGAACTGCCCTTTCAAGACGTCACTTTTATAGGTTTCTTTGAGCAAGAATATTTCAGTGATAAATCAATGATGACAAAACGTTTTGAAAACAGTTTTCTTACTATTACGCAAAGCGAAAAGAAAGTCATTTATAAAATTCTAAAATTTACAGGGTTTAGAGAAGTAGTAAATTATTTAATGTGAGATAATATATTTTAAATACAGTAAACGTCTAGGTGTTACTTTTGGAAATTCTGAACTTAATAAAATATAAAATGGTAGTACATAATTTTAATATTTTTATCTAGAGAGGGTGCAAATGTAATCATGTATATCATTTTCCAAGCTTCAATATTTTTATGAAAGTTATGGTAATTAGAATGATACTTGAATTTCATGTAATTATAAAACAACTCACATCTAATTCTAAACTGCAATAACTGATTCTTGAGTGAGGTTTATCCCATGGTTATGGAAGGTAATGGCATTTACAATAAGAATCAATTAAAGCAAATGAAGAGGAAAATTGTATCCTATGTAATGCTTAGTTCATTATATTCTTAAACAACTATGTCAATCTATGTTCATCACTAGGAGATAAGATGTGTGCAAAAATATGAATAAAAAAATTTATCATCAAGAAATAGCCTATTTCATAATCATAGAAATTGTTATAATCTATGTGCATTTCTTCTTCACTGTGTGCCATCCTCAAAGTATTAAAACATATGGATAGAATAAAATATTGTTAAACACTGTGTCACTTGTACTTTGAATTAGGGAAAGAATTTGGGAGTATTTTTTGTTGCTTTCATAGAACATATCTCTTCAAGATTTCTGTCCCTTTTAAAAAATCATATTATGTGAGTTTATTAAAATTCTACTAATTAACTCAAATAGTTAAATCGAATTTTTTACAATTTTTAATTGTAACATTAGTACATTTGGGTTTTCATTCTAAATGCAAGATTACTACTTATTAATAGATATATAGTAGGCAGAATAATGCCCTCTCCCCAAGATGTCCCATCCTAATCCCTAAAACTGGTGAATATGTTACCTTACATGGAAAAAAAGGACCTTGAAAATGTAATTAAGGTAGGATATTGCAATGCAGAGATTACTGTGAAATATCTAGATGGGCCCAATATAATCACAAGTGTCTTTATAAGCAAAAATGGGAGGCGGGAGAATCAATCCAAAGAAGGAAACACGATGACAGAAGCAGAAATCACAGTAATGTGAGAGCTGGCTTTGAAGATGGAAGAGGAGCATGAGCCAATGAATTCAGACAGCCTCTAGAAGCTAGAAAAAGAAGAAACTGGATTCTCCAAGAACCTTATGAAAGAATGCAGCCCCGCTGACCATTTGATTTTAGCCTCATGAAACCCATTTCAGTCTTCTGACCTCCAGAACTGTAAGATAATATGTTTATGTCGTTTAAAGCCACTAAATTTGTGGCAATTTGCTACAACAGGAAAAGGAAAGTACAACAGGTAAATTTTATGATTGCATGAGACTAACATGAATAATAATATCAATCCTTTAAAAGTTTCTTAGAACTAAACATATACTTACCATGTGACCCAGCAATTGCACATTTGGGCATTTACATCCCCCCCGCCCCCCAATAAAAACTATGCTCACAAATAAACTGGAACTCAAAAATTCATACCTGCCTTATTTGTAATAAGAAAATATGTTAAACAACCCAAGTTTCCTTCGGTGTGTGAACAGTTGAAAATGTTGTTACATCCATGCAAAGGAATACTGCTCAGCAACACAAATAAATGAACTTTCGGTATATGCAACAACCTGATTGCCTGATGTGATTTCAAATCTATACAGAAGAAAAATTTAAGATAATCATATTATAATGGGACACAAAGTTAGGTAAGATTTTCATACTTGACTCTATTAAAATAATGACACCAGTAGAATGTGATAAGTTATGCCTATATAATAATACATAGAGCAACCACTAGCAATGTCATACAAAGAAATGTACTAAAAACACTATTAATGTAACAAAATGGAATTCTAAAAAATATTTGAGTAACCCACAGGAAAAAGAAAGGAGAGATGACAACAGAGAGAACAAACAGAAAGCAAAAAATAAAATGGCAGGCTTAGTTCCAAATACATAAATAATAACAGGAAATGAATATCGTGTAAACACACGAACTAAAATACAGGGGTTGACAGAGTGGATTAAAAAACATTGTATAACTACACAGTTTCCATGAGAGACCTACCTAATGATGTAGGTAGGTTTAAAGTCAAAGGCTAGAAAAAGACATTATGCAATATTAATCAAAAGAAAGCAAAAGTGGCTACATTAATATCAAATAAAATAGACTTCAGAGCAAAGGGAATTTTCAGGGACAGAGAAATATGCCACATAATGATAAAAGGTCAACCTACCAAGAAAACATAGCAATCCTAAATGTGCATGCACCAAACAACAGCTGGAAAATATGTGAAGAAAAAAATGATAAAACTGAAAGGAGAAATAGACAAATCCACAAGTACAGCTGAAGTCTCCAACAACCCCCTCTCAACAACTGATAGAACAACGGCATAAAAAGAATCTGAAACAATTTATAAGGACCTCAAAACATCAACACCCAACAGCATCCAATTGATGCATAAAACACTCCACCCACCCACAGAAGAATACTCATCTGTTCAAGCACTAATAGAATGCATGCCACATCATTTTTGTAAATCAGAAGAACCAACATAGTAAAGGTGGCCATTCCCAAAATCTTAATATCCCAGCAAGATTTTTTGTAAATATAAGCAAGATTATTCTAAAATTTATATGCAAAAGAAAAGGAACTGGAATAGCTACAACAATTTTGAAAAGAAGATTAAAATGGGAAGACTCAGACTATTAGATTTCAAGATTTATTATCAGCAATACAAGACTGTGTGATATTGGTGGAAGCATACACACATAGATCAAAGAAACAAAAGAGAGCCCCGAAATGGGCCACAAAAATATGTGCAACTGAATCTTGACAAAGATGCAAAAGTAATTCAATGAAAGAAAGATAGCCTTTTCAAGAAATGGTGCTGGAGCAATTGGATATTCATAGGCACAAGATAGATGATGATAATAGACACATAGATAGATGACAGATGATACACAGATGATAGGTAGATAGATAGATGATAGATAGATAGATAGATAGATACAAATAGATGATAGATGGAAGCTTGACTTAAACCTTATAACTTTCACTGAAATTAAGGGATCATACATTTAAATGTAAAACTACAGTATAAAACTTTTAAAATAATATATATATATATATATATATATATATATATATATATATATATATATATAATATATATATATATGAAAAACCTTGGAACCTAAGAATGTGAGTGAGAGTTCTTAGACATGACAGAAAAAAAACCTGTAAAAGAAAAAAAATAGTTAATAAGAAATCATCAAAAACCAACCTGCACTCTGTGAAAATGATATTAAGAGAATGAAAAGACTAGCTACACACTGGGAGAAACTATTTTGAAACCAGATATCTGACAAAGAACTCACATCTATAATATATAAAGAACACTCAAAATTCAACATTAAAAGTAGTAAGCACTCCATTTAGAAACTTGGCAAAAGATATGAAGAGACATTTCACCAAAGATGCTACCTGTATGACAAATGAACAGGAAAAGACGTTAAGCATCAGTGGACATTAGAGAGATGCAAATTAAGGCCATGAAGCAGTATCACTGCACACTGATGAGAACAGATAAAATGAAAAAATAGCAACAATACCAAGCACTGGTGAGAACATGGAGAAACTTGATTTTTCCCATGTTGCTAGTGAGAATGTAAAATGATACAGCTACTCGGGAAAATAGTTTGGTAGTGTCCTTAACTGAATATACACTGGCCCCATGTCCCAGCAATTGTACTCCTGAGAATTTATCCCAGAAAAATGAAAACTTATGTTCACACAGAACCTGTATGGGATTGTTCAGAGCAGCTTCGTTTCTAGTTCTTTCTTAGCTTTATTGAGGTATAATTGACAAACAAAATTAATGATATTTGAAGTATACAGCAGCTTTATTGGTAACAGCCCAAAGCTAGAAACAACCTAGATGTCTTTCAAAAGGGAAATGGTTAAACAAATTGTAGTACATCTATAGTATTGAGCAACAAAAAGGCTAACTATTGATATGCACAACTCAGGCAAATATCAAAAGTATTATACTGAGTGAAAAGAGTCATTACCAAAAGGTCGTGGTTTTACTCCATTTATATAACATTCTTGAAATGACAAAACAATGGAAATGGAAAACAGATCAGTAGCTGATAGAGATTACAGATGGTGGAAGGTTAAAGGTGTGCATATAAAGGGGTAGTACAAAGGAGTTCTTTGTAGTGATGGGATATTTATATATCTTGATTGTGATGATAAGTACACAAAACTACACATGCAATAAAATATTAGAACTACACAGATATATTGTACCAATTTTGTCCTGATTTTAATATTGTATTATTAGCATGTAAGATGGAAACATGG
The DNA here is from genome assembly GCF_036562045.2 of Rhinolophus sinicus. Classification (NCBI taxonomy): domain Eukaryota; kingdom Metazoa; phylum Chordata; class Mammalia; order Chiroptera; family Rhinolophidae; genus Rhinolophus; species Rhinolophus sinicus. The sequence continues at coordinate 74,763,110 of NC_133760.1, forward strand.
GGAAACTGTGATTTGTACATCTATTCTATTTGGTTTCTTTTTATTAGATGCAGAATAATTGAATGCATTTTCTGCTTAAATACTAGAAGAGGAAAAGGAAGAAAAGATGAGGAGGAAAAACAGGAGAAAGGGGCATGAGAAAAAGAAGGAGGAGGAGAAACCACCAAAATAATATAGAATAAGCACGATGTCTATATAATATAGCTTTACCAGGAATCAGAGAGGAGTTTATAATATAGCGTATTTGAAACATTTGAGTGCTTGAAGTTCAGCATATCTGGATGGCTTACATATTATAAATATAAGTAAATTTGCAACACTTTCTATCTTCTATACATCTAATGTAAGAAAGTTATTAGCAACTCACTGCCCTTTGGGCCAAGTATAAACGTTCATCTGTTTAAATAACCTTTCCCAAAACAAGAATGCCTATTCTAGTGAGTCTAATTTTTCTTTGACTGCTTCAAATGGCTAATATTATGTAATAAATAACTGCTGTCCATAGAATTGCTCCAGAATAAACTCATAAAACAAATTAACCTAAAATACTCTCTAGCTTGCAATTTAGCAACACCTTATGTTGGGATATCTTTATTTTGTTTAGTTTTCTTTTGGTTTTAGGATAACCTGTAACTTCTCGGAGAATGATTAAGAATAGTACTTTATCAAAATGTACAACATAGTCAATAATATAGTCAATAATATTGCGATAGCGTGGTATGGTGTCAAATGGTTGATGGACATATCATGGTGATCACTTCTGTAAGTATATGAATGTTGACTAACTATAGTGTACACTTGAAACTAATACAATATTGTATGTTAGCTATAATTCAATAAAAATCTTTTTAAAAAGAATCATACTTTATCATCATTTTAAAAGAAATGTTAGTTAAAAACAATAATGTAAATCTTAATAAGTTTATGTGCTTAATTTTAAAATGCATTAGATGATTTTATCCTTTAAAAACAAGTCAACATTTATTAGAATGAGTCTAAAGAGTATTAATGTTAGTGTTTCAAAACTCTCGCTGAGTTAGAATGATGAACCAACCTTCGTGTTTCCATCTGAATGATATACACTACTTGAAATAATCTGATATTCTTTGGGGAAAAATTTCTTCTTTCACAATAATATTACATTTCAGTCACCTCCCACAAAACCTTTCTGATTCCACACTTGTCAAAATAGTTGCTGTCTCTCCTAGGGACGCATAACATCTTGTACAATATTTTAAATAAGTTATCCCACTGAATTATGACTCCTTTGTTACCTAAGTTGCATCTCATACTCAATTATTGGTGCCATGTGGCCAAGCACGTTGTCTTTCTCATGTTTCTATGTCTAATGCCACAGTTATGCCTGAAGTGTAGACAGTGCTCAGTATATATTTTTCAATTACTTGCATCATTAACTCAATATTTTATTTGAGTAACAGCATAGCTAAAATACCATTTTTGAAAGAATATGTTTAAAATTAGGATGAATGTTCTTTTTGATGGTTTTGTACTCATAAAATTGTTCGCTTTTCTTAATGAAACTTGTCGAATTCTCAAACTGCCTTTGGCTGACTGTTATTTCATCCAATTCCTCTGCACTTGATGTATACTCTGCCATACTAAGTGCTTCTACCAAATTAGATTATAGTAGGTATCATTTTCTCCAGAATATTTTGTTTCTTTTCATCCTTTTCCACTCTCACATTTTCCATCATTTTCCACATTTCTTTCATTCCCACTACTATGTTTTTTATTAAATTTATTGGGGTGACATTGGTTAGTAAAATTATATAGGTTTCAAGTGTACAATTCTATAATACATCTTCTACATATATATATATATATATATATATATATATATATATATATATATATATTGCCTTGTGTGTTCACCATGCAGACAGTTCTCCTTCCGTCACCATATTGACTTCCTTTACCATCCTCTACCACCCCTTCCCCACTACTACATTTTTATGTACACAATAATTATGTACTTAAATGTTAGCTTGATGATGTATTATCAGATCTCTATATTTGGCAAACCATTTCCTTTTGATGGATGTGAAGGAATACCCAGCAAAAGGATGGTGAAGCCATGATCTTTGGGATTCTACACTCCTTTTCTTCCACCAAAGGTAAAAATTACAATAATAGTTAATCTTTGGCTTTTGCTTACTACATAACAATGTTTTTAGTCTTCATAATAACCTTATAAATAAAGCAAGCCCTACTTCCCGCAATTTCTTGGAAAGTGAAAGGAGACCATAATTGAAGTTCTCTGATTTCCCTCAATATTTCTGTGGAACTTGAGGGAAAACAAAACAAACAAATGAAAAAAAAAAAAACAAAACAAAAAAAGATTGTCCTTTGGTAGCCCTGGAGATTTTTTTTTTTTTTTTTTTAAGAGAAGTAAGTCTTTATTTCCTTGTTTCACAAACAAATCTGACTGTGCTGCCTGGGGATTTCTTTTTTTTATAAATAAATTCAGAAATGGAAAAATACAAGGTGCAAAAAAATAACAGACAATCAAGGAGACATAAGATCTGAGTCCTCTCTTTCCAATTCATATGCAAAGAAGAAAATTCTTAAGGATTTTCACTCTTAAATTCTTACTCTTACCTTCAACTTAGATTGGTTCTTCATGTGTTTCTCCCAAATTGTGAAGAATAGTATCTTACTCTCTTTAGTAACTTTTAAATGAATGGTTTATGTGTTTTTGGTCATGAAAAAGAGGGGAAAATGTACTTAAGGCTAGGCAGGATAAATGACAGTGGAGGTTTAATATAATTATTAGTAATCTTGAACTTTTTTTCTTTTATATTATTGTTAAAGTTTTATCAAAAATTTACACTCTTACAGATTATTCCAGGAAATTTCTAGTTCCACAGTCTAATACTCCACATCAGGAATGTAAATTATACATATATATATATATAAAACACAGGGTATATACTACTATATTACTGGGGTAGCAGTATATATAATATGTGTTATACACACACACACACACACACACACACACACACAGGGTGCCAAAAAACATGTACACATGTTAAGAAAGGAAAAAACTGTATTAAAATTATGCTGATGGTAACCACTTTGAGCACCTCTTGTAATTGCAGAAGTCAAACGTGACTTGTATTCATCTTTTGTTATCGGTATATATTGAGTATTACAATTTTAATACAGGTTTCCTTTCTTAAAATGTGTATACATTTTTAGGCACCCTCTGTATATGTATTTGAACATATTCAGTTAAAGAAATACAATATATTTGACCTATTTAATGCATTTTATTCTATGTCCTTAGATATTCTAAAGATCTTAACTAAGGGACCCCCATTTAGAAGAAATTTTCCTGTTATATGACCTAACTACTCAGATTTTTCCAGATGCACACTTGCTTTTACTAGCCCTTTTTTACTTTAACCAATTTAGACACATTTGTAGACACCAAATTCTAAGTTTCCTGTGAAGATAACTGGCAGGTATCGATTTCTCTCCTTTTAATAACTGTCAAACATCCACAAAGAGAATCTGGGGCTCTAGAAGGCCAGTCTTAATGAGCTAGTGGGTCTAAATATCACACTAAGAATGAGCCACTCTTCTTTTAACCACATTAATTCTAAAAATGATACAAACACAATAGATTCCAGCTGAATATTTAACTATTAGTGGTAGTAGTATAGAGTTCTTTATATACTTTATTTCAAGATGCAGATTATAGAAAGGGACAGTTAATCACAACAGCAACAGAAGAGGAACTTGAACATAGAAACTTCCTGCACACCCTGGCCCTTTTCGTCTTTCACTGGAAACTTCTATTTATGGCTGATCTAAGGGAGTATGAAATAACCAAATGTGAATAATAAAAAAGGAAGACACATCCATTCAAACATACTATAAGATTAACGGTGTGAAAATCAGCTCGAGAGTGTCCTAATGAAAAAAATCTCAGCAGAAAAAAATGAATAGTGTCATGAAGTGAAGGAAATTGTCCAATATGAATGCATAGCAATTGAAATATTGAGAAAGTAATTGCATTATAATTGAAATGCAATTCTAAATTTATTAAAGAACTGCAGCCATAAAATACAAACAATAACTAAAACAAAAACAACAACAAAAAAACACAAGGAAGAGATAAATGAACAGCAAACAGTAGGTGACTGCTAAAGAATAGAAGAAAGGAAGAAGATGATAAAAAAAACAATTTCAGAAACCAAAAGGCAAAGAGAGTAAAAATCATAGAAGGCACAATAAAGAACATGAAAATATAAATGAGAAATCTGTTAAAAATTAAATAGAAATTATGAGTCAGAGAGTTAGCTCCTCAATGTAAATCTCCATGTCAATGCTTTTCCCCCACCTATACCCATTCTACTACTTATTCCATGTGTTTTTGCTCTATCTTATTGTTCATACATAATATCTCCATTAATACTTTTCCTTTGTTCTTGTTTCATATTAATATTATTTTGCTTTGTTTATTTTTATCATCAAAATGTTTCAGTACTTCTATTTTACGTAAGATATATACATTGCACAAATTATGGTTTTATTTTGAGACTATTGGACTGTTCATATATCTCTATATTTTGATCTGCTACCTCAGATTTTCCTAGGCGTATCTGAACTCTGACCTGTAATATATATTGAGTGAGTCCAAAGACACTGTGTCCCATCATTTAAAGCTTTGACTGACGTGTCTTAAACCTCTCCTCTCTTTCACTGTTCTTTCTTTTGTTCATAATCAACACAATTTCTTCTCTGGAAAACAGAACAAATATTCCAAAAATTTATTTTTAATACTTCTCTTTGGTCTCTCTAGCAATACATTCTACACACTATGATCAGAGCTGCTTTCCTCAATCAAAACATCTCATCTGCTTACTCCTCATGCCCAATAGATCTAATGACTCTCCAGTGCATATTGTAAAAAGTTGGGAGTCATGACGATGTTGTAGTACTTTACTCTGTCAGCCCGATTAAGCTGAAACTGTATCTCCCAGAAATAGCTTTCCCTAGATGGCACCAGGTTAGAGCTTCTGAAAATTAAATTTGTACAAAATGTGGTAGGTAAGAGTGAAGTAGCAGCTAAGAAATGAAGTCATAGACATTCCCTCTGAAGGACATTCCTGCATGAAGAAACTGCAATGGTTTCCCACTTGTCCTTATTTCCCCCATCCATATTTTTTGTCTTTTCCCTGACTTTCAACAGCATCAGTGAATTCCAAGAACTGGTATCTATTAGAGGGACAGTTTTCCACAGATTTTTCTCCCGGGTCTTTGTAATCCTGTCTGGGAGCTGGATGTGCCTGTTTTGTTTTCTTTCCACTAAGGTATCAGTTACATATTTGTCTTAACAGAAAAGTTTTCTCATGGATAATTTTGTTTTCACACATTGCTAGTAAATATTCATGATACTTTAATTTCTACTCCAACTTTAGACAGCAGATGGTTGTCAAACAACCTTGGATAACTACTTCTGCAGATATAGCTATTATATGTAAACAACTCATATTTTATGTTTTGACTCAGTGACTCATCACTTTTTATTAAAACTGTTTTGACAAAAATCACACCTTTTATTTTACCTATTCTAATCTATAATTAATGAGGAAAGATAGTAAAAGTTGGCTTATGGGAGAGAGAGACAGATAGAAAGAACAAAAGAAAAAGAGATGCCATATATCATTGGTTCCCAATTTGTGGGCTTCACCTGGGGGGTCCATGAGCTTATTTCAACTGGCTTATTAATACAAATGATTATCAAGCATTGTTTTGGTGGCTCAAGCTCTATGTGTTATTTACATTTAGAGGATAAATTAACTGACACCTACACCTAAGTGGGAAAATAAACTTCTAGAGGCTGATGATCAAACTGGAAGATAAAAATGAAAGAGGAATATTGCAAGAATATTGCTAGAGCCAGGTTATATACATCCTTATCTTTGTTTTGCCTATGTCTTTGCCATTGTTTATCTTTTGTTTTGCCCTCAAGCATCAGAGGTATACTCAATGTTTCCCCCTGACATAATGTGCTAGCATTTCTACGACACTTTTATTTTCCCTAGTGGGTCCGGAGTTCTGGGACTACAGCCTTCCCAGTAAAACTATATATATATAAAGAATTCTAAATTGTCCAAATTATTCTGTAAATTCAGTGTATTTTTTAACAAAATCCCACTAATATTCTCTATGGGACTTTAACAGATAACTCTACACTTCCCGTGATACATTAAGTGTGAAATTGTAGCCAAGACTTTAAAAAAAAAAAGAACAAATAAAGATTTAAACATATGTAGACTATTAACAGGTAATAAAGATACCATTTCCAATAAGTGGGAAAGAACAATCTATTCAATAAATTAAGTAAGGACTACTTGGTAATCTATGTGAAAAAATAAAATTAGAAAGATCCCCAATTTATGTTGTCACATGATAGGGAAAAAAATCCATATCATTAAACACTATAATAGAGAAGAATTTGTTGAAGAGATTGAAGCTGGAAAAATCTTTTAAAATAAGTTTCCAAAGGCAAGATGGATGGATGGATGGATGGATGGATGGATGGATGGATGGATGGATGGATGGATTAATGGATAGATAGATTTGCCTATAATGCTATTTATAACTTTTGTACATGAAAAAAATCTTGAGCATAATTAAACTTAAGCAAAAATTAGGAGAACATGGCACAATAACAGTATAACCGGAATTTATATAAAGAATAAAAAATATTAAGGAGATGAAATTCCAAGAGAAAATAAATGGACAAAAGATTTAAAGAATTTAACAGAAGACGATGTATAAGTATCCAAAAGATATGAAATATGTCTGACCTCACTATTAATCAAGTTAATTAAACAATGAGTTACAATGCTCCATCAAATTGGTCATGTACTGAGTATGCATCTCGTATGTCTTTTCAGATTTCCTTTACCACCTCATTCTCAAGAAACAGCTTTTGAGAATTGACACAAGGAAGCTTTTGCCATTCAACCACTGGGATTGAAAACTAAAGACACCTCCCTCTGCGGTTTCTCTCTTCATTGTTCAGCTGTGGGTATTCCCTCTTTTAGACCCACATGAAATGTTTTCTCTGGAGCATGAGATGCTGCTTCCTGAGTGGCCACCAAAGGACTAGATGAAGAAACCTGCAAGTTCACAGGAATTACCTTGCTGTGAGGTGAATCTTGTTAAATAAGAAAAAGGAGGTGGGAGGAAGTACGCAAATATATTTCCCCTCTTTTCTCCCTTTGGTAGATGAGTGTAAAATATACATGATATTTACAAGAGTACTCTTAGACTAGGGTAAATAAAAAGGACCTAAAGAGTTGAAATCAATAGCTTTAGATTTTCACAGTAGGCAGAGGCATAAAATCTCATTAAAAAAATTAAGCTTCTAAGATTAGACTTTGCAAAACTGCATAAAGTAACAGCAAAGGAGAATGTATTCAAATTATCTCCAGAGTATCTTCATAAAAGACCCAGACCATGGATTGTAAATATGAATACAAACACACTAGGTGGAATATTAATTTTTTTGTTTCATTGCCCTGTTTTCCTTCTAAACTCACACCCGTACTAAACATTATTCTTTGATATGTTTTAAGTGATTAGTTAAAAGATGTTAACATTTACTGCCATATCTAAATAAGATTAATAACTGATCCTAATCAAAGCAGAATTTCTTTTCTGACAGTGATCTGCATAGTAAATAAAATGCAAGTTTTGGCCTTCCAATATTTTTTTTTTCCTGTGGGCAATCTCTAACAATGGCTCAGCTTATTAATTTATAATAATGGGAGTGCACCCAGGCATTTTTATGATAGCTTAGCCCATGTTTCTGTTAATATGCACATTTTTTTCTATAGAAATTAACTTATGTATTTTCCTTTTTTTTTTTTCAGTAGTTGTGAAGCGAAGAACTCATATTTTATATATAACTTGTAATTGTGGTACTGGGCTGCAGGGAAAAAGGGGGGAGGAAAAGTGAGAGGATGTGAGGGGAGACAAAGGAAAGAGAGAAGATGAGATCATTCTTAAGAAAATGTGCACCTACAGCTAACTGTAATGGATTATAATAGCAAGACAGACAGAGGAAATTCTCCACCCCTGTGTTGCCATGGCAGTTCTGACATGGGCCAAAGAAGAACAAGGAAATCCCACTTCCCAATGGGAAGGAGTGGTGAACGAGGACACCAAGGACCTGCCTGGGCACACTTAGACCGCCATCCCTAAATCGTGAATACCTCCTGCCCTCATTCGAATAAAATCTTAAGCCTCTTTGGTTTGCTCAGCAGTTACCATCCTCCTGGCCTGCCCACTTCCACTATTTCTGGAGGATACTCTTTTCCTTTAATAAACCCACTGCTTGCTTCACATTCTTTGCATGGCCTAATCCAGTACATCTTGGAATTCCTTCCTGTGCTGTTTATGGAGAATGATTTTTCCCCCCTGGCAACAATTGTCTAACTTTTGTTCTCACCACACGACAAAATCCTGACTCAAAAAATATATATTTAGAGTGATGAACATTTGGAAGGTTTTCTGTTACTAGAAGTCAAATAAGTTTTTATTATAAGTTGTTAATTGGAATAAATATTTCAGCCCTCTATCCCTTAGCAGATATTTTCATTACTAACACCTTTGTTAAGGCCTGAACCGACACACTTAAGTCATGATTAGAATTTGGCCAGTATACTTGACTATTAGAGATGTTATACTTATTTTGACTTTTAATCTCAACAGTTTCATGAAACACTGTTGTAATTGCATTGCCACAACAGGTATTAAAGGGTTGGGGGGCTCAGACTTTGGGGTCCTGAATACAAAGTACAGAGACAGAGTTCAGAACACTGATGATAAGAATGTTTAAGGAGCTTAGAGACGACATAAAGAATGATAGAGAAATCATAATGAACAACCAGTTAGAAATAAAGAACACAATTACTGAAATAAAGAACTCACTTGAAGGAATTAACAGCAGGTTAGATGAAGCAGAGGAGCGAATCAGCAACTTAGAAGACAAGTTAGCAGAGATCACCCAAACAGAACAACAGAAAGAAAAAAGAATAAAAAACAATGAAGATGGTTTAAGAGACCTCTGGGATAACATCAAGTGCAACAACATGTGCATCATAGGAATACCAGAAGGCGAAGAGAGGAAGCAAGGGATTGAGAACATATTTGAAGTAATAATGTCTGAAAACTTCCCTAACCTGATAAAGAAAACCAACATACAAGCCCAGGAAGTGCAGAGAGTTCCAACCAAGATAAACTCAAACAGGCCCACACCAAGACACATTATAGTTAAAATGGCAAAGGTTAAAGACAAAGAGAGAATCCTAAAAGCAAGAGAAAGACAGAGGGTTACATACAAGGGAACTCCCATAAAACTATCAAAAGACTTTTCTACAGAAACATTGAAGGCCAGGAGGGAGTGGCAGGAGATACTTAAAGTGATGGAAAACAAAGCCCTACAACCTAGATTGCTTTATCCAGCAAGGCTATCATCTAAAGTTGATGGAGAGATAAAGAACTTCCGAGAAAAGAATAAGCTAAAGGAATTTATTACCACCAAGCCAGCATTGGAAGAAATACTAAAAGGACTTCTGTAAATAGAAGAAAGATTAAAACAATCTAACTACAAATTTAAAAATGGCAATAACTATGTACCTATCAATAATCACTTTAAATGTAAACAGATTAAATGCTCCAATCAAGAGACATAGGGTGGCTGAGTGGATAAGAAAGCAAAACCCTTGTATATGGTGTATACAAGAGACTCACCTCAGATCAAAAGACACACACAGGCTGAAAGTGAAGAGTATTGGAGTAAAATGTTTAATGCAAATGGAAATGAGAAAAAAGCTGGAGTTGCAATACTTATATCTGACAAAATAGATTTTCAAATGAATAACACATTAAAAGAACAAGATGGGCAGTATATAATAATAAAAGGATCGATCCAACAAGAGGACATAACCCTAGTAAACATCTGTGCACCCAACATAGGAGCACCTAAATATATAAAAGAGATATTGACTGACATAAAGACAGAGATCAACAGTAACACTATCATAGTAGGGGACTTCAACACACCTCTGACAACAAGGGACAGGTCTTCCAGACAGAAAATCAATATGGAAATAACAGCCTTAAATGACACATTGGACCACTTGGATTAAATAGATATTTTCAGAGCATTTCACCCCAAAGCTGCAGAATACACATTCTTCGCAAGCACACATGGAACATTTTCCAAGATAGATCATATGTTAGGCCACAAAACGAGTCTTGATAAATTTAAGACATCCAAATGGGTAAGGAGGAAGTAAAATTGTCATTATATGCAGATGACATGATATTATAGAGAACCCTAAAGACTCCACCAAGAATCTATTAGAGCTGATAGATGAATTTAGTAAAGTAGCAGGATGCAAAATTAATATTCAGAAATCAGTTGCATTTGTATATACCAATAATAAATCAGAAGGAGAAATTAAAAATAAAAATCCCATTTACAATTGCTCCAAAGACTATAAAATACCTGGGAATAAATTTAACCAAAGAAGTAAAAGACCTATACTCAGAAAATTATAAGACACTAAAGAAAGAAATGAAAGAAGATACAAATAGATGGAAACACATACCATGTTCACGGATAGGAAGAATTAATATAGTTAAAATGTCCATACAGCCTAAGGCAATATACATATTCAACACAATTCCTATCAAATTACCAATTACTTTTTTCACAGAAACAGAACATATAATCCTAAAATTTATATGGAACCATAAGAGACCCCGGATAGCCTCAGCAATCTTGAGAAATAAGAACAAAGTGGGAGGTATAACGATACCAGACATCAAATTATACTACAAGGCTACAGTAATCAAAACACCATGGTACTGGCATAAAAACAGACACATAGATCAATCGAACAGAATAGAGAATCCAGAAATAAATCCATGCCTATATGGCCATTTAATCTATGACAATAGAAGCAAGAATGTACGGTGGGGTAAAGACAGTCTATTCAATAAATGGTGCTGGGAAACCTGGACAGACACATGCAAAAAAATGAAGCTGGACCACCTCCTTACACCATATACAAAAATAAATTCAAAATGGCTTAAAGACTTAAATGTAAGATCTGAAACCATAAAATTCCTAGAAGAAAATATAGGAAGAAACTTCACAGACATTACCTGGAGTAAGATTTTTACTGATATATCCTCTCACGTGAGGGAAGTAAGAGAAAAAATAAACATGTGGGATTACATCAAACTAAAAAGTTTTTTCACAGCAAAGGAAACCATCAATAAAACAAAAAGGGATCCTACTGAATGGGAAAAGATATTTGCCAATGATATATCTGATAAGGGGTTAATAACACAAATTTATAAAAAAACTCACTCAACTCAACTCCAAAAAAACAAACAACCCAATTAAAAAATGGGCAGAGGACTTGAAGAGACATTTTTCTAAAAAGGACGTACAGATGGCAAACAGACATATGAAGAAATGCTCAACCTCACTAACCATCAGAGAAATGCAAATAAAAACCCAATGAGATACCACCTCACCCCAGTCAAAATGGCTATTATCAATAAATCAACAAACAACAAGTGCTGACACGGATGTTGAGAAAAGAGAACGCTTGTGCACTGTTGGTGGGATTGCAGATTGGTTCAGCCACTATGGAAAACAGTATGGAGGTATCTAAAAAATCTGAAAATGGTACTACCTTATGATTCAGCAATTCCACTCCTAGATATCTATCCGGAGAAATCCAAACTCCAATTCAAAAATCTTTATGCACTCCTATGTTTATTGCAGCACTATACGCAATAGCCAAGACATGGAAACAACCGAAATGCCCATCGGTAGATGACTGGATTAAGAAACTGTGGTACATTTATATAATGGAGTATTACAGAGCCATAAAGAAGAATGAAATGTTACCATTTGCAACAATATGGATGGACCTAGAGAACATTATGTGAAGTGAAGTAAGTCAGACAGAGAAAGACAAATACCGTATGATCTCACTTATGTGTGGAATCTAAAGAAAAGAGTAAATGAATGAACTAATCAGAAACAGTCTCAAAGACATGGAGGAAAAACTGAGGGTTGCTAGATGGGAGCAGGGGTGGGTATAAGGGGGAAGATGAGGGGATTAGAAAGCACAGTCAGTAACCACAAGATTGCCACGGGGATACGAAAGCTAATTTGGGGAATTAATCAATACTGTTGTAAAGATTTTGTAGGGCATCCGATGGACACTTGTCTCATTAGGGAGACCACCTCAGGGGTGATGTAGATGCCTGATCACTGCACTGTACACCTGAAGCTGGACAATAATGAATGCCAACTATAATTTTATATATCTATATCTATATCTATATATATGTATACATATATATATATATTTATAGTTACAAGAAGTGAAGTACAGCATTAGGAATAGAGACAGTGGAATTGTAATGGCTGCATGCGATATCAGAGGGGTAGTAGATGGGGGGAGGGGGTTGACACAGTGTGAGGGGTATAAATGATAAATGTCTAATTATTACTTTGTTTTGTGCACCTGAAATAAAATTATTTAATTATTTTTTTAAAAAGTCCATAGAAAACTTTTAGAGGAGATTGACTGTGGTAATAGCTTCATGAGTGTATGAATATGTCCAAACATCAAATTGCATACATTAAATATAGGCAGTCCTTTGTATATCAATTATACCTCAATAAAGTTGAAATATATAATTGTAAAATATAATACATATTTTATAATATAAATATTTCTTTATAGGATATGTACTTTATAATATATTTATTTATATATTTTATGTTATATAAAATATAATTATATAAAATGTATTATATATATATTATACATTTTATATGTTTATTTAATATTAATATAATTTATATATTACATATGTATATATTTTATTTATATATGTAAATATGTAAGATATTTATTTATATAATTTTATAGATATAAAACTAAGTCTGCTCGGCAGCGAGTACCTACATATTTATTCCTGCATATATTCTGCCACTTGAGGTAGTCTAATGCTCCTTCCTCAATATGATCATTTAGGAAGTACTGAAGCCATTAAATATATTTAGAATTTCCTTAGATCAAATGCAACCACATTTCTGGATAAAGACAGAGATGATGATTATTTATTTGCAAAGAATTTATCTGAGAAAAATTTAATTTTGCTTTAGGCTTTTTATATTGTAATCATATACTAAAATATTTCATCCTTGGTTCTAATCCAGATATGTAGATATTTAGGGAATTGTTAAATATTCTCAGTATATCTGTATCTATATCTATATATCTATACAGATATAGATATGTATACAGATGTATATATCGATGTTGTAATATGTGAATGTTATAAATAAACTGACATGTTAAATATAATTAAATTCATTTTTACACAATTATTATTTCAATTTTATTATTGAAATTAGTTAGGAAGTGAATTCACACTACTTGGGTCATTTTAATTCATATGGTAAATTAATATTAATATTTCTATTATTATTCAGAACAAAAACAAATTAATCCACCTTACATTTCTATAACATTTGGCAGGCTGCAAGCCCGCAGAGTTCACTGATTATATTTTGCTTGTATGAAAATGTCATAATTAATGACAAGAGCAGTTCATTGGTATATCCATCATTACGTGATACTGCTGCACTTAAAATTCTGTTCTGGAGGTGCCTACACAGTGTCAAGTTATGTAAATTGCCCCCTGCTTGCTATCTTCACTTTTGAACTACTTATTGGCAAGAAAGGGAAGACACTGAGTGATTTGACACTGAGTGAATGAAGCCTTTATTTGTTATCCTGAAATGGCTCTGGAGCCTTGGACATAATTGGAGGTTTATGACTAGATCACAGAACTGTCAAATCTATTACCCAACCTGCCAAGGATACACACAATTCATACTGTTTTCCACTTTCATGTTACAATTCAATTTTATAACAATATTAGGTTCCTTCAGGCGAAGCATTTGGAGACAGTCATTGGGCCCGTCTGTTTTTTAAAGGCACTTAACCTTTGGTCTCCCAATTCATTTTACTCCTCCAGGTAGATTGGAAATTCAAAAGAGGGAACAGCTGGAAATATTTAAATGCTGGAGTGAGCAGATTTGTAAAATGGAAATGAGAAGGAAATCCCCTATAGAAAGAGTGTTAAAATGTGTCCACAATTACAAATATAGAATAAATATATCATCAAACATGAGGACATGAAATCTATAAGTTTTAAAATGATATGTTTCTAATATCCTGGATAATTTATTAGAAATTTCATTAAATCATCTGTTAGCAGGTTCACAAGCAGATTTTGTTTGCAAACAACCTTTTTTTACCTGATTAAGAATACAAAGATCCAAAGGGGATAAAAAGTCCCCAAAGTATTTCAGTGCATAGTAAGAAAAAACAAATTTATCCAATTTAAGAACGTCAAACAAAATATATATTATGTTTATGTATCACAGTTTTTTCACAAATGGAAACTGGGAGTAGTAGTTTAGTAAGACTAGCATTCAAGATATGCATACATGCATTGGAGAGAAAGTAGGTAGCAGAATAAGTAGAGAACTGAGACTCTTAGGTTTTGGATTTAACGTCTTTTTATACTGACATCTGAAAAACTGAGACTAAGAAACAGCATGTGATTCACACACAGTTGCTAACCTAGTTGGTATCAGGCCTCCTGTCTCCTAATCAATTTCTTTTTCCATTTTCCTAAATGTGAATTTAAAGTTTTTAATAGTTGGCACTGGTTTGTTTTGCTTTTGATAATAATCAATAATTCTATTATTTAGTGGATTTTAACATAATTTGGGACACAATTAAATACAGAAATTAAATTAATATACTATTCTTTTATGTTGAAATTCGCAACAAAAAATTCTGTTTTCAATTAGGATTTAGAAAGCTATAAGAGAATATCACTCATATAATAACATCAAGATAATATACAGAATTATAACTTTCTTGAGCCCATCAGAGATATGAGATCAGTGTTGCAAGCGTCTGGAAGGGCAGTTGCCAAATTTCAGTCTCTTCCTGAAAGTCAGGGATACATTAACCCCTCGGCTGGGCCCTACATCCCTGCATGGTACTCACGAGGAGAGTGGGGAAAAAAGTCCCAGCACACAGATTGAGATACAGGGAGTAACACAGCTTTATTTGGGAGCCAATGTCCCTCCAGAGGCCAATGCTCTGGTAAGCACAGAAGGTTATTCAGAATAGAATAGAATTTAATAAGGAATCAAGTCCCAGAGTCAATCGAGTTGGGGCAGGTCCTTGGTCTGGGAGAAGTGACAGGACCCACGACGGGTCTAAGGCGAGCTAGTCTTGCAAGGAAGAGCTTCGGAGAGTCCCAGAATATCGCGGCTTACACCTTGCAGAGGTTCTTAGCTGGAGCGCCCAGTCGGACCACTAATGGCATTGCTCTGGAGTTCTGCTTTTATCCTCTTTTCCTTGGACTTTTTTACCTCTTAGGTGATAACCAGAAGTTGTTTTGGTGAAGGTGTTTATCACTCACTTTTGTTATGCTCAGTTTCACACAAAAACATGTTTTTCACTTCAATCTCATCAGTCTTACACTTGTGCAGCCATAGTCCTGTCCCTACCATGTTTTCCCCAAAATAAGACCTAGCTGGACAATCAGCTCTAAAGTGTCTTTGGAGCAAAAATTAATACAAGGCCCAGTCTTATTTTACTATAAGAATGGGTACATATAATATAATATAATATAATATAATATAATATAATATAATATAATATAATATAATATAATATAATACCTGGTCTTATATTTACTGTAAGACCGGGTTTTATATAATATAACATACTATAAGACCGGGTCTTACATTAATTTTTGCTCCAAAATATGCATTAGAGCTGATTGTCCGGCCACCTCTTATTTTTGGGTAATTGTAAACAACTTGTTTTGCAAACCTCAATCCACATATATAATACATTTTATATGTTCTATACAATCAGTCAGACAGGTGAACTGAATTCCAAAGTGTAAAGAACCCGTCCAAGGAATGAGGAGGCACAGGAACCATCGCACCTTTGGCAGAGTACAAGACGAGGTGAGAGCCATAAAAGTGGGTAAGAAGAGGTAAAATTGTAATATATTCTTTAAAACTGAATGTGAGTTAGTGTGGCTGTTTAGAATTCCTGACAATTCCAGGCAAAAGAGGAGTCCTAATGCACTTTTCCAGACTGGAAGCTCTTTTCCAGACTAGAAGACAGATAGATGATTGATTTATTCCACATATCAGAGATGACCTTTAGAATACCTATAATTTCTATGTTCAAATAAATAGACAACAAGATGGAGACTTTTACCAGAAAACTAAAATCTTGGAAAACAGGATACTTTAGATTCAAAAAATTGTAAATATTAAAATTAAGATGTCAATAGATGGATTTAACAGCATATTGAGCACAGCAAAGAAAAAAGATAATTAGAAGACTGATCAATAGGAAATATCCGAACAGAATTATGGTGCACAAAATGGTTGAAAGTTTCAGAAAAGATTGTAAGATATACTTGGTATATGTAATAATAAATTACCAGCCACAAGCAAGTTTCTGGAGGCTTGAGCCTACTTTCCAGAGGAAAACAAAAGAAACCATCGTCTAACCAGGAACTGAACCAGGAACCAGGCCCACCCTCACTCCACCTGCAGGACCCTGAACGACTGCAAAGAGATCTTCCAACAATCTGGCCACTAGACGTAAGTCCACCTCATTACAGCTGCATGGGTCACTTCACAGGCAAATGTATCAGATAAGAATCAGGTCTGAGTCGTTTTATAATCTGAAATCCCTCATTTCCAGGCAGATGAGGAGCCCATTTCCCCTACTAATGTCTCATGTAAATAGGTAGCTACACAGACCTTTTACACAATAGCTCTGAACCAGATGGCAAAAAGCAAAACAAAAAGCTACCTATAAAAAAAATATGTGGCAGAATATTCTGCCATAATAAAAGATGAAATAACCATTTGCAACAACATGGGTGGATCTTGACATTATTATGCTAAGTGAAATAAGTCAGACAGAAAAACTCAAGAACCATATGATTTCACTGATATATGGTATATAAAGCTGAAAACAACAAAGGAACAAGACAAACAAATGAAGAAACAAAAACTCATAGACACAGACAACAGTTTAGTGGGTACCAGAGGGTAAGGGGGTGGGAGGTGGTAGATGAGGGTAAAAGGGATCAAATATATCGTGACGGAAGGAGAACTGACTCTGAGTGGTGAACACACAATGGGATTTATAGATGATGTATTACAGAATTGTACACCTGAAATCTATGTAACTTTACTAACAATTGTCATCCCAATAAACTTTATTTATATATATTTAATATATAATATATTGACAATATATTATATATTAATATATTGATTATATATATATATATATATATATATATATATATTCTCCCATCAGAGAAGTTACAGATAGAATGGAAAATTTTGAGTAACTATTAGGTAGAGTTTTTCAAAACTGAAATGAAATATGAAACATACATTTCTCATATTTATCCTGCTTGGGACTTGGGCAGAATAAATGCATTCTCTTCCTTTTGCACATCATAGTAAGACTAATGAATATCAAAGATAAAGAGAAAATACTTAAACAGCCCGAGGGAAAAAAAATATATTATTTTCACAGGAATAGCAATAAGGCTACAACTGACTTTATAAAGGAGATATAGAAGCCTCAGGAAAAAGGAGTAGCTTATATTATATAAAATGTTAAAGGAAAACAACAGTCAACATACATTCTATTTCTTCCAAAAGAAAGTAAAGATGAAGCAGAGGAATTTTCAGACCATCAAAATGAAAGAATTTGTCAGTATCCCCTTCCCCTGAACTGAATATCAAATGGAGTTCGTCAACTTAAAATTATTTTAGATAAAACATGGTAAGGGCAACAGGAAGGTTATAAATGTAAATAAGTATAAATATTGACTATACAAAAGAGTTAAATACATAAAAATAATATGCAGACAATAATAATACAAAATATTGGAAAGTAAGAAAAATAGTTAAAGGTTTCTGAAGCAGTGCTCTCCTACAGAACTGCCAACGATATTTAAAATATTTATTGTGATCTCTCCAATAAGACAGACACTAGTCACTTGTGCCTCTTGGCATTGTATCTAATGCAAGTGAGACACTGAATTTTTAATTTTATTTGATTAAGTTCAATTCACATTTAAATGGCCACATGTGTCCAATGGCTACTATATTAAACATTGAAGTTCTAAAGATATTTGCATTGCCTGGAAAGGGGTAAAGTACTAATTAATATTAAGTTGTAAAAATCATAATTAAATGTGCATGTTTTACTCTATAAGATAACTAAAATGGGAGTAAAAGAATTAACAACTAACAAGCTAATAGGAGGTAAAAAATTAAATAATGTTTTAAAAGTGTGTAATCTGGAAAGAGGGTAAGAAGAGACAATGGAAAAAGAAAATTGGTAATATATAAAACAAATGTCAACATGGTAAATACAAACCTTAATACTTCAATAATTAAATTTAAATTCAGTAAATACTCCAATTAGAACTTTAAATTGCAGACTCTCTTATCTGGCCTAGTACTGAAATGGCCTATGCACATGCAATTTTTGATGTCGTGAGAGGAGGTGAGCACAGTGTTTACCTACCGTGCCATCTTGACCAGAACCCCCTAGCCTACGGGTTTTAAAAACTTAACTTGTAAAGTTCTAAAGTGGTTAAACAGCTAAGTAATTTTACAGGAAGATAGTAATCGTTTTATGGATTGTTTTCTGTTATATATAAAAGCCAGATCGTTTATGGGCAAAATCTAAACTATTAACTAAAAAGGTTAATTTTTGTTAAAGGCAAAACTACATAGTTAACTCTAAATACTGCAAAAATATAGGAAAGGATGCTTCTGCCATCGTCAAATTTACATCTCCATTAGAGATGCTAACTTTTCATTTTGTCTTCACATTTGCAAAGTAATTAAGTTTTGCCTTGAGGAGTCAACAATTCAAAATATTTAAGAATGGTACAAATTTCTGTTGATATAACTGTCTTCTGTGCACTTGTCCGAAGGCAAGAAGTACGCAATATTGTGAAAAACTGAAAAAGATAAAAGAACACAATTCACGACAGGGAAGTTTCAACAATTAATTTTGACCTAAAGAATCTAAGTTTTGAATATATACCTCACTAGAGGGTGCTATGCAGGCAATGATTAAAACTGTCATTGATTTATTGTATTCATCTTTAATACAAAGGAAGATTACACAAAAAAAGTATTTGTTAGGTTATTTTGTAATGTTTTTTAATCATTAGAGTAACCTAAACTCCTATAATTTACCACTCTGTGGTATATTTGATTTCATGTTGATCTCTTCCTTCACACACACACACACACACACACACACACACACACACAGCTTTCAAGAGTTGGTTGACCCACTGTATGTCACTCAACTGAGATAGTGGCAAAGTTTCATTTCAAACCTATGACTCCAGAACTTTTAAATTCCTTTTTCTTCCATCATTCCATAATTTCTCCTCATAATATTTTTTCAGTGCAACCTTATAGGAAAAATTATTCTCTATTTTATTTGATTCAATAATTTATAAACCATGTCCCATTATATGTACAGTAGAGATATATATCTTTTGTGAAAAAACTATTGACTTTTCGAGTATAACGTCTTCTTTTCAATTTGTGTTCCTTATACTGTGCAATGCCCTATTCCTTTAACAGTAAAGAACAATAAATCAACAGATAAACCAGAAATTTTCTCTTATCAATTACCTGAGAAGTTACTCAAAATTTTGGTATTCGGTATGACACAAGAAATAGCAACCAATAGAAAAGAAAAAAATAGTGACAATTGCAGTGGCAAAAAGGCAAAATAATCAATACCATAGGGAAAATATTTATCACACATATAATTAAACTATAATATCTGTGAGTGGAAAATTAATAAGGCAAAGTTATAAAACATTCTTGATCCTCATATGACACACATAAATAATTCAAAGCTGATAAAATACCTGAACACATTTCAAAGATTAAATTTCAAGGATTTTTCTTTCCTTTTGCAATTAGAACATTACAATTATAAAAAACAATGTTTCTGTTTAGAAGGCAGGTTGTAAAGACACATATACCCTTTTTGTAAAATGATTTAAATCCTCTTAACAAACGATAAGACAGTAAATATTTTGGAAATGTTGTTGTGCTAATTAGGACCCTCTGAGAAGCAGATGTCAACATGGGATCAAATGTACAAGATATTTATTTGCAAAACACCAGTAATAAATAGGAAGCAGAGAGCCCAAAATGTAAGAAAAGCCTTAAGACGCCAGTATACAGTTAACCTCTATGTAGGAAAAAAAGGGAGTCCTTGGTTGACTGGATAGAGTCTCAGACTTCAGTACAGTGTTAAGAAAGTTTCCTCCAGGCTAATGGAGAGTCCTTGAGCCAGAGATGCTAGTCCAGGAAGGTTTCCCGCATTTCCAGTGATGGATACGGAACTCTCTGCTTCGGTGGAAAACACTTGTTTATAGCTCACCTTTTCATGGGATCTGATTCTACGGGAGCTTATAATTCTAAGTTGTAGACCACTGATAGCAATACAAAATAATTCTTGTCTATACACATAAACAAATATTTTGTTCTGGGGAGATAGCCTTCCTGAACTGAGGAGAAAAACAGTTCTATCTCCATCTGCACATTCATGTAAATTTGTCTGTTTTGCTGAGTCTCCTTTGAAGCAGTTATAACATCAACCGGATTTCCTTATTATAAGTTAATACAATTTTTAACACATGTTTACTTGAGAGTAATGATTTTGCTGTTAATTTTATTTTTGTTCAACATTTTGGAGATCTGTCTGGTCGTCCAGTGCATTCGCTTGACTGAGGCTGGTAAATTTCCTCAAGAGAGAGGTGTGCATGGGCAGTGAAGCCCAAGCACATCTTTCCTTGTTTCCCAGGATAAACTTCTATTTCTAATGTCCCTCTCTACTACTTCTGTGTTTTCTTCTTGCTTTTGCTATTTTAGCTCATTTTGTGGAGAGTTCCTTTACGTGGAAAGCTACTCTTGTCAAAAAATACCCCACAAAATACATAAACTGCTTCCTGTGCTTGACAATTCTTCAGATATTTTAAGATGCAACGATGTCTCTGCGTGATCTGTCCTTCTACAGACAGCTTTCACAGCTTCTTTAACTGGTTCCTCACTGGGACCCTCCAAATCTACTGGGTGAATAATGGTTTTCAATCACCTCCTTCAGTGGAGCACCTACAATTACATTGAACGCACCATCTCCAGAATGATAAACATGAAGCTGCAGTAGAAGAGGAAGATTCCTAGATGTGGACACTAAGTCACTACAGATGCAGTTGAATATATTATGGTTTTTCTCATGTTTTTGTTTTACTTTTTGAGCAGCATATCTGTTTATGTCCTCACTTTTATCAGAACTAGTGGCCAAATGAAACCTCTTCCTTGCAACCCAAACCTCAGGTCGTTTTGAAATTATGTGTATTTTTAAAAATACAAATAGAACATGCTACATACAGTCCTCATGCATTACATCTCTTTGGTTTCAGCTCATCCTTACAGGCCTGGGCCCTCCACACCCCTGGCATACTTGATTCTCCATATGGAGAAACACACATGGTCATCTCGCCCCAAGGCCTTTGCACTGACTGTTCCCACTGACTGAGAGACCCTTTCCAACCCCACCCCTCCCCACCCCACAGACACTTGCTTAACTCCCTTCAACTTGCTTTCTAACTTTTACTCATTCTTTAGCTCTGACTCCTGGAGGAATCCAGTGAACACCCAGAATGGGTTACTGCCAATTGCATGATCTGCTTACACAATGTAACACTCAGTCATTTGTAACAGTCAGTCAACTTCTCTGCTCCACAAACAAGGACAAATGCCATGTTTGTCCTCTTTCCTGTTGCAGCCCAGGCAGCCAGCAGATCTGACACCTGATAAGCATTCTGTAAGAAACTATTGAGCGAGAGTCAATGTGATTTTTTTTTTTTTTACTGTGCAGTATGTCAGCATTCTCTATCTGTAATCATTCTTCCACCTCTTTAATAACCATTAAGGTAGTAAAGACCTTCAGACAGGAAAGAGGGGTGTCCTAGAACATTTCAGTAATTACAATTTTTTAGATAATATTGTAGTTATGCTATGAATCTTCTTATTTCTTCTACTTTTGCTAGATAGATTGCATAGTATCCTTTACCAAAAATGATCATAAAATCACAATATTCTGTATCTACATTTTTTTAGTAGCACTATTTGAAAGTACATGAATCTATGAAATGAGATATAGTGAAAAGAAGATAAATTTAATTAAACTTTTATTAGCTGTATAATCTTGGAATTGCTATTATAATTTCTTAATCTGTAAGGAGAAAATTACTAAATCATGTATGATAGATTCCTGTAGGAATTAAATAAGATATGTTAATTGCTCTCACCATCTCCATTAACCCCCTGCCCAAACTCAGTATTAATAAAACCATTTAATCTAAAAATTTGCCTTGGAAATTTAAAAGCATCAATATTAAAATTACCATTCTATAATTTCTTGTAAAAAACATTTTAAAAATTAGGAAAATGTCACCCTTCTCCAGGCTTCAGATTCCTCTCCCAGCTTTTTTGATTTTTGAAAGATTACAAATAGAAATACGACTTTAGCTAGGTTTACAGCACCACAAAATAATCTGCCTATATCGGGGACTTTGAATCTACTTAAAAATAGTGAGGGGCCCTCATATTTTCACTTCTGTCTTTCATGCACAGTCTAGCCCTTCTAGTTTGAAAAGTGATCTGTTTAAGAGAAAAGAACAAAAGAAAAGTAGATGTTCTGCAGTTCTGCCTGTTATTTTTAATCCTAT
Source organism: Rhinolophus sinicus (assembly GCF_036562045.2). NCBI lineage: Eukaryota > Metazoa > Chordata > Mammalia > Chiroptera > Rhinolophidae > Rhinolophus > Rhinolophus sinicus. The sequence goes on from NC_133760.1 coordinate 74,786,117, forward strand.
ATCAGATTATGTTCCCCAACCACTTGCCCCATCCTTCCTTTGTTTCTTTTATTACTCCTAAACCTGCAGACACATTCTGATGCTTTTAGCATTTTTCAAAATCCCCAGTTTTTTCTTAAGACTTCCTGAGGCTACATTAAAGATACACAAAAATATGAAATATTTATCAACATTTATATGCCCTTTTGTAAAATTCAAACATTTTCTTTAACAATCTGAAGTTAACAAAATAATCTCTAGAGTAACACAATAATATTTTAAGCTAACTCTCTTTTTTCCTATTTCTGAAATTTTTTACCACTGCAGAGTGTGTATTGTACCTTAACAACTCTCTTTGTTCTTAAGCTCTTTTTCCTTCTAGGATGTTTAATCATGTTATTTTGCATAAATATTTAGAAATTTTAAATTGTTTATTGAAATATAATATACATGAAAAGTACAAATCATAAATGTATGGTTCAATGAATTCTCACTGAGTGAATACATCCATATACCAACACCCAATTCAGAAAGTAGCACATTTCAAGTATCCATAATGTCTTTATTCAGTCATGCCTTGTTCTTCCTCCCAAATTAAGTAACTGCTATCTTGACTCCTAATATCTTAGATTAGCTTTCTGTGTTGTGTGCTTTATATAAACAGATTATACACTATGTTCTCTCTTGTGTCTGGCTTCTTTTGCCCAGCCTCTTTATGAGGTTTATAAGGTGTACAATAATTCATTCATTCTCATTGTTGCACAGTGTTCCGTTTCATGAATATACCAATCATTTTATCCATTCTATTATTGACCAACATTTAAGTTGTTCCCAGTTTGGGACCATTTCAAATAGTGCTGCTATGAACAATCACATGCATTTTTTGTAGGGGAAACATGGATAAATTTCAGTTAGGACTAATTCTAGGAGAAAAATTGCTAGATTGTAGGTTATGTATATATTTATTCAAATTTAATTGATACTGTCAAGCTATTTTCCAAAATTGTTGCACATATTCATATACTTATCTGAAGTACAGATTAATGCCAACATGATGTATTTTCCTTAATTCCTTTACTTCTAATCTAGCTGTGTTTGTGTATTTAAAGTGGGTTTCTTGTACACAATATAGAATTAGGTCCTTTTTTTTAAATTGACTCTGACAGTCTCTGCCTTTTAATTTGCATACTTAGATCATTCGTATTTAAAGTGATTATTGATATATATGGTTTAAAAGCTACCATATCTGTCACTATTTTTGTTGCTCTTGTTCTTTGTTTCTTTTTGTGTTTCTACTCTTTCTGCCTTTTCCGGTTTTAATTAAGCATGTATGTGATTTCATTTTTCTTCCCTACCTTAGTATATGAATTATGCTTCTTTAAAAAAAATTTGCAGTTGTCTTAGAGTTTCCAATACACATTTACAACTAATCTAAGTCTGCTTTCAAATAATACTTCATAGGAATACTACCCTACTTCATAGGTATCGCAAGTACTGTGTATCAGAGTATTTCCAATCCCTCCCTCCTGTCTGATATGACATTGTTTTCATTGCATTTATCCATAAGTTATAATCACTGCTATGATTGTTACTATTAATACTTTGAAAAAACTGTTTTCTGTTAGATTAATCAAACATAAAATCTTGATTTCCTCAAGTTTTGTTTTTCTGAAAAGTTCTTATTTCTCCTTCACTTTTGAATGATAATTTCACTGGAATTCTAGGTTGATGGTTGGTTTTTTTTTCAACACTACCAACTTTTTTTTTTTTTTTCTCATCTGGGGCTATGTTACTTCTATAACTTTTTTGAAAAGTAATAACCAGGTAGCTTCATGGATATATTTTCCTAATAAACACAGAATAATTACTAATATCAATTAAATGCTGATTACATGCCAAACTCTCTTCTCTGTATTTCGTGTGTATTTGCTCATTAATCCTCACAACAGTCCTCTGAGGTAGATATTACCATTGCAGTTGTTGTTGGGCTTTTAAGTAACTTGCCATGTATCACTCAAGTATTAAGTGACAATCTACCTTGCTGTGATGCCTCCTCATATAATGTATGCTGGTACATGTGAATATATCCAATACACAGCTAGTGGCCTTTTTGGAAAGGAACCTTTTTTCCATTGTTAAAATATTCTTAATAATATTGTCATATACTGTCTGTCCCTCGACAGCAGTCTTTTCAAATAACAACCTGAAAACCTGACCATTGTTATTTTCTAACAGTTTTCTTCTGTTCCATACAAGATCCCAAATCCTTCAGCTGATGCCATCCCAATATAACTACATGAGAACCCTCTCACTATTTAGAGGAAGCAGTTTATTAACGTGACTAAGAATTTGTCTTTTTGCCACTCTGATACAATCGAGAAACACAGTCCCTGAACTGAAGGATGTTTAACCATCAGCAAAGCCTGGAATCGTGGTTGCCACAGACTGCCTGGCCAATGAGATGACAGAGGCGAATATTCACTGTAAGGTTCTCGTGTGCTCCGCAGCTCTGCAGCTAAAGTGTGCTCTGGGGACCAGCAGAATCTGGAATTTGATTATAAATGCGGAAACCCAGGCTCCACCCAGACCTACTGAATATTTGATCAAAACCCCCAACTGATTTGAATGCTCGTAAAATTTTGAGAAGAACTGCTCCATTGACTATACCTGAAGTAGTTCTCAAAAGTCCCTTGGAGCATTGAACACTCTCTGCATTAGTTCTAAAAAATATGTTTAAGTTATAATCATCTTCACTAAGATTTTCGGCCATGTATCACAATTAACATAATTTTTAGCATACATGGTTAATTGTTGAATATTTCTATAAATTACATACACATATTATTATAATAATATATTTTGTAAATTATAAAAATATGCAAATATCAGGAATGGAAAAGGATGAAATAAAGATAAAATGATAAGCACTATTCTAAGTAACTAATTTTAATGTCACTAAAATATGTAACTTTCACTAAAATTATTGATGATAGTCAATGAATGATATGCAATATATTATATGCATTTATATTTACTACATGATATTAATAATTTCGTGTAATTGATCAATGTAATTAAATATTCAGAATTTTAAAAATTACTTGACTGACATTGTGATGCAGTCATTTAAATGTATGATTCTAAATTCAAATTATGTGTTTCTATATGTAATTTAAACGACTGTCATATCTCAGAAATATCCAAAAGATACAATATACAAAATATAAATGTAATAAGGATCATGTAAAATGATAGTGGGTGCAAATCTATCTATATCTTATTTTATTTTGAGCATTTACTATAAAATTAATTGTATTATTAATATATTTAGGTTATAATGTGGCTTATGAAAAACAATGCTAGGAAGAAAAATGTGAAATCTGCCTTTTCATTTTATTTGTGTGTTTTTTGCACTAACAGTATTATCCTTAATGTGAAGCCTATTATATGAAGCCTTTGAAGTCACTTGTTGATTTTATATATGTGTAAATCTACTAAATAGAGTATTTGTAAACTGCGATATATGCAAGATGTTGAAGCCCAGTGAGTAAGTGTGGGCTCCACCCTCTCTCCAGGCTGCAGAGCTCCTGCTCTTCCATTCCAGTTTACCTCACAGTCATCTGCAATATGCACCCACTGGGCTTGACAGTATCTCTTCATACATTTTAAAGCAGTGACACTGAGTTTATGTCTTCAATTTTCTTTAAAAAATAATTGTACCGGGGAGTTCTAACATTCTTTTACCTCCCAATACATATCCATTTTGGAGATTCTGAGATGAACCCTCCAAATGTGAGAAGGGAGGAAAGGTGGACGACAGAGCCAAACCAATGTGGCGGGAAGGAGTGGGGCAGTCTGCAGAAGTAGTAGGAACGTGGAGCTTCTCGGGTAAAGAAGTGAAGCAAGGGAAGTGGCCAAGGGCTGTAACTCAAGGAAAACATGTCCACAGGAAGTCCTGTGCCATTCCATCTGGGAAGAAATCTCCTAGGAAACAAGATTGGTAAGAATGGAAGAGGAAGATGGCAGGACAGACAAGGAGAAGAATAGAAAATTCTCCAAAACCAAACAAATACTTGAAGAAGCCCAGCAACTTGAGATTCTTATAGGGGCAAATGGAGAAGCTGCCATGTGATACTATCAGTGAAAACATACTGAGTCTCACTTCTCATGCAAGGAACAAATAAATAAATACCTTATATCTCTGTTCATTAGGAATGCAAGGTTTACACCAGTTGGCAGATAACAAGAGTTCCTTGAACATCCATAGTCCTAACTTGTCCTCTGGAAGCCTAAAACCTGATTAGGGGGGAAAAAACAAAACAGGCATCCAGAGAAAGTGAAATAACAAGCATGTTACTATATAATGCTTCAAATTCATTAAGCATTTATCATGTGCCAGGAGGAGTGTGAGCTGCTTTACAACATAATAAAATACATAGCGACTCAGTGAGATTCATGTTGTTAGGTTTATATTATAGGCAAACAGAGCCCACAGAGGTTAAGCAACCTGCTCAAGGCCATCTACACACAAGCACCAATTAACAAGCCTGATATGTGAATCAAAGAAGCAGGTTACACCCGTGCTCATAAAAACCAAGTTACACGGACTACTGACACAAAATTGGCCACTAAATAAGTGACATAAAAAGCCAGAACGATAGGAATTGTGATGTGTGAGAGGTGTGTGTGTGTGTGCGTGTGTGGGCGTGATTAAAGAATGTGATTACTATGTGCTAAGTAAGAAGAAACACCCCTAATATATTATATATGCACAGGATCATCACTGGTCTTTTCTGACCTTGCTTTTTCTGGGACAGTATTGCCAGCACCGATGATGTATTAAACAGCCAGGAGTTGGTGGTCAATTTTGGGCTTACTGTGAACCCCTGGATTCAATGACTCTACCTTCCTTTACTTCCCAATGTGAGCAAGGATAAAGTTAATGGTGTGTGACTAATGCTCTCATAAATTTCCAGCCACTACTGAGCTATTTGCAAGCTGCTTGTCACTATATTCTGGGTTTGCTCACCCCAACTCCCTTTTTATTACCCACCACCAACCATTTCTTTATGACTTTCTGCTTCACCATGAGAGAAACACAGCAAACTCAAACAAATTCATGAAGTGTGCCTCTGCACTCCAGATGGTAGATGTGTATCAGGTTTGAGAAATCCAGTAAATCAATGGATGCATGCTGCTAAATATCTGCTTAATCTTGCCCCTACAGAGTGACCTTGAGAATTTCATCTCAAAACTGGTCATAATTTACATGGCATTCAATCAAAGAGAAAGAAGTTTTCATCCCACCAATTATAGTTTATGCTCTTGAAACCCAATAATAAACAAAACTAAATCATGAGAGCAACATCTCCAGAATACAAAGACAAACTGTAGTGGGATATTTGTGCCTTGTGTGCAATTGGTCTTCGTGCTTTAGCTTCATGCAATAGCATCACCTAGTTAGGTTTTAAGAAACTAGGTTTTATACTTACTATCATTTTCAAAGATGCATCTAAAGATGCTCCAGACATATGAGGTATTTCATACAGTTTATAAACTGCACTTTTGACAAATGAAGGTAACTTTAGAAGAAGTAAAGTAAGAAATCTGGACATGATACAATAAACAATAAAAGAAATTAAATACTGATTCTCCTGGAAAAGAAAATGCGGATGGGAGAAGCTTTCTTCAGACAACTGTATGTCCCTTTCATTCACATCAGATCCCATGCAAACCATTATCCTCTTCGATGTTCCAGCTTGCCTTCTGTGTTAGACCTTCTCAGTTCTGTCCACAGTGGCAACAGTTGTCCCAGGGAGAGGACTTTTCATTTTTGGAGGTTTTCCAACATCCATGCATGAGAGCCAAGGGTCCCTTTGTGCAGTTTAAGGACTCTGGATGCACTTTTACCACAGCATCAATCACATTGGCTATGACTGCTCTTTGACTTGCTTGCTTTTGACTGGTAGAGATGTTTAATATCCATTTTTACATTTAGGATCTGACACAAACTTTGGTGCATTAGACATGTAGGAGGTGAATAAATGGATGAGTAAAAGAGTAAATAAATGAATAGCAGAAGGAAGGAAAAGTAGAAGAGTGCTCACATGTCCTTCAGCCAATGGGTGGAAAGATACAATTGCCTGATTTAGCAAATAAAAGTAGAGGATGCCCAGTTAAATCTGAATTTCATATAAACAATAAATTTCTTAGCATAACTATGTACATGGGCATCTTGTATTTTACCTGGCCACCATAAAAGTATAAAGACATATTTCAGCTCAAAAAAGAAAAAACAAAAAAGCTTCTAAAAGCATAGTTGGTACAGATAATTTTTCAAGGAAGCAAGATGCCAGAACTTATTATTTGAGCATGGGATGGCTGTCAGAGCAACTCTGGACATACATTTGCATTCGGTAAATCCTTTCTTGTCCCTTTCTCATTAAGCAGCACATTCTGATAAAATTTGAATATAGCTACACCTAGGCATTGAGAGTGAATGTATTCCACATGCAAATTCTGCACTCCACATTCAAGTGTTTCTTTTGACTCTGAAACTGAACTGATTATGCACCTGTCAGTTTCTTTTTGAAGACTAACTTAAAATACAGTGCATTATTGATATACTTTAAATAAGTTCAGATTCAAGTTGACCAAACTACTTCTCAATTCTATTCCACCTCTGCCCTAGGAAGTGGTGTCCTAAGATAAGTTGTTTCAACTTTGTGCCACAGCAATGAAGCACAAATTCTATTATCTGACTCACGAGGTAGCCTATGGCTTGAGGGGTGCAGTGCAGTCAAGACAGGCATTGTTATGAGAAAAAAAAATAAAAAGTTCTCAGTATTATTAAAATCCAGATAGCGTTCACATCTTTATAACAAATTCCCTTTCCTTAATTTGGTATTTATATCAAATTTTAAAATTATGGCAATTAAAATAATTTTAAACTGTAAAATATCAAAAATTACATTGTTTTCTCTTTGATATGCTTTTATAGGAACAAAGCATCCTCTATTTAAATTCTTAATATTCAAACAATATATCTCATTTAGAGTATGCTGCAGCATTGCTATTTTAAAACAATCTTAAAGCATTTTCATGAATATTATTTTACTAAAAATAGGTATTCTATTAATTATGGGTATTAGTTTTCAGCAAAGGAAAATTTTATAGATATAATGCTAAATGTACAAAATTCAATAAAAATTCAAAGTAGAATTGACTAGCTTTCCATTTATAAAAAACATTTCTGAAATAAAATTTGTATTATCAGCAGCAGGAACTAGGAAGAAATTACGCTGATCATCTGAAACATTCAATATACATCTTATTTTTATAGCTGGTGTACACTGAGATCTCTCAATCGTGATGCAGTTTGAAGAAACACGGTTTCTTCATTTGTTTGTCTTGTTCTTTTGTTGTTTTCAGTTTTATATACCACATATCAGTGGTTCTTGACTTTTTCTGTCTGACTTATTTCGCTTAGCAGTATAATCTCAGGATCCATCCACGTTGTCGCAAATGGCACTATGTCATCTTTTCTTATGGCAGAAGAGAGGGGTGGTAGGCAAGGGTAAAAGGGATCAAATATGGTGATGGAAGAAGAACTGACACTCGGTGGCAAACACACAATGTGAGATGTAGATGATGTGTTATAAAATTGTACACCTGAAACCTATGTAACTTTACTAACAATTGTCACCCCAATAAACTTTAATTAAGAAAAAAAGAGGTCTTCAGTGTCCTCCCTCCTACTGGACTCCTCCCTCCACAACCTTGAATCTCTAAGTAGAGCAGTGGGTAACACTCCTGAACTAATTAGGAGGCCTGAACAGCTGAAAATGTTTTAGAGGATGTGCTTACTGCTATCTACTGACCTTTGGGAAACAGCCTAATGTCTGTATGTTTTATTGACAATACTTAAAATAGAAGCTTCTCCTTTAATCTCTGAGACATGTTGTGATGCAATCTCACCAAGTCAGGACGTTTATTAGACCACTAAATACATCAGAATTGGCATATTCAGGAGGTACATTTTTTATATCTTTGCTGTCAAAAAAGTCTCTAAAATGCAATTCAGGAAACTGTCATTTAGGAAATCAACAAAATTGCATTGTTGAATCAGATGCCATTCTTCTATATTTGTGCAATGACCTGAATTTTAAAATTCTGAATAATGGCTGATCTTATATTATAGCTTCACAAAGGCATCAAATATATATTTTTTTTTTTTATCTACAGTGAAGCACAAACAGTAAAAGATAGCCTTATGGCATATTTTTTATTTGTTTACAAACAGTAAGTAACCCAGCACACCACTTGCCAGAATCCCTTATGGTGTTTGGCTTAGGATAAAATAAAATCCTTTGTATCTGTTATGAATACAAATATAAATACAGCACAGATGCTGGTGACACATTTTCATTATATTCTCAAGTTTCTGAATAGAAGCCATATTCAATTGTTTATAAAATATTTAAAATCAAATTTATAAATATAATAGCATAATATTATAAGATCCCCAAAGAAACACCATCAATAATATTCATCACAGATGAATAAGAAAAATAAGTCAACCTGTGGAAAGGGAGAAAATATTTGCAAGCCACATATCTGATAAAGGACTAATATCCAAAATATATAAGAAACTCATATAGCTCAATAGCAAAAAATCTCACAGATAATCCATTTACTAAAGAAGCAAAGACCTGAATAGCCATTTTTCTAAAGAAGACATAGAAATGACCAACAGGTACATGAAGAGATGCTCATCATCATTAAGCATCAGGGAAATGCAAATCAAAACCACATGAGATATCACCTTACCCCTGTTAAGATGACTGTTTTTAAAAAAAGACAAGAGATAAGAGTTGATGAGGGTTTGGAGAAAAGGAAACCTCTGTATACTCTTGGTAAAAATGTAAATTGGTACATCCATTATGGAACATAGTGTGAAAGTTCCTCAAAAAATTAAAAATAGAACTTCTATATGATCCAGCAATTCCACTTTTGAGTATATATCCAAATGAAATGAAATTCCTATCTCAGAGAGATGTCTGCATTCCCATCTTCATTACAGCATTATGCAAATAACCAAAACACGGTAACAACCTAAGTGTACATCAACAAATGAATGAATAAAGAAAATGAGATATTTAGAGATATACATAACATATACAGATAATGAGATTTTATATATAATAGAATATTACTCAGCCATATAAAAGAAGGAAACCCTACCATTTGTGACAACATAGAGGAAACTGGATGACATTATGCTAAGTGACATAAGCTAGACACACAAAACAAATACTGTGTGATTTCACTTATATATGGACTCTGGAAAAAAAACAAAAAACCTAACTCATAGAACCAGAGGACAGAGTGTTAGTTGCCAGCAGCTGGGGGGTGGCGAAAATAGGAGATGGTGGTCAAAGGGTACAAACTTTCAGTTATAAGATGAATAATTATGGGGATATAATGTACAGCATGGTGATTATAGTTAATAATACTGTATTATATACTTGAAATTTGCTAAGAGAGTAGATCTTAACTGTTCTCATTACAGAGGGAGAAATAATGTGAAGCGATGAATGTGTTAACTGGACTGTGGCAATCATGTCACAATGTTTACATCTATTAATGTATCACATTGTGCTCCTTAAGAATCACGTTGTACTACTTAAAAACAAAATAAGATTTGTGATGCTTGCTACATATCTAATTATGTAGGATTAATTTCAATGATCAACTAAAAATAAAGTTATGAAATAGAAAAAAAAACTGAATAGCAGCAAAGAGTATTTGCTATAATTCTAAATGGAAAGCAAATTGTATAAAGTTTGCATATCGCTTTAGGTAATATGACCATTTTAACTATGGTGATTCTTGCAATCCATGAACATGGAATATCTTCCCATTTTTTTGTGTGTAATTTTTGTCAATAATGTCTTGTAGTTTTCACTGTGTGGGTCCTTTGTTAAGTTTATTCATAGATACTTTATCCTTTTTGTTGCAATTGCAAATGGAATTTTTTTTTCATTTATTTTTCTTGTATTTCATTTTTAGTATATAGGAATGCAATGGATTTTTGGACACTGATTTTTGTATCCTATATCTTTACTATATTTATTTATTGTTTCTAATAGCTTTGGGGGAGACTTTAGAGTATTCTATTTATATATGTATACATATATATGTATATGTATATATATGTATATATACACACACACACATATACATATATTATATATATATATATATATATATATATATATATATATATATATGTAATCTACAAAAAGTGACAATTTTACTTCTTTCTTCCCAAATTGGATGCCTTTTATTTCTTTCTCTTGTCTCATTGCTCTGGCTAGACTTCCAGTACTATGTTAAATAACAGTGGTGAGAAAGGGCATTGTCTTTTTCCTTGTCATAGAGGAAAATCTTTCAGTCTTTTACCATTAAGTATGATATTACTTGAGGGTTTGTCATACTCATGTATGCCCTTTGTTATGTTGAGGTGATTTCCTTCTATACCCATTTTATTGAATACTTTAATCATAAATGTATGTTCTACCTTGTCAAATGCTTTTTCTGCATCTACGATATGATCATATGATTTTATCCTTTATTTTGTTTAAAAAGTACTGATTTATTACATTGATTTATTTGAGTATGTTAAACCTTCTTTGTGTACCACACGATCTCACTTATATGTGGAATCTAAAGAACAAAAAAACAAACAAACAAACCAAAACAGAAACAGACTCATAGATACAGAGATCAAACTGATGGTTACCACATGAGAGGATATTTTGGGGCGGGTGGGTGGTGTAGCTGGGTGAAAAGGTGAAGGGATTAAAATGTACAAAATAGTCTTCGTCATTACAAAATAGTCACAGAGATGTAAAGTACAGCATAGGGGATACAGTGAATAATACTGTAATAACTATGTATTGTGCCATGTGGGTACTAGACTAATTGGAGAGGTCACTTCGTAAATTATATAAGTGTCTAACCACTATGCTGTACACTTGGAACTAATATAAAATAGTATTGAATGTCAACTATAATTGAAAATTTTTAAATATTAAATAAACAGAAAAAAGTATATATTTTGTAATAAAAATAAAACAATGTCAATCCAAATTTCTATCAATGGGGACTGCTTTAAAAAAAAATCTAAGGCATTAGACCTGAACAATAAAGTGTATAGAAGAAAACATAGGTACTAAACTTATGGACCTTGGGTTCAAAGAGTATTTTATGAATTTGACTCCAAAGGCAAGGGAAGTAAAAGCTAAAATAAATATATGGGACTATATTAAACTTAAAAGCTTCTGCACAGCAAAAGAAACCATCAACAAAATAAAGAGCAACCAACTGAATGGGAGAAGATTTTTGCAAACAGTGCCTCCGATAAGAGACTAATATCCAAATTATACAAGGAACTCATACAACTCAACAACAACAAAAACAAACAACCCAATTGAAAAATGGGCAGAGGACCTGAAGAGACATTTCTCCAAAGAGGACATACAAATGGCAAATAGACATATGAAAAAATGCTCAACATCACTAATCATCAGAGAAATGCAAATAAAACCACAATGAGTTATCACCTCACCCCAGTTAGAATGGCTATCATCAACAAGACAAATAGTAACAAGTGTTGGAGAGGCTGTGGAGAAAAAGGAACCCTCATACACTGTTGGTGGGCATGCAGACTGGTGCAGCCGTTATGGAAGGCAGTGTGGAGGTTCCTCAAAAAAATTATGAATAGAATTACCATATGACCAAGGAATCCCCCTCCTGGGTATCTACCAAAAAAATCTGAAAACATTTATCCATAAAGACACGTGTGCTCCAATGTTCATTGCAGCTTTGTTTACAGTGGCCAAGACATGGAAACAACCAAAATGTCCTTCGATAGATGAATGGATAAAGAATTTGTGGTATATGTACACAATGGAATACTATTCGGCGGTAAGAAAAGATGAAATAGGAACATTTGTGACAACATGGATGGATCTTAAGATTATAATGCTAAGTGAAATAAGTCAGACAGAAAAAGCAGAGAATCATATGATTTCACTGATATGTGGTATATAAACCGAAAACAACAAAAGAACAAAACAAACAAATGAAAGAACAAAAACTCATAGACATAGACAATAGTTTAGGAGTTACCAGAGGGTAAGGGAGGAGGGGAGAACAGGGCTCTAGAAGAAGGTAAATGGGGTCTAATATATGGTGATGGAAAGAGAACTGACTCTGGGTGGTGAACACACAATGTGAGATATAGATAATGTATTACAGAATTGTACACCTGAAATCTATGTAACTTTACTAACAATTGTCACCCCAATAAATTTTAATTTAAATAAAAAAATAAAATAAATAAAAAGGGAGTCATAAAAAATATAATTGCAAATCTACCATAAGTGCCATTAATACCAGTCACCCAAATTAGCATAATATTAAAAGAATAAAACTATATCTATTTTAGCTTTGTTTTTAACACACAACTATTATTTCATTCAAGTAAAAATAAATCCTGATTAAGAATTGGAAAAAACCTTAAGCTACCCCAGGAGGGTCCAATATTTTTAAAATAAGAAAGAAGCAATTATGTTTATAATACTAAAGCTATTAATTAGACATCCAGTCAGCAAAAGTTTATAATATTATTTGCAACAAGGTACTCTAAATTTCTTACTCTCTCTAAGGTGTTTATTGGTATGTCAGAAATTCTTAAAAATCTGTGTTAAATATCTATGATAATCTAATTGGAAAAATTCTGGCTAATATTTATAGCTATAAATTATAAAATGTATTAAAATTGTTTCTGTGTACATTTCATAATCAAAATTTTCTTAAGACATATGAAATTTATTAAACGAATATATGTGATTAAAACTCCATGTTGAAATACAATATTTGGTGAATTAAACATACACAGAAATTGGAAAAAAGTCCGTTGATTCTTGGCCAATAATCAAAGTAGAATCTCTTTCTGAATTAAACATTAGCAAGAGGTCAAGAAAACAAAATTCATGAATTAGCTAATTGTTTTTTTCGGCTGTTCATATAAGCTGTGGTTTATATATGCACACTCCTCAAAAACATTTTAAGGAACATTTTATTATGTTGCTGCATTCTAACTATCTCAGGGGAAAAGTTTAAAAAGGAATTTGGGTTACTAAACCTTTCAGTGTCAAATTTAGGGAAAAGGTTCATCAAACTAACTTGAAATTTGAAAAAGAGAATCATACGAAAGAGGTCAATGAAATATATGTTCCACCCATTGAGTTAAGCAGCAAAGAGAGATTTAATGATGTCAGGTATGAAAGATGATGCCCTGTGTGACTTTAGTACTCAGGAAAAGTGCATGCTAGTACTGGAAACTGATCATAAACATGGTTTTCAGGTTGCTTCTCAAGAATGGTGATTGTGAGGCGTAGTGTATAAGAACACTCATCACTCAGGTATAGATGGGTATATCACTTTAAATTAGAGCAAACAAAATAGAAAGAGATGCATTCCTAATAATAGTGTGTTACTTTATATTGCTTAGTAGTATTTCATTTTATGAATTTACCATATAACATATACCAGTTAATGGATACTTGGGGTTTTTCCAGTTTCTGGCTGTTTTGATTAAAGGCAATATGAACATCCACATACAGATTTTGTGTGGACACATTTTCATTGCTTTTAGTTTTCTATTGCTATATAATAAATTATCACAAACTTAGAGGCTTAAAGTAAGTATTAAGAATTGATTAGCAAAAGAAACATGAAAGATACCCATGTAAGACATAAAGAACAATTAATAAAGATATATGCATATAACGTGTCACATACAAATATACTGCTAATGCAATTTTATAACACATGTGCGAGATAGCAGACCAGATATATTATTTAGTCTATTTTACTGGTGATGAAAGTAAGACTTAGAGAACATACTATATTAAAGCTACCAGTAAATAGTAGAGACAAAATTGAAATTCAAAGTCTATTCATTGACAAGTGACAATATAATTACCTGTACAATATATAAAAGTATAATGAAATACAATAAAATTCACTTTTTTATTTTAAAAATTAGTGCTTTTAGATACAGAGGGTGCCAAAAAATAATCTAGACACATTTTAAGAAAAGAAAACAGTATTAAGTGACTTTAGTGATATTCAGCAATGAGGTATGTAGCACTTTTTCTAGGGTGGGTGGGTTCATGAACTTAATTGTCCAACATAATGTACCGATACAAAAGATGAATACAAGTCACGTTTGACTTCTGCAATTACAAGAGGTGCTCAAAGTGGTTACCATCAGCGTCCAGACACTTCTGATTACAGTGAACTAATACTTGAGCAAGGTTGACCAAAGTGTCCACTTATATACATTTTTTTGGCATCCAGGTATGTGTATATAAAACCTCACGACAGACAAGGTATGGAACGTTTTCGTCACCTAAAATTTTTTCTCGTTTCATTTTGCCGTTAATCACTTCAACCTTACTCTTAGCCCTGATATCTTTTCTGTCTCTATAGCATTTTCTTTATGAGAATGTCATATAAATGCATTCATACAGTAGGGATCCTTTTATGGCTGTCTTCTTTCACTTCGCTGAAGGCTTTGAGATTTATTTGTGTTGTTGAATACATGGGGAGTATGTTCTTTTATATTGCTTAATAGTATTTCACTTTATAAATTTACCATATACCATATACCTGTTAATTCATACTTGGACTTTTTCCAGTTTCTGGCTATTTTAATTAAAGGCAACATTCACGTACAGATTTTGTGTGGACACATTTTCATTGCTTTCAGTTTTCTGTTGCTGCATAATAAATTATCGCAAACTTCATGGCTTAACAGAACACAAAATCTATTACATCAATGTTTCTATGAGTCTGGTATAATGGGATTTTCTGTTCAGGACTTTCCCGGGCTACAATCCAGAAATGGGCCTGCTAGGGCCATACTCTCTTCTGAGGTCAGGGGTCCTCTTGCAAGCTCACTGGTTGTTGGCAGAATCCAATTCCTTGAGGTTGTAGGACTGAGGACGCTGTTCCCTCGCTGGCTGTCAGCCAGGGGTTATCTGAGGTCCCAGAGGTTGCCCACATCTCTTTAAAAGATGATCCCTTACAACAGGGCTACTTGCCTTTTCTAAGGCAGCAAAAGTGTTTCTCACAAGTGGAATTTCTCTGGCTTCATGTCATCAAGTTATAATATAACTCAATCATGGAAGTGACTATCGCATTACTTTTGCTGTATAATGTAACCAAATTAAGGGAGTAATATCTCATTATATTCACAGGTCCAGCCCACAGTCAAGATATAGCATTTTAAACAAAACAAAACAAAACTCTTACACGCATTTTTCTCTAAAAACAACAGATATCTACTGGCATTCAGCTTCATAATAAAATGGATCAGGTACTGAATAGATCCTTCCCAGATTCTTCCTCACTAGCATTCGGGTATATACTTGGGAAATGAAATAATTTTTTGAATATATAATGCAAATTGCAGGAAGTAAAGCTCAAAGATATCTTAATATATGGTAATAGATACCAAAGGTAGATTACCTTTCACATTTTAGAGATTCTTGAAAGGGGGTGGGTATTAGGGATATCACTGAGGGGAATGCATTAAAAAACTTAGAGAAAATTAGATTTGCATATTCATCAAAAGCAGAATTCATATAAAAATAAATGGTTGATTATCATTGACCTAGAGTCAGCAGGTAAGACTGTGATACTCTAAGTAGGCTTCACATACTGGAAGATAATAAGCAGGGCAAATAACATTTAAGATAACATTTATTATAATATTTCCCCGAAAATAAGACTTAGCCAGACAATCAACTCTAATGCGTCTTTTGGAGTAAAAATTAATATAAGACCCGGTATTATATTATATTATATTATATTATATTATATTATATTATATTATATTATATTATATTATAAGACCCAGTCTTATATTATTGTAAAATAAGACTGGGTCTTATATTAATTTTTGCTCCAAAAGGCGCATTAGAGCTGATTGTCCAGCTAGGTCTTACTTTCGGGGAAGCACGGTAGAAATGACTGCAGAGAACACATCTTTGGAGAGAGAAGATATCATAATCTACCAGATGTTAAATTTCCCATATATATATTTTTTTAAATTTCCCAAGTATTCAAGGGTTTCAATGGATTATAAAAAAAAAAAAATGAGATTGGATTTTATGTAAGTAGGTATTAATTTCTAAGTAATGTATGGCATACACAAATTTCAGAAAACTTTAATCATGAATTTGGTATTCATCTAAAAAACACAGAAATCAGGATACGTTCTCTGTAGATGTAAGACCTAAGGAGGATTATTCAATATTAATTTGTGATTTAAGGGAATCAAAAAAGCGTTTAAAAGAAGTGGCTATAGTTGAAGAAGGAAAAATATAACTTCATAATTGTGGGAGTGGAGGAATTTGAAAACCAGATGGGAGACATCTTACTAATTTTGTTTTTTTTAACATTTCAATGGCAGGTCCAAACTCCTACTTCTTGGCCACTACTATTCAGAGGCCCTTGTCTAATCTTGAAAGTTGTAGAAACCTCCATATTCCTTAGGCTATGACACATAATTATTTCTTTTACCCTAGGTTTACCTCAGTAAATCATGATGTAGTATTTCATACATGTCTGTATAACCTAGATGTCTGTTGAGGCTTAGTTACCATTTGGACTATATCTTTGTTACCTGATTGAATCTGGTACTCTCCCCACAAGTTCTACAAGTCTCTGAATTTAGATCTAGGTGTGTCTATCTTTGCTCTTGGGTCTAGGGTAAGCTCTTAGTTCAGCTACTAGCAAGCCAGATGTTAGGATTTTTGCTGGTTTCCATAAAAGACCTGGTCATAAAAATCCCGTTTCACTAAAGATTGGAAAAGTTTCACAGAGACATGAGTCTTACACTACAAAGCCCTCCACCATCTCATTAGTTTCAATCCCACAAGTCTGCTGCCATTCAAAGAGCCTGTATCCTCCCTGTGCTGTGCACATTCTTCTGGGAAATGTACCCCCTTTATTTAGTTATCTATCTGTCTGCCTGTGTGTCTGTCACACACACACACACACACACACACACACACACACACACACACTCACGCTCCTCTGCCTTCCTTCTTTCCTATGCATTCCTCATTGTTTTAGTGATTCTACTGTATGAGACAACTACCTATTTGCAAAACTCAGAACTATTTTCACAAATGAACATCTAATCTGGTTTTTTAAGACATGTGTGGGAAAGAAAGTTTTCAATGTCCAAGTTTACACTTTAAATGGTTTTTCCTATTAACTTTTCCTCTCCTAATAAGTTATAAAAATGGTGATTCTGGTTTGTGGACAGATGGTTTATCTCTAAGAACTCACAACAGTGATTTCAATATTTTAAAAAACTTGCAAAAATAGATACCACAAGAAATTCATCCAGACCTATATTCCACAAGTCTTTTCCTAATGATTGTGTAAGTATGTATTCATATTTGAATGAAGCAAAAAGGACTTTAATCTTATAAATAAGGCTCACTACAGGCTTCTCCACTAGAGACTCTCTCTCTCTGCATGCAATTTGAATGGCAATTGAATCAAATGTAGGACCAGTTTGTGATATTTTGTTAAGTAGATAGACATTTTGTACCTGCTAAAATTAGCACATTCCTTTCCGATTACTCTTTAAGTTGTTACAAAATGAAAAAAAACCTTTAAGGTGTTGTGTTAATCATTTTCAAAAGAAGGCCTAATGTTTTCTATAAGGTGAACATCATGGTTTATCTCTGGTTATTGTTTTAGTTCACCAACATCTCATTAGGTTTTTATCAACTCCAACTACAATTGGGGTCAATTGGGGAAAATTTGGATAAAGAAGCAATGGTTTACAGTAGATGGCTGGAGACGGGGATTGGTTCTGTTCACTCACCTGTTCCTCATTAGAAGGAGATTAGGGATAGGGGATGAAAGAGAAGATTTAAAAAATGGGTCAAGGAAGTCCAGAAGCTAATGTTTGTTTTTTTAGCCTAAAGAAGAAGTTCTCAACCAGAAATTAACTATACATCACATAAACAGTGGTTTTGTTTGGTCTTATGTGGGGTTTTGTATGGTTCATTCACTCTAGGCAGAGTCAAAGAGCTCTCATCACGTCTCTGGCACAGTGTTCTTCATCCAACTCACAAGCTAGATGACTGTTACAAAGGCAGAGCAGTGCAAATCAGGAGGAAAATAAGTTAGGAATCTAAATATTTCATCATGTTCTACATGTGCTGTGCCCTTGGAACGAAGAGAAAGGAACAAGCAGTTTGGTATTTAAAAATTTTTACTCCATTTCGTTAAAATTTCTCTTACCCAACAAATATTGGTTTGGAATATAGTGGGCTCATTGGTTATTTCATGTGCTCTCTTAGATTTTCCAGTCCTTTTGTAGTTGGATGGGGCCATGTGACTAGCTTTAGCCAATGGAATTACACTTGTCTTTTCTAGAGCAAAGCACTTATTACCAACGAAAGGCTCTCTAGAGCCTTCTTTGCCTATCTCATGGATGGGGAAAGCCATGTATTCCAGATGGTTCACAGATAAGGTAGTGGGGCCTCTGTCATTCAGAGTCCCTGAGTGACTGTGAATCCAAGGCCCTACACAACCCCAGCCTTTAAACTGCCCTGAATGTGTTTCATGAGCACAGGAAAAATGTTAGCTTAAGCCACTGAGATTTATTACTTCAGGATATTACCACAAAACTGCAAGAAGAGTGAAAGAAATGAAAGAACAGAAAAGAACAATGCAAATAAAAGGAAGTTGTTTTTTCTATCTGCCCCTCCCCCATGGAAACACAGCTTAGAAAGAACAGCCAGTCTCACATCATTATTTTTGCATAACATAACAATGTTGGTGATGAACATCAGAAATATCACCTATTGAAAACATTTATATATGTATATGCTTTCACACCTACACATGTGAACATGTATTTAAACATACCCTAGTATTCTCTATTCTGTGAGATTTAAGATAGAACAGTTGAAAATCAATATATGTCATCACATTATTAAGCCTCTTTCTCTGAGTGACTGGAGCTCTTAGTCACCAAAGCCATGGTGCCCTTGAGATGTTTACGTGTCTATCGTCAACATCATTTGACAGATGTGATTAATTAAGAGATGTCTAGCATTGTTATTAAATTCAAAATACACAGATAAACATCTGGAGAAGACTTTTTCAGAAGGGCTTTGGGGAGTGTAACATAAATTCTTCATGAAAAAAATTTGCTCTGCCATCAATCATCCATTCCTTACTGTAATAAGTGCATCCTTCTCCTTATCTCAATTGTTCTAGTAATAATTTGCTGCCACATCCCTCAATTATCTTAGTAAGTATTTTTTTTAATGTTGACATGATTTATGATTGGAAAAGGCAGTTTATAACATTCTATAACCAGTGGATTAAAATACCTGTTACATTTTGGGGAATGCAGGTTTCCTAAGCCACATAGCAGAAGAATAAATGGATGACTGTAGAAACATGGAAATAATACATCCAAAAATTCTGGTGCTCTAAAAACAAAACATTTGTACTAGGAAACAATGGAAACTATATGACGACTGGGTTCACGAACTTATCCTTCAAAAAGTGCTACATACCTCATTGCTGAATATCACTATGGTCACCTTTGAAGTTCTCCCCTTGGGAAGCTATGCACCAATGTCAGCACCTAGTCCATCCTTCAAAGCAATTTTGGAACTCTTTTTCTGGAATGGCCGTCAGAGCTGTCGTCATGTTACCCTTGATATCCTGAATGTCATCAAAATGTCTTCCTTTCAATATTTCTGTTATCTTTGGGGTAAAGGAAAAAGTCATTGGGGGCCAGATCAGGTGAGTAGGGAGGGTGTTCCAATACAGTTATTTGTTTACTGGCTAAAAACTCCCTCACAGACAGTGTCATATGAGCTGGTGCATTGTCGTGAAGCAAGAGCCATGAATTGTTGGCAAAAAGTTCATGTCGTCTAACGTTTTCACGCAGCCTTCCAAATAGTAAACTTGGTTAACTGTTTGTCCAATTGGTACAAATTCATAATGAATAACCCCTCTGATATAAAAAAATTTTAGCAACATTTTTGCAACAAATTCACAAACTTAATTATCAGACCTCGTACAATGCCACAGTTGGCTGTTGCAGAGGATATTACCTGAAATTATCTGAGTCAAGCATAATCATACTTTTCCCCAGGACTTAGAGATTTGGATCTCAGAAAGTTTAATCATTCCTTCCAAGTAACTGTTAGAAGTTGAGTCTTCTACCATGTGGAGAAAGAAAGTTTTTAGTAAGATCAAAAAAAATGAAAAACCCAATTAAAAAATGATCAGAGGACATAAAGAGACATTTTTCTAGAGAAGACATACAGATGGCCAACAGACATATGAAAAAATGTTCAATCTCACTAATCATTAGAGAAATGCAAATAAAAACCACAATGAAATACCACCTCACTCCAGTCAGAATGGCCATCATCAATAAATCAACAAACAACAAGTGCTGGCGAAGATGTGGAGAAAAGGGAATCCTCGTATACTGCTGGTGGGATTGCAAGTTGGTGCAGTCACTACGGAAATCAGTATGGAGGTATCTTAAAAAACTGGAAATGGAACTACCTTATGACACAGCAATTCCACTTTTAGGTATCTATCCAGAGAAATCCAAAATGCTAATTCAAAAAAATATATGCACCCTTATGTTTATTGCATGGCTATTCATAATAGCCAAGACATGGAAACAACTGAAATGCCCATCAGTAGACAACTGGATTAAGAAACTGTGGTACATTTATACAATAGAGTATTACTCAGCCAAAAAGAAAAATGAAATCTTACCATTTGCAATGATATGGATTGACCTAGAGAACATTATGCTAAGTGAAATAAGTCAGATGGAGAAAGACAAATACCATATGATCTCACTTATATGTGGAATCTAAAGATCAGAATAAATGAACAAACTAAACAGAACTAGTCTCAGAGATATAGAGAAAAAATTGAGGATTGCTAGATGGGAAGGGGGTGGAGATGAGGGAGAAGGTGAGGGGATTAGAAAGCACAATCGGTAACCACAAGATTGTCACAGGGATACAAAGGACAATTTGGGGAGTATAATCAGTAATGTTGTAAAGATTTTGTAGGGCATCAGATGGGAACTTGTCTTACTAGGGAGAACAATTCATGGATGGTGTAGATGCCTGACCACTGCAGAGTACACCTTAAGCAGAAGCTGAATAATATTGAATGTCAACTATAATTCAGTATATATATATATATATATATATATATATATATATATATATATATATATATATATATAAATGGGATGTGGAGTACAACATAGAGAATAGAGTCAATGGAATTGTAACAGCTATATACGATGTCAGAAGGGTAGTAGATTGAGGGAAGGGGGGTTATCACTTTGTGAGGGGTGTGAATGCCTAACTATTACATTGTTTTGTACACCTGAAACTAATTTAAAAAAAACAAAATGCAACAGGTGTAAAGTTTTAGTTGTGTAAGATAAGCACATTCTAGCAATCTGCTGTGCAGTATTGTGCCTACAGATGTTGAAAACTTGTTTTCCCACAGAGTCCTCTTAGAAAAAGCTTAAACATTCATCTGTGAAAATAGTTCTCACTTTTGTAAACAATAGATTAACAATCTGCATTGTCACTTAAAATCTGTGAAGAGGCATATCTCATGTTAAGTGTTCTTGCCACAATAAAATTAAATTTTTTAAAAAGTGAATGCATCCAAAGAAACTGAGACAAGTCACGGAGCAAACACTATTGGTTGAGTTCTTGGTTCCATCGTTGCTGAGGTCTAGATGTATCCCTATTCTTGGATTCCAGTATCCCTGTGCAACTTGAATGTTAACTGGATCACTTGTCCCTTAAGACCTAGTTAATGGACTTGAACCATAACTCCGCTATTTGTGGTTAATTCAAAAAACTTCCCAAGATTTCTGTTAATAACTAGGGATTGGGGTGGGGAATGGAAAGTGGAAGTGGTTTAGATTTTCATGGTCATCTTTGGCTTCTGCTGAAATAATTCTGTAAATTTTTTTCTGACTGATGATGCTCCTCCCTGATTTGTGTCCGTCCAGTCATGGATTTTAGCCTTAAACTCTTTCTGTAATCCTTTAAAACAATTAAGCAAACTTCAAAACAACAACAAGCAAATACTATGACTCTCAAACATGGCATTTGTGTGTATGAGAAATATTACTGAAGATTTGAAGAAGCCATGATTTAAAATAAAGAGACAGAAACAGTAATTTTTTAGTATTCAACATTTAACCACCCTATTCCAGGATTATTTCCCACTTAGCCTTGCTGCCCCATTTAGAATTCCAGCTTCACCATCATATTAATCCCTTTCTCCCTCTGTCCCTTCTCCCTCTTCCCAACTTCTTTCCAGGAGAGCTACAAATTATCCTCAGAGCACTGCTTTGAAATTTTTCTCAAACCCCAGATTTGCATATTCAAATCCATCAAAGGACTCATAGAAATTAATTTTGCATTGTCCACCCTCCTCAGGCAGGAGCTGTTTTAGACAGCAAATTTCCCCATCATTACTATAACAAATTTGCCTTTCTGTTGGTGCCGGGTTAAACTTAAGAGTCCTAAACTCACAAATAAATGCATAATGCATTAGCAAAGACCAATTTAGATTAGGAACATATATTATTTATACAACATTTAAGTGAAACTTTACTTTCAAGTTCATGTTGTTCCCCTGAGGGGGAAGCCCCATCTGGTTTAGTAAAATGACTGTCTTATACAATATTTTTATTAAATATCTTTATCTTCATATATGTAGGGCACGTCCAGCCAGGGTAATATGTGGTTGGCAAGCAGAGGTCTTTGGGGACAGGCTTTAATTAACAAGTATAATAAATATTGATGTAAATAGAAGTGACATAATTAAATTGTGTGCTTCTAGAAGACTTTGAAAGAGTTTGATTTTCTGTAATTCATGAACTACTCATTTAGTGGGTAAATGTATTTTTCATAGAGTTAAAAAGTGAAATTTAAACAATCCAGCCTTAAATTACCACATTTTCTGAACTGTAGTAGTCAAGGCAAGAAAACATAAATTCTAGGTGTCTAGTTATTAATATTTCCTATGTAGACTTCTTCAAAGAAGGAATATATTTCTAATTAAAACATTTCCAAAATATTTCTTGTATTTTTTATAAATATACAAATTGCTTCATTAGTATCTCCTACGGAAGATGTCAATCTTTTTATTACAAATTTTGCATTCTCATTGAAATCAATAATTAAATAGTATTTGAAAAGGTAAACAATAGTTTAGGACACACATTTGAAATCAGCAAGATAATGACTTCGTCAGTACAATGCGCGCGTTTCCCTGTGATGCTCTTTCTCTTACAGTGTAACACTACCAGGTAGGTGCCATGTGTGTCTACCTTTCCCTCAGAGATGAAGAATACCTCCAGCCAGGACAGTGTTTCAAGCTTCCAACTCCTGGATTTGTTGTTACAGTCAGAAACAGATTCAAAAATCAAAGTAAAGAAGCAAATATGTTATGAGAGCTCTGGCAGACAAGATGATATGGCCTGCAGATAACCCTTCAAGAAGGGACTCACTGCTCTGCTGTGAGGACTCACTGCTGAGCGATAACCTCCGCTGTTAGCTCCTTCAAGGTCTGCCTTAGCTTTTGATCCAAGGTCAAACTTTTACACTGGCTCCCAGACAGAGACTGATTAAATCTAAGTAAAGACCTACACCCAGTCAGTTTTTATATAATGTAAACCTTTGCCCCAGTGCTCCCTACTGTGCTGGCAGAGACTTTCTTAGTTCTGCATGGTAGACTTACTCCTTTTTCCTTTCATCGGTATTACCCTCCAGTAAAATTTTTGTCTCAACATCTGATTTCCAGATAACTCAATGGGCACAGTTGGTACCAGGAATAATCTGAGATAGCAGACAGTTGGGGTATGGGGACTGTCACTCCCTCCTCAGCTGGCAATGTAGTTCCCATGCTGAGTGCCAAGTGGAGCATGGACAGCTTCTGGCACAGGAGGTATTCCAATTGTTAAAACTTTCACCTGGGGTCAGCTGGGAGAATGTCTGTGAGGGCTATTTCCTGAGTAGTGTAAGGATTTAGTCATTTGAACTGTACAGGGTGGTTAATAAACATAAAAATGATGGAACTAAATAATGGTTACTAAGTTCATTGCTGCCCTAAAGGTGGATAATGACAAGCTAGAGAAATTAACAAACAACTGAAAGATAAGCGTGAGAGAAAGAGAGTCGCGTTGGAAGCTAAGAAGCTGCCTTCCTCTCAGGAAGGGGACAAGCAGAAAAAGACAAAGATCAAGATGAGTCTTCAATAGTCAGAGCTGCTAAACTTCAAAGGTGCTTGAATGTTCAATTGAACCAGGGTTCTCATGCTGAAGCTAGGGCCCCAGATGGGTGACAAATTGGATGCTGTCACATAGTTTAGGGGCATCTACATGGGTACCCCTGAAGATTCTGACTTCCCTCCATTTTTGGAAAGTACAGAATGGTCGCACTCCTTCCGTGGGGGAAGATAATGCAGAAGTTTCTCCCACCCAAAGCAACAGGTGCCACTCAGCAGCTTTCCCGACCTCTACTCCTGGCTAACTGACCTATACTAAGTAAAGACACACCATGCAGCTAGAGAAGTGTTGACCTAATGAGGGAGGAAATAGACTGTGCCCCAAAGGAGCTATCTATGATAGGTAGGAGGCATGTAGACAGGGGAGAACCTATGGAACTGAATATAGCAGGTGCTCAATCAAAGGGGCTTGGCCATAAAAGACTGGATCAGGGAGAGTTTACTGACTTGGAAACAGGATTTAACATTCTGGTGAAGAGTCAGGAGATGGTGCAAATGTGCTGCTAGAATTTCTGGCAGAAGCCAGGGAATAGTCACAGTGAGGTTGAAATGCCTGAATTACTGTGGCACATGGTTGAGGAAGGGATTAAAAGGCCCAAGGATTTGGGTCTGCTGGGTCTCAGTTATGTGAGGCTCCAAGGCCCCAAAGAGGACTTGTTCCTGGAGAGGCCTTTTCCAAGACCAAAAGAAATGTGCGGGTGTGAGCATCACTAACATCGTGAAATGTTCAGTGAGTTCACTTCTCTGTGGGCCAGGGCTGATGATTGAGGCTATCACAGAAATTAACTTGCTGATAGCAAAGGGGATGGTAAGGCCCTGGTGCAAAAAAAGCCAACTAGTGTGGCTTAAATGCCAGAAGCCAGGGGATTATAATTATTTTAATGAGCAACAAAATCAGAGTGGCAAGCAGAGTGCCTAACCAGTAGAGAGTTTTAGAGATGGTTAATAGAACATGGTGTCCCCAGGGACAAAACAGGTGAGAAGTCATCAAGGGTACTGCATAATATATAAGTATATAATAAAAAATGAGAAATAGAGTTCTAGTCAAGGTGGCACAATAGCTAAATGCTGTGTTTACCTTCTCTCATGACCACATCAAAATTATAACTGAACTACAAAACAGCCATTGTTGAGAATCACCTGAAATCTTGCTGAACCCAAGCCCTACAACTAAGGACATACAAAATAAACCACCTTGAGACTGGTAGGAGGGATAGAGATGTGAAATGGGTTGGTCCCACACTGACATTAAAAATTGTGAGGGATATCTCATCTGTGGAGGTCACCCCCGAAGGAGCAAGTGGTCCCAGCACAACACCAGGCTCCCCAGCTTAGGGTTCCAGTGCCATGGAGAGAAGTCCCCATAATTTCTGGCTGAGTGAGACAGAGGGCGGGAAGAGACCCAGGTGATCCACTTAAAGGGACCACGCACAGACTTACTCACCAATGGAATCAGTGGCTCTGAGCTCCAGCACTGGGGCAGCAGCTCAAAAGTTACCAGGAACATATGGGGAGGAACTGAGTTGTCTAGCTTCAGGTTGAGGGCTGAAGGAAGAGCTTTCACCAGGAGGGAGGAGCTGGGGGAAGGTATTGTTTTTTGTTGAGCACTCCCCCTTCCTGCATGCAGACACAGGCAGAAGCCATATTTAAATCTCCATCAACTTGGTCCCACCCTGAAAGTTCTGAGACCATTCCCCACCCAACTTTCAGGCACATCCAAGCCGCTTCTAGTGGCTTTTTTTGTACAAACCACCTGCCTTTGCTCATGCTGCAGACTTTCCTAAGTTCTCTCAAAGGTTTGCGGAACTCAGACAAGCAGCATTTGGCTTGAGCATGTTCCATACCTCTGGCTGAGCAGCCCTAGTCCCAGCACAAATGGCAACCAGCCTTGGTTTACAGCTTGGCTTCTCAAGGCACTTCCAAGCACAGCAGCCATCAGCAGATTGCTTAATGGCTCCAGCTGAGTGGCCCCAGATGAAGCAAGCTGTGGCTGAACTTGTCCTGCTGTGATCACCTCCCAGGTGGCCCTGGGGTTGGTACACTCACTGGCCAGCTTCAAAATAAGCCGGAGCATCACCCAGCTGCCTGCAAGGATGACATACCGAAGGGGCAAATTGGGCAGGCACCAGAGCTCTGCTTAGGCAGATCCTACTCTGTAGGGTCATGCCCTACACCACAACTCCTCCATTGTAGTTACAGCCAGTCCTCACAACCAGTGAACCTGAGGATCAATCCCTTCTATTGACATGCAAACAGCAACCAAGGCTCAACTACAAGAAGAGGGCATTCACAACCTACTCAGGGGACACATCTGGAATAAAAGCTCAGGTGACCGGGAAGACTGCACAACTGAGCCCCACAGCACACCTACTACATAATTCTACTCTACTAAGAATGGGAGACATAGCAGCTGTACCTAATCCATAGAAACTAGCACAGGGAGGCAGCCAAAATGGGGAGACAGGGAAACACGTCCCAAGTGAAAGAACAGAACAAAGCTACAGAAAAAGAACTAAACAAAATAGAGACAAGCACTCTACCAGAAGCAAAGTTCCAAACACTGGTTATAAGGATGCTCAATGATCTCATGGGGAAATTCAGCAAAGAGATGGAAAACATAAAAATGGAGATAGAAAACATAAAAAAGAACCAGTCAGAAATAAAGAATGCAATAACAGAAAGGAAGTGTACATTATAGGCAATCAACAGTAGATTGGATGAAGCAGAAGATCAAATCAGTGATTGAGAAGATAAGGTAGCAGAAAACATCAGAACAGCAAAAAGAAAAAGGAATCCAAAAAAATTAAAAATGAGGACAGTTTAAGGGGCCTCGAGACAATATCAAGCATATCAACATTCGCATCATAGGGGTGCCAGAAGGAGAAGAAAGAGAACAAGGGATTGAAAACCTATTTGAAGAAATATTGACGAAAAACGTCCCTAACCTGGCAGTGGAAACAGATATTCAAGCCCTGGAAGTGCAGAGAGTCCCAAACAAGATGAACCCAAAGAAACCCACACCAAGAAGCATCATAATTAAAATGCCAAACACTGACGACAAAGAGAGACTCTTAAAAGCAGCAAGAGAAGAGCAGTTAGTTACCTACAAGGGAGCCCCCATAAGACTGTCAGCTGATTTCTCAACAGAAACTCTGCAGGCTTCCAAGACAAGCAAAAGCTAAAGGAGTTCATCACCACCAAACCAGTATTACAAGGAATCTTAGAGGTGTTTCTTTAAGATGAATATATATATATATATATGCACACATATCTCAACAATTACTTTCAGTGTAAATGGATTAAATGCTCCAATCAAAAGATAGGGGGGCTGAAGGGATAAGAAAACAAGACCCTTACATATGCTGCCTATAAGAGACTCACTTCAGATTGAAAGGCAGACATAGACTGAATGTAAAGGGATGGAAAAAGATATTTCATGAAAATGGAAACAAACAAACAAAAACTGGAGTAGCAATACTTATACCAGACAAAACAGACTTTAAAACAAAGGCTATAACAAGAGGCAATGAAGGACCTAGTAATCCCACTTCTGGGTTTTTATCTGACGAAATCCAGAAAGCTACTTCAAGGGGACATGCTCATCCACATGTTCATTGCAGCATTATTTATAATAGCCAAGATATGAAGGCAACCTGGGTCTCCCTGAATGGATGAATGGAAAAAGATTTGGTACATATATACAATGGAATATTACTCAGCCTCCAAAAATAATGAAATCTTGCCATCTGCAACAATATGGATGGATGTAGAGGCTAATGTGTTGAGTGTAGTAAATCAGACGGTGAAAGACAAACGTCACATGCTTTCACTTATAAGTGGAATCTAAAGAACAATATAAACAAATGAAACTACCACAAACTCATAGATACAGAGAACATTTTGATGGTTGTCAGATGGGAAGGGGGTTGGAGAGGGGTGAAGAAGGTGAACGGTTTAAGAAGTACAAATTGGTAATTACAAAGTAGTCATGAGGATGTAGGGCACAGCATAAGTAATATAGTCAATAATATTGTAATAACTATGTGTGGTGTCAAGTGGTGTAGCCTCAATTTCTTCTTGTCCTCCAGGAATCCGATATTGTTTTAATGTCACAATTTTAATAGGTTCAGGTAATTCAACTGGAGTCATATCTAGGTGCCCCACGGTAACGGACAGAATTTTGAAAGCCCATAGTGCAAATTGATATTTCCCATCTTCTAAATTTAGGGACATTCCTCTAAGAATGTCTACCCCAATTATGTATTCCTTAATGGGAACTATTACTACAGAATATTCTCTTTTGGGAAACTGCCCAATTTTCACTGTAAGAATAACTATTTTGTCAGCGGTAATTTCGGCACACCCAATGTCAGTTATAGTCAAAGGGCAGCCTTTAAGTTTCTGTGGATTCCCATAAGCTAAAGAGGCCTCTGCTCTGGTGTCAATCAAAACTCTAGCTACAGTATGGGACCCATTTTTCCAATAAATAGTCAAATCAATATGTGGGCGATAATCTCTTCTTGCAATGTTAATCGACACCTATGGGGTAGCCTGGAGGAAAGGGTTCAAATAAACCCTGACGTGGAGGCGGCGGAGCACTAGATCCCATAAGCCCCGATTTTTTCATTCTACTCTCTCTGTTCCCCTTCCTGACATCTGCCTTTCTTGCACGCTTTATCTTTTCCTTATTCTGAAGTTGGAATCCCACCTATCTCCTCTTTTTGCTCCAGCCTTTAACAAGGCCTGAAACATGTCTCTTCTAGAGACCTTGCTGGGACTCAGGGGTTGCTCTTTGGAAGGATGTGCACTCTCTCTCCAATTTCCCGCATCCCCTAACTGGGTCATTCTATCTAGGACCACTCCGGTGTATTCCCTGTTTCACTTAGGAAAACAGTCATCATCAAGTTCCGGTAAGCAGGCGGAGCGGAGCTCACCATCACATTACGATGAGGGGCCCCCACGGGGGTGTCAAAGTATGCATCCGCCTCTCCAACCATTACAGCAGTTTTCATGCATTCTTTTAATTTCATAATGCCGTGTCGCAACGTATACCACGGAGGGACGGTCACTAGAGGGCCATGAAGTGTCAGTTGGATATTGCCGATTACAACCCTGTGCTGCAAGTGTTAACAGATTAGTCTGTTCGCCCTGATCCTGAGCGTGATATTCCCTAAGAGCACATGTGGGTTGGAGGTTACAGACAAATTTCAAGAAATCAGTGAAATCTAACATTATTCCTCCAGCACCTTGATCTGCTATTCGGATCATCCAGGTGATTAAAGCTTCACCTGGTCTTTGGGTGAATCTAAATAATATGTCATTAATCTCTTGTTGGGTAAAATCTTCAATAGTTGTTTTCCCTACCACATGGCCTGTAGCCATATCCCTCTCTTCCCACCCACGCACAATAGGATGTGCACCAGATGGATGTTTTCCCTCATCTCCCCGTTTAGCCTCTTCCTCCAGTTCATCGCAATCCTCCTGATCACCATCTCTATGGTCCCAAATATCCCCATCCCAAGTATCAGGATCCCAACCTGCCTTAGCAGGGGCTATAACAGCATGCACCTTCTTAGAATTTACCTTTCTTCTCCTTTTTTTGTATTTATATTTTGCAACCCTAATAGCTGCAGTCTCAGCATCAGTCTGGTAATTTCGAGCCTGATTAGCCAAAACATAATTCTGGCATTGTAGCATGGACAAACAACTTTGTATGTCACAAATTTCCTTTTCCATTTCCAATTTTTCCTTAAGCAGGCTTTCCTTGTTGTGGGGACAGAGTCCCAGAGAGCAATTTCCAGGCTCTCCACCTCACATAGAAAGTTGCTGGCTCAGGTAGTAAATGGCCATCAACTGGGATTGGATGGCCACCAGCTGTGGCTAGTTGGCCGTCAGCTGTAACCAGTGAGCCATTGGCCACTAATATAACTGCTGTGGCTACGCTAGCAGAAAATGGGGGCTAGCAAGAAGATGGTGGCTGAGTTAGCAAGCACGGATTGCAGAGGGGCGGATGCCGCCAGCGAGAATATAGTGACATGACTCCCCTACTTGTTGGCTCCGTGGGTGTTTCTTTTTGGCCTCACCATATCCTGCGTTCTTATGTGGGGAGCGGGAGCAGAGACCCCGCAGGGCGCCCTGCATGACAAATGGTGCAGCGAGCAGGGTACGGTACCGGCTAAAGTTCCCCCAAGGACGGTGGTACAGTTTGTGCGTATGAACACTCAGTCTCAGGAAAACCAGGAGGAGCAGCTGCCGGAGAGCTGGACCCCCGTGGAGGCGTGGGAAGACATGGACGGTTCCCCAACCAGCATAGGCTAGAGAAAGCAAAGGTCGTTGTGGCCCTGTGGGCTGGGAAGTGCTTGCTGAGGCAGCCTGGATGGGGGACTTGTCCCAGGAGGAAAGGCTTGCTGAGTCCTCCGTGGGAGATGTGGGTGAGGTCAAGGTCATCCCTCACCCCCAGGACAGCCCTGGCGAATGACTATGGACTATGGGGAACTGCCTTCCATCCCTAATTTAATGGACGGCTTGACTGGGAACATGCCACCATGTAGTGGAACTGGTGGAAGTTTGCTTTTGTCTCTTGACCGGCCGCCATCGAGAATATGTAAGCACCTTGACTGTGAGTCGCTGTTGTTCCAGCACGGTACCCTGAGAGGCCCAGAGAGAGTGGCAGTTTCCTGAGAACCCTGGCTGAGCCCAGGAAATCTGGCTGTGCCCAAAGAGAGTGGCAATGCCCTGAGAGGTCCTGGCTGTGTTCAGGAAGACTGGTGGTACCCTAAGAAGCCCAGTAAGTCTGGCTGTGCCCAGAAGGACTGGTGGTGCCCTGAGAAACCCTGGCTGTGCCCAGAGAGCCTGGCTGTGTCCAGGATATTGCATTCACTTCCAGATCTCCTCACACAGGGCCCCTCGCGGAAGACGCTTGTCGTGTAGATTGTGAGGCGAGACCCTGTAGGGGTGGAGTGTGGAGACACAGTCCCAGAAAGCAGTTTCCAGGCTCTCGGCCTCACATAGAAAGTTGCTGGCTCAGGTAGTAAATGGCCATCAACTGTGATTGGGTGGCCATCAGCTGTGGCTAGTTGGCCGTCAGTTGTAACCAGTGAGCCATTGGCCACTAATATAACTGCTGTGGCTACACTAGCAGAAAACGGGGGCTAGCAAGAAGATGGTGGCTGAGCTAGCAAGAGCGGATTGCAGAGAGGCGGATGCCGCCAGTGAGAATATAGTGGTGTGACTCCCCTACTTATGGCTCCGTGGGTGTTCCTTTTTGGCCTCACCATATCCTGCGTTCTTATGTGGGGACCAGGACTAGAGATCCCAGAAGAGACCCTGCCAGATGCTTTGCATGACAAATGGCGCAGCGAACAGGGTCTCCCGCATGACAAGTGGGTTGGAACATAATTATTTTACTAGTTTCTATTCATCTTTATTAAATGTGTGTGGGGGCAGAGCCCCAGAAAGTAGTTTCCAGGCTCTCGGCCTCACATAGACAGGTGCTGGCTCAGGTAGTAAATGGCCATCAACTGTGATTGCATGGCCATCAGCTGTGGCTAGTTGGCCGTCAGCTGTAACCAGTGAGCCATTGGCCACTAATATAACTGCTGTGGCTACGCTAGGAGAAGAGAGAAGGAAGATGGGGCCTAGCAAGAAGATGGTGGCTGGGCTGGCAAGCGCGGATGGTGGTTTGCGGACAGTGTGGATCCAGCCTCCAGTGAGAGTATAGTGTCGCCAGAGAGACCGTAGTGGTATGACTCCCCTACTTATGGCTCCGTGGGTGTTCCTTTTTGGCCTCACCATATCCTGCGTTCTTATGTGGGGACCAGGACTAGAGATCCCAGAAGAGACCCTGCCAGATGCTTTGCATGACAAATGGCGCAGCGAGCAGGGTCTCCCGCATGACAAGTGGGTTGGAACATAATTATTTTACTAGTTTCTATTCATCTTTATTAAATGTATGTGGGGGCAGAGCCCCAGAAAGTAGTTTCCAGGCTCTCGGCCTCACATAGACAGGTGCTGGCTCAGGTAGTAAATGGCCATCAACTGTGATTGCATGGCCATCAGCTGTGGCTAGTTGGCCGTCAGCTGTAACCAGTGAGCCATTGGCCACTAATATAACTGCTGTGGCTACGCTAGGAGAAGAGAGAAGGAAGATGGGGCCTAGCAAGAAGATGGTGGCTGGGCTGGCAAGCGCGGATGGTGGTTTGCGGACAGTGTGGATCCAGCCTCCAGTGAGAGTATAGTGTCGCCAGAGAGACCGTAGTGGTATGACTCCCCTACCTATGGCTCCGTGGGTGTTCCTTTTTGGCCTCACCATATCCTGCGTTATGAGGGGAGCGGGACCAGAGACCCCGCAGGCCTCCCGCACGACAAATGGCGCAGCGAGCAGGGTCTCCCGCACGACAATTTATGTCTGGGGCCAGAGTCCCAGAGAGCAGTTTCCAGGCTCTCGACCTCACATAGAAAGTTGCTGGCTCAGGTAGTAAATGGCCATCAACTGGGATTGGATGGCCACCAGCTGTGGCTAGTTGGCCGTCAGCTGTAACCAGTGAGCCATTGGCCACTAATATAACTTCTGTGGCTACACTAGCAGCAAATGGGGGCTAGCAAGAAGATGGTGGCTGAGCTGGCAAGAGCGGATTGCAGAGAGGCGGATGCCGCCAGTGAGAATATAGTGATATGACTCCCCTACTTATGGCTCTGTGGGTGTTCCTTTTTGGCCTCACCATGTCCTGGGTTCTTATGTGGGGAGCGGGAGCAGAGACCCCGCAGGCCACCCCGCATGACACATGGCACAGCGAGCAGGGTCTCCCACATGATACTTGTTTTCTCGCATCTTTCAGTAGGCAGTTAAAATTGCCCAGCCGCAGCGAGCAACCGACTTCTTTTCTGTAGTTCTGACAGCCTGCAGGCACATCAGCAACTGCGGAGGCTCAGCATTAGCAACCCCTGTATCCCAGTTTTCAGCGATGCCAGAGCCCCGAGTCCATTCTTGGGTCAGCTGAGAATAAGGGAGTTCTTCCCAATCCGGTACAAAGGGCACTGGAGCCTCAATATCTCCTTTCTTTCCAAATGGCATGGTGGTCGCGTATCCTGCTCACAGCACCAAAATGTAGCAGCAAGAAGCTATGTTTTAGGTGGCCACAGAATTTGGGTGCCAAATATGCATTCACCAGGGTTGAGGCAGCAAAACACTATTTATTAAGTGAGACAATAAGTAAGATAGACAGAATAAAGCAAAGTAAGACAAAGACCCACAGCGAGTTCTCGCTACCCACCTGAAGAGCGTTTCCAAGGCGCTGGGGAACCCAGACAGCGTCCTGGCTTCAGGTGTGTCCAGCCCCGTCTGAGAATCCCGACTAAGGCTCCCCCAGGACACTAATTATACAGGGTTTTTTCCAATAGATTAGCAGTCGGGAAAGAATGCTAGGCCATAGCGATTACAATCAGCAAGTATGGGAACAATGAATCACAAGTTTCAGGGTAATTATCTATGGCAGGAGGCAGGGGACATGGTTTCAACAATTTTACAATGTACATGAGGCTACTATGGCAACGGGGCAACCTACATGATCCTAAAAGGTCAGCTATTGTTCAACCAGGGGAGCTAGTGAGGCCTCCCCGAGTTTACTCCTGCTGACTGGGGAGTCAAAGTCCAGGTGCCACCCGGACAGAGCGTTCCCCTGACACAACAAGTGGAGGGCACAAGGGGGAACCTAACTCACTCACACTATATTTACTTTACAGATGGGTACTAGATTTTTGGGGATGATAGATGGGAAGGGGGTTGGGGACAAGGTGGAAATGTTGAAAGGATTAAGAAAGACAAGTTGGTAGTTATAAAATAGTCAAGGGGGTGTAAAATAAAGTATAGGGAATATAATCAATAATAAGATAATAAGTATGTATAGTGCCAGGTGGGTACTAGTCAGAGGGATCGCTTCATAAATTATATAAATGTCTAACCACTATGCTGTACACCTGAAGTTAACATAAAGTAATATTGCACGTCAACTATAATTGAAAAATTTTAGAAGGGGTGGAAGAAAAACGGGAATAAGAGGTACCAATTTCCAGATATAAAACAAGTAAGTCAAGGGGATGTAATATACAGCATAGGTGGTATGGTGTCAGAAGATTGCTGGATTTATCGTGGTGATCACTTCTTTAGCATAGGGAACATAATCAATCTCATGGTAATAAGTAAGTATAATGACAGGTGGGTACTGTTGAATAGCTATGGTGTACACCTGAAACTAATATAATATTGTGTGTTAGCTATATTTAATTTTCTTTTAAATGAGCAAAAAACAGAAAGTGGAATAGTGGTTAACAGAGGTTGGGGGGGGCAGAGGGAGGACAACAGGGAGTAATTGTTTAATGGGCATAGAGTTTCAGCTTGGGATGTTGAAAAAGTTCTGGAAATGGATGTGATATTGGTTGCATAACAATGTGAATGTACTTAATGCCAATGAATTATCCACTTAGGATGGTCAAACTAATAAATTTTATATTATGTATATTTTACCACAATAAAAAAATGTGAGAGAAAAAAAGTGAGCAAGAATGGATGAGCTTTTAAAAGGCTGAGAGTTGTTGCCCCAATAAAATGCCATGATCAAGTGATGTCCGGTGAGTGTGGTTTCAGATCCAGAACCTAGTGATGGGAATGGTGACCGAATAGTCAGTGAAACAGCATCATCCCCGCACTACGGTGACAAGTATACAATACAGTGATGCCCCCCATCTTTTCCCACACTGACCTGTGAGCATTTATTCAAGAAGCTACATACACCAGGGAAAGAGGAACATCCAGTTACCTGAGAATTATATGCTTTCTGAAAAACAGCTCCTAGCATTTTTTTTTTTTTTTTTTTTTTTTTTTTACGATAGTCAGTTTAACCATGTGAAACCAAGTGACATGCACCCAGAATTTCTCAGCATGGTCTGGGTCCTATGAGACCCACCAAGTTATAAAGTTAGGAGGGCCCAGCAAAAATCCATCATAAGATGAAAATAGTACATCTGGGACCAAGTACAAATAGGACCAGGGGGCACATGCAAGCTGCATGAGCCAATATCTGAGGCCCCTGGTCATCAATCAGTTACTCTAGCTCCCTTCCATCAGCTGATCCTATGTGACCAGCTGAAGGAGGAGGAAAATGTCAAGCTTGGTTTAAAATGCATAGTTTATTATATATATTCCAGCCAAAAATAGGCAGGGACTACATGCCAGCTTCATACAGGGAAGACCTTAGAAGACAATGGCAAAGTAAAATCTCTCCAGTGTGTGGAGCTTTGGGAAGTTCACCTGGTCATTCATTTGTGTGTAAAGAGAAGTGGCCCAAGAACTATACAGACTCCCGTTCTAAATATTGTCTTTGCAATTATTTGGTATTTTATTTGTGAATGTCCTGGCAAATAGTCTGAGGCCTGGGAGAGAAAAGGTGGAAAATCAGAGGAAAGGATGTCTGGGGTAGATGTCACAATGGCCATATGAGAGCGGACACAAAGTATAAAGAACTTTTCATGACATATTAAAGGGCATCAGAAAACATCTGTGGTGGAAGAGTCACCAACAACCAGGTAAACAGAGGCCAGTCGACATTATCCAGCTGTTTAGCGACCCCTCCTTCCTGGGGTTGACATGTACACATAAACAGAATGACTATGATGCGTATACACGATCCCAACCACCTAGGCAGATGGATTTAGCTCCTGCTACTTCTGCATGTCCAACATGCCCTCCAATGAGATCAATGCTGAGCCCTTGGGATGGCACTGTTCCTTGAGGAATGAACCAACCTTCGTGGCAATTTGGCTACATTGGGTCCCTCTGTCCAGAAAGGCCATCAGTGTGTCACCGGCATAGACACTCATTGGGCCTATGGCTTTGCCGTTCCTGCCAGCCAGGCATCAATCACCACCAGTATTTGGGAGTTGACAGGATGCTGATCCCACACAAGATGGCCATCCAACCAGGAAACCCACTTTACAAAAAATGATGGGTGAGAGTACACCTCTGACCACAGTATCCACTAGAATTGACCTGCACCACCCAGAAGCTGCTGGCCTAAAAGAACTTTGGGATGGCCTTCTGAAGCTGAAGGCAGAGCAGAGCCACCAGCTCTGAGGCAATCCCGTGTGAGGATAAAGCATATACTTCTAGTATGCACATCAATCAGATACCTTTGGAATCTGCTGTGTACCTAACAGGACAGAAACACAGATCTGGGAAACCCTGGGGGGAAGCAGCAGTGGTTCCACTTACTGTCACTCTCCATGACCTTCTCGGAGGCTTTTTGTTTCCTGTCCCAACAATTTTGAACCCTAGAGGTTGAGAGTTCTAGTCCTCAAAGGGTGCTCACTCTCGCCAGGAAATGCAACAAAGGCCCCAGTGAACGTTAAGTGATGGCTGCCACATAGACCCCACAGAGCTAGGGATCAGTCAGTAAAGAGAGTCACCAAAACTTGTCAAGTATAATTGACCCTGGTAGCAGGAGGAGGTGGAGTTGTCCTTAAAAATGGAGGTCATCTTGATTCTTTTGGGTCTTGCTTTTATGATTCGTTAGGTAGGACCTAGCTGTGGTCATTCTGGTCTAATTATTCCCCACTACTGAGGCAAGATCCTTCAATGTACTATACCCAACTCCCCATGAATCCTGACGTTTTCTGTTTGGGCTGCTGAGAACAGGCACTCGTCCCAGCCCCCTGTGAGCACCAAGCATTGTTACTTCAGTTTCTCCCCTGGCCTTAGGTAGCTCCTTCATACACATGTGCTGACTGTACTCAGCCAAATATTGTTGAGCAGACCTTGTGAAGACCTCTGGAATTCTCTGCTCAGCTTTCTCCTCTCTGGTACTCTGTTCCGCAAACAGTCGCCACTTTGGCCTCCCCAGATTGTCTGCCCCATATTCTCAACTGGAGTTTGCCAGGCTTTGCCTGGGTTCCCAGCTTGAAAACTTTCTCAAGGGAGTAAGCTGGGATAATCATATGACTCATCTTGTTTGTTGGTTATTTTTCAAGGCTCACTACCCTTTGTTGAAATCATTGTGTGTGTGTGTGTGTGTGTGTGTGTGTGTGTACACATATGTTTACATTTATCAGTCTGACTTTATATTTTGTTTCTTTTCCAGTGATAGAGCAAATCCAGTCGTTGTTGCTACATCTTGGTCAGAAGCAAATGTCTTCTCACACTTAAATTTTGTAAGTACCAATTGCTATTTAAAATGGTAGTTATAAATTTACTGTTATCTCTTTGTTAAAGTAACCCTAAGGATCACCTCCTGTTAACTGTCAGCTCTGTTTTACCTTTTCCTTTAAAGTGGAAAGTGAAAAAATTAAATTTCTCTAAGGATAGAGAGATATTTTTATTGCTCCTCATATTCCGACTGCCCTCTTTAAATATTAATTATATTTTAAGATCTTACTGCCCAAAGCACACAGTGCCTTATGAAGGGTTACTTGTGAAATTATTTTCAGTAGGTCTGTCTTATTCAAAAGAGAGGAAAGGAATTTCCCTAAAGGAATGTTTATAAATATGTTCTCTAAGCCAGGGAAGTAATACTTTCAAAGCTTCTGGCTCAGTGTGTAAATAAAATATGAAAATCCATAAGAACTTTTGAAACCTTCTGCTGTAGGCTTTAATCCAAACTTTTCAATAAAGCTGGATTCAACCAACTACCACTTACTTTTAATTCAATTAAGCAAGTATGTATGGAGACTCTGTTATGTACAAAGTCCCACAGTGCCATGAGGAGAAGTGGGCAGAACCAGTCCGTAAAGTGCTAGCATCAGTACTGTAGTGTAATTTAGGACAACTTCTGTATACATCAGCATTGTAAATGCCATAAATGGTGCTTCCTACAAACTCTCACTGAGGATCAAATTAGCTCTCATAAAGAAATGTAAATGCGCGGGGGGGAATCACTTCATAGATTGTGTAGATACCTGACCACTGTGCAGCACACCTGAAACTAATATAAAATAATATTGTCAACTATATATATATATATAGTCATGGATGATAACGTGCAGCATAGGGGACATAGTTAATGGTATTGTAACAGCTACGTACAGTGTCAGAGAGGTAGTAGACTTGGGGTGGGGGGGTTATCACTTTGTGAGGGGTCTAAATGTCTAATCATTACATTGTTTTGTACACCTGAAACTAATATTAATAAGTTAAATTATAAAAAGAGATGTAAAATTAGAAAAGTGTCTTGAAGAGTTTCTATTAGAAATAATAGGACAAAGCTCTGAAGAGAGTGGGACTAAAATCAGCAAAGGCAAATGTGAGAATGTATATGATGAATTCTGAGGCAAATGGGTGCTGTGAATGCCGACTGGCTATGGTGCAGCCTACATGCAAGAGAGTGAACTGGAGAATGGGAGCTGGCTCCTCTTTGCTTGTCGCCAAGTAGACAAGTTTCCACCTGACAAAAAGGAGCTTCTGAAAGATTTTGAACTAGAGAATAACTTTGTCAGCAAAATAAATAATACATAATGGTGTACATAAAGACTTAGAGAATTGGGGCATTAAAAGGATATATAAGAGAAATCAGAAAAATTAGGACAAAGCAGAGGTGTTTCACAGATATTTTATATAACATGCTGCTTTTAAAAGATAAATTTCTAAAGTAGAAGGAACAGCATCAACGGAGGAAGAAGATGTGAAGGGAGAGTAAGAGTGGTAGCTGGTCTCTAAAAATGTTCCGAGTTACAGGGAGTGTAGGAGAATTTTTAGAAAACAAAATTTAAAAGTTTCACAAGCTTGAAAACTGCTAAGTTTCAGAAACAAAACAACAAATACCATTTTCACTTTTAAATGATCACATGTCAAAAAATGACAGGACCCCCAAATGTTTAACAATGCCCTTGGGCAATATATACCATGAGGCTTAAATTGTTTAAATCCGTTGTCCTAGTAATTCCCCTTCAAGGACTCTGATTTTAACAATAAAAACACTCAGAAAAAAAAATTTATATGCAAAGACAGTAAACACATTATTACTTGCATTCTTAAAGCACTAAAATAGTTTTAGTTGTTCAATCAAAGGAAAATAACACTGAACCACGAATAAAACCTTCTCTAACCCTTACTGCTACACCCCAGGAATTTATTTCCACAGTCCCATCTAACCATATTTCAATAAATTATATAATCTCTACCACTCTCACACTATAAAGAGAGGTTATTACTTTTCTACAAGATTACATGATATGATATGTGAAGACTTTCTGGCATCACAAATCACAACACAAACACCTGTATAAGAAACACAGAAGAGAAAATGACTTAAAGAAAAAAACGAATGAATATAAACAGTATGATTATGAAGTAAGTGTCTTTGGTAATAATTTGAAAACAAAATCCCTCCAATTTAAGATCTGCTAATGTGATTTAGGCATTCTCCGGCTTAAACAAGGTGATGAGAATGCAAAAGTAAATTATGTATGATCTTTACCTTCAAAGAGTTCATTGTCTGGTGGAAACACAAAAATGTATCTGTGAAAATATAATGTTGAGACTTTATACATTCACACACACACGCTACTAGTAAATATAGTCAACAGCTAGCAAGTCAGCATCCCTGTACTCTACTCAGATGGCCTCTCATCTGAAAATAATCAAAAAGCAATGCTTTTAGCAATCCTAAGTGAATAATTACCATATGTTATAAAGTCAGTTACTTATGGTTTAGAATGATATTTAGTATACAACTCAAATTTATGGCTCTATGTGAAACAAATTCTTTACAAATGATTTCAAACCTAGTCCCAAGTATAAATTGGTAGAGGAAAAAAGTTCTTTCTTTTTTCTTTTAAGATACAATTTTTCTTTAGAATACAACAAATACAATTTTGAATTCATTTAAAATTCGTAATATCCTATTTGTAGGACCCCCATGAGCATATCTATAATTGAAATCGCATTCTCAGGAAATATGTTTTGGGAAAGATGTTTTAATTCATTGGAAGGCTATAAATCTATGAAAAGGTGTACAAGTTTTTTTTCCATGTCACAGACAGACTGTTTTAAAAAGCAGAAGTTGCTAATACATGTATTGCTAATTTTTTAGTTGGTACCAAAAGAAGTTCATGAAGTTAAATTATTATTGCTGGAATAACTGAATGCTGAGATACCTACTATGTAGAACACATAAAAAAGTAAAGTGTTTATGTCATGAGAGATTGATACAAACATTTTATAAACAAAATATGCCATAATAAGCCAGTATTTGAATCTCTCTTTGTGTTTATGAACCCATATATTAAATACTTGAAATATTGTTATGTTACTTAGGTTAGTTAAGGAAAAAACAATATCTATGTTTGAATTTACTATTAGAAGCATCATTTTAATTTATATTTCATACCTAAAACTGTCTATATTAGTAAAAACAAATAAACATATATAGAGGATGCCAAAAATATGTATACACATTTTAAGAAAGGAAAACTGTATTAAAATTGTAATACCCAATATATACCAATAACAAAAGATGAATACAAGTCACGTTTGATTTCTGCAATTACAAGAGGTGCTCAGAGTGTTTACCATCAGTGTCCAGACTCTTCTGATTACGGCGAACTACTGCTTGAGCAACGTTGACCAAAGTGTCCACTTGTATACATTTTTTGGCACCCCCAGTATACACACACACACACACACACACACACACACACGAATATGGGAACTTTAAAACCTTGCTCCCTAATTATAGATATAAAACTGGAAGGGTTTTCAAGGCAGTATTTTAGTTCCAAACTACTTTCAGGGCAGGAGAAATCAAGTGACTGTTTCAAAGCTACAAAGCTAAGAAGGTTCAGTTATTTCTCATATGCTAGTATAGCGCTATTTCCATGTCATTATATCTCCCAAAACAAGAAGGAATTTAATTTTAGTCTCTTTCATTAGCAGACATTTTACATTTTTGGATAGAAATTCAAAAAAACTAGATCTAGAAAGAGAGATGACAATGTTAACACCTTATTACTATTTATTACTCTTCCTATAATTTTTTGAATTATAAAAACATGTACATCCCTCAAAAGACATATATATTTTAAAAGATAACACATGGAAAGTTATTCAGTGGAAATGAAAGATAGACACTATATTAAACACTGACTATACTCCCTAACAGTATACACTGTTTTATATATACTGTTCAACATTGGTAAAGCTCAGAGGACATGTCCTTCAATACCATGGTATCTATCGTGCTAGCTAATGCTAATTGTAACTAGGCACCAGAGAAGGAAGCTGGGGTAAACGTTTAAATTACAGATACCATTTGCCAACCATATTTCATTCTATGAGGAGATCAGAAAATAATTTTTAAATGATTATTCACAAAAATGTGAAAGGAGATGTAAACGGGTCTTGTATTTTTTCATAAATGTTTGTCCTACTTGGTATATAATGAATATACCTCATTTCTACACCTCTAATACAGTTTCACTTATTGTAAAAAACAACCTGATATAATTTTTGAATTTCAGAATTTCATCACTTATTCATAAATTTAAGGGTTTTGTTGTGCGAAATTAGTTTCTCATTATTTAGCTATTTGGGGATATTTATTTCACTGTGCCTTATTTATTTTTATATTCCTATTAATATTCTAGTCTAGATTAATCATAATAGTGGGTATAAGCATACATATACATAAAGAAAGTCACTAATTTGGAAAAGTGTTTAATCCAATGGGTTTTGAATTCTCCCAAACACTTATTCTTCCTTTTGACCAAAGAGCCATATAACTGGGGCAGACCCCAAGGTTTTGTCAACCCCAAGGGGGAAAGATTTTGTTGCACTGAATTAGTAATTCCCAGAAATAGATGATTTAAAGTTCTTCCTCTTATATAGATGTTTGACAGAGCTACCCCTCTTCTAATGCAGATATAAAAAGATAAAAGGCAACTGCTGATCTCCAGCGCATCCCAAGCTCCAGTGTACCTATGAAGCATCTGGGCATCCTGCTAAAATGCAGAATCTGATTCAGTAGGTCTGGGGTGAGCTGAGATCTTGCCTTTCTAATGAGCTCCGAGATCATGATGCTGCTGCTGCTCCATAGGCCACATTTTGAGGGGCAAGAAGTAAATCACATTTCCCTCCCTCTTTTCTTTAGCCCTTCCCCAGTACATTGCCCTAGAAATGTATTTCTTACACTATTCAGTTAAAAATCAGAATGTATTAGGGAGGATAAATAGTTGTCCTTCCTTCCAGTGTTATGATTTTACTTTAGTAAAATTGGAATAGTACCATTATACCGTATTTCAGGTTATTGTCAGTTAAATAGGCTCTGCTTGACTGCTTTACAATTTAATCATCATTTATAGCCTCAATTTGGGGGGAATATAAATTCTAAAATCAAAACAACTCACTTAATAATGAACTTTTGGAATAATGCCCATTTATAAATTTGGATTCCACTGTACTTTATAAACTCAAACAATAAAAACCCAAATGAATCAAGGAAACATTACAATGGGCCAGGTAAAATACTATGATACATAGTAAGTCTTTCAAAATATAGCCATAAACTGTGTTAAACATAATGTATTTGTATAATACAGAGCAATTATGGAAAATAAAAAGGTATTGAGTTATAAAGTGAAACACTGACAGTTTATAAAATACAATGTATACAGCAATAGAATATATAATCACATTCCTAATTCATATTCTTAAAATGTTTACCTTAGTCAAATATGCTCATTAATCAAATATTTATTGAATATCCCCAACCTACACAATCAGGATATAAAAACAGAAATAAGGTATAGCCAAAAGTCTCTAGAATAGGAGAGTATAATAAAAAATTTAATGAAAAGTATCAGTGCAACTTGAGAGGTGCTTTAGACCAGTGTGAAAAATACAGGGGGAAGAAATTCTGCTTCCTAAAGTCAGGGAGGACTTCACTGTGCAGAAAGAACATGAGCAGGATCGTGAAAGACAAGTGGTTTCCTTAACTGGAGATGGAAACAATATCTGCAAGGGCACAGAAACTGGAAAGAGCTTTTCATGTTTGGTACTAGCAAATAGGTTGGTGAAATCCCATCCTGGGCCCTGGGGCAGGCAGTGTGTGCTGGGGAAGGAGGCTGGGCAGCTGGATGCC
Organism: Rhinolophus sinicus; assembly: GCF_036562045.2. Taxonomy (NCBI): domain Eukaryota; kingdom Metazoa; phylum Chordata; class Mammalia; order Chiroptera; family Rhinolophidae; genus Rhinolophus; species Rhinolophus sinicus. The sequence continues at coordinate 74,829,697 of NC_133760.1, forward strand.
ACAATTAGGAGGGATCTGTGCCAGATTAGAGAGTGTAGACTGGATCCTCTAGTCTGAACCATTGCTCTTCAAACCAGATAATGTATCACCCAAGGTACACAAAGACTTTCCAAGACCACACAAGCACAATCATCAAAGCATATTTATTCTTTCCTAAAAATCATCTATCTGAGAAAGCAACTGAAGTCCATGCTAATTATCTTACTCTTCTTTTTCAAAAAAAGGCATCCACCTCGATCTTCACCAGTGCATTACCCCAAGAAGCTAAATCTTCCCCAAATCAAAGGTGACGGTTGATATAACTCTCAATGTTGAGAAAGTACCTCTAATGCTGTATAACAAAACTGTTAGCAAATCATATGCTTTCCATTTCTTTGCTTACAATAATATTAAAAGGGGTGCTAATTGAATTGTCACATGACAGATCATTAAAAATAATATGTGATAAATTGCCTTATGATTTTTGGTATATAACTAATTCTAGGACCTTATACAGTCCAAAATTGAATAATGTTGCTAAGAAAACAAAATACTTCTTACATTTCCATCTACTTATATTTGAACACATTTTCTCAGTATTCTATGTATGAGAAAATATAAAAAAGAAAAAGACCCTGTCTCCTAGCAATGAATATTTACCCATGACTGTACGAAATCATTGATAGAAGCCTTATAAATCTTTTGAAGAGACACATTGTACAAATATTTAAATAAATATTAATGACATTTTTAAAGTTTGAAGATTCATCCCTTGATAATAAAGAGCTCTGAAGGTTTCTATGATCAAATATGAGTTTCAGAAAAACACAATTCTGGTGACAATATTAAGGATCAAATGGAGAAATTGGAAACAGACTAGCTAGAATATTCTTGCAATAGCTCAAGTCAATTTCACACAGACTTCTTCTTTGTACAGAAATAGATAATAGTTCATTATGCTAAATCATTGCTTGATTATCTTATTCGTCCCAGTAATTTTGCTTTTCCCCCCCTCATCTGATCCATGTTGTGACAGAAACAGACAGATCGGGACTGTGTTACAAGTAGCGTGACAAAAATAATTTAGTAAAACAATTAGAACTCAGTAAAAAAAATTGTGGTCATTATGAGGGTCAAAATACTTCCCTTAAATAGGATGAAAGTCTAATTGATTTGGTTTTCTATTTCTTTCCTCTTTTGACTTAGCTGGGTCTGGCAGCCTAACTGCATAACATTCAAATTTCTGAAGCAATGTACACAGTTTTCCTTTCTTGAGTTTGTTTCAATAAAATGTCTTCATTTTTCCTTTAAGTTTCAATGTGAGAAACATTTCTTCAAGTTACTGATATGGTGATTTGTTTCTAATTTAATATCTACCTATTTATATTTAAATTATCTGATGAATTACTTGCTTTATAATATACTGTCTATAAAACAGTAATAAGTGGTAATATAAAACTGATGGCAATGCCAAACTGGAATAGCGTATATGAAGTATTACTAGTCTACAACAGGTAATGAGTAGCTAAGTTACTAAAAATTCTAGGCTTGCTAACAATTTACATGCATGACTATTTAGGAAATATATAGTTGAAGCAAGTGCCTGTATTTCAGATGTTTCTATATTGTGCCACAATGCCTTTCTTACTACTCTATGGTTTGTGTAGAAAGTTTTCAAAACAAGTTGTCAAATCATGATATAAATTCAGGTCTATTTGAAGAGATATGAAAACACTTAAAGTTGGGAATACGATTTAAATATTTAAGGTAATTATTTTCTTACAACAGATTCATTTATAATTTATGGGTTAGATGCTTTAGAGAGGTTAACATGGTTTCTTGGTTAGGACATCTCTACTGTCATATCAGGGGATTTTAGAGCACAAAAAGACGTTCTTTTCCAGTCATACTTACCTATACATGCATCAACGCCCACCATTCATCCACTCATCCTCCTCTCTCCAATAATAAATGAAAACAAAATCAATTATTATTTAGTGAGGACATACTCTGTTCCTGGTTCTATGTTAGGTACTTGGCACTCAGTGGCAAGTCATAATTCCTATTGTTTTGGCTTGTATAGCATAGCCCCAAAGCAGACCATAATTAAGTAATGTTATTTTAATCACAGTTGCTATTACTACTCTAAAAGACTACCGTTGTAATGCAAATGGATAACAGAGCATTGATCTACTTGAGGAAGCGTGAAACATGATCTTTCAGCATTCTTGCAACTGATATTTAAGTTGATGTCTGATGGATGGGGAGTTGGGATGGCAGAGGATGGAGAGGGAAGCAGACTGTGCAGGGAGCACTCCAACCAGAGAAGGAAATGCTCCTACATTATAGTTCCCAGGACCAAAGAGCCTTTTCAAAAACATGTAAGAGAACATATAGTGAAAATTATGTTTTAACCAACTTGAGATATACCAAAGTTGTGCCTAAAGGAACTGTAATAATAGTTAAAATTTTGTTTTCACAGTGAAACAGTTGCTTATCAAAAAGCTTTCTTCATGTCGTTAATGCTTATGCATTCATGAATACCAATCTGTCTTTGTAAAATATATGTAATTAAGCATTGTACTCTGTCTGGTAGCTCTTATTCACATACGACTTGCACAAATTTCAATGAAGTCCTCTTTTATAGCAATTTGTCATTGTTAACTTATTCTCTAATGAAAATGATGTATACAGGAAGAATAGGGATAATCAGAAATCATTATTTTCATTTTTCAAGATTTGAAAAGAAACTTTTTAAAATAGATACAAAAATAACACAGTTATTACAATTATAAAATATTAATTTCCTTTCAGGTCTGTTTTACACCAATAAAAGAAGATCTTTAGGGAATTTCTAAAGCATAGATTATGAAAACGTTAGAATTAGAAAATGTTTTAAATTAAAAAGTTTTTAAATAGAGATAGGTTGTCAGATTTAACAATTATTTTTTGTAGAATGGTCTGAAATTCACATGTATGATGTATCCATTCTAAGAGAACAAGATAAAACTGAAGTGAAAAAATAAAAACAAAACTTATTTACACTCAGTTGTCTTCAGATAACAATGTGTCATAGAAATATGATTGAGACTATCACAAATTTCAAGATATATTTATTCTTCTTTCATACTATCCATATGTATGCTTAGTATACTCAAATAGAAAAGCACTTTTAAAACACCTATATGAACATTGGTTCATCTTGTTTGGGGCTCTCTGTACTTCCTGGGCTTGTATGCCTATTTCCTTCACCAGGTTAGGAAAGTTTTCAGACATTATTTCTTCAAATAGCTTCCCAATCCCTTGCTCCCTCTCTCTCCTTCTGGTACCCATATGGTGCAAACATTACGCTTTATGTTTCTCCACAGGCCCGTTAAACTATCTTTATTATTTTGTGCTATTCTTTTTTCTTCCTGTTGTTCTGATTTGGTATTTTTTGCTACCTTGTCTTCTAAATCACTGATTTCATCTTCTGCTTCGTTTAATATGCTGTTGATTCCTTCTAGTGTATTCATTTTAGTTATATTATTTTTTTCTGACTTTTTTTATGGCTACTCTGTCCTTCTTTATGCTTACTATCGCTTTGTTGAAATTCTCACTAAGTTCCTTAAGGATTCTTCTAACCAGTGTTTTAAACTCTGTCTTTCTAGGTTGGTTACCATCATTTCATTTGGTTCTATTTCTGGAGCTTCTGTTGTATTTGGGACATGTTTCTTTGTTTCCTCGTTCTGGCTGCCTCCCTGTGTTTGTTTCTATGTGTTAGGTAGATCTCCTATGTCGCTCAGTCTTTGCTGAGTGACCTTATGTAATATGTGTCCTGTGTGTTCCAGTGATGCAGTCTCCCTGACTTCCTGTGTTTGTTCCAGGAGTGTCCCTTGTGTGTGTTGTGTGCATTTTCCTCTTGTAGCGGAGCCTTGATTGCTTTTAGCAGGTCAGTGGGTGGGATTGACTCCCAGGCTGACTGACTATGAGGATTGGTTACACACGCAGTGTATGAGCTTCTGTGTGGGGGGGATCTGCCCCCATGGGCTCTTGTGCCTGCTGAGACCCCCTTTTGGGTATGCCACTTGTGGAGCTAAGCAGGTGTGGGGACAGAGCCAGGAGTGCAGTTTCCAGGCTCTCGGCCTCACGTGGAAAGGTGCTGGCTCAGGTAGTAAATGGCCATTAACTGTGATTGGATGGCCATCAGCTGTGGCCAGTTGTCCGTCAGCTATAACCAGTGAGCCATTGGCCACTAATATAACTGCTGTGGCTACGCTAGCTGTAAATGGGGGCTAGCAAGAAGATGGTGGCTGAGCTAGCAAGAGCGGATTGCAGTTAGCACAGCGGATTGCAGCTAGCAAGTGAGGTGGGTAGGCAGAGATAAGTGGACGGCAGGTTGCGGATCATATGGCTCCTGCTTCCTGTGTCTCCAACCCAGCTGCCAGCAAGAATATAGTGGTATGACTCCCCTATCTATGGCTCCATGAGTGTTCCTTTTTGGCCTCACTGTATCCTGCATTCTTATGTGGGGAGCGAGAGCAGAGACCCCACATGACACCATGCATGACAGCAGGTCATACTCTCATGTGGTCTGAGGCCAGCGTCTGGGTGTGTATTTTCTGATGTCTCTTGGGAGGGGCTCCCATGCAGGCCAATTTCAGCCTTGCCTGTGATCTGCCCAGGGCTTCCTGGTAGAAGATACAAAGCTATATGTGGTTGGTTGCTGCCTGTGCTGGACCTGGAGGCCTTTTGTGGTTGACTTCATTATGAACCAAAGCTGGCTGCCACCAATATTTAGCCCGGGGCAGCTTAGCAAAAGGCCCAAGGCCTCCTAGGTCTCTTGTCACCTTCCAGCTGCCCATAAGACTCAGCCATTGAAAGAGCCTCCAGAAGTGTGCAGGCCAGTCTGGTTGACCCAATGTTGAGAGTGTCCCAGGCAATGTAGCACTAGCAGGGTTGGGCAAGGTCCCAGGGAGTCATGAGGGGTGGCCAGTGGTTTTTAACAAGGTTAATTCAGATTTAGTTCTTGTGCTAGTGCCTGGCCTGTCACCACTTTGCAAAATGCCTTGAGAACATCACAGCCAGCTACCACTCATCTCAGGCCTGCATATCCCTGAGAGCCACCCAAAAGAGCTAAGAGTGCCTCCAGCAGTACTAGCTGTGCGGGGTGGGGACCCAGGGTGCATGGATGGATTTTACCGGACTAATGGAGTCTAAGACTTGGCCCTTTGGGGAGGGTTCAACATAAAAAAGATGGTGCCCTCCTGTAGGCGACATGTGACGCAGGCTCCACACAGGGACAATGGCGGTGTCCCTCCAGACCTCAGTCCAAAGCCACACAGCTCAGTCTTTCCCAGTATGTCTCTGGCACGTCTCGAGTTGCCACCCCTCCACCGGAGAGCAGGGAGTGTTTGCAAGTGAGTGAGTCTGTGTGTGGGCCCATTAGGAGGGCGTCTGGGTATCTAGCTGCCTTCCATCTCACCAGGATGGGCAGACAGAGTCCTCGCTGATTTTCACAGCCAGATGGGGTCTGGCACAGGACCCCTAGGCTTGAGAGCCTGGTGTGGAACTGGGACTCCTCCCTGTTCCAGGGCCAACTCCACCATTGAGGTGTCCCTCCCATTATTCAACCACTAGTTGAGGGTTTGGGGTCAGCCCGTTTTATGTCTCTGACCCTCCTACCGGTCTCAACGGGAACTCTTCTTTATATCCCTAGTAATAGTTCAGCTCGTCTTAAGATGATACTTGAGGTTGATTGCTCTATAATTTATTTGTAATTTTGGTGTGATTTGGGAGGCAGTAGGCTTAGTGTTTACCTAATACATCATGTTGGATTTCTTCAGAATGTTTCCAGTTTTACAGTTTATATGCCAGCACTCACAACTCAGGGTCAAATTTTGACAAAAGATGTATTTAGTCATACTGAATACGAAGATAGTATTTCTATCTTAGGTTTGTGAAAGTAAATCAATAATGAAAAAATGAGCTAAGATATCCTAAGGAACATACACCTACATTTAATAGGGTTTAAATGTAACTTTGTGATCAGCTCTTTATTTACAGAGAATATCATATATCAAGACTTTTGATATAAAAGGATCATTTCTACTTACTGTGCATTATTGTCAATTGATGTGATGATTATGGATGATAAAAATTATCCAAAGTTGAATATGTCAGAATGTATGTGACACATGCAGAGTGGAAGAAATATTGTGAAACACATGTGTTTACATTAATTTGAATAAAGGTGCGAGTTGATAGGTGAGTTGTATGTTATTAATTTAGACCTAACTAGTCTTTAAACTACTACTTTTATATCACATCTGTGCAAAATATACTTAAGACACATTGTATAGTAATAGGGGCCTTTTAAATTTAAGTCGTTTTGTCCCCTGCATTCTTGATAATTCAATAATTTAAATCAGTTAAAACTTTGCAGTCACACCTAAAATTTTCTTGTGTGTTTGTTTCTATAGCACTTTAAAGATAAAGAAACACATTTTAAATAATAAATGTCATTATATGCCTTTAAAGTTTCCAGTGAGTTGGGTTTGAAATAATTTAGTTGTCTTTGCTCTGTGTTTAAGTTATATAATTTGTTACTTTCAAATACCAGTACTTCAATACAGTTTTTTTGTGGGGTTTTTTTTTTTGGGCGGAGGAGGTGTTATGTGCAAACATTGAGAGAAACAGGCTCCTGTCAAAATGGCATAGTAGATGAGTTCTGTGCATGCCTCCTTCCATGACAACCTCAGGACCACAACTAAGCAGCAGAACAGCTATCGCTGAGCATCACCTGAAGTCTAGCCAAACAGAAGTTCTGTAACTAAGAATATACAGAAGAAGCCACATTGAGACTGACAGGAGAGGCAGAGATGAGGAATTGACTGGCCCCACACCCATGTGTGGCAGTTAAAAACCAGGAGTGATACCTCGGCTACAGAGGTTACCCCGGAGGAGAAAGAGGTCCCAGCCCCACACCAGGCTCCCCCGCCCAGTGTTCCAGTGTCAGGAAGAGAAGTCTCCACATTTTATGACTGTGAAACCAGTGGAGATTGTGGCTGAGTGAGATGGAGGGTTGCTGGAATTCCAGTCATTACTCCTGAAGGGACCACACATGGACTTACTCACTCTGAGCTCCAATGCTGGGGCAGCAGGGTGAAAGGTGCCAGGGAAATACAGAAAGGAACTGAATTGTCTGGCATCAGAGCAAGAACTGGGATGGCAGCTTTCTCCCAGATAGAAGTGCTGCTAGAGGCCATTGTTCCTTTGTGGAGCCTTCCCCGCTCTCAAGAGTGCAGAAGCAGGTGGCTGCCACATCTAAGTCTCCATCAACCTGGCTAACACCTCTCGCCACATGCTGGTAGTTCCCTGAGATCCCACTCTACACAAACTTTAGGCCCACCCAAGTCATTACCAGTGGCTTTTTCATACAAACAACCTGTCTTGGCTCATGCTGTGGACATTCCTAAAATCTCTCAAAGGTTCAAAAACCACAAACAAGCAGCATCTGACCTTGCTTGGCATACCCCATACTTCTTGCTAAGCAGCCCCAAGCCTGGCACTAGTGGCGGCGATCCTCAGTTTCCAGCTTAGCCTCTCCCAGGCACCTCCAAGCTTAGCACAAGTGGCAACCATCTGCAGATCACATTGTAGCGCATACTAAGTGGCCCCAGGCAGGCAGAGGCAGCAGCTGATTTTGGCCTGCAACAGAGCCACTCTCAAGAGGCCCCAGAAACAATATACCAGTGGCCATCTATTGATCATAACAGAGTACCACTTAACCACCTCCACAAATGACATGCCTGAAGGGCAAATTTGGCAGGCACCAGATCCCTGCTAAAGTGAATCCTACACTATATGATCAGTCCCTATACAATAGCTCCTCCACCGTAGTCACAGACAGTCCTCACAACCAAGCAGCCTGAGGGTCAATCCCACCCACTGATGTGCAAATAGCAACCAAGGCTCAACTAAAACAGAAGGACACACCTGGAGCATCTAGCCCAGGTGACCAGGATGATTGCACCACTGGGCCCCACAGGTCACCTACCACATAAGACTACTCTGCCAAGATCACAGACATAGCCGCTCTACCTAGTACAGACAAACACAGAGGGGCAGCTAAAATGAAGAGACAAAAAAACATGTTCCAAATAAAAGACCACAACAAAGCTCCAGAAGGAGAACTAAACAAAATGGAGAGAAGCAATCTACTAGATGCCGAATTCAAAATACTGGCTATAAGGATGCTCAGTGGTCTAGAGTCAGCTTCAACAAAGAGACAGGAAACATAAAAATGGACATAGAAAACATAAAAAAGAACCAGTCAGAAATAAAAAATACAATAACTGAAATGAATAATACATTAGAGGGAATCAACAGTAGATTAGATGAAGCAGAGGATTGAATTAGTGATTTAGAAGTTAAGGTAGCAAAAAACGTAAATCAGAACAGCAAAAAGTAAAAAGAATCCAAAACTATCATCAGTGATGATAGTTTAAGGGGCCTCTGGGACAACATCAAGCATACCAACATTCACACGATAGGGATACCAGAGGCAAGGAATTGAAAACCTATTTGAAGAAATAATGATTGAAAACTTCCCCAAACCTGGCAAAGGAAATAGACATACAAGCCCAGGAAGTGCAGAGTTCCAAACAAGATGAACCCAAAGAGGCTCACACCAAGACACATCATAATTAAAATGTCATAGGATAAAGACAAAAAAAAAAATCTTAAAATCAGCAACAGAAAATAATTGGGTACCTAAAAGGGAGCTCCCATAAGACTGTCAGCTGATTGCTTAACAGAAATTTTTCAGGTCAGAAGGATTGTCAGGAAATATTAAAAGTGATGAAAAAGAAGGTCCTACAACCAAGATTACTCTACCCAGCAAAGCTATCCTTTAGAGTTGAGGGACAGATAAAGAACTTTCCGATAAGAAAAACCTAAAGGAGTTCATCACCACTGAAATACTATTAGAAGAAATATTAAAGGGGCCTTTTTAAGAAGACAAAAACATAAATATAAAAATAAAGTGACGATACCTACATATTTACCAATAATTACTTTCAATGTAAATGGATTAAATGCTCCAATCATAAGGCATAGGGTGGCTGAATAGATAAAAAAAATAAGACCCTTACATATGGTGCCTGCAAGAGACTCATTTCAGCTCAAAAGACAAACACAGATGAAAGTAAAAGGATGGAAAAAGATATTCATGAAAATGGAAACAAAACAAAACAAAAAAATGCCAAGCTGGGGTAGCAATACTTATACCAGACAAAACAGACTTTAAAATGAAGGCTATAACAGGAGACAAAGAAGGATCCAGTAATCCCACTTCCAGGTATTTTCCAAAGATACCCAAAACACTACTTCGAAGGGAAATGCTCATTCATATGTTTATTGCAACATTATTTACAATAGCCAAGAAATGGAGGCCACCTGGGTGCCCATCAATAGATAAGTGAATAAGAAGAGGTGGTACAGATATTCAGCCATAAAAAAGAATGAAATCTTGCCATCTGCAACAACATGGGTGAACAGAGAGGTATTGTCCTGAATGGAGTAAGTCAGACAGAAAAAGATAAATGCTGTATAATTTCACACTTATGTAGAATCTAAAGAACAAAATAAACAAAAAATACAGACACAAACTCACAGATACAAGGAGCATTTTGATGGGTGTCAAATGGGAGGGGAATTTGGAGGATGGGTGAAAGGGGGAAGAGATTAAAAAGTACAAATTGGTAGTTACAAAATAATCATGGGGGTATAAAATATAGCTTAAACAGTATAATCAATAATATTGTGATGGCTACGTATGGTGTAAAATAGGTACTCGATTTATTGGGGTGATCACTTCATAGGTTACATGGATGTTTGATTACTGTGTTGTACACCCAATACTAATATAAAATTGTATTCAATTGTAATTGAAAATTTAAAAATATTTTTAAAAATTGAGAAACAGTGATGCATACCAATATTTTGCTTTTGATCACATTTTATAAGCATAAATATACCTTCCAAATTATGTTTACTTAATGTTCAATTTTGTTTGCATTCTTGAGGATGTATTTATTTGAAAATAAAACAATACACATGTATATTTAAATATGAGGCAGAATACAATCAATGATTTTAAATTTTCCTTGAATAATCCATATCATGAATAATTCAAATACAGACAAATGAGAGTTAGCAGTACATTACAGTATATAATTTTGTGTTTTTCAGGAAAATAAATTTAAAGCAAATTCCCATTACTTTTTTTCTTTTTATTATAATGACCCACTTTTGGTATTTCATTGTAACTGATATATATTTTTAGAATAAAATTTTGTTATCCAAGGAAAAAACAAACAACTATATGTTGCTTATAATAAACCCAATTTAAATAAAAAGATAAAAGGGGCTGAAAGTAAAAGGATAAGAAAAAACATATTACGCAACAATAGTTTATAAAATTTGGAGTGGCTATATTAATATTAGAAAAAGTTCATTTTATAACACAAATATTAAGAAGCTCATTTCATAATGACAAGCAAGTTATTCAAATGACATAAATATCCTAAAAATGTATGTACCTAATAGCAGAGCATCAAGACATGGAATAAAAACTGATAGACCTACAAGAAGAAATGGAAAAATACACCAATTAAGTCATATACTTCAATAACCTATCTCAATAATTGATAATGCAAGTAGAAAATCAGTAATAATATAAACTTTTAAGAATATTAATAATCAAGGGCCCCTAATTTATCTTGATAGAATACTCCACTCAACAGCATCAGAATACAAGTGCACACAGAAACATTCTGGTCCACAACACAAGTCACAAAAATTACAAAGGATTCAAGTCATATAATATATAGTATATGAACACAATGGGATTGAATTACAAAAAGTAATAAAAATGTTTCAGGAAATCTCCAAACACTTGGAAACTAAATTAACACATGGACCAAAAAGAAGAAATCTAATGACAAATTAAAAAGCCTTTGGATTTTAATGAAAATACAGCATACTGATTTATACCATCAATGCAGTCACAATCAAAGATGTAGCAGGGCTTGTTTTCTTGTTTCTTGTGTTGGTTTTACTGTTTTGTCTTTGTTTTGTTTTTGTTTTTAGAAATTGAGAAGCTGATTCTAAAATGATATGAAAATGTACAGGACTTAGAATAACCAAAGCAACTACGTAATTTCAAGACTTATTACAAAGCTATGGTAATCAACACAGTGGAATATTGACATAGAGATAGACAAATTGATCAACAGAAGAGAATAAACTCCAGGCATAGACCCAGAAATATATAGACAACTGACTTTTAACAAAGGTGCAAAGGGAATTCGGTATAGAAAGTATAGTCTTTCCAACAAATGCTGCAGGAACAACTGGATATCCATGAAAAAAATATAGACCTCATATTAAGTGTTCTTAGCACAATTTTAAAAACCTGATGCAAATAGGGAAGAGGTGGGAACTTTATGGTTTAATTTTCTTCTTACTGGAGGAGAGGGAAATAAAGGCCTTAATAAAGGTTGCTTTTATAAGCTGTGGTGGGGGGGAAATACTATCCTTTCAAATTGAGAAATTTATAGCCTTGGGGTTAAGTTACTATGAGTTAGGTTTCTATGATTCAGTCTAAAAGAAGCTAGTAGAGGGTGGGTCTCCAAGACCCTCACAGCTCTTCAACCAGAAGAAAGAACTCCTCTTTTTATACTAATGTATTTTACAACTTAGCCACCTATTTAAGATTTCCTTTAATGAGAAGTTTATGCTACTAAAAAGAGTAATGGAAATTATTTCTTTATTTATCATAGTAATGCAAAATATGCTTTTTATCAATAAACTTGAAAGAACTTTTTTAGTTTGTGGTCTGGGGCATGAGTGTGCCTGCATGTGTGTGCGTGTGCGTGTGTGTGTGCATGTGTGTATACGCACGACGTACATTCACAAAACCAACATTACCATTTTAGGAAGCTTCAAAAATTCTGTAGGTATCTTCCAAATTTCTAATTTGAATTAATTAATTAATTTTTAATAGCATCACAAGCCCTTCATTAATTCTATTCGGTGATCAGTAAAGACGAAATAGGACCATTTGTGACAACATGGATGGATCTTGAGATTATAATGCTAAGTGAAATAAGTCAGACAGAGAAAGCAGAGAACCATATGATTTCACTGATACGTGGGATATAAACTGAAAACAACAACAGAACAAGACAAACAACTGAAAGAACAAAAACTCATAGACATAGACAATAGTTTAGGGGTTGTTACCAGAGGGTAAGGGGAGAGGAGGGAGCGGGGCTCTAGAAGAGGGTAAACAGGGTCTAATATATGGTGATGGAAAGAGAACTGACTCTGGGTGGTGAACACACAATGTGAGATATAGATAATGTATTGCAGAATTGTACACCTGAAATCTATGCAACTTTACTAACAATTGCAAAAGTTTTACCAATAAACTTTTAAAAAATTTTCTGTAAGTATCTTCCAAATTTCTAATTAATTAATTAATTCTGAATAGCATTACAAGCCTTTCATTAATTCAATCTGGCAGCATGACAGCATCAGAAATATCAAAATAATTTAAGGTATACAGATAACTGCATAACATAAGACTGTGAGCTACTTGAAGGCAGGCATATTCAACTCTTTCATGCTCATATCTCCAGCAGTAGCATATCAGACAAAGAACATATAACACACCAATAGTTTATTGAGTCATATTCCTAAATAAGTATCCAATTTTTCATTTTGATTTATTAAGCAAATATCTATATGAATTCCCATAGCACACAAGAATAAAATTTTTAAACACATTAAACTTAAAATGCAAATGTGTTAAGTATTGAATCCTTGAATGAGATCATTTCATAACTTTTTGGATGTGAAAAGTCAAAATCTCTTCATAAGGTAAAAAAATGTATCTACTCACACAATTACAAATGATGGAGGAAATCAATATTCACAGCAGCTTCCATATTAGCCTCACCTAAATTTTGTTGAATTTGTGCTCCATTGGCAACTTTAAAGTTTATTATTATTTATAAACCTACTACCCTTTGGATTTTTAATACATAAATACTTTTCTTTTTCTTCTATTTAAGGTTAGATCATTTATGTAAAATAAACTGCAAAATGAAACAGGTGATTTAGTTAAAGCAAATGCTATATTCCTGGGATAAAACAAATTGGGCTTTTAATACAGACATGATGAGGTAACTAATAATCTTAACATGCAACAGAAATAATTGAAGGGTATGGAGAAGAATGAAAAAAATTCAATATTACATCATGCATTACTGAGGTAACCTTTGGTTTACAGATTTGTTTTCTGGATTATCGAACAAAGTACATTAGTGCCATCTCCTGGTAATTATAACAACCGTGAAGAAGAGGTTTAACTTGCAAGAAATGCCCTTACTTAATAAGTATTAATAGTTCATATTTACAAATATAAGTGGAGGGGAGAAGCCCATAGATCGATCTTTCAATGGTAATACAGTAATACTGTAATTATTTTTTCTTACATACGGTAATATGAGGATTAATTTTTTCACCTATATAAAGGTATTTTTTTTTATTTTAGTACCTTACATCATGAATATTGTAACTTTAACATTAAGAATTTATACTAAACATATAGGAGGGGCATGTGTGAGTTGTCTCATGTTTTGATATTAATTTCGTACTAAAGCCAGTGGATTCATACCTTATAAAAGCCCTTCTTAACCTATGTCATTTGTAAAAACATTTCAATGGAATTAGAGGGAAAGGTATTAGAATCTTGTACTGAGGGTCTGATGTTCCCATACATAAGTTTTCAGTGTTTGTTTCTAAAAGAGCATTTTCCAATGCAAAGAGCTTTAATAGCTTCTTTAGAAACTGTGTGTGTGTGTGTGTGTGTGTGTGTGTGTGTGTGTGTGTGTGTTTAATTTCTGAGAAAGGTCATTGTGATAAGTTGTGCTGTCTCTCATGCTCAAATTGAGCCCATTTCTTCATATTTTTAATTAAATGGAAATATACATAAATGCACTTTACTTTGTTTCTCTGTTTTAAGCTGTGGGTGATTTTTGCTGTTTTCCCATAAAATTACTGATATTTTACATCTTTTTTCAAGAAATTAACCAAACTATATATTCAGTAAAGTAGTGCTGTCTATATGATTAATTAGGGATTGCTGAAATTTAATAAGTCAAGGACTAGACAATCTTCAGTGAATATAAGGTTCATGTAAAGTAAAAATGTTTTCCTATTTGGTTCAAAGATATATCCTCAGCAACTATAAAAATACCTGATATATAGTAGGTGTTCAGTGTATATTTATTGATCTTCTTAATTAAAGAGGATAGGAATTTATTAACATAAAATAAAAATTAATATAAAATTAAATCTGAAGATTTTATTTGAGCCTCCGGTTATTTCTTATGTCTCAAAATATTTCAAATGGAATATACACACAAACACATACACACAATACATAAGCTACATTAATTTACAAATAAACTCTTAATATGAGCTTTTGTGTTTGGCCCACTTTTTCTCTGTCTGCCCACTTCCTCTTAGCAATTTAATTTATCCTTAAGGTTGCAAGTAGCTCCAACATGTGGATGACTCTCAAATCTCTACCTACAGCCATATCCCTTCTCGTATGCTCTAGAGTCAACCCCCATTTCAAACTCTGCTAAGTATATCTGTTTACATACCTGGTATATCTGCTAAATGAACCTGTTCTAGATACACTTAACTCTAGTAATAAACCAACCTGAACATATGCCCCCCATAAATGTATTTCTTCTCTTATTCCATATTTCTGTTAATACAAGACCATCTTCCCAGCTAATCAGACTTGAAATTAGAGTAAACCTCAGATCTATTTCCCACATGAGATATGCATTCACACTTCTATGCAAGCACAAAAACACAGCACACACTTACACACCCCTTTCCACTTTCACTGTTATATGCTCAGCTGAAACCTTGATTAATTCTCACCTAGCTATATTCAGTAATCAGCTTCATGGCTAAAAAGCCTGTAGTCTCTCCTCACTGCATAACCTCCTAATTCTTGCTGTCTTTTTAATCATCCTAGAGCAACATTACCTCAAAGCATCTTAAGTAAAACACTAACTCATTGTGTTAAATGAATAAAAGTCTCTAGCCAAGTAAGTTGGGGAAAATTATATTTTTAAATTTAAATAATTTATTTAAACTACACACAAAAAAACCCATAATTCATCCATTTCTCTCACCCCCCACCTAACATCCCCTCTTTGGCAACCACCAAACTGTTATCTATATCTATGAGCTTGTTTGTTTTTTCTCTTTTATTTTTTTTAGATTCCACGTATAAGAGAGATCATACAGTATTTGTCTTTATCTGATTTATCTCACTTAGCATAATGTCTTCGAGTTCCATCCATGTTGCCGCAAATGACAAGATCTCATTCTTTTTTTATCTTAGCTATTGTAAATAATGCCACAATGAACATGGACGTATATCTTTTTCAGTCAGTATTTTTGTTTTCTCCTAATAAACACCCGGAAGTGTAATTCCTGGGTTATACAGTAGTTCTATTTTTGAGTTTTTTAGGAATCTATATACTGTTTTCCATAGTAGCTGCACCAACTTACATTCCCACCAACAGTGCACAAATTTTCCCTTTTCTCCACATCCTTGCCAACATTTGTTATTTCTTGTCTTTTTTATAATAGCCATTCTAACAGGTTGTAAAGTAATATCACAAGTTGGTTTTGCTTTGCATTTCCCTGATGATTAATGATGTTGAACATCTTTTCATGTACCTGTTGGCTGACTATGTGACTTCTTTGGAAAAACGTCTATTAAGATCTTCTGCCCCTTTTTAATCAGATTTTTGTTTGTTTTTTGTTATTGAGTTGCATGAGTTCTCTATATATTTTGGATATTAGCCCTGTATCAACTATACGATTTGCAAATATCTTTCTCCCCTTCAGTAGGTTGTCTTTTCATGTTGATGCTTTCCTTTGCAGTGTACACACTCTTTAGTATTATGTAATCCCACTTATTTATTTTTGCTTTTGTTACTTTTGGTATTAGAGTTCAATTCAAAAATTATTGCCAACACCGGTGTCAAGGATCTTACTGCCTGTGTTTCCTTCTGCAGGTTTTATGGTTCCAGGTCTTATATTCAAGTCTGTAATCCATTTTGAGTTAATTTTTGGGTATGGCATAAGAGAGTGGTCAAGCTTCATTATTTTGCATGTGGTTGTCCGGTTTTCCCAATATCATTTATTGAAGATACTTTCCTTTCTTTTATTAATGCGGTTAATGTGATATGTCACGTTGATTGATTTGCAAATGTTGAACCATCCTTACATCCCCAGAATAAATCCCACTTGATCATGGTGTACGATCCTCTTAATGTATTGTTGAACTCATCTTGCTAGTAACACTTGGTTGAGGATTTTTGCATCTATGTCCATTAGGGATATTAGTCTGTAATTTTCTTTTCTTTTTGTGTCCTTATCTGGTTTTGGTATCAGGCTGATGCTGGCCTAAAAAAGTGAGTTTGGAAGAGTTCCTTCCTCCTCTATATTTTTTGGAAGAGTTTGAGAATAATCAATATTAATTCTTCTTGGAATGTTTGGTAGAATTCACCAGCAAAGCCATCTGGTCCTCGACTTTTGTTTTTTGAGGAGGTTTTTGATTACCACATTTTAAAAAAAGTAAAATTAAAATATTTACTTTATAGCTTAATATATAGCTTAGTATACTTAATATACTAATGTAAATGTGAGTTTCCAGGGTGGGAAAACACTATGCATGTTTTCCCTCTCTTACGTGGACTTTGTATTGTTTAGGTGAGCCCACCTCTTCAACAATCATTCCCTAGAAGCAGCTTTGGAAAGTCCCGCTACAGAGCACCACTGTGACAACATCTCGCCTCCGCTCAAAAATGGAATAAAAGGGAGAGCACATCCCAGAGCTGTGCTGTCTCGTACGCTAACCACTGGCCTAGTGTGACTATTTAAATTAATCAACATTAAATAACATTTAAAAATTCAGTTCCTCAGCACACTAGTCAAGTGCTCAGCAGCCACCTGGGGCTGGTGGGTACCACGTGGGACAGCATTGCTCTAGAGTGACATTACCTGAGCTCAATGGGTTAGTAGTAGTTGCTTGACCTGGGACAAGTTACTAACCTACTCAGGATCTCCATTTCCTTAACTAGAAGCTGGAGAAAATGACCAAATCAACTCACAGAATTAAAGTGATAATTAAATGACTAATGCATGGCAAGTGCTCAGAATAGTGACTGGCACATAGTAATAATTCAGTAACTGTTAAGTAATATTATCCATTAGCATTATTAAAATTGTTCTTCATCACCTATTGATTGAACACCAAGCTTCGTAATCTGCTATTCAGATTCTTTTTGAACTGTGCTCACCGGCCTTTGAACCTTTATTTCTGTTATTTCCTTATATGCAGACTGGCTTCTAATCAACCTTACAGGTCCCAACAAATATCCCATAGTTTCCCCCTTTGATAAATCTCTCTCATTTGCTGGAATTGCCCTTTCCACTTCCTGTCATCACCACATCTAATCCTGTTCATTACTTAAAGTCCGGATCAAATTGCACCTTCACCACAAACCAAGAAATAAGCTCTCACACCCCTGACTCTCATAGCTTGCTCTCTGATCTGATTTTGGAGAATCCAAACTTTTTGATGTATCTGTATGCTTTATTTTTTCTACATAAGTTATCCTATGATTCATGGTATATCTTACACCCTATGAAGGTGATCAACAAACATGTCTTAAATAATTGAGCAAATCATACTTTATTATAAAGACTTTAATTTTGCAGTTTAGCCCCCACACCTACTAAGTGACATATGCTATTTGCAAATACATCTTCTATGACATTTAGTATCTTCCTATGGTCTAAAATTCACTGTTTCAGCAGACATGTGAATGCTATGAAGAAAATTTATTTTCCCAATGAGAATAAAATGAGATTATAATACATTGTTGGATCACTGGAGCATTAAAATCCAACAAAACCATAGCTGTTAATATAAATAGATGTTTTATTTGGAGAAATTATTTTAAACTCCTATCTTCAAATGATTGGCTACTAACTAATTTTGTTCTGAAACAGAAATGAAATTAAAACTAATATTCTTGCTCGATATAAATTATCACTGAATTTTTATCATTGGGTGTCCTTTTTTGTCTGGTTTGAATACTGACAATCAAGTGACAGAGGGAAAGGCACAAGAACTATTCATCTGAATGATCAGAGAATGTGATTTCATGAATGTAAAACACTTTTTAAAAAGTGAATGCAATAATTAAAAGTGCTTCTGGGTATGAATAAGTCTTAAAACTCAGCAGTATTTATAGACACAATCTTTACAATGGACAAGTCAAATGATATATCCAGTGTACCAGCAACTTTCCTTTCATTGTTAGACAAAATGAATAGGAATTTTCAACCTCTTTTAGAATGTATTCAGTATCTGTCAATGGAAAAAAAATTCAATTTCCAAGAGGGTTTTAAAAATCTCTGAAGGGCAAAGACCCAACTATAGCTTCACTATGACAGTGACACATAGTAGGAGCTCAATCATTGATTACCAAGATGTTAATAATGATAATAATTTTTAATGTGAATACATTTCCATATTTTACAGCAGCTTTTGTTTAATGTTTTTGGTGCTGGAAAACTGAACAGTTTAAAATCATTTAGAGTTTTCATCAACACGTGTAGTAAAATCAGAAGGGAAATGGGTAAATAGAATGGACTAAGATGTTCTCTAGAAATAGTATTATCAAAAAATGAGGTAGAATAACTTATTTGAGTTAAGGTGCATAATATCAAAAGTAATTTTATTTGGCAGTACCTCAACTGAACTATTAAGTCATTTACTCCTTAATCCCAAATAGTTCAATCAAAATCACCCTTCACTTTCCTGTTCCATCAAAACTTACCCTTCCAGAACAAACAAACACTTCAGCTAGTTTGTAGTAGTATATAAGCTGATGTCTCTATGGGTTGAGTTGCAATATGTAACAAGCTTTGCCCCAAATAAAATTGTAAATTGGCACTCTTCAAATTTCCTGATGCTAGTGGTCCTCCTCCGTCAGAAACACCAACATTATAGTGAAGACAATCCAAATATGTTCAAAAAAGTTTTTTTAAAAAGCCTCTAATCTTTCACTGATTACTTCACAGAGCTTAATTCAAAAGATTTAGACAAAATATATCTTTAGCTATCTTTATTTATAAGATAAATAAAAGGAGAAAGAGATGTAAATATTGCATGTATATGAAATATTAGTTTATGGTTATTTTATTATAAAAAGAACATATGTTCAAATATTTGTATTTTAATCATACAGAAAAGTAGAGAAAATAATATAAAACACTTATGTATCGATCTTACTTCCTTATCATATTTTATTATTTTTTTTCATATTTGCCTCAAGTCATTTTAAAAATCATCACTGGGTAACACTCTCTGATCCTATGTCATTTATTCTTTTTCCCAAAATAAAAAACAGTATAAATTTTGTATTTACTATTCCAATGCGTGCTCCCATATTTTACCAATTATGTACATAGATGTGAAAATATATGAGCTTATTTGTTTTTAAATTTTATATAAATGGCCTTATACTTAAAGCATCCTTCTGCAAAACTCCTTTTTCTGTCAATATTAATTTCATAAATACGTTTTGATCATTAAAACTATAGTATTTACAGATAAACATATTGTATATTTTGTGAAAGAAAAGGGAAGGAGAGTTACATGGTTTTATTTGGGTGGCTGAACATGGCAGGTGAGTAAGAAAGACATACAAGTGGTCATCAAACAATATGGCGAATGTTTAAATTTTAAAAAATTATTACAGTAAAAGACACATTGCCTTTAATCTCCCTCAAAATACACCCCCTCTCTTCGAACACACTTATCCCATCATTCTTGCCACTTTCTGAAGGAGTTCTGGAAGTCCTCTTTCGTGAGTGTCTTTAGTTGCACTGTTGTGGCTGCCTCGATGTCCTGAATCATTTTTACTTTGGGGAGGAGCCAGAAGTCACACGGTGCCAGATCCAGTGAAGAAGGTGGATGAGGACACACCGTAATGTTTTTGTTGGACAGAAATTGTCGTATACCAGAAGCGATGTGTGACATGGAGTGTTGTCATGATGGAGGATAAAGACTCTCACAAAAGAGGACTTCCCGAACTGCTTCAGAAAGTGGCAAGAACATGGGATAAGTATGTTCAAAGTGAGGGGGAGTATTTTGAGGGGGATTAATGGCAATGTGTCCTTTACTGTATTTTTTTTTTATTATTTAAACATTCACCGCATTGTTTGATGATGCCTCATATATCAAAATGTCTGACCTGGCTTTTCATATTACACACATCCCCTTTTTCCTCACTCCAGTACCAGTTTGTAATCATTGGTTCCCATGAGATATGTCATGGATGGGATAGTGGTCTACCTGTGAATTATAGTATTAAGACAGAAAACGCTGAAAATCAGTGCTTAAACAGAAGAATGGTTTTCTGACCTTATAATTTGATTAGCAATACTAAATACCAAATGAAAGAATTTATCATAATTGGAGAAGGACAATAGCAGAACATGGAAAAAATAAGTAAATATTGGTCATGTTAACTCAGAAAAATGGGCATTGCCACATCAAGTATGCTGTAGGCTGTCAGAGATACCTTATTGTGGTTATTAAATGATGCCACTAAACACGTTAATCTTAGAGATAATATCCCTGTTCTGATTCTATTGATTCTGAGATTATTGAGGGCATCCATGTATCATACTTCCTGGAAGAGAAAATGCACTGGTATAATTAACATAAGTATCTAATCCATTTCCACATTCTTATTCTAACTAAACTAAATTGAAATCTTGATTTTTTTACATTACGTTTTTCTAAGATTTAATAATACGTCAGCTTCCTTAAATATAATTTGTTCTGAGAACACTTATGAGAGTTTCTGACCCTCAGTACCTGAGAATTTGTACCCAGACAGTGAAGACCACAAAGGTGAATGCAGCCATATGGACCGAGGGGGTGAAGAGCCAGGCTTCTCTGACACATGCCTGGTCCTCATCTCAAGTGTTCTTCCTATGCCTGCATGTTCTCTTCAACCTGGAAAGTCTTTATTCAACCAGCTTTAAACCAAGCATGTCCTTCAAGACACAGTTTAAAGATAAATCTATTGAAAAAAACCATCCCTCATTGTCAAATTCAGAATTAATCATGTAACTTAGTATAGCCTTGGCACATTATGTACACATCAATCTTTCTATTTTACTTGTAACTTGCTTAAGTTAAGAACTATGTCATATTCAATTTCTTTGGTCCTATCAGAACCCTGAAGCATGATTTGTAGACAATAGTGATTTCATAAATAGATGTTGAATAAATCAGAAAACCTCAAGGTATGTCATTCATTCAACATTAGTGACATACTTTGTTACATATCAAGAATATGACCTTTTTGACGCAAATCAGTTTTATAATTTTATGTGTTCAGAGCTATACTTTTCTGTTTGAGATTTTCTGTTTCAGGTATTTTCTCTTCAAAATATGAAGTGGTCTTATGACTCAAAAAGGAAAAACTGAGCATACATTATGCACAGATTTGAAATAGGTAACTCATATATACACAATAGCAATTTTAAAAAGTCTTGTAAAAACATGAACTTTAAATTAGATTAGATTAGATTAATTAAATTAAATAAATGAGATACCATGTTTTTAACCAACGTATTGACCAAGATTTTAAAGATACCTAATACCTTATATTTGAGAAAGTGAGGGAAACAAGTACTCATATGAGATGGTATTCAAATATACTGCTGGTAAGAATGAAAATGAATCCAATCTTGCTGGAAGGAAATTTTGCAATATGTATGAAAAGTTTAAAATGTATATACCTAATAATTCCACTTTTTGGAATTTATAATAAAATAACCAGAGATGTACAAAGAAGTGTATGTTCATGGGTGTTTAGCAGAGCATTCTATATCCCCTTCATTTTTTCTCTTAACATTGTAGCATAAACACTTTCCATTTCTATAAAAATCCATCATAAATATTTTTAGTAACTGCATAATATTCCACTATATAAGTGTACTATAATTTACTAATAGTAAACATTCAAGCTATTTCCATATTCTCATCATTATAAATAATGCTGCAATGAATATCTTTCTCTTCATATTTCTTCACAAAAAGGTCCATTTTGATAAAGGGGTAAAAATATTTAAGTGATTAATACACGTTGCCCAATTGCTCTCTAATTACCTTTGAGTGGTTCAGTATAAACTCTTACCAGAAGTACTTATGAGTCCATCTCTCCATGACCCCTTCTGTAGTGAGCATCACATTTTTTAAATCTTTTTTTGATTCAATAGATGAAAACAATGGTTCACTATGCTGCTTTGTTTTTTCTTCTTTGATTACATTTAAGGTTAAACTTAAATGTAATTTTTTATATATTTAAATTTTTATATATTTGTTGGTAATATTTACTTCAATTTTATAACTTGTCTTTTCTTTGCCTTTACTTATCTTTTTGTTCACTTTAGGGGTTACCCCCCTTGATTTGTGTGAACTTTATATATAAAGAATATGACCTTTCTGATGCAAATCAGTTTTATAATTTTATGTGTTCAGAGCTATACTTTTCTGTTTGAGATACATATTAATAATTATATGTTTAGAAAATACTTATCTAGAGACCAAACAAATACATAGATCTACATAGATTTGTTCTATTGTTTACATTTATGCTTTAGTCCCAGAATTTCCTTCGAGTATAATCTCATGTGGAAGTAGGGTTCCAAATAATTTTCTAATTTTTCCAGTGTCATTTGGTTGATAGTAATTTTTAAAAACCTTTCTTTCTCATTTAATATATGAGTCTTCCTCCATTCAATATAAATTTCCTATACAAATCAGAGTGGGTTTCAGGATTATCTCTTTTGTTCTACTGTTTTGACTATCCTTATAAAATTTCAACATTGCTTTCATAATATTGTTTTTGTAATCTATTTTTAATGTCTATTAAAACAAATTTTCTGCAATTATACCTTAAAGATGGGATATACAAATGGAAAATGACCACACCACATATGACAAGAGAACTAATCAATCACCTCTGTAGCAACCAGCTTGGGAAGCCAACCCACAGCCTCTGCAGCAAATCATGGTCAATGACTACCAGCTTGCCTAGTCTGTCCCCACTTCCAACTCAGAACAACCAAGCGAAAGTAAATAAATATGCTCCCTAAATCAACTTCATGAGATGACCGTCTTCTTGTTAACCTGCCTCCACTCCCCATGCCTACAACCTCTAATTAGAATATACCTGAAGTCTTCCCTTTCTTTCATTCCAAAGTTCTCCCACCCCCTGCTTGCCTTTCGTCTCTGCCAAACACAAGTGATTGTAGCTGACTCCCTTACTGTAGCAAGTGCTGAATAAATAGCCTTTGTTCTCATTTATGTTTTTGTTTTGTTTTGTTTTCTTTTGTTTTTCATTTATTTTCACATATCTCTTTTTCAAAATTTTCATAGCATCCCCAAAATTTAGAGAATCACTTTGAGTCTGCTTTCATTTTTCTCTCAGGAATGAATATTAACTTTAAACACCAAAAAGTTCCTGGGTGCTGTGTCTTTAGCTATGAAACTATAATTTTTCCCCAGGGATTAATCTTTAAGTCAAAAGCCACCTGGAACTAGAGAGACCTGTTCAGAGATGTAATAATGACTATAACTGAAGTTCTAAAAGAGGCTTGTTGCTCTTATAATACTTACAGGATATTGGACACAGAAACAGACTCTCATATAATAATGCTGTGTTTTCCATTTAAAATACATAAAATTAAAGATAAATTTTCTAGTATAGCAAAAATGCTAAGGGCCAAGAAAGGCCCGACATATGCAGTAAATTATGTTATTAACTACACCCTTCAGTAGTCTTCAGTGACACCTTTGAAGAGTTGATCTTACTGGAGGTCTGGGAAGACTGGGACTCTTCACAAACCGAGGTTATGTCAAAGGCTTGGGTTCAGACTAACAACCTTGGTATTCACTGAAGGATTCCGTTCCCAGGGAGAGAGATGACCCTCCTGGGGTCAGGGATGGGTGGGGTGGCAGGAATATGTGTAAAGATGAACTTCCTACCCTCACATAAGCACAGACACCAAAAAGGATTCAGGTATCAAGGGTAAAGTCATTCTAAAGCACAGGAGATAGAGAACTAAGTGGAGCATCAATCAGGTTTTGTTCTGTACTTTTTAAAAATTCAGCTGAACTATAAAAATAAACACGAATGATCTGTATGACAGTTTTTAGAAGGTTCCTTGTGTTAACTTCCACCATCAATTTTTTTTTCTGACTCTAATGTTTAGAATGACTCTTATATATAACTTAGAGTAAAAAGTGTGTAATAATATGGTTCTGTTGGAACTTACAATAGGTCTACTTTTTATTATTTGTCAAAAAACTATTATTAGAATCAAGTAAAAGTTATTGATTTCCTCTTCAACAAGATGTTATAAATCCTGAGATTGTACTAAATTAAATAGGCTACAAAGTACTTCTGAGAGGAAAATAACTGTGTATTGTTTCCCTTGCAGAGTCTAATTTTTAGAAAAACATCACCTGGGCAGCAGGAAGTGATGCTAGAGGCTACACAACCTAACAAAGTGATAGTGAATGTCAGATTCCATAGGTTACAGGAAGGCAGAGGTGGCTGGAAGATGCAGGGCAATTTTCCAGAGAGAGAAGAGAGCTATGCAGAAAAGGAACCCCAAACATCTACATAGGGATCCCCCTGATGTTAGCTGAGGACCAACAGGGCATTAATAGGATGAAACTCCCAGAGCTGGGCAAGAAAGTCAGGGAAGTTGCAAACTGAAAAATTCCCAGACATTCTCTCTGAGCTCCCAGAATGGGGAGTCCTCCGTTACTCTGCTGGACATTCAAACATTCACCAGAATCCCCAGAAAGACCAAGGAAATATATACACACGTATATGTGTATACGCATATATAGACAGATGCACATTATATTACAAATACAGGTACTCATTATATGTATTTGTGATACACGATATATATCTATGCAAATCTATACATAGAACATATATATGTATACATATACATACACACACACACACACACATATATATATATATATATATATATATATATATATATATATATCACAAATGTGTGGAGAGAGAGAGAGAGAGAGAGAGAGAGAGAGAGAGAGAGAAGGCAGTTACCTACTTGATAATCCAACCTTCAAAAAACGTCTTCTCTAGCTTCTGAAATTCTTGAATTGCTATCCATGCCACGCTTGTGTTTACAGATTTCTTTCAAACCAAAACATTCCTGGAAACTACTATAACATTCCTGGGAACCACTATTAAGCCTTTAACATCCTAGCTTGGATGCATTTCTGACATCACTGGAGGACCTTCCTGAGTGGCTGGATGGACCTCAGTATTTAACCCTGACAATCAAGGAGGTCTGATTCCCCTGGTTCTAGACCATCCCTCTATTCAGGGCAAAATTTTAGCTCTAGAAATGTGATTAGATTACACTCAGTACTAAAGAAGAGACTTTAAGAATTGCAAAGTGCCACATAATCAATTGCTAATTTCTAAATGGAGTCTTAACAGCATGTGGTCATTAAGTTTTTATAATTCTTAAGTTGGTTCAAAAGTGAACAAGCCATGTCATGACCATTTTTTCATGTCTGCATGTCAATCAGCCAGACTGATGAATTCTAAAACAGAACTAACCTTTCACTTAATTTCCTCCTAATCAAGATATTCACTTTCTGTTCTCATTTCAT
This sequence comes from Rhinolophus sinicus, assembly GCF_036562045.2. Classification (NCBI taxonomy): domain Eukaryota; kingdom Metazoa; phylum Chordata; class Mammalia; order Chiroptera; family Rhinolophidae; genus Rhinolophus; species Rhinolophus sinicus. The sequence goes on from NC_133760.1 coordinate 74,855,582, forward strand.
CCCTTCCAATCTAATCAATCTGCCTTGCTGTGTGTCTGAACCTCCTATCATTTTCTGTGAATCACTGTTTATAAGCAAAAACATACAAATTATAAGTGCTCCCATTCAATATACCTCTGAAATTCTAAAGCACATTATGCAAAGAAACATTTGCAGAGTTGCTTTAAAAGTACAGAATTATTTTAAATTAAATTATTAATAACAACACTATTTATTGAGTGTATGCTAGGTGCCTGACACAATTGTAGAGAAGGCACTATTATTCTAAAATACATTTTGAAAATGAAGAAACTGAGGGAAGAAAATTTTAAACGTTGACTAAAGTCATTTTTGTAATGTCATTTTAAAAGCCGAATAGGTACATTCACTGCATTTTGATCGCTAAGCATTTGAAGTATTTAATTTGATAGAAAAATCTTCTCAGACTAGGATTTGATAACTGTTAATTCTGTGAGAAGATTGTAGTTATCCTGCAGCTAACCAGATTTAAAAGTGGAGGCCTCAACATGGCATTTCTTTTATCTGCTTTCTAAAAATTATCTCCAGGCAACTTTTATCCCTTCAGAAACCTGCAGTATATGGGGCCCACCATCACTCTCCTGAGAACTTTTCCAGCAAAGCAAAGCAAAGCAGCTCAGGCTAATTCCAACAGCTCTCATATACTCAGAAAAAGGCTGTTTTTCACAGGTTTAGTGTGGCCTCTAACCCAAGAGTAAGAAAATCAGATGATATTTATGCCAAAAAATGTTTAATAACTTTGATAAGAAACACTTCCACCAACAGCAATCTGGTCTCTATCCTTTGGCACATTTCCTCGTAAATAAATATCAGCATACTATAGAGAAAACTAATATTACAAACAATTTAGTAACTTTTGCCTGTTGAAAATTTTGACATATCTGGAAAATTATCCCATGGGTTATAATTTTTAAATGTAGTATTTATGGATGATATAGATATTTATTTGTTTTTGTTTTGCTTTTTTGTTTGAGCTGTTTGACTCAATATTGCAAAACAACGAGCAGATTCCAAATAGGCCCAAATTAGAAGAGTTACTAGATAAAAATTGCTGCTTCAGATTTGAACGTAAAAGATACTGAGCAACAACTATGTAGCAAGCTCAATTCTAGGTGCTTTTTCTCATACTTGATCTAGGTTTCTGTTTTTGTTTTCTAAACTACTCAAAAATGGTGAGTCATTTCTTTTTTTAAAAGTAACAGTCACTATCTAAAGTACAATAAACCTTACATAGAAAAAGTTTCTGGATACCGCCTTGTAATTTTTCATAGAATTTTAGCTGTTACTTAACATATTTAGCATAAACTCTTCTTATACTAGAAGAAACACTGGATGATGATTATAATTCTCAGTCACTCACGCTCCAGGGTTCAGGCTGGTTTAGAGAAACCAATAATTCTGCTCTCATGACAATTACTGTGCAAATCCCAAGAAAATTTTCTCCACATCACACTTGATCTGTATCTTCAAAACAAAGGCAGAGCAAATCCATAAAAGTTAAAAGATTGTGCTATAGGTGTCAGACACTAATTTGAATCGTGGGGAAGATTTGAGTGGTAGAAACACTTAGGAAAGTGGAAAAACAAATTAATTAACTTGTCAATTCCTCCCTCACAGACAATATGAATGAAATGGATTCTTGCGTAAGTACTAATATTTCCAAGTAATGCCAAGGACCCATTTTCTTCCTTCACATTTTGTTCCAAAGTGAGTTTCCAGAGATAATCACAAATTAGGGCAATAGATGCAACATTTGCTCATGGCATCTGGAGAATTTTTGCAATATTAAACAATTCATTACACTATTTAAGTTGTGTAAATGTAAGTCTAGAAGAACATGTGTGAATGTATAATACGACTCTTTATTTTTCCGACCAGGTGGATATTGAATGCAGGCTTCCAATTGATCCACATCCTTGTCAACAATTAGTATTTTAAGTCTTTTTAATTTTAGCCATTTTGGTAATGACTTAGTTTTATTGGTAAAGGGACAGGTATAAAAGCAAGAATTTTACCTTAAATCTAGAGGCATTCTTTGTGCTATACATGGTAGCCCATAGTTTGAATTTGTTACCAGGTGAAATGGTCTTAATGGTAGCTATAGTGCTGACCTTCATCAGAGCAATTCAAAGATAACACATAATATTTTACAGATCTGCTCAAAGATAAACAATCTTGAGTAAACATATATCAAATTTGACCTTACAACAATTTTTGATGTACGATAGAAATATCAACTAAATGCTAGTCAAGGAATTAGAGTTAATTTACACTTAGTGCAAGATGAACTGTAATAGTTAAGTGAAATAGATCTTCATGGAAGAAATCATGATTTTTCACATAAAACAAAATTAATTTTGAATTTCCAGTTATTTGATATGAACTGTTGTACGCTACTAATAATGTCAGCAAAACCAATTAAAAAATCCAAACTGATCTAAATATGGCAACTTCTCTTTTTCATTTGTTTGTTTATTTTTGGTTTTGTTTTTGCAACTTCTCTTTAGGAAAACAAATATATATGTATATATATATATATATATATATATATATATATATATACACATACACATATATGAATATATGTGTATAAATTTAGAGAAAGTGTTTTTTTAAAATAAAAAAAATTTGCATAAAATATGCAAAAGTGATAGCCAGTTAAATATAAGAACAATATTATAAGAATGTATTAGAACAAAACAAAAAATATTTTCCATGACCATGAAGAAAAAGATTTACATACACATTATCTTGAAACTAATTTCTACAAATAGTATATTTCTGGCATTATGGAGGTATAGTGTTTAACTGAAGAAAGATTTTAACAAACTGAGCAGCACCGAGTAAGTTGTTTGTCATATTCACCTTGCCATTTGGGTTAAAAACCATGGTTCAACTGGATTCAGATCATGGGTTGGCCAGTGACTGATGACTTGAGGGTTATTCCTCAAAAAGAAAAAAAAAAGGAATAGATTGGATCCATTCTCTCTCACTTTCTGTTCATCAAAAATGTCTGTTGAGAATCATAAAAAGAAGCCACAAATGGATAGGCCTTTGTGCTGAGAGGTGATAGTGAAGGATCTTATGCAAAGAAGGAATCAGAATAAGGTTCTGAGAGAGGAGGAAAAGACTCAGAAATAAACAGAGATGAAAAACCAGGTGGCCTCCTGAAGGAAAGTGCACAGGAAGCTTAGAGGTCGAAGGCTTTCTAGCTCCCTGTACCAGAGAAAAGTAGGTGAACTTCTATGAGAGTTCCATGAGATTTCCCCACATGGAAACCTTGGGCCCAATATACCCAGTTGCACAGCACTTACCTCCTTGTAATTGTTAGTTTACATTTCTGTCTCTCCAGCAGACAGCTCCCAGAGAGAGCAAAATCGGAGTCTGATGTTTATTCATATCCTGCATGCCACACACATACTTAATGTTCAAAAATTGTCTAATGAATTCATAAAATGTGATTTAATTTAAAAATCAGACACCAGGTCCTCCCACTCTTTCAACGGCACCAGTTGTAGTAGAAGAAGAGAATTAATAACATCACAAGTTCCATCGTGCAGGAGAGAAAAAGAGAGGGAGTTGGAGTTGGAAGGAGACGTGAACAGAAGGAAAATAAATTTGAAAGTCCTAGCTCAAGGCAGTAATTCTCAAACTTGAGTGAGCATCAGAATCACTTAAAGGGCTTGTTAACATACTGATTCCTGGGCCACATCCCCAAGTTTCTGACTCAGTAGATCAGAGGTGAGGTCAATAATATTCATTTCCAACAAGTTCCCAGTTACGGCTGATGCTTCTGGCCAAGGAGGTTACGTGGAAAACCACAGGCTTAAGGGAGTGGGAGGTGGGGAATGACTGAGGAAAAAATGGAGGGAGATTTATAGTTGACCTCATAGACTAAGGCATTAAGTTATAATTCTCTGTCAGAAAAAAAAATGGATTAAAAGGCTGTAATTGTTCATTTAGAATTGATTGGTAAAATTTAATTGATATTACTGTTTCAAGCAAGTAGAGTTAAGACGTCTGGGTTTGCCTGGGAGAGTCTTGATTTTCTCCTATAGCCAAGCATGATAATGAACAGTGCTTCCTTTCTCTCTCAGGAATGCCCCAATTGGGACACTAAATTATATATGGTCACCTTACTTATAAGAATGAAATACAAAATCTATGGAAACTGTAAGGGATGATCCTTCTCAGTCTACCTGAGCAAGAGAATAAATGAGCTGGTGAAAAGGAGAAACAAAGATCTTTATCTATTTAATGCCTTTTCCAAGAGATCTTTGAAAAATACTAAGTAGCAGACATTTCCCAAGACAGAGAAAAAGTACTCTGAAAACCAGAAATAAATAAGTGCCAGACCCAGAATCAAGATGACTAATGGCTACGTTTTTCTTAGCCCAGAATAAATGTATGCCTTTCAGTAGTAGGCTTTTTCAGGACACCCTTACAAGGAGGAAAAAAATATGAATCCCCAGATATTTTAATTAAGGACAGCTGAGAGAAAATCCAGGAAGGAATTTGTTTTAGCACAAACTTTCCAGGGAATTAAAATGCATGCACCCTTTGACCATACTTTGAAAAACATTTCAATAAACGTGGACAAGGTCTGATGCATCCTCTTCCTAGCAGCAATGACATTTTAAAATCTTAACCCAAAGAAATAACTATAAAAGAAGAATCCAGAAATCAGCTGAGTGTACACAGATGTCATTTTTCTCCACTTAGAGAAGTCCTTAGTAGTTCTAAGATCTCAATTCCATCCTTCCGGTACTAAAGCTGAAAGTTTCCTAATACTATCAGCAAATCATGGTGGAATAAGCTGTGAATTACTTCCAGAAACCCCTTTAAGTCCAAGGACATCAGGCATTGTCAGTGGGGTTAGGGAAATCCCCGAGTTGCCACAGGAGATATGATAGCACCTTATAATCTGAAGGCACCTTGGCTGCCATAGCACGACATTACCTTTATTCAGTAGAATTTACATAATCTTAACAAAGTTTTCTCTGACTTACGTTCTCTCAGTAATGTAATATTTGCATGACTCAATTTTGACATCTTAAGGCCTGCATAAATATGCATTTTTCCATTGAATTTATGATATAGCCACGCAGAGCATATCCTTAACATCATGTCACCTTCTTGGTCATACATGGAGATTATAATGTTATTTACTATAAAATTGCATTGACAGCATCTTAGGAGCACTGTGACAGCATTTAATTTTCATCGAAGTGAGTATTGAAAGCACATTTTCACAAAAATCTCTTGGAGGAAAAAAAAACAAACACTGCCAGATTTGGCTTCAACATAATCATTATAGTTTTCTGAAAATAATTTAACTATTTAATGCTAGTCATCAATGCATTTTGGATCGATGACAGATGAAGGAACTGAATTTTCCTGAAGGACTTCCTAAAAAAATACAGGACGAAAATTTGTCTGTCTCAAGAAGCAGGACACAACCCAGAACCTCCTGCCTTCATTTTAAGTTTTTCCCAGATCATTATTTCAGAAATGATAATCCATATTGTAACTATTTTTTGCAAGTGTTCATTTAAAAATATGCATTTTTAGTATGGAGTTAAGCAGCATAGTCTACCTCAAAGGTGAAGTCATTTTGTTTTCTTCATTTTCAAGTAGGCCATCAATGTTTAATGCCAGTGACTCATTTTGAACACATTTTTCAGGCTTAAATTGCCAATATTTCCTCTTAGACTTATTTACCACTTGGCCTCACACCACATGCTACTAAGTATTTTTGGCAGCAGAGAGGAAGAAGAAAGGTACAATAATAATAGCTAGCATTGAATGGGTGCAAGCTATGTAGGAAGCACTGAACTAACGAAGCACAATGCATGCAAATCTCATTTATTCCTAACAAGAATCTTATGGAGAAATGCACTGATTATTCACTCTCTATGGTGAGGAAACTGAGCCCTGGAAAGGAGAAACTTCTAAAGGTACATGTGCTTCTAAAGGCACATGGCTAGTAAGCAGTGGAGTTGGGATTTGAAAAAAATTTGGCTCCAGTACCCATGATATCATTCCTCTTTGAAAGAAGAGAAAGGGGAAAAGAGGGGCCAGAAGCATGTGTGTCACTGGGAGTGGGAGAGCACAAATGTTTCCAGCCATAGCAGTGTTGCCATTTCCCTTCCCAGTTGGGAGGTTGCTGGAAGGGAACATTTTCTGACCCACAGCAGATGGAGGAAGCTGGGATAGATGAAGGCAGAGTGGGATTTGCCATTGTTTCTGAGAGGACTGCATAGGGTCAGCACCTGGGAGTGTATCCAGAACAGACCACCAGGGCAGGGATATTCAGGGTTCCTACCGGAAGTCAAGTGAACGGCCTGAGAGCCAGGAAAATGTGAACAGCTAGGAGGAGTCTCTCTAAGTAAATAGCAGAGACAGCAGCAGGTGGGCCTCACAGGTTGGATCAGAGTCAGCCATTATGCAGCTCTATGTAATGCTCAACTATGGGCAGCCATATATACCCTAAGGTGATAGATGATATGGTTTTAGTACCAAATTCTTCTTTTCTTACTGTAAGCTAAAATATTTGTCAGGATCTGTCCACAGTGAAATCCTGTCAAAGAGCATTTGGGTTAAATTCTGAACATCAATAACTTCTTTCCCAGGAATGTCATTTGCCAAGCCACCAATAGACATGCGAATGAGCATTTGACTTGACAGCAATTGTGTACACTTCTTTCTTATTCAATTATTCAATACTGAGATGTAGATTAACTTCTTCAGAACATTCAATCCCCTCAATATTTTCTTAAGATAGTTGATAGGAGCTTCTAATATACATAAAATATTAGACAATCAACTTTCAGTTCAAATTATCCCAAACATGTACACTCCTAAAAAGAATCACTCATTTGGATTATTTTTCAGTTATAAATTTAAAGGGTTTCAATAAGACAAATGATTCTCAAGGGACTTTTAAATAAATAATCTTGATAGTTATGTTGAAGTAAGCTCTAGACATGGGAGCTGAATGATTTTCAATGTAAGGAAATGTGCCACCAATTTTTTGCCTTCAATTTAGAAAAAAAATGTCATTGCTTAAATAATTAAGAAATTTTCTATTTGACTCTCTGAATCTATTGCTAAAAATCATTCTTGGTGATTTAACTTCACATTTGATAACTTATAACATGGAATGGATAAGATTCTCTTTCATATACGTGTGTGTATCTATCTGATATATAAATAGATATCCACACATACATTTGTGGATATATACATAAACACATAAAATAAAGAAAAATATATACACACATATTTGTCATGGCCACAGTTTTATGGTTGTAACAGATTATTTGCTATATTGACAGTTTAGTTCAAACAAAATATCTCCAGATATGTGGTAAAATGTCATAGGTTTACAATGAAGAACTAACTATAAGCCTCTGTCTCAAACTTGCCCTTCCTCTACGAGTCCAACCCGTGCCCTCCATCAGTTTTTATCATACTTTTTCTTTTTTAGTTCCTTAGGTGGCTAATTTCTCTTCTCCAAATACTGTTGCTGTATCCAAATTTTATTGTACAATCAACTTTATATATTAGCTATTGCCTTCCTAATATGACTGATAAGGATGATCTCCCTTACATCCCCTATCTACTCCATCTGCTAAGGTCATTTAATCACTACTCTGATTGGTCAACTATGCAAATTCAAACTAGATATGTACACCTGCATTTCTTGTCCCACAAGCCAGAGCCAATGTCTCTTGACTTCACATTTCGTTAAGACGAGGACACCTGTAAGGATCAGGAGGAGGCTGATGGTCGGTAAGTACATGAATTCTCTCCCTACCCAAGAAGGGTGCTAGGTCCATTGCTGTGACTCCTGTGCCCCACAAAAAGGACGTTTTGTCATGAAATTTAAATGATTTTATCCATTTTTTATGACTTGACCACATCTGGAATATTTTTCTAAGCTCTCAATTATTATATATTACATTGAATCTGATTTTTATCTCTGAACCACACTTTCCAAAAATCTTCTGATCTTGTACTGGTTTTCTTGATACTTATATTAACTCATGTCATTATTTCCAAGAGTCCCTGGAATCCTTCTCAAATTCTTACATTTTGACATACAATTATACATGCAATTACTTCTGATTTTGAAATATTTTAGATTTAGAGAAGAGCTATAAAAATAGGACAGAGTGCCCCTATATCCTTTAACTAGAATCTCCTAATGTTAGTATGATCAAAATTAAGAAATAAACATTGGTACAATACTATTTACTAAACTGGAGACTTTATTTGGGTTCACCAGTTTTCCCTAAAGTGTTGTTTTTCTGTTTCAAGATCCAATCCAATCCAATCTTTGATTGCCATAGTTCTCTAATCTGTAATAGTTCCTGAGATTTTTCTTGACTTTCAAGACTTTGACACATTTTAAGCATAATTCTCAGGTATTTTATAGGAAGTTCCTCAATTTTGAGTTTGTCTGATATATCCTTATAAGTACAACAAAGTTATGGGTTTTTAAGATGAATATCAGAGAGACGATATGCCCTTCTCATTGCACAATTTCAGGGAGTACATGATGTAGATATATATATTTTACTGGTTATGTTAAACTTAGTCATTTTGTTAAGGTGATGTTCACCATGTTTTTCATTAAGAAGTTACTTTTTTCCCTCTTGATAAATAATATTTAGTGGAGATACTTTGAGACTGAAAAATACTATTTTTCCTTAAATTTTTGATCTCCTGATTTTTTATGGTATCTAGATACCACATTCTTCAACTCAGTATGCTAATATTCTTAGTAATTCAAGTACTTCCCTGCCCCTCAACTAAGGATAGATTTTCCTGGTTCTCTTCTCCAGCTGCAATGTCTTTTCAGTAGTATTCTAAGAGCAAAGTATTTGGTTCCCCTGTCCCACAGATCAAGGCTCCTGTTCCAAACAGGAGATAGAGGGAACATGTTCCAATGTAGTTCAATGCTCCTTCCACAGTGGCACTCTTTCCCATCGAGTTTTTCACCAAGAGAGACATTTCTTAGGATTCTCCATTTCTTGGCTGTGAGTGCCTCCCAGGGTTCATAGAGGAAAAAACCATGCAGTAGGATGCAGACTTCATTTCTCTGTGATTTGTTCTCTAGTTCTGATGCTTCTTCTCATTATGTTTAGGCTCTCTCATATTCTTTCACTTGTATTCAAATATCTGATTGTACACATTCAAGAATAAAGAAACAAAAATGTGTATTGCAAGCTCTATCTGTGGAGAAGGGGCTTGTGAATGGCAGGCCCCGCTTCAGCATGAGCATATGGGGTGCCCGACCATACTTTACATTGATGCAATGCTACAGAGACAACATAAAATGGGTTTTGTCCCTCGTTTACTAGACCAAGAGTTGGGATGATGACTGTTCTTCATACAGACTTTAGTCTTTCTGTTTTCCACCTCCATTGTATAACCTCTAGAATTTAAAGTTTCTCTGAGATTCTCCCAGGAAGATCAGCTCCCGTTTAATCAACATACCCCTGAATGTATACTAGGCTGTGGCTTTCTTGGTAGTGTTTTACCTGTCAGCACTCTTCAATCCATTTTTCATTTCAGAAATGTATTTAAATTTATTATCTGCTGATTGCTTCATGTACATTTTTTGTAGGTTGTATATCTTCTCAAATATCTGTCATCATTTTTATGATTTCTTAGGAAAGAAAAGTGGTAAATATGAGCAGTCAGTCATCTTTAATCAAAGCTAAAAATTTCATTTCTGACTTAATTAAAAAATTATATTTCCAAGGGTGAATTTTAATCATTAATATAGTAATTTGTGGTTATTATTTTTCATCAAATAATAGATTTTAGAAGTTCCTTACCCTTCTTTTTTTGACTTACCATAAATAGAGTTATCCAGAAACTGATATATAATATGAAGCAAGGCATAAAGTTTCCTTTGAAACTGTTATATTACAAATACTTTTTTTTTCCTTTCATAAGTTTGCATAAGTAGGTAGTGGGATAGAATGAAAAGAGCAATGGACTTGGAGTCAGTAGACGTGCATTCTAATGTCTACCTCAATCTATATCTCAGTCTGCATAATTGGATAGCCTTCCATAATAATCAGTAAGGTCCTTTTCAGTTCTAAAATGTATTATTCTAAGCCTTTGATCTCTTTATTTTGTTGTCTTCATTGATGCTCTGGATCCATGAAGCCACTAATTCAGCTTCATTGGTTAAAGCTTTGATTTTTGGTCACCTACCTTATCTAGCAAACACAACGTTAACTTTCTGAGCATTATACATTTCCTCCTGTATTGGACAATGTAACCATAATGCCTTTCACTCCCAGGGTCTTTTTCTAAGAAAATTTTCCATATACATAAAAATTTAAGGCAGGATTAGGGAGCAACTTCGAGTAGTTCATTACCTCTAGGAGACCACGTTTTGTACTACAGGATCCTGCCACTTTGGAAATGGACCAGGGAATAGCAATGATGAAAGGAAAGCAAATCTGTAGGTTGGCCAGCACTAAAGCTCTAACCAAATATTCATGACAATAATTAGATAATTTATTCAAATTTCTCTCTTAGGAATCTAAACATGAACTACAGAGGGAATGAAGTGTTGGTAGCAGGAGATGAAAATGTACATATGAGGGGAGGTCATGAAATATCAGGGGTCCGAGTGGGCCACAAGTAAAAATATGATATGTTTATGTTAAAAGAAAGTCAAAACTGAGATAGATAAAAGATGTTCATAATAGAAAGTGAAGCAAATGATGACAGTAGAAGCAGAAACAAGGGAGAGTATATATTTCAGTGGTAGGTGATGGAGAATCTCCTGCTGATGAGGGCTAAATTTAACTAGATTTCCTAGATCCTAAACTACTTTCTAGTCTCCGTGGTCTCTGGCCTATTTCTGGATTCCCATTAGATTATTCTTGTCCTCATTCTCAGGTGCAATATAACCACAATCTCACTATTTAAGGTAACCTGAGTGAATCTCTGTTTCTATTCATAAAAATAACCCAGCACATTTCCCAAATAGACCATAAGCCCTTCACGTGTCCAGCAGTGTCTTCTTGTACCCAGTAGAACATGTGGAGTATAAACACCAGGGCTTCTTGACATGGTTTTTCAAGGGTTCTGGAGACTGGAAGAAATTTTATATGGCAATCTAAATACTAGAGAAGCAGTAAACATACTTGAACTCTTTCATACTACTACTAAGTATGAAAATATTTACTCTTGATGTACATACTACAAGAGTAACTGGAGTTAACTTAAACTACAAACTGTAACAGAACATAACTTCTTCCACCGGATTTCACAAAACCACATTAGTCTGAGACATTCTTAAACATCCCTATGGTGAATCAACAGAAAACTATAAATCTAGTTAAGATGCTTGGATTTGTCCTCCCTCAGAGAATAGTAATGCAAGACAGATTTGAACCTGAGGTCATCATGCATTTGATTCGTGACATTTTTCTTATTAGGTTATATCTGCTAAGTGAATAGACTGAAAGTTTCTTACACAGAAGTAAAGGGAAATAGCAAAGGAAATATTCAGAGTAGGAAAGGAAGGGAAATGAGAAATACAAAAAGAACTTCTTGTATAATGTTGTGATGTCAAAATATTTATAATAAAAATAACTTATATGACATTTTATATTTGTCTTAAACATAAAAATGTTATCTTTAATATTAGTTCAAATTATAGTACTAGTGCCAATGAAACTGAATTATCTATATATCCAAGTCTATTTTACTTTAATACATGAATATTTTACATATTAAAATAGTTTTATTATTAATCACAAGTGAAAGCACATGAATATAGTCATAAGTTTTGCTTCTTTTCTCAATATTCCATACACGTAGTAAGAAAGTTACATAGATTCTATGTAGTTTCAAATTAAAAAATTCCTAAAGAATACTATATTTTATTCATATTTTCACTTAGAATGAAGTTTTAGTTCCCAAAGAGATTAATGAGGATTTTTAAAATATAATCCACTAATACATAGATCCAATCTGTTACTTCAATAAGGTCATGTAATATATAAGCCATCTTTACTTAAACTATTATTAAGAAGATAAAAATATAGTGTTTTAAAATACATTTATAAAGTTAAATTAAAATAAATTTTCAGCTGTTTCAACAAATTATTTTTTTTTATTTTTTTTTTATTAAATTTATTGGGGTGACAATTGTTAGTAAAATTACATAGATTTCAGTTCAACAAATTATTTTGATAATGATAGTTTGACTATAACATGATTTACTCTCTAAGAAAATAGCCTTTTTTCTTAGACTTTGAAATTGAGAGCAATTCACTATGAAAGAAAAACATTTCCCAAAAGGAAAGTGGGAATAACACTGACTGAACTGGTACATGGCACACATTTGATAGGATTTTTCACAATCTGTGTAGGTAATTTCCAAAATAATATTGTGACATTTTTCTGTAGGAAAAAAATGAAGTTAAAGTCATACTTAGTATACTTAAGTTTAGATGTTATGTTTTGTACTATTTGAGGTGAGTAAATTAAAGGTAAATCTATGCTGATCCACAAGACCTAGCCAAAAAAAAGTACCAATTTCAAATATCACTAAATTTAGTCTGTATAAATAAGATGAAAAATTGGATCACCAATAATAGAGTCTTTCTTCTTTAAGGAAAAATTATTTGATAAATGGCTGTACTTCTAACATAGGTTTGAGGAGGATAGACCCTCTTTCACATACACAAGACCAAGGTGTAAGGGAAAATGTAGGAGCTTGGTCAGGAATCAAGACTACCGCTGTTGGAATACCCTTTCTATTTAGATGAAATCCAGAGAGTATACAGGCCAAGTCATTCAGGGTTCTAGTGTTCCGCTCCAGAGAAGTAGCACGCCCCGTAAAGTTATGATCCTAAGAAGGGTCAATCATATAGCAGCCACTCCTATCTTGAGAACAGCAGGTTAGGAGACTATTAATCCTGCTTTTAATTTTGATGAGAAACTGTTTTGGAACAAAGAATTACTGCAAGTCCTCTCCATAACATCCATTAAGTCCCCCTCCTACCTTTTTAAATCAATCCATGTAAATGAGATAGGAGTGGTTAAAATACGGTCTTTCCTAAGGCTCTTAAATATTGAACTGAATTTCAGGGACCACACAGAGCAGCAACTTATGAAATATTACTCACAGCCATCCTGTATGGCAGATATACTGATGAAAAAAACTGAATTAACTTACCCAACATGACACTCTTCGTAAATGGCAAGAAAGAGAGAATGGAGACCTTGGCAACCTAATTCCAAAGTTCCTGCCGAGCTTCAGTACTACAGAGTCAGCTACAAATATGGTGAGACTATGAAGAGAGGGAACACATTTCTACCTCCTTCTACAATTCCACTGAGTTCTTTGTAGGATACTCCTCTTGTCTTCAAAGTATTGAACTTCACAGCAAGACACATAATAATTAAAATGCAAAAGGTTAAATACCAAGACAGAATCCTAACAGCAGCAAGAAAAAAGCAGTTGGTTACCAACAAGGGAGCTCCCATGTCAGCTGTCAGCTGATTTTCAACAGAAACTTTGCAGGCAAGAAGGGAATGGCAGGAAATATTCAAATTGATGAAAAGCAACGACATACAACCAAGATCACTCTACACAGCAAAGCTATAGTTTACAATTAAAGGACAGATAAAGAGCTTCCCAGTAAAATGAAAAAAAAAAAAGCTAAAGAAGTTCATCACCAGCAAACTAGTGTTACAAGAAGACAAAAAGAAAATATCAAAAACATGAAAAATAAAATGGCAGTAACTACATATCTATCAATAATTACTTTAAATGTAAATGGATTAAATAATCAAAAGGGTGGCTGAATGGATAAGAAAACAATACCCATACATATGCTGCCTACAAAAGACTCACTCCAGATCAAAAGACACACACAGACTGACAGTAAAGGAATAGAAAAAGATATTTCATGAAAATGGAAACAAACAAACAAACAAACAAACCGCAGTAGCAATATTTATATCAGACAAAATAGACTTTAAAACAAAAGCTACAATATGGGACAAAGAAGGACTTAGTAATCCCATTTCTGGCTATTTCTCTGAAGGTGACATGTGCATCATCCATATGTTCATTACAACATTATTTATAATAGCCAAGATATGAAGCCTACCTAGATGTTCCTGAATGGATGAATGGATAAAGAAGAGGTGGTTCATATGAAGGTCTGACAATTAAGTTTAAGAACTGTTGCAACAAAGTTGCTCATCTTTTTTTAATATCAGCGGGATTATTCATTATGAATTTGTACCAACTGGACAAACAGTTATATCAAGTTTACTATTTGGAAGTGCTGAAAAGGTTCCCTGAAAAAGTTAGATGACCTGAACTTTTCGCCAACAGTTCATGGCTCTGGCATCACGACAGTACACCAGCTCACACAGTACTGTCTGTGAGGGAGTTTGTAGCCAGTAAATAAATAACTATATTGGAACACCCTCCCTACTCACCTGATCTGGCCCCCAAAGACTTCTTTCTTTCTCCAAAGATAAAGGAAATATTGAAAGGAAGAGATTTTGATGACATTCAGGACATCAAGTGTAATAAAATGACAGCTCCAGGGCCAGTCCAAAAAAAGAGTTCCAAAATTGCTTTGAAGGGTAGACTAGGCACTGGCATCGGTGCATAGCTTCCCAAGGGGAATACTTCAAAGGAGACCGTAGTGATATTCAGCAATGAGGTATGTAGCGATTTTTCTAGGATGAGTTCATGAACTTAATTGTCAGAACTTCATATATACAATGGAATGTTACTCAGCCATAAAAAAGAATGAAATCTCACCATCTGCAACAGCATTAATGAACCTAGAAGGTACTGTGCTGAATGCAGTAAGTCAGACAGAGAAAGACAAATATCATATTATTTCACTTATAAGTGGGATCTAAAGAACAATATGAACAAATGAATGAAACAGAAACAAACTCATAGATACAGAGAAAATGTTGATGGCTGCCAGATGGGAGGGGTATTGGAGGTGAGTGAAAAAGGTAAAGGAATTAAGAAGTACAAATTCGTAGTTTTGAAATAGTTATGGGGATGTAAAGTAAAGCACAGGGAATATAATCAATAATGTGGTAATAACTACCATGTTTCCCTGAAAATAAGACCTAGCCAGACCATCAGCTCTAATGCATCTTTTGGAGCAAAAATATAAGAACTGTTATTATTTTAATATAAGACTGGGCAAGATAAGATGATAAGATAAGATGAGATGAGATGAGATGAGATGAGATGAGATGAGATGAGATGAGATGAGATGAGATAAGATAAGATAAGATAATAAATACTGGATGTTATATTAATTTTTGCCCAAAAGACGCATTTGAGCTGATGGTCTGACTAGGTCTTATTTTGGGGGAAACGTGGTATGTATAGTACCAGGTGAGTAGTAGACTAGGCAGGAGATCGCTTCTTAAATTATATAAATGTCTAAGTACTATGCTGTACACCTGAAATTAATATAAAATAATATTGAATGTCAACTGCAATTGACAAATTTTAAAGGGGGAAAAGGATGAAGGGGAATAAGAGGTCCAAATTTCCAGATATAACACAAATAAGTCATGGGGATGTAACGTACAGCATAGGGAATATAGTCAATAATATTGTGATAGCGTGGTGTGGTGTCAGATGGTTGCTGGACTTATAGTGGTGATCACTGCTTTAGGTATATAAAGATTAAACAACATTTTAATATTTTTTTAAAAAGAAAACAAAATATAAAATATAGCAGTAATTATAATACATGTTGAAATGGCAATATTTTCAAGCTATTGAGTTAAATAATCTATATAATTAAAATTAATTTTACCAGTTTGTTTTTTTAAAAAAGTACTGGACTTGATCTAGATGCCCTGCTCTGTTTTACACACACACACAGAGGCAAACACACACAGATGCACATAGGGATGTATTCTAAAATATGCGCCATGTATTGACTCTATTCAGTGTGGATAAAATCTCGAAGGGAGCAACTTCCCATATGTTCACACTTCCTTTGGAAGTGTGTCTTGAACAGAAGAGAAGGTTTATGTGCATGAGCTGAGCTAGAGAGAAAGCTAGACTAAGGATAAAAGATAATAAACACTTTCATTTTCAAATAAACGTTCTCCCTAAATAACTGCAAAAATCTCTACTTCTAAAGTATCTTTACTTTAGATATTACATAAAGAAGGATAAATCCATTAAAAGTAATCATTCATCATCATATGAAAAATGAGATGCTATAAATATACATTATAAGGTTGTATATCCCAATGGCATATACTGAATGCTCTTTCAGAGGAAAGGTAGAGAAATGGAGTATGAAGCAATGAAAAATGGAAACTGCAAGAGGAGACATGGCAGTACTAATAGTAACCAAAAATATATCTATCTCCTAGAAGTCTTAGGTAGTAGAATTTTACAGTAAATCTCCATTCATACCAAGTAATCAATTTTGGTTTTAAATTTTAAATCCTGTGTTTATGCCAATAGACCTGACAAATCCTACCAAGATTGAAACAAGAAATTACTTGTCATGCAAAACCATTTTCAGTTTGGCTACAGGAACATGGCAATATTAAAAAACAAGCTACTAAAAGTTATATTTAAAGAAATCCATTTACTCTAACAATATTGCTTCTGAATAAGTGAAAAACATACAAAGTTTAAAATCCTCAAAAATGAAAATTCAGGAAAAAAATCACTTCTATTGACATTTGAAATTAAGAAGTCATCATAGTAGACTTGACTGTTAAAGCTACCATCTGCCATTCTACTTTCAGAGTTTAGCTGTCAGAAACCCCAAGAATACTCATCAGAGGCTGCACTGAAAAAACAGAAAATGTACATGAACATTTTCTGTTGCCCTCCAGCTTATGGAGAAACACTTCCCCTAGCCATTGTGCAAAATCCAGAGTGTGGAGCTTTAATATTGATTTAGACTTGAAACTGGGAATCTGTAAGCATCTAGCACTTATTGATTTCCTATTATGAACCAGGCCCAATGCATACAGGATGACTGCTGCCTGATTGGAACACGTACCCTGGAAGGGAGACAGACATGGGAGAAATCATGTCAGAGTAATGAAGAACGTGCTATTATATGTTATATATATATTACACATATTGTATATTATATGTAATATATATATATATAACACATAATAAGTGCTAAAGATACCTGAAGCTGTTTTACTTCTCCCCCAAATAACTGAGCCCTAATAAATACCCAATTAATCTAAATATTGTGTATTTCTTCCTCCAGTCGATATAACCTTATATGCAGCATAGGAATTAGGTGATTCTTTCAAATAAGCAAAATATATCACGTTGTTCTATCATATTTCAAGATCAAGGAGAAAATCCACATGCCTACTGCCCCAATCTGTTATCTCAATGCCAGTGCCTGCCTCCCCTACAAGAAACAAAGCTCATAAATTTAAATGCACAGAGATGCTAGATGAATGACTGACAACATGAAAGTCAGTTGGAAAGTTACCATGCTAGATAAATACAAATGATTACATAAAATTCTGCGCATTAAATATTTATATTCACTGTCTCCATTTGATTGTTCAAGTTGTGGCTTAAAAGATTAGCAGAAAAACAAAAAAACTCATGTCTTTAATCAGTATGTGAACACCTAACAGAGACCCTGAAATTAAAAACACAAAAATGCTGCCATGAGAGTTTCCCTTTACTTTTGAAATTCTAAACCTGCTTAGAAATTAATAGCATCTCAAGATGCTATTAAAGTTAAAATAAAACTTGGGAAGAAAAGCTATCTTTTACACATATATTTGTTCCATTTCATTTATGACGGCTGAGATTCCATTAGCAATATAAGAAGGCAAACTCGAGTGAGTTCTTTCCAAACAGTTTTGTTCTAAAACATCAGCTTTGCCTAGAGTTACTAAATATAATTTTTTCACTTCTGTTTTAATGATGGAATAAAAATCATTTGAGGGGCCAGCCCACTGGCTCAGGCGGTTGGAACTCCGTGCTCTTAACGCCAAAGGCTGCCAGTTCGATTCCCACATGGGCCAGTGGGCTCTCAACCACAAGGTTGCCGGTTTGATTCCTCCACTCTCGCATGGGATGGTGGGCTCTGCCCCCTGCAACTAAGATTGAACACGGCACCTTGAGTTGAGCTGCTGCTGAGCTCCCAGATGGCTCAGTTGGTTGGATCACTCCTCTCAACCACAAGGTTGCCGGTTCTACTCCTGCAAGGGATGGTGGGCTGCGCCCCCTGCAACTAACAATGGCAATTGGACCTGGAGCTGAGCTGCGCCCTCCACAACTAAAATTGAAAGGACAATAACTTGACTTGGAAAAAGTCCTGGAAGTACACACTGTTCCCCAATAAAGTCCTGTTCCCCTTCCCCAATAAAATAAAACAAATACTATAAAAAAATCATTTGAAGTTATTAATTTTTATAAATATAATTCTACCTAGTATAAATGGGTTTTTCATGAATTTAATAGCAAAAGGTAACTACCACAATTATTTTGCTTTAGATAAATGGGTATTTTAATGTATATCTTTATTGTTTGTCTTAAATTATTATTCCTGCAGCTCTGATGAAAAGTTTTCTCTGTTACCTGTTTAAAAACCTCACAAGCAGTGGCAAGGAAAAATTCAAGTTTCTTTTGCCCCTACTGAATGCCAGAAACTGCTCAGGATGCCTTATTCCTTTGAGAATTCTTATGTTATAATGATGAGGACTATGTCTCTCACTCCATTGAAGCTGGGAGGAGATATTTTGCAACAGCTTGTAGTGCAAGAAGACTCTAGGTCATAATTACCATAGACGTTTTTATTTGGTTTCAGACCACTCACACTTATTATCTGTCTCAGTCACAACTTATTCTCTTGCTGTGTTTAACTGTGTTACTTCCCATGGTTTTGGCAAGCTGATGCAAAACTAAGTAATATCATTAATCTCAATCCATGACCAGTTGCTTCAACCTAATTTGTTATGTACATGTTCCTGCCTATTTTGCATTTAGCTAATAAGAAATGATAGCTTAAACAGTTTGAAAACAAGAGTAGGGAGTTAACAATATACAGTTTGTGGTGTGGCCAGGTGGCTCAGTGGGTTAGAGCTCGAGCTCTTAACAAGGTTGACGGTACAATTCCTGCATGAGATGGTGGACTGCGCCCCCTGCAACTAAGATTGAAAGTTGTGACAGGACTTGGAGCTGAGCTGCGCCCTCCACAACTAGATTGAAGGACAACTTGGGGCTGATGGGCCCTGGAAAAGAAAACACACTGTTCCCCAATATTCCCCGATAAAAAAATAAATAAATAAAATATATACAGTTTGCAAGGCTACAGACCACAGAGGATATAAAAATACAGAGAAATTTCACCCATCAGCTCACTGACCCAGATCACACAACCTATTGGTGAAGTTAGAAGACTCTCGCCCTAGCCACTTCAGTTTAATGAGTGGCTATGACCATTCTCCCCTTCCTACATACGTTTCTATACTATGATTTAAAAAAACAAACCTCCCTAAGTTCTCTGCGTACTTGAGAGAATGAACTCTACCAAAGATAAAAATAGTGAACCAGAAACCAGAGTACGTTGACCTCATTCTTCAACTGGAACAATCATATGATATATGGGCTGAGAGTCATTTTATTACTCTGAATTCTTGTTTATTTAAAATATGAATAAGGACACCTCACAATTATGATGGGAAACAAATTCTTGTTTATATTTTTACCAGATGTTGATTTTTTTAATGCAGATGGATTTTGCATAAATTGTTCCTCAAGAAAAGGGGCAGGAAACCAGTAATGGAAGCCACGTGATTAAATAGAGCTGATCCCAAGTAATGGACCTCATAAAATTCAAAAGCAACTCTCTATAAGTCTCATGTGCTGCTGCAAGAAGCTCTTCTCTACCTCCAAGTTCCTTGTGTTATTATCAAAGGCCCCGTTCATTCCTGTTGTCTATACTATAAACTTCCTTGCTTCAGTCACACAGATCATAACATATAGAGAGACTCTTAGGACACACCTTAGGATGAACACTCAGGAGAGTCCTCAAGTTTTCTTAGGGTGCTAAGTAGGCGATGCTGGCTGAGAAGAATCTGAGGATAAGTTCAAGGTTCACTGACTGCAGTGGCTTTGGTTTTAAGGGAAATGTCAATACTCGCCTGGGGTAGTGTTTTCTCTTGTCTTTTTGGTCTATAAAAACACCTTGATGAACCTCTTTGAGCATGAAAGGTAACTGCTATATGTATACCTCCACTATTGCCCAGGATGTGATTTCGAAAGAGAAGATAAAACAAAGAAACAACTAAAATGTTGGGCAAACCAAAGAGGGAAAAATGTGAAGTTTTTGAGAAGAGCCCAAGAGAAAGGAGATAGTAGAAAAGCAAAACTGGGTCCAGCACTAGGGTTGAAAGAGGGGATCCAGAGGGACAAGGCAAGTGAGAAAGACCACGTGTCAATAATGGCAGGAAGCTCCCAGGAACACTCGTAAGTCACTAATTGTTAAGCTCTTTCTAGGCTCTCTGCAATCACTAAAACATCAATAAAAGAATGCCAGCTGTGACAATCATGGGATGATTCTGTGGAAAATTAAGGGAAGAGAGATGGTGACCAGAATGAGACAAAGCCAGCCAGGGAAAAAGGATGGCAGCTAAGAGAAGGGGACTGTCACTGATATTGAGGAAAGGTAACCTCCACTCCCCATTAACCAGGAATCAACAAAGATAATAATGGGGAGAGCATGAGTGGACTTCCCCAGGGAAGCACTATGGATGTCAATGTATTCTCTTTGGGTTTTAAAATAAAGGTGGCCTGAGGACACAAGAGGATAGGGAGATAGAACCCACTGTGATACATTTCAGCCATAGTTTATGTTCATTTCTCTAGCAGCTGTGCTTATTGCAAGTACTCACATGGATGCAAGAAAACATTTTGGTAGAACCCTTTTTTTATAGCAACATACTCATATATTCGTATAAGCAAATCATGTTCATGAGCTGTTTAATTGAAGGGAATCACTTTGGATATTAATACACTTTCATTTCATTCCCTTTTTTTGCCAGATAATCATCCTCCAAAAAAAATTGGGGTCATTATATAATGATGGCTAAACTAATAAATCCTAAGTATAATTGTAACCATAAAATCATTTATTCTAATTTAATAAATTTGGAATGTCTAATAATTAAAAGACGGAATGAGCTAAAGTTTACATTTACATAACAATATTAAAAAGTGACTAAGAAATGAATAACAAAATATTAGCAAATTTCATTTCTTAAGGAACAATTTCAAACATTATGGGTGTCTTTGCATATGCAAACAAGTCACTAGCAGAGGAAATTGTTGGCTCAAGTAGAGGTTATACTGGGTTAACAACAGTGTCCCTTCAAAGTTCCTGTCTTTCCAGATCCTCAGAAAGTGATCTTACTGATAAATAGGGTCTTTGTACATGTAATTAGTTAATATGAGATCATACCAAATGAGAGTGGGCCCCAATCCAATGACTGGTACCCTTATAAGATGAGGGAAGAGGGAAATTTAGATACAGAGAGACACATAGAGAGAAGAACATCATATGAATATGAAAGCAGAAATTGAAGGGATGCATCTACAAGACAAGGAGTGTCAAGGATTGCTGGCAGCCTCCAGAAGCTAAGAGAAAGGCATCAGACTCTCCATCAGGGCCTCCAGAAGGAAACAATGCTGTGAAGACCTTGACTTCAGACTTCTGGCCTCCAGGACTGTGAGAGAATAAATTTCTGCTGTTTAAGCCACCCAGTGAGTAGTACTCTGTTACCAGAGACATAGGAAACTAATACATTGATCACGAATCATTTCCATCTGATAATAAATAAGGACATTGAGAAAGACACATTTTATTAAGCTTATGCAAGTAATGGTGTAAATTTGAAATGAACTAACCATTCTTTATTTAAATAGATTTTGCAATTCAGTTTTTCCGGTCATTCAGACCAGTGTTCTATCGATTATCCATTTTAGTAAGACTCTATTAATATTTCCAGTTTTGAGACATCTTTTTTTCTAGTAGTATGATCCCTATCATTTCAACTCTTGCCTCCTGACTTTCAGATGAATTCCTAGGTAACAGCGATCTAGAAATCAAGAAAGCAGGAGACTATCACCTACTTATCTTTCTAAGACTATTTCATTTCTGGTTTAGTCATCATGAAAGTCACCCTTTAAAATCCTTCTTCAGTAACCAAATGAGTCTCTCAGAGGAATGGTTTGTGTACCCATTCAGGTTGTCTACTCATTATATCTCAGTATATGGGATGGGAGTGGACAGGTTGTTCCCTGACGGTGTTCGGTCACTTGCTTTCCCTGTGAAGTGTACTGAATTTAAAGTGTTGCAAATAAGCACTTTTGCAGTCAGTTCTTTATGAAGGCAAAGGAAAAAGATGATTCATTGACTTTTGGTATTTTTATGCTTTTCTTAGGGCCACCAGGATAAAAGGGTCAATCACAATATGCGTGAAGCTTGAAATAAAAAATAAAAAAATTGCATATTTATATATATATATATATATATATATATATATATATATATATATCGTTACTAGTGTATCTACCTTCTTCACATCATGGCACACATAGAAAATAATTGTATTCATACAGCACACACTGGGGTAACTAGAAAAGGCTACAACTGATCCCCTGACAGCTCAGTAGTATGCAATGGTTCACCTGATGGGTGGGAAGCTCTGATTAGGTCATTCTATTCAAAGTAGTGGGAAACACATTGTTTTTTGTGTATGCGTTTACTAGTGGTAAATTTAAATTTACTAGTGGTTTATTTAAACTTTTCAAAAAAAAAGGCAAATTTAAATTTAAATGTACTAGTGGTTTATTTAAATTTTTTTTTAAAAAAAAGGTAAACTAAAAGAAAATTCCCTCCTTCCCTAAATTCAGTGTTCTTTTATTTAATAGCATCATCTGAATATCTATTAATAACATATCATATATGAATTGCTTGATATCATTTTTTTTACCATTTTTTCTCTTTTAGCTTACTGAATTCCATCACAGTTAGGAGCGGGGTAAAAATACCATGTGGGACTACATCAGACTAAAAAGGTTTTTCACAGCAAAGGAAACCATCAATAAAACAAAAAGGCATCCTACTGAATAAGAAAAGATATTTGCCAATGATACATCTGATAAGGGGTTAATATTCAAATTTTATTTTAAAAAAGACTCAACTCAATACCCAAAAAACAAACAACCTTATTAAAAAATGGGCAGAGGACATAAAGAGATATTTCTCTAAAATGGACATGCAGATGGCTGACAGACAGACATAAGAAAATACGCTCAATGTCATTAATCATGAAAACATGCAAATAAAAACCACAATGAGATACTACCTCACACCTATCAGAACGGCTATCATCAATAAATCAAATGTTGGTGAGGATGTGGAGTAAAGGGAATCTTCGTGCACTGTTGGTGGGATTGCAGATTGGTGCAGCCACTATGGAAATCAGTATGGAAGTTCCTCAAAAAATTGAAAATGGAACTACCTTATGACCCAGCAATTACACTACTGGGTACCTATTCAAAGTAATCCAAAACACTAATTTGAAAAAATATATGCACCCCTATGTTTGTTGCAGCACTATTCACAATAATCAAGATATGGAAACAACCAAAATACCCATCAATAGACGATTGGATAAAGAAACTGTGGTACATTTATACAGTGGAGTATTACTCAGCTATAAAAAAGAATGAAATCTTACCATTTGCAATAACATGGATGGACCTTGAGAATATTATGCTAAGTGAAGTAAGTCAGACTAAGAAAGACAAATGCCATATCATCTCACTTATATGTGGAATGTAAAGAACAGAATAAATGAGCAAACAAAACAGAAATAGACCCAAAGACACAGGGGGAAAAAAAACCTGTTGGTTGCTAGATGGGAGGGAGGCGGAAATGGGGAGAAGGTAGAGAGATTAGAAAGAGCAAATTAGTAGACACAATATAGTCATGGGGATATGAAATACAGTATGAGGAATATAATCAACAATGTTGTAAAGATTATGTAGGTGCCAGATGGGCACTGGACATACTAGGGGGATCACTTCATAGACTGTGTAGATGTGTGATAAATGCTCTACACACTTGAAGCTGAAGTAGACTAATATTGTATGTCAACTATAAATAAATATATACATATATGTACATATGTATTGTCGCAAGAGATGGAGTATAGCATAAGAAAGATAGTCAATGGTATTGTAACAGCTATATATGATGTCAGAGGGGTAGTAACTTGTGGGAGGGGGGTTATCAGTCTGTGAGGGGTCTAAATGTCTATCTATTATGTTGCTTTGTACATTTGAAACTAATAAAAATAATTTTTTTGTTAAAAAAAGACTATAATACATAAGATCTTTATTTTTCTCCACATTTGATGCAGGATGAAGTAGCAAATCCATTGCAGTATTAAAACCATGCAGAATAGCAATATAGACTGCAAATCAAAGTCATAAATCCTGACAATGTAGCCAACATAAGGACGACCCAAAACAGTTATAAAATGCTCATTCCAAGTACTCGTGGTAAAAGCTAGGTGATTTAATTTATTCTGCTCTTATTACAAGCAAAGTTCTTATCGTCTTTACCTTTGATTTAGGAAATGGTAGAAGTTAACCTCCTTTCAACAAGTTTTCATCTCCACAGAAGCCAATCAATTCACTAATTTACTTATTTCGTCTAACACTACTGACTGGTCCTTACTTTGCCTTCATGGCACCATTTTAAGGAACTAGCAATCGAGAAGAAGCAGGAGGAGGAACTGAGTTATAAGAGAGGTTGAATTTAAGAATAAAATTAAAATTAAACATGAAATTCCTGATATTCTAAAATATTCATAACCAGTTACATATTCCTATTGCTAAGAAAAATATATTCATAACAATCTACTCATAAAGGTAAATTCTACTTATAAATACAAATTTAAATGACTATATGCATGAAGAATATATTGATAAGAATTGTTTATAATCAAAAACATGTCCTTATGCCTACCAGTCTTTCTCCAGCCTTGGTCTCCAGCTTATGTAGAAAAAAAAAAGGAACATTATTTAACAAGTTGGAGGACCAACAAATTGGTCATTACTTAAAAAGCTGTTATAAAGACAAAAGGAAAACTATTTAACTAAAATTAATAGAGTTGAAAGAAACAAATGAATTTTGTGAATTCACTTTTGGTTAGTTGACCTGCAGTCATTTCTGCGTAAGTCTGGCTCTCCAAAAGTGATGGTAGCCAAGATTTTGAATAGAATTTAATAGTCTTCATTAGCATAGGTCACAGTCCTCTCATCTGTTCCCCAGTACAGTATGTTTTGACATAATCCTCATTAGGGATCAGTTTACTTTTTTTAATCTTTGTCTTTCTACCCATACCCATTAGGCATCTAGATCTTCACTTACAGAATTAAATTTTGTCTTTGGCACTCAGAAATTACAGTAGTCCCCCCTTATCCATGGGGGATATGTTCCAACACCCCCAGTGGGTAGGTTCCAAGACTCCTATATATGTTTTCTCCTATACATACAATTTACGAGAAAGTTTAGTTTATGGCTTATGCACACTAAGAGATTAACAATAGTAACTAATAATAAAACAGAACAATGTTCACAATATACTAGGAATGTGCTCTCTCTCTTTCTGTCTGTAAGAGCTGAGCTGTTACTAAGTGACTAACTGTTGGGGAGTTTAGCATGGATATGCTAATCAAAGGGAAGATTCACATTCAGGGAAGAAGCGGGATGGCTTGAGATTTCATCGCGCTTCTCAAATGGTATGCAATTAAAAACTTATGAATTGTTTATTTCTGGAATTTTCCATTTAATATTTTCAGACCGCAGTTAACCAAGGATACCTGAAACGGCGGGAAGCAAAACTGTGGATAATGGGGGACTACTGTAACGATAATCATTTTCCATTCTCAGTTTACTGAAAATTTACTTTTTAATAGCTTATTACATTGTTCAGCAGAAAATCTACTGATCGTCATTGCACATATTCTATTATAGTTATTTCAACATTTACATATATCCATCTCCATCCCCTCATCTTTGCCATTCTGATAGATATAATAGCTGTAGTAGGAATCCTTGAGGGGACCCCTCTCTAGAGCATGTCCTTACAAGCATCCATAAACTATATCAATGATAACATTGGGTTCTCCAACTAATTTCATAATAGTCAGTTGTTTTTCTTTGTTTCCAAGACAAACATTTCAAAAGCAAATTTCAAGGTTATATTAATTATTCATTATCTTTTTCAAGAAAGTATCACAAGTTTCCATATCACATCTCAATTTTCAAATGAAGGTGGTGACATTATAAAACACATTATTAACAATAGCAGGAAAAAGTAGCATATCTCTACATCTTTAAAATGAATTTCATATTTGCACTTAAAATCAATCAAATATGTAAATTAATTTGTTTTTAAAGTAAAAATATTTCAAAGTACAATTTGACGTATAGCAATTTTAACATTACCATGCGAGATGTTTGCAAGGTTATTATTGTAAGGTGCTTGCAAGATTTGAAGTATCACCAAAGCAGAATAAATAGCTTCTTTATCTAATCAGAATAGTCAGAGCAACTGTTTGTGAAAAAGCATTCCAAAACGCTTTTGCTCAGAACCTCTTTCTCAGAATTTTTCAAACTGAACTAGCATTTATGTGCTTCATATTTAACACATAAAATAGCAGTATTTTAAAAATTAAACAATTTTTTAAATTTAATGTGCAAATGAAATAATGCAATGTTCTTATGCATATCTATAACTCCTATATTGGATTTTTTACTACTCAACTCCCATCCCCTTTCCTTGACCTGACATGCTGCCAGCTCATTGCACAATAGATACAACTAGAATACTACCAGAATTAAAAACAAGAAGGCAAATACTAGATACAGTTAATTTAAATGTCTTTATAATGAATTCTCTCTGGGTCTGGGGTGGAAAGGCTTATTCCCAACTGTGGAACTATAACTGAATCATTTACTCCCTAAATATATTGGACTTGTGGATATGAAAGGGTGACGTAACCCTGTCACAATAACAGAAACAGAGCAACGACAAGATCATGGTTTGAGTGAGGTGTTTATTGCATATCTGGTCCTAGAGGTGTAAGACTTTGCAAAAGCTACCCTCCAAATAAACATTCTTCAAAAACGTATTCAGTCTTTGTTAATGAGAACAATTTTATTTAATGGATTGCTGTTCTAGTTGGTTGGCACAAAAGGAAAAGTAAAGGGAAGTGAAGAAGTAGAGCCAGTGTATAAAAATTCCTCTTAAATGAAACCTGGGCTATTAAGGAGAACAGAGGAAAGGGCCAGTACCTGGTGGGGGATGTGGGGCCTGAGTCTTGTTTGTGCTGCTGAGAAGAGCAGAATAGTAATCGGTGATCAACAGAACACAGAACTTCACCCAACACATCTTTGAATATAAATCTGACAGGGGGAAACTGAGAAAAGGGAATACTGAAGAAAACGAATTGAGGTCCATGATGAGAAACAAGATTATAAGAGAGAATCTAGCACCTTCAAATGACTTCAAGTCACCTGGGATGCCATATTTCAGGGTGCCACAAGAATTTAAAATGAAATACCATATTGCTGACAGCAATTCCTGAAAACAGTATAGATGCCTCAAAAGGGAATATGTCCATTGTTCAAACAGGGGCAAAGATGGATTCTGTCCACCAGTGAGCTCAGCATCAACGACGTGCAAAATGCTAGACTGCATTGCTGGAGGCAGGTGTGTAAATGTTCAGGAAAAGAATCCAAGGTCACCAGGGCCCAGCTTGTGGTCACTTAGTACAAATTGTGTACATTTTGCTTTAATTCCTTTTTTGAGAGAGTTATAGACCAGCAAGTCAAAGAACTGGGATACAAACAGAGAAGAGGTCACAAACTATGCCCCACAGTCCAAATCTAGCTGGCTGTTTTGTTTGTTTGTTTGTTTGTTTGTTTTTGTTTATTTTAATAAAGTGTTATTGGAATAAAGTCATCCTAGTTTATTTATAATTATTTAAGACAATGTCGTTCCTCTCTCTCTCTCCCTCATCTCTTGTGAAGGCCAGCTGTGCTGCTGTTACAAGAGGTCCACGTGGTAGAAACCAAAGAAATAAGGCCTTGTGTCAACATCCAGTTAGGAACTAAGGCCTCTAATCCAAAGATGAGTGCATAAGCCTTCTCCAAAATTGATTCTCCAGCCCCCGTCAGGCCTTACGATGACTGAAGCTCTGGCCAACATTTTTCTTACAACTTCATAATGACCCAGAGCCAGATCCCTCCAACTAAGCCTCTCCCATATCCCTGCCCCTCAGAAATTATGTGAGATATTAGATTTTTTGTTTGTTTGCTTTAAGCTACTATGTCAAAGTTTGTATTTCTTATGAATTATGTTCACCATGCTTACAAATGAATAAAAGCTGACTCATTTCCATGCCCAGTCTTTCCTCCAAATCACTGATTATTTCTCAAGTTCTTGAGAATAAAAAGATTTAAGACATAAGTGAAAATTCCTTCAGACCCTTTTTTCCTTTATTTTATCTTCCACACTCTCAGAAATTATGTTTGTATAATATAAGTTTTACCCTATCCCATTCCTTCTAAAAAATCTTTTCATAGCTCTATTGTCTGCAGATTAAAACTCAGCCTCCATGCCAGGTCCATCTGTGGCCTGACTCCAGCCCTTTCCCCATGCATCATTCACTCTAACCACAACATTCTCCGGTTACTTTTTTGCTTGATTATAAATTCCCTGAGTAAAGGTACAGTGTCATTCATCACTGTGTTTTTCAGTGCCCAGTACAGTGCCTGATATATGGTTGGTGCTCAATAAATTCTGTCTGTTTGGTAAAAAATACTCCATCTTGACTAAATTTTGTCCCCATCTACCAAAAAACAACTATTATCTGATCATCACCTTCCAATCCCAGTGTCACCTCTTTCCAATCTAATCCTATTGTGACGGTATTAGGTGCTCCCTACATAATTTTTATAACACTTATAACATGTCATAATAATATATTTACCTTTAAGTCTTCCCTACTGCATCTAGGATGGAGCTATGGTTCATTTTTCTTGACCTTAATAATTATTGAATCAAACTGAAATCCTTAGTCCCATACCCTAAGACTTTGGATTCAAAGATCACTAGTCTATATTAGTGGAATAAGAACATTAAAGTGTCAGACTTAAAACCTTTATGATACCTCCAGTCCCTACTCTTAATGATTTCTAAATAAGAGTATGTCAAAGGTGAAAAAAATGTTCTTACAACTCACACACAAAAAAGTGAAAAGATAAACAGAAAATACAACAAATTCATTAAGTCATGTGTATATATTTCAAGAATGCGAGACTAGTGTTTATAGAAGGGAATGTGATGAAGTAGAACAATGTCATGATGTAAGTGTATTTAGTTTTCACCTGTTATTTTCTAGAAATGAAGTTATACACTTATAAACAAATGGACAAGGATTTAAAAAAAAACATTGAATTCTAACTTAACAATTAACCAATAATAATAAATAAATGGTAATAAAAAATGATGAAATTATAAGACATTAATGAGAGAAGGGGCCATAGCAGTTAAGATATAATCTAAGCCAATTCTTTACAAAAGTTCCCCAAAGCATCTGTCTAGACTCTGATTAAACACTGGCAGTGCTGAGAAACTCTACCTCAATCCATTTTGAGGTCTGGTCTAATAGTTAGAAATTATTATATGTAAAGTCAAATGTTTCCTTCTCATAATTTCCACCTGTTCATCCTAATGTTGTCATCCAGAATGTCATACAATTAGTCCCAACCTCCTTACACATGACCATACTGCAAATAATCAAAGGTCTCTATCAAGATCTCTATCAAGAATTACTTCATTCTCCAAGCAAATCTCAGCTCTTTCATGTCTGTCCCCAGACAGTGATCCAAAACTGTGATCATTGGCTCGCTGTGTACACTCCTTAATTTGATTGAGAGGTCCCTAAATTAATTAAAGGAAGTCATTTAATCACATTGAAGAGTGAAAATGGCAGGGCATTGACCACAGAACACAGTGCCTGGGTAAGGTTTGCCTGGTGCAGAGTTGAGCAGCTGTATCCCTGCTCTCATCATGGATATTCAACACCTGATATTTTCAACTCTAACTAAAATGCCTTTCACTGGTCACTATAAATCATTACCTGACCTAGATGAGGTAGATGTAAGTAGTGTCATGAGATTCCTGCATATTACTTTTAGAAATATGTGCAGTATAAGTCAGTCTGTAATGTGTGGGAGACAAATATTAGTACCCCCATTCACAGATAAGAAATGTAAAACTCAGAGACTGAATGACTCAGTGAAGGTCACACAGCCAAGATGGAGTCTAGAACTATCTGAATCTTGTGTGTTGCACTAGTCACTGTACCATCTACCTTCCTGTATGTTTTCTATGATGTTTATCTATAGCAAAATTTATAACAAATAAAATATTCATATGCTAACACAGAATTAAAGTATGAAATACTTTAAACATAGAACTCTATTGTTTGTTTTTTACCATCTTGTGTACATATTTTAAGTATCTGAACAAAAAGTCTCGGGCTTGTTTAGGACTTCCAAACAACAAGGCCTTTCTTACAATATTGAAAAAGTGAAACCACCTTTAATTCAAACTGGCAGGTAATTTTTCTTCAGGGTCTAGAATGATGAAAGTAGCATTTTATGCTAAGACTCTTGAGATTATAAACAAAATAAGAATTATGTGTGTAAACTAAGAATTATGAACTATGGATTCAAAATTTATTAGCATAGACCTAAAAGTCATTTAAAAGATTGAAAATGATACAGTTTTCACTAGCATTTCAGTTCCTTTCCAGCAGGGAATTGACGAGTCCATTAGAGCCATAATCTATGTCTGCAGAGAGAGTTCGAGCAGGATCCTGCCCAACAAACTGTGGCTGATGCCTGGGAAGCAAGAGGTGGGTCCTTGAACTAGAGAACCAGAAGAACTTGATACGTGTAATTTATACACCACCCAATGGTCCTAGAACATCAATTTTTTGTAAGCTCACAGTCATGTAGGTGCATCTACAATGATTTAATTGCTGTGATATAAAGTGGGATGTCACAAAGTTCATTTGGCAGAGAACCACCGTCCTCTCGAATTCACTGACATTTCTTCACCAGATTCTGCTGCAGCTTTAGGGAAAATGAGGTGAAAATCTCTCTTTTCCGCCTTCTAATAATCTCTCAAGTTTGGGGCACCCTAGTCAGTTATGTCAGGTTGACCATCATAGTTTAGCCAAAGATGCTTATTTTGTAACACGTTCAGCTACAATAATGGTCAACCTCTCATCTTCCCAGGCAGTGAAACTTTCATGTCATACCTTAAGATTTGGCATTTACTTTGCTATAATTTACCACATTCTCCTGCTTCCTGTTCTCAGGAGCTGCATTTTTCTCTATTCAGCCTTGATTCACACTCCACAACCTGGAATTTTTTTCTCCTATAAAATATTCATTAAGTTGAGGCAGAAAATCATCTCTTATGGTTTGATTATCTCAAAAAACAACTGAGAGAAGCTTCTTCTCCCTGGAGGATTTAATCACCTTTCCTCTAAAGATACATAGCTTAGGGATTTCTGGTCAAGATGGGAGAGTAGGTAAATGCTGTGCTCACCTCCTCTCAGGACCACATCAATTACAACTAAACCAAGAACAACGTTACTGAGAATTACCTGAAGTCTAATTGAACTGAAGCCCTACAACTACGAACATACAGAAGAAGCCACCTTGAGACTAGCAGGAGGGGCAGAGACCAGAAACATGGAATGGGCTGGTGCCATACACACATATGACCATTAAAATTTGGGAGGGATAGCTCAGCTGCAGAAGTCCGACCCTCCCCACCCAGGAATGAGGGGTCCCAGCCCCTCCCCAGCCCAGGGTTCCAGTGCTAGGGAGAGAAGTCCCCATAACTTCTGGCTATGAAAACCAGCAGAGATTATGACTGAGTGAGATGCAGGGCAGCTGCACTCCCAGGCGCTCCTCTTAAAGGGACTACACATGGACTTACCCACCAACGAAATCACTGGCTCTGAGCTCCAGCGCTGGGATAGCACTCAAAAGGTACCAGGAACATACGGGGAGGAACTGAGTTGCCTGGATTCAAACTGAAGGATGGAGGGGCTGCTTTCTC
The DNA here is from genome assembly GCF_036562045.2 of Rhinolophus sinicus. Classification (NCBI taxonomy): domain Eukaryota; kingdom Metazoa; phylum Chordata; class Mammalia; order Chiroptera; family Rhinolophidae; genus Rhinolophus; species Rhinolophus sinicus. The sequence continues at coordinate 74,887,877 of NC_133760.1, forward strand.
CTGGACGGAGGAGCAGGTGAAAGCCATGTTTCTTCTTTGAGCCCTCCCACTCCCTGCATGCAGACGCCATAGCTGAGTCTCATCAAAATGGCTAATGCCATTAATTCACCCTGGTGATTCTCAGACCCCACCCAACCCAACTTCAGGCATACCCAAATGTCTTCCAGTGGCTTTTCCATAAAAATGGCCTACTTTGGCTCACGCTGTGGACATTCCTAAAATCACTCAAAGGTTCACAAAACCCAAACAAGCAACATCTGGCTTCAGCATGACCAACATCTGTGGCTGAGCAGCCCTAAGTCCGACAGTAGTGGCAGCTGGCCTCGCTTCACAGCTTGGCTTCTCAAGGCACCTCCAAGTACAGTGCAGGTAGTGGCCATCTGCGGATTGATTGGAGGCTCATGCCAGGTGGCTCCAGGCAGGGCTCAGGCTGTGGCTGAACTTGGCCTGCAGTAGGGCTCTTCTCAGAAAGCCCTGGGGCTGCAGGCCCAGTGACCAGCTTTAAAATGAGCCAAGCATCACACAGACACCTCTAAGGATGACATATCTAAAGGGCAGAATGAAGAGGCACCTGAACCCCACTAAAGTGAACCTGCTCTGCAGGGTCAGCCCCTGCAAAACAGCTCCTCCAACTACAGTCATAGCCAGTCTTCACAACAAGTTAGTCCAAGGGTCAATCCCTCTCATTGACATGTAAACAATGGTCAAGTCTCAACTACAAGAGGAGGGCACACACAACACACACAAGAGACACACCTGGAGCATCCAGCTCTGGTGAACTAGGGAGACTGCTTCCCTTGGTCCCACAGGACACCTACTACATAATGCCACTCTACAAAGACCGGGAGGCATAGCAGCCCTACATAGAAACAAACAAAGGGTGGTAACCAAAATGGGAAAACAAAGAAATATTGGGCAAATTAAAGAATGGAATAAAGCTCCATAAAAAGAACTAAACAAAACGAAGTCAAGCAATCTACCAGATGCAGAATTCAAAACACTGGTTATAGGGATGCTTAATGAGCTCAGGGAAAACTTCAACAAAGAGATAGAAAACATAAAAATGCAGATAGAAAGCATAAAAAAAAAAGAACCAGTCATAAATAAAGACTACAATAACTGAAATGAAGAATACCTGAGAGGGAATCAACAGTAGATTAGATAAAACAGAGGATCCCATCAGTGATTTATAAGATAAGATAACAGAAAGCACCCAATCTGAACAGCAAAAAGAAAAAAGAATCCAAAAAATGAGGCGAGTTTAAGGGGCCTCTGGGACAACATCAAGCGTGCCAACATTTGCATAATAGGGGTACCAGTAGAAGACGAGAGAGAGCAAGGAATTGAAAACCTAACTGAAGAAATAATGACTGAAAGCTTTCCTAACCTGGCAAAGGAAATAGATATACAAGCCCAGGAAGTTCAGAGAATTACAAACAAGATGAACCCGGGGTTCTGTCAGTGGATAAATGGATAAAGAGTAGGTGGTACATATATACAATGGAATATTGTTCAGCCAAGGAAGGAAATGGGTTCTTGCCATTCTGCAGTGGCGTGGATGGACTTGGAGGGTATTGTGCTGAGTGGGGTATGTCAGATAGCGAAAGTCAGATGCAATGTGATTTCACTTACATGTGGAATCTAAAGAACAAAATAAATAAACAAACAAAACAGAAAATTAATAGATACAGAGAACATCTTGATGATGGTTGCCAGATGGGAGGGGGCTTGGGAATGGGTGAAAAGGGGGAAGGGATTATACAAATCAGTTGTTACACAGTAGTCATGGGGTTGTAGGGCGTAGCATAAGGAATATAGTCAGTAATATTGAGATAACTATGATGGTGTTAGTCAGTAATATTGTAACAACTATGTATGGTATCAGATGGGTACTAGATTTATTGGAGTGACAGATGGGAGAGGTGTTGGGGAAGGGGTGTTGGGGGAAAGCTTTAAAGCATTAAGAAGTACAAATTGGTAGTTACAAAACAGTCACGAAGATATAAAGCATAGGGAATATAGTCAATAATATGGTAATAACTATGTATAGAGCCAGGTAGATACTAGACTTGTCAAGGGGATCACTTCTTAAAGTATATCAATGTCTAACCACTATGCTACACACCTGAAATTAATACAAAATAATATTGAACATCAACCTGTAATTGAAAAATTAAAAGCGGGGGGAAGGCAAAGGGGAATAAGAGGTTCAACTTTGCAGTATAAAACAAATAAGTCATGGGGATGTAATGTACAGCAGGGGGAATATAGTCAATAATATTGTGATGGTGTGTACAGTATCAGATTGTTGCTGGACTTATGGTGATCACTTCTTTCCGTATATAAACATTGAATAACTATTGCATGCACCTGAAAGTAATATAATATTGCAAGTTATCTGTATTTTAATAAAAATCTTTAAAAAAATAAAATAAAGATACATAGCTTGCAACAACCATGAAATCATGGAAATAGCATTGGACTTGAAATTAGTATATGTGACTTTGAATCCAGTGTCTATAACTTGGCCTGGTAAAGTATCTCTGAGTCTTGGTTTGTTCACTGCTGGCATGAAAACAACACCTACTTCACAGCCATTGTAATGATAAATTTAAACAAAGTATGTAAACCCAAGTAAGTATCCAAAATGTGTGAATTTTCTAGCTACAGATATACTATCCTAAGGCTATTTACTTTTTAAGTCTTCAGAGCTCCAACTATATTGTAGATGTTCATAAAGTAAAAATTATTATCCGGGGAACTAAGAGCCAATATGGTAACAGAAGGTGGCAAAATCTCTACTGAGTGAATTAAACGTTGCTACTAACAGCACTTTACTTACTGAAAATATTATTAGGAAAAATCGCAGGAGTATTATCTCGCAAACTTTTTCGTTAAAGTCAGGAAGATTTATTTTCAAAACTCCATATTTTCTATTATCAGATATATAGGTATTTATTTTTGTATTTCATAACATTGTACAGGAAAAACAAAGTATTTTTTCCATGGAAAAATCTAGCGTGGGCAATCCTGAACCCACTTCTGTCAATCCTCAGAGAAATCATGGCTCTTAAAAGTAGCCTATGTAATGGGGCTGAGAGGGCACTAAAGACCTTCCAGTGTAAAATTTAAATAATGGGAGAACTTACTCAGAAATCTTCTAGGGCATTAATGTGTTCATAAAATGAATATATTGATAAGAGATGGGGGCATTTTCTCATTATTAACACAAACTGTTTTTCTGTGAGGAATAAATGATATAGCTACTGAAGATTTCCAGTTCACTTAAAAAGGCATACAACAAAGCTGGACTTACTTGAGTTCAAATTAAAAAGAAGCCAACTAAGGTTTCCAAATGTAAACACTTTTTGATATTGGTAAGAGGGTCCAAGAGCCTGAAATCCTAAGGTAAGGTGGAATAAGAAAGCTGTGAGATATGCATTCAATATAGACTTTGTTGTGTCATCATCTTGGACTTTCTGGCCTGCAAGCTCTCCCTTGAGGGCCCCAATATATTAAATTCGCAGAACTGAGCAAAAGAACCATTGACCTAAATGAACTGGAGTCTTCCTTCCAATTGGAAAATAATTGTTGCTTTCCTCCCTAAAGAAATCTGGTGCTACTTTTATTTACTAATGCTATGGGCAGAATTATGTCACTTACCTATCGATATTAATAGTACAGAGGGGGCTCTACAAGCTGTTAGCACTTAACTTTGACAGATACTCTCAACATATATGACATTACTTTAGCAGCTACTCACCATGAATAATAATTTTGCGTAACAGGTTATTTTATAATGAATCTCTAAGTATTCTACTTTTCTTCTCATCCAGTGTGTATTTAATTATACTCAGTTATTAGTTTTCTGTACTTACTTCATGCACTATGCCTTGTTTTAAATTTTAGTATATAGTTGTCCATTGAAAACTGGCAAATATGCCTAAGGAGGCATGCACTGATGCTTCTCTGATACTCAAGAGAACTGAGATACTTGCTGTGATTTACTTTTAGTGAACTTTTCTTTGAGTTTGAATATGAATTCTATTATTTCTGTTCAGGTAGTAACTTACACATTATTTTTCATCCCTATTAAAATCTTTATCAAAGGACTATTTTCTGTCCATTTAAAACTCTGTTAGGAAAGTTGGTAAGGTGTGCTCCATCCTTTCCTAATGCTTCAAAGATAAATCTGACCCATTAGACCCCTCAGTGTAAAATGAGTTATTTCTACAGATCATGATTTTTGAAGACACTGATTTTGTTTTGCAATTTCCTGGGTGGTCACCTTCTGAAATGTGTCCTGTATAGCAGTGTCAGTCCATGTGCTGCTTCACCTAATAAAATGTGGCATAACATAGCAAATCAGAAGCACATGCAATTAGAAAACGTATCAAGTGTCAGACAAGGTATTTCCTTTTCTAAATATGTGAAGCTCAGTTCTGGAAAATAAATATCTCATTTAAGGATATTTTTAAATACAGAAACCAGTTTTGTCCGGTAAGGTAGCAGGGTTGGGAAGAGGGAAAGGATAACCAAGAACAGGAAAACATGCACACAGAAGTCTGCCAAACCATCTTAGATAACCAAGTTGTCCAAACACAACTAGAGACAACGAGTAACTCCTCAGTATTCTCTTAAGGAGCACTTCCTGGAACATTTTTTAAAATCCCGAGATTTGGGAAGTAACTCTTATCATACTAATATAGTTGGGTGAGGCAGAAAAGGACACACCTAGGGATATTTTGTACTTTTACCTTCTGCCGGGCAGCAGTCCAGAAGTCCCCGAGTAGCAGCGCAGGGGCCCACCGCACTTCCACAGATTCACTTGGCAAGGAGTTAACTAGTCCGCATGGATTTGGAGCGTTTATTGCTTATTGCACGGGAAACAGCATGACTTCATGTTTGCATTAGTTCCCTTTGCCCCAGCAAGTCCACTGGGTGGTGAAGAACCAGGCCCAGGTAGATACTGCACAAACCGTGAAACTGCTAAACGGCTGAGAAACACTGAATTTAGGAAACTGTCAATCTGCCTTCGTGGCTCCACCCAGCTGTAGGGACATAAGGCTCCCAACCTGTAGTTCAGGTCTATACAAGGCCTGCAGTGGTCCTGCCCGACTAAGTCCAGCAATATGTCCTCAGGCTTAAAACGTATTTCCCTGCCCCAAGCTTGCTATGCCTAGGGGAAACCTCTGAATAACTTTAATTGAAATCTTAAAATGAGCTACCTTATGTAAATTACCTAACATATGATAGTATCCTAACATTCTTTTTAACACCAATAGGATTTTTTTTCCTCCTTCCCCATGATAGTTTTGACTTCATGAATTTGGTTGTCCTCTAGTTTCCCCTGTAAAGCAAAGCAAAACAACTAAACAAACACAAAACCTGGAGGCCTACCTAAACCCCAGTTGATCTGGCTGGTACACTGGCGTCTTATCTGACTCCTATTTTCTCTATTAGCTTACATGCCAATCTCTGCTAGGTGGAATCCTATTATAACTCAGATACCTTCCAAGTTCAAACCATCATCATGTAGCTAACTATAGCCCCTATACCCATCCCCCAAGATGCCTCTTACCACCCTACTGCCTTGGAGTAGATCCACTGTGACACTAACCTAGGCCAAGCCTGAATACAGATTGCAACTCATGCTTGGATACAGTGATTTCTTTCTGACCCTTTTATAGGGCGCTGTACTATAGGATTAAAGACCTTCCCCAACCTCAGCTACATCCCTGTCCTACTTATCTTTCCCTCCTTGCCAAGGCATAGCATACCTCTAGTGCTAAAGTTTTGTGAATTCTAAAGCAATGAGGAAAAGAACAGATCCTAATTTTTTAATATCGCCTACAAGTTTCCTTCATTCATTGATTATAATCCTACTAAAGAATTTTCTGTAATCCTTTCAGGAAACAGGTGTAAGATTTCTGCTTCCAGTATTACTGATTAAGCTCCTTTTAAATCAACCTGATTATTCAGTATGACACAATGGCAGACATAATACCATAGCACTCCAGGGGTAAACTACATGGTGGAATATTTTTCAATTTTTTTTCTTCTTGAATTTGTTTATATACATAGGTCATTCTCTTATTCGGTTAGCCAGTGCCTCAGAGAAGGGATGACACAGGAAAAGACAGAAATAAAATAGTCCTTTTGTTTTAAAATTTCTACGCTTTAGAGCTCATTATAAAAACTTGGCTTTAACTTGAAGTGAGGTAGGAAGTCAGAGGAAATCCAAGAACAGAGGAGTGAGAAGACAATGCCTTACTTGAAAAGATATCTCCAGATGTTCTGTTAATAAACTGAAGGCAAAGCTGGAGTGAAAGCAGGGCCTCTGATTTAGAGGATATAATACTCCAGGTGATTGATGGTGGAAGCTGGACAGGTGTGGCAGCAGTAGAGAGAGTAAACTGCAGTTCTGTCCTGGACATATTTCAGAATGGTAACCTGTTAGTGAAATGAAGAAGTCTAATTAAGAGACCAGCAAGGTTGGCAAGACAATGTGAGTTTAGACACATAGCTTGGGATGTTCTAGCTGTCTTCATCTTTCTTATCTGAAACTGCTCAGGAATTTTTCTCAAGGACTTTGTCTAATGAACAACGTTAATCTTCTCCAGCTATCTGACTATATAATTAAATGAACCAGGATTATTTTATCTGTTTGGAGGCCTGCATGATTTTCCCTTGAGAGGAAACACACAGGTAACTTCAAAGTCTATGCAAACTTCAGTTGGATGCAACTACACAAATGAGTAATGTATGTGTGCATACCTGCTGGGCTGTGTCATGCTGACTGTATGGTAGAAATATGGTAGAAATTCCAAGACAAGCCTTGTATGGTAAGAATATGCTTCATGGAGAAAGAGTCCTTGATCTGGCATCTTAAGACAAGACAGATGGAAGGAAGCAGGTTTTCTAGATGAACTCAACCAGGAGACGAAAGCCTCAGAGGCATGAATTACTGTAGCAGTTTCACAGGACTCTAATACCCTCTTCTGAGTTCCAAAGCTTCTGAGTCTTGAGATGACTGATTTTCCATGGGGTGGGGGCAGGCAGGTGTTCAACTGGGACTCCCTCTGAAGAAGAGTGTGCCATAATTTGTGGAAGATGGATAGTTTGACGAAGCACATTTGCCAACAACCCCAACTGAAAGTATGAGTGCAGATTATTTATAAGGTGGTTCAACAGATGTAAATATAAAGTAAGAACACAGTCTCTGCAGTCGAGGAGTGCTACAATTGCTTAGCAAGAGCGGTACCCCACAAGCCAGAGAGGGAGAACATCATCCACTATTTTTCAGAAAACTGCTCTGTTTGAGACACTCTACTAGGCTCTTTACACTATTATTTTGCTTAATCCCCAGAACAAGTTAGGAAGTAGGTATTTTCACCCTCGTTTTACAGATGAGAAAAGCGAGTGTCTGTAAGATTATGTAATTTGTCCAAGAGGTGAATGTTGGACTCAAATACAGGTCTGCCTGATGCCCCTTTAAACTGCTGATGCTTTTTCCACCAGTCTTTTTGTTCCTAATCGCCCTTTATTCAAGAATTTTTTCTCCTGTTTTGCTTATATAGATACATACATATATATGAGATGTATATCCATAGATATAGATAAGTAGATACAAATTAATTTTCTACTCATATAAAACAAACAAAACAGGTAAGTGATCTGTAACCTGAAGCACAGAAGATTTCAGATCATTGCTTTCCTCTATCTACTCTAACACATAGTAGGACTTTTTTTTTTTTTTTTTTACTATTTTTAATAACTGGAGTTTACAAAGCACTTAGCCCCATAATAGCATATAATAAATGTTTATTACATTTCATTGTTTATCACCTATTACTTTGTTTTAACTACATGTTGTTTGTCATACACAAGTTAATTGATATCACTAATTATAACAGATCCTCAGGGAAAAATGCGATTCTCTTTAGAAGTCTCTACTTCACACTGGGATTTGCAGGAGTATATCAGAGTAAAAACGGCAGGGACTGAATGCAGCTTAATTTCAGAAAACATCTGGAAAAGGAATGTGATAACCAGCATCAAATTTCTCCAAGAAAATTTCTTCTGAAAATAATGTTTCTTTATTTCCCTATGCACAGCTGCTGCTCTTCTTGAAGTTAGGAGAGCACACAGAAATGGGACTTCCGTGTCTAGAAACACCCACAGCCACAAACAACCACTTGGCTTTTTTTTTTTTTTTCTTACCATCTAGTTGTCCTTTCTTTCCACTTCCTTCATAAATGCCTCCTCATTCACTATTCTTTCTACAGACCCTTTTATGCTTGTTTCCTAAAGCCTTTACCATCACCTGCCCTTATAAGCTCCAGGTGATTTATGATTTAATTCTGCTCAAATTTGCATTCCGTTCTCTGGTCTCCATTAATATGTTCAGCCTTAAGACAACCAGGAAATCACATGTCCTTTCTTCCCACACATTTTGTGAATAATGGCATTTTGGTTGATCACTTCTGTGACCTGGCTTCACACATCTAAAGCTCTCCAAATGCCAGGCTCACGCTCAGACGCTCTCATATTTTAAATATGTGCAGCAGCCCTATAAATGCAATGACCTCTCTCTTCCCTTGTTAAAATTTTGCATTAAATATCTTAGTCCTTTTTCATTTTTCATAGATAAATATCTACCAAACTTTAGCCTTCTTGCATTTAGGCATCTTTCCAGTTTCCATACTATTTTACATTACTGTTGTAGCTATATTATAATGCTCCTATTATTGTTTTGTTTCAGAACAAAATGTAATCTGGGTGATTTAACACTACCAGTCAATTTCCCAAAACCCTTTTTAATTCAAGAATCAACTTTCTATATTCTGAATACAATGTGATTTTCAAATATATTCTCCAAGTCCATGGCTTGTCCTTTCTCTTAACTGTTCTTTTCAGAGCAAACATTTTTACTTTCAACATGCACATGAATATTTTATATCAGCACTATTTACAATTGCCCCAAATTGGAAATAACCCAAATATACTTCAGTGAGTGAATTAATAAGCAAGCTGTGCTGCATCCATTCAAAGGAATTCTATTCATCAATAAAAATGAATGAACTACTACTATACACAACTTGAACCTCAAAGGCATTTTGTTGAGTGAAAGAAGTCTCAGATGGCTATATACCACATGATTCCATTAATATGACATTCTAGGGGGAAAATTTTAGAACAAAGAAAAAAATCAGTGGTTGCCAGGGGTTAAGGGTAGGGAAGAGGGTCTGATTAACAGTCAACAACATGTGTTAAAACTAATGAACCCAACGCCAAAACAATCCATACTGCTACTGTGTTTCCCTGAAAATAAGACCTAACCAGAAAATAAGCCCTAGCATGATTTTTCAGGATGACACCCCCTGAACATATAAGCCCTAATGCATCTTCTGGAGCAAAAATTAATATAAGACTCGGTCTTATTTTCAGAGAAACACGGTATATGCAATTTAAAAAGAAAAGAGTAAGATACTGAAAGCTGACAGGAAATCAACTTTGACTCTACTCACAATCATCCATCAGCCACACCTCGTAGCTCCCTCCACGTGGTAATAAACCCCGAGAAAGAATGCACTGCCCTGTGTACCAGCCAAATAATTTATACTGACAATTGCAGTTATGCTTACATTAATTACCAGAAGTCATTCCAATTGGAAAACAAATGTTCATTATCATTATCATAATTATATAATAACAATAATCATATAATATTCGGATTAAAAACAATATGACTGTATGACTTATTCAGGTTTGTATCCACACAAATCATCCTTTTTTTCTCTAAAATCTTGACCTTCCACTTGCAGACTTACTCACTTCTCTTACTCAGCCTGTTTCATCTGGGTTTATCATTTCCATGTACACATTCCAAAGTCCAATCATTTTTATTTACACCATTTTTTTCCACTAAATTGCAAATTTATTAGAAAATAAATATTTTAAATTCCTTTTGTATCTACCACATTACTTAATTTGATGCTGGGAACATCAAAAGAGCTCCGTAAATACTTGCTATGTGATTATTTATTGTGTATTTCTTCAGTCACCAGATAACCAAGGGCACCTTCTGGACCCCGTCCCCAGACTGAATCCTGGTTCTCCTTAGAACACAGGCTAGAGGGCTCTTTATATTTTTAGCTTTGTTTTTGGTTTCGCATTTCTTATTGCGTAAACTCAATGCAGATCTCAGATATTTCACATCTTTTCATGCTTTTATTTATTTATTTTTCTTATATGAAAGAGATACAGCTCAAATTAATGAGTAGAGTGGTAGTCAGTTCTCATTTATAAACAATGATGTTTGTCAAATGTTTACTGGAACAACTAGATATCTCACAATTAATGAATTAGTAAATTGTTTTGTATTGACTGTCCAGTTTATAACACTTTTATTCATTTAACTAATGGTATTATTATAATGAAAGGATACTAAAACATAAAATTCATTGCTATTGAACTTAAAAATACCTCTGGAAGGTTGGGAATTAGACAATAGCTATCTTTCAGCTGAACTGATGGCATAAAGTATAATTTAGGAACATGAAAGTCTGGAATCAGTGCTGTCTAATAAAGTAGTCACTAACAATATGTGACTACTTAAATTTTAATTTTAATTAATTAAAATTAAACAATTTAAAAATTAATTCCTCATTTGCACTAGGCACATGTTAAGCACAAGATAGCCACACATGGCTAGTGGCTTCCATTTTGGAGAACACAGACTAGAACATTCCCATCAATGCAGGAAGTTCTATTGGAGCACCAGTAGTTGGTGGGCATGAAAATGCCTAAATGGAGAGATACTGTTCTTTGGAGTAATCTGTAACTAAATTTATTAAGTAAGTTTAGAATGGCTTACTTGGAATTCTGTTAAGTAAACTTTGGTTAACTGAATAATAATTATACTAAAAATTGTGCAGAAGTACTAAAACCAAAATTAATTTCTATAGTCCCTAAACATATTTCATGACTAGAATATTTTCAAGAAAAAATATTGAAAACTCAAAAAAAAATTTTTTTAATTAAAGTTTATTGGGGTGACAATTGTTAGTAACGTTACATAGATTTCAGGTGTAGAATTCTGTATTACATCATTTATAAATCACATTGTGTGTTCACCACCTGGAGTCAGTTCTCCTTCCATCACCATATATTTGATCCCCTTTATCCCTCATGTAACACCCCTCTCCCCCCTTACCCTCTGATAACCACTAAACTATTGTCTGTGTCTATCAGTTTTTGTTTCTCATTTGTTTGTCTTGTTCTTTTGTTGTTTTAGGTTTATATACCACATATCAGTGAAATCATATGGTTCTCTGCTTTTTCTGTATGACTTACTTTGCTTAGCATTATAATCTCAAGATCCACCCATGTTGTCACAAATAATCCTATTTCATCTTTTCTTACCACCGAATAGTATTCCATTCTGTATATATACCACAACTTCTTTATCCATTCATCTATCGAAGGACATTTTGGTTTCCATGTCTTAGCCACCATAAATAAAGCTTCAATGAACATTGGAGCACACTTGTCTTTATGGATAAATGTTTTCAGATTTTTGGGGTAGATACCCAGGAGAGGGATTGCTGGGTCATATGGTAATTCTATTCGTAATTTTTTGAGGAAACTCCACACTGCCTTCTATAGCAGCTGCACCAGTCTGCGTTCCAACCAACAGTGTATAAGGGTTCCTTTTTCTCCACAGCCTCTCCAACACTTGTTATTATTTGTCTTGTTGATGATAGCCATTCTGACCGGGGTGGGGTGATATCTCATTGTGGTTTTTATTTGCATTTCTCTGATGATTAGTAATGTTGAGCATTTTTTCATATGTCTATTTGCTATTTGTATGTCCTCTTTGGAGAAACGTCTCTTCAGGTCCTCTGCCCATTTTTCAATTGGGTTGTTTGGAAAACTCAAAATTTTCCAACACTTCCAAGCCTTTTTACTGATTTAAAAAAACTGTTTTTAATTATGAAAAAATGAATTTTTAGATAAGGATACTTAAAAGTCACAGGAGGAATCATACATTTTTATTTTTAGTTAAAAATAATTCTTTGCTACTTTAAAATTATAATTTCACTGTAAGTAAAATTCATTTTTGTTGATACAGTGACTGTTCCATGTCAGGAATTAAAATATGAATATGGATACATAAGCACTTGGCAAAATCAGACATTTGCTGTATTTGAATATTGAATAATGCAGCATAATCTTGGATATTTGATCATTCAAATGGAGCTGGACTGAAATGTATCATTTCACTCTCTATAAAGAATAGGTTTGCTAAACAAATTGATGATTTCCCCAAATGATAAGTGATCTCCAGTCATTATTAACACTAAAATTCTAAATCTAGTTCAACCTTTTTAAGAAAAATAAATTTTATGGGCTTGTAGAAGACTTACTGCTTAAACCAAAGTAGATGCAACTATTTACAAATGTAGTTCATCAATCTGTTAATTAAAGTAAATCCACTGAGATTTCAACCTAGAAACAGGTTAGTCATTAAAAGTTACTGCATTTGCTTGAAGCCAAAACTGTTCTTTTTTGTGTGATGCTATAATCTATCCATTTAACTTTAGTCTAAAAAAAAAAAGAATCTTTCCAGTCACACCCCAAAATAATGAGTTTTAGCTGTAGTAGTATATAAAAACAGAATAAATATGAAGGTAGCTGACCATGATTGGGATTATCTAGTATACAATCTTAATAAAAAAAAAATAGAAAGTAAATTTGTCCAGATATGGCAAGCTACAGAGTTCCAAGAAAATTGGTGGCTACTTTTAAGATGATTATGTTTGTTTGTTTGTTTGTTTGTTTTTAATAAGAGAAGGTCCAAGATGGCAGATTAGGTAAATGCTATGTCTACTGCCTCCCAGGATCACATCAAAACTACAAATAAATTATAAAACGAACAAGCTCAAGAATCATCTGAAGACTGAATGCAATAAATAAGAATATAAAGAAGAGCCCACATTGAGACTTGTAGGAATGGTGGAGAACAGATGGAGTTAAATGATATTTTTAGAGGATTTCACCCCAAAGCAGCAGAATATATATTCTTTTCAAGAGCACATGAAACATTTTCCAAGATAGATCACATGTTAGGCCACAAAACGAGGCTCAATGAATTCAAGAAGATTGAAATCATATAAGGCATCTTCTCTGACCACAAGAGTATGAAACTAGAACTCAAGCACACAAAAAAAAACCTGAAAAACACACAAACACATGGAGGCTATATAACATGCTACTAAATAACGAATGGGTCAACAATGATATCAAGAAAAAACTCAAAAGATACATTGAGACAAATGAAAATGAAAAATCTATGGGACATAGTGAAAGCAGTTCTAAGAGGGAAATTCAAAGCAGTGCAGCCCTACCTCAAAAACAAGAAAAATCTCAAAAACACAGTGTAAATTTAAAGCTAAGGGAACTGGAAAAAGAACAGCAAACAAAGCCCAAAGTGAGTACAAGGAAGGAAATAATAGAGATCAGAGCAGAAATAAACAAAATAGAGGCTAAAAAAAGCAATGAAAAGACAAATGAAACCAAGAGATGTTTTTGAAAAGACAAACAAAAATGACAATTCTTTAACCATACTAATCAAGAAAAAAAGAGAAGACCCAAATAAATAAATTCAGAAGTGAAAAAGACGAAGTGACAATGGGCATCACAAAATACCAAAAAATGAAATTTAAGAAAATTCTACAAGCAACTATACAGCAACAAATTAAACAAGCTGGAAGAAATGGATAAACTCCTAGAAGCTACAAATCTAAGGCTGAATTAAGATGAAACAAAAAATCTGAACAGACCAATTACTATTAAAGAAACCAAATCAGTAATCAACAAGCTCCCAACACACGAAAGTCCGGGACCAGATGGCTTCACAGATGAATTTTACCAAACACTCAAAAAAGAATTAACACCTATTCTCCTCAAACTATTCCAAAATGTTAAAGAGGGAAGGTCCCCAAGCTTATTTTACAAGGCCACCATTACCCAGATTCTAAAACCAGACAAAGACATTCCAAAAAAAAGAAAAGAAAAGAAAAAGAAAACTATAGGTTGATATCCCCAATGGACATAGACGTAAAAATCTTTAACAAAATAGCAGCAAACCAAAATCAGCAATACATTAAAAAGATCATACACTACAATCAAGTGGGATTCATTCCTAATATGCAAGTCTGGTTCAATATCTGCAAATCAATTCATGTGATACACCACATAAACAAAATGAAAAATAAAAATCATATGGTCATATCAGTAGATGCATAAAAAGCATGTGACAAAATTCAGCATCTATTTATGATAAAAATTCTCAGCAAAGAGGGAATAGAGGGAACATATTTCAACATAATATAGGCCACAAACCCACAGCTATTATCATAGTCTTAGGGGAAAGCATTCTCCTTAAGATCAGGAACAAGACAAGGATGCCTATTTTCGCCACTTTTATTCAACGTAGTAATAAAGTCCTAGCCACAGCAATCAGACAGGAAAAAGAAATAAAAGGCATGATACTATATATAGAGAATGATACTATATATAGAGAACCCCAAAGACTTTATCAAAAAAACTATTAGAACTGATAAATGAATTTAGTAAAGTAGCAGGATACAAAATTAATAATCAGTAATCAGTTGCATTTTTATACACCAATAACAAACTCTCAGAAAAAGAAATTAAGAAAATCCCATTTACAATTGCATCAAAAACAAACAAACAAACAAAAACCTTAGGAATAACTTTAACCAAGGAAGTAAAAGACCTGTACTCAGACAATTATAAGACATTGAAGAGAGAAATTAAAGAAGATAAAAATAAATGGAAACCTATACCATGCTCATTGATAGGAAAAATTAATATAGTTAAAATGTCCATTCTACCCAAAGTAACCTATAGATTCAATGCAATACCTATCAAAATACCAATGGCATTTTTCATAGAACTAGAACAAATATTCCTAAAATTTATATCCAACCATAAAAGACCCCAAATAGTCATGGCAATCCTGAGAAAGAAGAACGAAGCTGGTAGTATCAAGCTGTCTTATATCAAACTATACTGCAAGGCCATAGTAATCAAAATAGCATAGTATTGGCATAAAAATAGATCCATGGAACAGAATAGAGAACCCAGAAATAAATCCATGCCTATATGATCATTTAATCTATGACAAAGAAAGCAAGAATTTGCATTGGAATAAAGACACTCTATTCAATAAATGGTGCTAGGAAAACAACAGACACATGCAAAAAAATATTAAACTGGATCATATTTTTATGCCATATACAAGAATAATCTCAAAATGAATTAAAGACTTAAATGTAAGACCTGAAACCATAAAAGTTCCAGAAGAAAATACAGAAAGTAAACTCTCAGACATTATCCTTAGTAATATTTTTATTTATATATATACTCGGGCAAGGGAAACAAAAGAAAAAAATAAACAAATGGGACTAATCAACCTAAAAATGTTTTCACAGCAAAGGAAACCATCAATAAAATAAGAAGACACCCTACAGAATGGGATAACGTATTTGCCAGTGATACATCTGATAAGGAGTTAATATTGAAAATTTATAGATAGATAGATAGATAGATAGATAGATAGATAGATAGATAGATAGATAGACAGATATTTTTTAAAAAAACCTTATACAACTCAACACCAAAAAACAAACAATCCAATTAAAAAATGAGCAGAGGATATGAGTAGACATTTTTCCAAATAGGACATACAGCTGGCCAATAGACATAGGAAAAGATGCTCAACATCATTAATCATTAGAGAAATACAAATAAAAACCACAATGAGATACCACCTCACTCCTGTCACGTGGCTATCATCAATATATCAACAACAAATGTTGGCAAGATTGTGTAGAAAAGGAATCTTTGTGCTCTGTTCATGGAAATGAAAATTGGTACAACCACTATGTAAAACAGTATGAAGATTCCTCAGAAAATTAAAAATAGAACTTACCTTATGACCCAACAATTCCACTCTTGGGTATTTATCCAAAGAAATCCAAAACACTAATTCAAAAAAATATATGCTTACTGCAGTGCTATTCACAATAGCCAAGCTACAGAAATAACAAAAATGCCCATTAATAGATAATTGGATAAAGCATTGTGGTACATTTATGCAGTAGATTATTTCTCTGCTTAAAAAAGAATGAAATCTAACCATGTGCAATAACAAGGAGGGACCTAGGGGATAGTATACTAAGTGAAATAAATCAGACTGAGCAGACAAATACCATATGATCTCACTTATATGTGGAATCTAAAGAACAGAAAAAAATAAACAAACAAAACAGAAATAGACTCATAGACACAGAGAACAAACTGGTGGTTGCTAGATGAAAGGGGGTTTGGGGGATGGGTGAGAAAGGTAAAGGGATTAGGAAGTAAAGATTGGTAGTCACAAACAAGTCACAGGAACATGAAATAGAATATGGGGAATATAGTCAATAATGTTGTAAAAACCATGTGTGGTGTCAGACGGGTACTAGAGTTATCAGGGGGATCTCTTCGTAAATTATATAAATGCCTAACCACTGCACTGTACACCTGAAACTAATATAACATAATATTGAATGTTAACTATAATTAAATATATATATATATATAGTCACAGGATGTAAAGCACAGCATAGGGAATATAGTCAATGGTATTGTAGAAGCTATGTACAATGTCAGATGGGTAGTAGTTCTGTGGGGTTATCACTGAGGGGTCTAAATGTCTAACCATTATGTTGTTTTGTAAACCTGACATTATTAATAAAAAAAGAAAAATCTAAATAAAAGAAATATACCATAAAAATCATGATTTATTTTTTCCAATTTTTGGGTCTTGACATAACTATACTTTTCCAGTACAGAATGATGATTGTAGCCACAGGGAACAAAGTTTTAGAATATGATGTTGAAAATAAGTACTGGTTGTTGACATTACAAACTTCAGGAAAATCGTGAATGTGATTTCAAAGTCAGAAAATGGATGCTGATAATAACTTTATATACCTGTTTATCTTCTCTATATTATTTCTGGAGTAGAATAATTTTTAATTGGTTTACTGCCAATGTTATTTATTTGATATCTATTACTTCTGTCAACTAGAAGGAATTATCTTTATGACAAAAAAGTACAGGGCTAAGTTTTCCTTCTTGTTGGTATTTCCATCTCTCTGCTTACATCACCCCTTTATTCTTGCATGCTGTCCATCCATTAGAACCTTTAGCATATTAATCATTGCTATTTTAAATTTCCAGTCTGACAATTCTGACATCCCTGCCATGTTGTTCTGATACTTGCTTTGTCTCTTCAACTGTATTTTTTCATATTTATGCCTTGTAATTTTTTTCTTGATAGCTGGACAGGATGTACCAGGTAAAAAGAGCAACTGTAAATGGGCCTTGAGTGGTGTGGCAGTAAGGTGTGTGGGAAGGGAAGCAGTCTCTAGTTCTATGATTAGGTCTCGGTCTTATAGTAAGCCTGTGCCTCTGCACTATGAACTTCATAAGTGTTTTAGTAGTTTTCTCCCTCCTTAAGTGAGATGTATGCAGTTGGGTATTTCCCTTCCCTCAGGTTAGGCTTGATAAGCTCAGGTTAATTAGTTTCCCCTGAGGGCAGGTCTTAAGGAGACTAGAGTGCTCTGGCGTATTTCAAGGTGGTTCCTTTCCCCTCCCTCTGCCTCAAGGATGACGGGATTTTTCTCCACTATTTACTGTGGGAACCTGGTCGAGCTCTGATGGTAAATCTTATAAAATTGTGAGGGTCCCCCTGGAATTTTTGACTCTAGACTTGTCTACACAGAGCCTCCAGAAATTCATCAGTTCCAGTTTAGGATTTCATACCCTGGCTCGGGTTCCAGAGGCACTTTTCTGCTTGTGAGTACCCGCTCTGATAAGTCGTGATTCCCTGAATTCACCTGTCTCTCCAATTTTGGAGGCACAGGTTTGCCCTGTGTTCTCCCCTCTTTTAAGGACCCAAGAGGAGTTGTTGATTTTTCTGTCTGTTCAGCTACTTACTTGTTGGGACAGAGTGGTGACTTCCAAGCAACTCATATGCCAAACCAGAAACTGGAAGTCAGCAATTTACTATTTTTTTTTCTTTTGTAATATTTATGTACCACTGGTCTTTTTTTTTTTTTTTGGGGGGGGGCATATTGGGGAACAGTGTGTTTCTCCAGGGCCCATCAGCTCCAAGTTGTTGTCCTTCAATCTGGTTGTGGAGGGCGCAGCTCAGCTCCAAGTCCAGTCGCCAGTTTCAATCTTACTGGCAGGGGGAGGCGCAGCCCACCATCCCATGTGGGATTTGAACCGTAAACCTT
The DNA here is from genome assembly GCF_036562045.2 of Rhinolophus sinicus. Lineage (NCBI taxonomy): Eukaryota > Metazoa > Chordata > Mammalia > Chiroptera > Rhinolophidae > Rhinolophus > Rhinolophus sinicus. The sequence continues at coordinate 74,906,257 of NC_133760.1, forward strand.
GCTGTTAAGAGCCGGTGCTCTAACCAACTGAGCCATCCGGCTGCCCCAGCAGTTTACTCTTGATACATAAAAAACTAGAAACTGCACAGGTGTTGATTAATAAGAAAATGGATGAACAAAATAATGGAACACTATTCAACAACAAAAGGAAAAATGTAATAATACATGCACAAATTTGATGATTGTCAAAACAATATGCTGAGAGAAAGCTTTACCCAAGACAGTATATACCATATGACTCTATTTATAGGAAGCTCTAGAATAAGCAAAACTAACTTAGAGTATAAAAACATCAAAATAATTTTGTTGGAGGAAGAGACATGAGGGAATCTTCCTGTGTAATGTTCTGTACCTTGATAGGGGTTTGAGTAGCATAGATACCAGGTATGTGCATTTGTGGGTGTTTATCCCTTAGAGTACTTGAGATTTGAGCATTTCATTATATATAAATATTACCTTAAAATATAAGTAAATATTGCACTCTAGTTAACAATATGCATGCTGAAATATTTAGGGGAAGTGCACTGATATCTGTGACTTAGAAAAGCATCAATTAAAAATGAATTGATGGATGAATAGATGGCTGTGATAATGCAAGTATAAAACACAAGAATCGAGCTAGAGGGTATATGCAAATTCTTTCAAATTTTCTGAATGTTTGAAAATTTCTTTAAAAAATGTTGGGGTTAAAAAAAGGAAATCACAGAAATGTGATGAAGCAGACAGAGCTTTGGCCTTCAATTCGTAAGAAGTGAGGTTTAAATGCCAACTCAACTAATTTCCATCTGTAAACTCATAAGCAGTTTGTCTTCCTCAGCTATGGTTTTCCATTCTATAAAATGAAGATACTAATACTCAGACAACAGGGTGGTAACGATGCTTAGCCAGAAGAGGATACTAGCCCTTAGATAGCTTCAAATTCCTCACCATTTCTTAAATTTCCTCATCGAATATTATTCCAGTCATCACCATGCTTTTAGAAAAGATTTTTGCAGGGTGTTAAAGTATTTGATCTTGGGGACCTCTACTGGTCTATTTCAACTCTGGGATTTTCATGTGATTCCTAACTTAATTTTTTAATATTTTTTTGTAAAAGGCCTCTATATTTATTTTTCTCTATATATGTGCACAATTTATTCATCAGGACTTTATTGAACAATGCTGTATATCGCTTCCATTCATTAATAATATAAAATGCTGTACACAACTTTGAAAATTCATAGCAAAATGGTAGTAGCCTCCAAAATAAAACAGAAAGCATAGTTTTTAATTTTATACTTAATTTATAGGTTTAGTTCTCAAGATTATTTAAGCTATCATAAGCACTTTGAAGAAGAAATTGATATAATGGAGGAAATTTAAGCTCTAGTATATAACCCAGTTTTAAACTTCAAAAACCAGTCAAGAACTTTCAGATTTATGGGTCAGAAAGAAAAAAAAATCAAACTGGAGGGTTTACTTTTTTCAATGATTTTGTTCATTCATTGTAAAAACTTAAAAGACTGACACATAAGTGATTGCACAAAACTTCTTACATGAGATATTCTCTCTTTACGCATCATCATCATCGTCGCCATCACATAGTTCAATAAACTGACTCCAAAGAGAAAGAGCCTGCGTTGAAACACCAACACAGCCGGGCAATACTGGGAAGATTTGACGTGCAGAACACAGTTTCGATTTTTGCTGTTTTCTCTTAGAAGAGATTTTATAGCCAAAAAAAAGTAGCGTAATAGATGTGCTTAACACAGTCATAAAAGAGATTTAAAACTAAGCTTGCTTGTCTTTTGGAAAAAGCCTTTTGGGAAATAACCAAGCACTTTTATAGTATGAGTTTTAGGAATTTCTTAAGAATGAATAGTATTTATTAGCAAATTAAATCTGTTGACTGTAAAGTTTATTGTCTTAAAACTGGAAAATTCTGTTAGAGTACAACTTTCAAAATATTACCTTTTGAGGAAATCTGAATTTTCAGTATCTAAAACAAACTACCTCAAAATGCTGACATTTTGAGTTTTACTATGATTTCTTAGCTTCCCTTTTTTTGGGTGGGGTGTACTAAAATACTAAATACAATTTCCTCCATTTTATTATTTAAACTAAACTCCACTATTCATTTGTATTTCTGTTTATATTTATTATATTTAAATATAATAGAACGATCAATTTATATGTGAACATATTCACATCAAAATATACAAGAATAAGTTACATTTGTATGAATTTCTGTTTAATCTAAAGGTTGCCCTCTTAAAAGATCCTCCCCGAAGGTTTATATCTATAGAGCTAAAAGAAACTGCTGTAATATAAAATATTATTAATGCATTTTTCCAATGCTAAATAACTCATCATACAAATGAAAGAAAAAAGGGAATACAAAATTTTCAGTATGTGTTGTGCATATTAACAACATATCGAAAAAGAAATTTAGCTATGAGTTTTCATACCAGCTTCTTCAGAACAGTGCTTCTCAACTGGAGGTGATTTTTGCCCCATGGGACATTTGGTAATATCTAGAAACATGTTTTTGTTGTCATGATGGGGGTAGAGGAATGCTTATTGGCATATGATGCTAGAGGCCAAGGGTATTGCTAGACATCCTACGATGCCAAGATAGTCTCCTAAAGTGAAAAATTACCTGTCCCAAAGTGTCAATATTGTCACAGGTAGAAACTTTGTTCTAGAGGGAGAAAATAAATTCCAAACCCCATGTAATTTATTAAGTAGAGACAATAAAACCATTGAAGAAGATGGTAACATACATAACAATCGACAGATCCTAATTGTACCAGTTCCAGTTTACATTCCCACCAGCAGTATACAAGGGTTCCCTCTTCTCCATGCTCCTTGTCAGCCAGCATTTATCGATTGTCTTTTTTATAATAGACATTCTAAAATGTGTGAGGTGATATCTCATTTTAGTTTTGGTGATTAATTTCCCTGACAAGTAATGATATTGAGCCTTTCGTATACATATTGACCATTTGTGTTTTCTTTAGAAATATGTCTAATTCCTGTGCCCATTTTTTAATTGGGTTATTTGGCTTTTGCATTTGGTTTTTGCTATTGAGTTGTATGAGTTCCTTATATTTTTTTGATATTAACCCCTTATCAGCTGTGTGGTTTGCAAATATTTTCTCCCACGCCATAGATTGTTTTTTTCATTTTGTTGATAATTTCCTTTTCTCTGCAAAAGCTTTTTAGTTTGAAGTAGTCCCACTTGTTTATTATTGCTTTTGTTGCTTGTGCTTTTGGTGCTAAATCAAAAATATCATGCCATGACCAATGTCAAGGAGCTTATCCCCTATGTTTTTTCTAGGATTTTTACAGTTTCAGTTCTTACGTTCAAACCTTTAGTCTATTTTGAGTTGTTTTTTGTGTATGGTGTAAGGAGGGGGTCCAATTTTGTTCTTTTGCATGTGAATATCCAGTTTTCCCAGCACCATTTATTGAAGAAACTATCTTTTCCCCATTGTGTATTCCTGTTTGCCCTTGTCAAAATTTAATTGACCATGTATGCCTGGGTTTATTTCTAGGCCCTCTATTCTGTCCCATTGAACTATGTGTCTGTTTTTATGCCAATACCATACTATTTTGATTACTGTAGTTTTGTAATATAGTTTGAAATCTGGCCCCATGTTATCTTACACCTCATACGTACCAACAATCTAGAATTGGGTTTTCAAATGCAAATAAGTGAATAATGAGAAAATTGAAACAAGATTAAAGCACGCACAGTCAAGAGTCATGGGGAAGGATGAGATAGCCATGGGAGGAGGGGTTTGGAGTATGATGTGAGAAGATGAGTCCCCTGAGCCAAAGAGAAAGTGGCTTTAATGACTTTTTACATGGTTCTGCAGACATAGGAGGAGACATGTCTTGAGGACGTTAGGATGTAGACTGAGACTGAACACAAAGTAAAGAAGTAGGGCAGATACCCAGCATTTTTCAAAAGCACATTTAGTAGGCAGGATTTCATAGGTCTCACTAGGTGAAGGCTTTGCTTAGAGAAATCTGAGCAGGTGCATATGTAGAAACTGAGAACAAAGGTCCTAAACAACCACATGAGGATTTCTGTGATCTGAGGTAGAAAAAAAAGAGGAATCCAACTTGGACAAGAACAAAGATGACTGACACCTCTGGCCACACTGGCTAAAAAACTTTTAACCAGATTCTATTCAATGACTTGTGGAAATTTAGTAGAAAAAGCCCTTATAATAGGTCATAGAATCTCAGTCCACACACTCAATTATTCAAGAACTGTATCAAATTTATGTAAACTAATTTAATTACGATTCTGAACCCATTGATCATGCTGATAGACAATTCAACCCAATTACACTTGAGGCTCCTTTTTCACTGCAAGGTTGTACAGAAGTACGGGTAGGCCCCTTGGTCGTTAGCAATCAATCTGTACTGACAATCATTCTCCCAGTTGTCCTGCTCCTCTGACCTCTGCTGCATCCACGCCACATTCAGGACATGGGAACCATGAGGGACAATGGGAAGGAACCCCAGTTGTAACGGCCTACTGTCACTCGGTGATGCCAACAAGAAAAAAAAATGAACCATTCCTGAACACACAAATATCTATCCCCTTCCCAATCTCTGGGAACTTTTCTGACCTCTCTGTGTGCTCGGTAGCCTTCTCCCTCTAGCATTTCCTCTTCAAAAGGCTTAGCTTTTGGGGGTCCAGTTTTGTTCTTTTGCATGTGAATATCCAGTTTTCCCTACATGATTTATTAAAGAAACTATCCTCCTTCGCTTTTCTTAAAGAGGATTCTTTGAGTTCAGGACCTTCTGCTTTCAGTCTTCCTCAATTCCTAAGGCAAGATATCACCAACTCTAGCAACCTATTTAAACTAGAGAGAAATAAAAGCTGGAGGGAGAACACACACTCAATGTTTTAGTAGATTGTCCTTTTACACATAGTTTATTTATTTATAACTTCAGTATCTCAGCTATAACTTCAGTATATGAGCTCCACCTGGTGGTAATTGCAGATATAGTCACATCAGTATTCAAATCTCGGTGTTCAATTACCTACCCACTAGACAATACCAAGTCCAAAACTCAGGATAGGACAGCACCATGGAAAAGCACTGCCGTTGCCTGGCAGACTACTTCCTCCAGTTCCAGCACCACCAGCACTATAACAGTGTCAGCACAGATTTCCCAGGTAATAAGGGGAGAAATGGTCAAATTGCCCCAAATCAGAACCTATACTTCCTATACTGAGGCTCTACTGTTAGATCACCAGGCCCCATTTTCCTTTTCTCTGCAAACTAGGTTTTATTGGAGCTCCCTTAACCATCAAATTGTCTGAATCCCATTGATGACTTTTCTTGCCGTTGGTTTCATGACCTCTGTATACAGTAGAGATGCAAATGGATATTTGGGATTGAGGCACCACCAGAGCTGCTGAGCCACAGCACATTAAGTTCTCATTTAAAGAACCTCTTAGAGTGTTGTTGCATCGATCTGCCTTACAATTAAATCACCCAAAGTAGAAAACTTCATGTAAGAAGTAGCCATTACAGAAGGTTATTTCAGTAGTTTATTTTTGTCAGTTTGCTGGTTATTCCCCTTTACCACCTACCTTGTCCCAGATTCCTTCTTAGCCCTTCTTTGTGCCTTATTTTATACTCCATGGTGCTGAGTCCTGTGCATTGCATCTTGCCAGCTGGCTCCCATTTGTATTCAGCCGATTGGAAACATCAGTAAATGAGAGGGTGAGAGGAGCAAGAGATTCCCTATGTTCTTTGAGATATGTTCATGGCAATGTTTTTCATCCCTCTACTACTCCAGTTTCTGTCCCTGTCTATGGACTCCAGCTTTCACTGGGCTAGTTAAGGTATCTCTGTGTTGCTAGTCTCTAAATTCCTCAATGTCTTTGTTGATTTCCTTAATCTTGCCGTAATTCCTTAAATCCTATGTCCATTAAAGTCTCCTATCATCTGAGTTTGATTCTATTTCTTTCTGGGACTCTGATTCTTACAATGGATATTCTACATGTTACACATATTACTTGTGTTTTTTATCACTTCATTTGGCCAGTTAATTAGAAATATAGTGCTTGCAAAAGTAAAACAGAACCACACCACAAGAAATCCATATGCTATTTAATACTCAATCATGTTCTCCCCGGTTCTTCCGCGGTTCTGCTGCCGACGGGCCCAGTGAGCCAGCGAGCGCGCTTACTCTCTGGAAAAGCCACCCGTTCTCTAGGAGGCTAGGGTTGGCGTCGTGCCAGCCCGCGAGTGTGCGCTTATCTGCGTGCCAATCTAGTGACATCAAACCAGAAACCGCTGGAAGCCATTTTGAATGAAACGAAAACATTTATTGAAGGGTATGCAACAGAGGTGGGCGTTAGATGGGGCGGATGAGGTAGCGGGTGCCGACGGCAGGAGGCTCCACCTGCTCACCAGCGGCGTTGGGGGCAAACTCGAGGTCCCAGACAGACGAGAAGGTCTCGGTGTCCTGCACCTCGGGGTTCCAGCACTTCGAGTCCTCCCGCTGCAGCTGCCACTCAAGCTCTACTGTCACCTGTCCAGTGCTGTCCTGGTTGATGAAGCTCTGGAACTTGCTGGGGGCAAAGTCGACGGGAGGATTGGCGGGAACCAGCATATTTTTTATGAGATCTGAGGAGGAGCTTCCTGAACCCGAATCCTCCCATGAGCGGGGACGGGTGGAAGCTGCCGCCTGTGTGGGGAATCTTGGCCCAGATCGGGCCCTGCAGGTAAATGCCGCGGTTCTGCCAGACCATGCCCTGCAGCACCGCCATTGCATTCAGGATCGCGTTGGTGGGCGCCACCGAGGCCATCTGTGTGTTGGTGGCCACCTTCCCCACTGATTGTAGGCAGTGGGATTTGTGGGCCAAATCTTGTCCTCATCCCTGTACATCATCTGGTCCCTGGTCACCCCCGTACGGGGAGCACCGTTCTTGCCAAAGATGAGCACGCCTGACACAGGGAACGTCGACACGTCTGGGCTGGTGGCCTGAGCCATGCAGGGGTTGATGGCACTGGCCCGGCAGTCAATGTTAAACTTGTTCATCTGGTCCCGGGCCATCCACTTGCTGTGCGCCTTGTGCTGCGGGAGACTCTCGGGGCCAGGCAGCCAGTTGCGGTACTGGGGGGCCATGTTGGCCTTGCGAAACTGCAGCCGGTTGACTGTGTTGATATTGGTGGACTGCATCCACGAACTGGGGTACCGGTCCATGAACGGGTTAACCAGGTGGTGCATGCTCTGGAGGTGCATGTACATCGAGTGAAAGGGTACGTCCTCAAACTCGTACGTGGAGGCGTAGTTGTTGCCCATCCGCAGCATCTGGCTTGGCATGTACTCGAGGCAGTAGAAGCTGCTGCGAGCTGCGGCGTTGTCCCCGTTGTTGAGCGTGTCGTAGGCGTACTGGGGGACCGTGAAGACGTGGGCTGGGAAGGGAGGCAGCGTTCCCTCGTGCGCGTTGCCTAGCACGTGCGGGAACTGGTAGTCCGAGTCCGCAAAGACCTGGATGGTGCTGGTGAGGTTATTGGTGATGGTCGTGGCTCCCTCCTGCGTAGTGACCTCCTTAACCTGGACGTTGAACAGCTTGAAGGAAAGTCTCTTGGACCAGATACCCCAATTGTATTTGATGAAGCACTGCCAGTCTCGGGGTGAAAAGCAGTACTGGAAGCGTTAAAGTCAAAGTATCCCCACGGAGTAGAGTAGCTGTAGAAATTGTCCTTGCTGGTGGCTCCCTTTGAGTCGATGCGCTTGTACTGGTGGTGGTTGTAGTGGGCAGGACCCAGGTCCCGGTGGACTCGGTGAGCACGTGGTTGCCCATCCATTTTGAATCGCAACGCCAATTTCCCGAGGAGCTCCCCACTGCATCGGCACCCCGCATGTCGTCCTTGGTGGAGCGCTGCCTCCTGTAACCATGACAGCAGACCCAGCAGGCGGGGGCACAGGGACGTTTGGATGGACGTTGGGATATGAAGAGGCAGAGTCTCCTCCTTCTCTAGTTTGATTGGGCTGCGGCCGCTTTATGGGCGTTCTTGGTGGCTCCTGAGGTCGCTGTTTCTCCCGAGTCTTCTCCGGGAGGGGCCTCTTGCTCCCAGGAGCCTCCGAGGAGTTTCTGGTTCAACGAGGCCAAAAGGCTCAAGCAGTCGCTTTTTGGCCTGAAAGACTGCTCTTCCGAGGTTTCTCCCAAAACAGGTGTCGTCAGAGTGCTTCTCCTGGAATTCTCTGTCGGCATGGTTGCACTTGAGGTAGGGGTTGTCTCCCGCCTCGAGCTGCTCGCTGTAGCCCACGTGCTCTAGAGCGACGGCGTCTGCGCGACTGACCCGGTCTCCCTTATCCAGACCATTGAACGGTCCGAGATATTTATATCCCGGAAGGACCAGACCGCGAGAAGAGTCTTGGTGACGCTGGTGAGGCCGCGGTTTGGGCGCTCCAGCCTTGCATTTATTCCACTGGCGCCGACCAGCAGAGAAAGTGTCCTCCAACCAGCCTGGAAAATGACCATCAGCCATGTCTGTTGAGTCAATCATTGTGCTTTATTGCAGTTATTGAGATCAACATTGTCAACATTGGTGAGATTACAGGCAGAACACTGGCCCTCTGGCCCCCGGACCAGAATATGATGAACTGCGCACAGCTTTTTATATTCTGGGCGTGGGATATTTACATCAATTACAGCAAAGGGATTTCTGCCAACTTTTGGCTTTTCAAAAACTGGCAAATTCTCTACAAATTTGACCCCCAGAAAGCATTCTGTAGTTTTCTGCCCCGTGCTCCAGACAAATATTGACATCCTGATTCATTTTCTCACAAATTTTACACAGAAAGAGCATTTTATCGAGCCCCAAGTGTTTAGAACACTTTGATTTGTACCTGAGAGCAAAGTGGATAAGATCGTCTGTCTCGGACGAGTGTGAATCTCCAGCTGCGACCCACGCCTGCTTCTCCGGACTTTTATACTCTTCCGGGGTGGGCCTTTTGGAGGAGACTGCCTTCCTCACAAAAAACTCGTGAGACCGATGCTCGTTGGCGGTGGCCCAGGCGAAAAAGTCTTTGACCTCCCGCTTAGTCACTTCCCCAAAGTCTGGCTCCAAACGGTAAGTCAGTTCCAACTTGAACATGCGGTCCTGTAACGGCTGTTGGTGTTCAAAGGTCTTCGAGTTTCCGTCAGTGACCACGCACATGTTGGTGTTGGAGGTGATGATGACCGGTGTGGGTTCAGTCTGCTGCGAGGCTTGCATTTCTGGTCCACTCACACTGCCGAGCCCCCAGGATGGCCTTGGCCGACTCCATGACCTTGGCCGTCATCTTGCCCTCCTCCCACAAAATCACTGTCTTGTCCACACAATCATGAAGAGAAAGTTCTTGCTGGTCCAGTTGACACGCCCATAAAAGGGCACAGCATGGGCAATAGCCACCGCAATGTTGGTCTTGCCCGTGGGCGCAGGTGCAAAGAGCCAGACGGTGTTCCGCTTGCCCAACTTTCTTTGGCACCAGCCCAGCACCACTGAGCCGGCGTAGGCCGGGTCGTAGCCGTTGAGGTGAAAGATGCGGTGGACGCGGTTGTCCTCGATGCTCTGGCGATGCAGACCCGACCAGGTAGTCCGAGGCCGTCTTGGTCAGGCTCACGATTTTGCTGGCGTTGTCCAGAGCCGACTTGATTTGCGAGCGGGCATTGCCCGTCGCGTTGTAAGAGATACAGGCTTCCTGGTTCTCCTGAATCCATTGCTCTCTGACGTAATGCCGTTCTCCACCAGCCAGTTAACGAGCTCCATGTACTGGTGAGTAGCGCGACTCCGGTACACTGGGTCTCCCGAGGTCCTCGAGGACGAGGAGTTTTGTCGTCTGCACTCGAGCAAGCTGGCCACGGTCTCTGCCAGGAGCTCCTTCCTCCACGAGCTGTTTGCGGCTCCTGGAGGTTGAGGGCGGCCCGCTGGAGATTAGTCCACGCCCACTGAAGTTCGGGCTGCTGCTTCGGCAGCAAATAAGACGGGATGTAGCCCTCGTTTCACACGCGATTGGGTCCCCCAACTCGCGTTTTTGAAATGCTCAGCCAATCAGGAATGCGCGGGATGACGCCGCGGTAAATTTGACTCACCAACCGTTCCTCAATCTGCGCCAGGTACCGGCCTAGCACCATGCTCTTGATGCCATTGGTATCAATGAGCACGTGCAGGGGGTGGTAAATTTGCCCGTGCTCAAACTGGATAACGTACCTGGGGTCGGTACTCGTTCAGGAACTCGTGCTGCAGCTTCTCTGGTGTATAGCCTTGGTACACCGGAAGAGTTACACAACTCCTTTGGTACGGAATCCAAATTTTAAATAAATTAATGTAGCTTACTTAAAAAAAAAAAACTGGATGTTATAAATAGTTTGTAAATGTCTTTAATAATTTACAGACAGCATAAACTTAGGAGCAAAAGGGAAAATGTTGAGACATGATTCCTTGAGATACCTAAAAATTTATCCTGTGTCCTATTTAAATCAAATTCATAGTAAATTCTGAGACTTTTCAAATAAGTGATTGTGTCGCCTCCATTGCTACAAGGATTTTTTTCATTTATAAGCTAATTATGTGCAAGGTCTTAGGCAAACATTTGCCTCATTACCTAGACCTGGTATCTACAAATATGTTTTAAAGATACCCGCCATCTCAAGTAGAAACTATAGTTGGGGGCCTCACTATCTTTCTATTATAGTGCATTAAATTTAAATTAAATAAATAACTCTTGATTAAAGAGATTTAGCTCCAGTAAATCCTTAAAGAGCATAAAGTAAAAGCTAAAATAAAACTTCAGAATTAAATAAAAATTATTGTGTAACCTAGATAATTTCAGAATTTATTTTTACAGATGGAAAAGCTAATTTAAGTCACTACATAATCAGATTATATATTACCGTGCTAGACACTCTAAGGGACACAAACATATAAAGTACCACCACTCAGAAAGCTGTCCTTACAGGGGTAGATATATAGCACATATCCCACAACAATTATTGAATATCGGTAATTATATGACTGGGATTTGATAGCATATTGCTGTGAGGTGATGTCTTAGTTTAGGTTTTTAAGCCATGCCTTCTCATCCCTGATTCAGTTATGACACCCCCTCTCCCCTAACACACTTCCCAGAGTTCCAAAGCCTATCCAGCATTGCTCATCTCTCCTAACATCTCTCCTCACTTCTCTAGTGAAAATTAGCCCTCTTCTTGATGCTGCTGCTTTTCCAAAGTCCCAGCTCGAAGATTTTATAGCAGTACTTAGATCGAGCAGGGTGAGACTGTGACAATGCAAAACACTTGTACACTGAGCATTAACTTCCAAAATGGAATGAGAAAAATTTTCTTCCACATTTTCGTTCTTCTTTTTTTTTTTAATTTCCTATAGCTCACAGTTGCTAGCTGGGTATTATTAAGAATTTGTATTTAGTACTCTTCTAACAATAGCTTGAATTTATAAATTGAATTCATTTTAAAAATTTTATTTTCTAATGAACAGCAGAAAAAAAAGAAAAGAAAAAAGAAATGAGTAAGTCCTCTGTTATAGAATAGCTAACACATAATTATTTAACTTAATTCTCACACCAGATCATGTAAATGAAACTGAGTCTTAAATAGGCTTGGAAATTTGACCATGGTTTCAGAGCTCAAAAATGGCAGGGCATGGATTCAAATCCAATATCTCAATGGAAAACCTGGGATTGTTTCTACAACTCATTGAGTTGGGGTTTAGGTTTTTATCTTACTAGGCTGGGGAGTAGACTGAAAGCCAGGACCCAGGTAGTCATGGCACAGCTCGAAAGTAGCTTTCTTCAAGGCCTCCCCTGAATGTGAATGTGCTCACAGTCACCATGAAAGAATGACAACACAAAATATAAATATATTCAGTGCAATGTAGCCTAGTGGTTCTTAAGCAAGAATAAAGTCAACAACTCTGAATATGTTTGTGAAATTATACCTAGAGCAATGACACAGAAGGCTTCAGCGTTTGTTGTTATTAGGGTCGGCTAGTGAATGACCATCAACTGTGATTGGTTGGCCATCAGCTGTCACCGGTTAGCCAATTGGCTACTGATGTAACTGCAGGGCTGCCATTGATTGGTTGATTGGTTGGCAGGCAAAGAAGTGAATGGTGGACTACTGATGGTGTGGCTACTACTGTGTGTGTCTCCCCGGACTGCCAGAGAGAATATAGTGGTATGACTCCCCTATCTGTGGCTCTGTGGGTGTTCCTTTTTGGCCTCACCATGTCCTGCGTTCTTATGCGGGGAGCGGGACCAGAGGCCCCACAGGCCACCCCACACGACAACTTGATATGAGAATTTGCTGGATTTTAGTTAAAACTTCCAATACGATTTGATAGAAAAGAGTATTCTCATACAATGTATAAATTGTACTCAAAGGGACTTAAATGTGCATTATGAAATTATTTTCATATTTTTCCAAAAAAAGCAAAATTCCCAATGTTAATTTTAGAAAAAATATATATTCGTTCAGTTTACCAATAATCATAAACATATTATAAACTATGAGTACTGTGTATGTAAATTAAATTTAAATGAATTTTTAAAATGTAATTACATTTCCTGATACAAAAGCAAGAATCATCAATTTTACTTGTGAAACTCAGATGCCACCTATTGTTTAGAAAAATAAATACCTCATCTTTGTTAGAATTTTATTTTTACTAACAATTTGCATGTCTGGAGAAATATGAACATTTATACATAAAACAGAGACTGGCTCTTCAACTGTATAGAATAGAGGGTTCCAGGACATAAAATCATTAAATGAAGCTCTCTGAAATTGATGTTAGGTGAGAAAGAGTAAATTATCTTTAAGTACCCATACTTTCAGAGGAGTACATTTTTCCCTAATAATTGGTTTTATATGTATAAAATTTTTAATTAAATTTTATATTTTTAGGTTATTGTCATTTCATATGCTGTTGTAAGGAATAAGAGAAATCTTATTGACCCTTTATCCTGGTTTGTCCCATGCTAAGCTATACTTTAATAGCCAGGATTTGGTCATTGATAAGGTCAAAATATAGAACATTTTTATCATCACAAGAATACTTGTGTGGCCTTCTTATAGCCACACCCATTTCCTTCCCACCTCCCAGCACGTCAAACCTTTGCAACCACTAATCTGTTCTTCATTTCTATAATTTTACATTTAAAGAATATGATATAAATGGAATTATATTGTGTGTAAAGGTTGGGGACTCGCTTTTTCACTCAGCATGATTCCCTGGAAATTCACCCAGGTATGTATCAATAGTTCATTCTGTTTTACTGTTGAATAGTATTCCATGGTATGGACATAGCAGAATTTGTTTAACCATTTACCCCTTGAAGACATCTCGGTTGTATTCAGTTTGGAGCTTTTATAAATAAAGCTACAGTGAACACTAGTGTGTAGGTTTTTGTGTGAACATGTTTTCATTTCTCTGGGATAAATGCCCAAGAGTACAATTGCTGGTTTCTATGGTAGTTACATGTTCAATATTTAAAGAAACTTTGCCAAATTATTTTCCAGAATGGCTGTACCATTTTATATTCCCATTAGCAATGTATGAGTGGTTCTGTTTCTGTGCCTTAGCCAGAATTTGACACTGACTCTGTTTTTATTTTAGCCATTCTGATAAATATACAGCGGTATCTCATTGTAGTTTTAATTTGCATTTCCCTAATGATGTTGAAACTATTTTCATGTGCTTATATTTTCCATCTGTTTACCTTCTTTGGTGAAATGTCTTCTCATGTGTTTTGTCCTTTTTCTAACTGGATTGCGTTTGTTTGTTTGTTTGTTTGTTTGTTTTTACTGTTGAGTTTTGAGAGTCCTGCATACAAGAGTCCTCATGTATTCTACATACTATGAGTGTTTTGTCAGATGTATAATTTGCAAATAGTTACTTCCAGATTGTAGCTTGTGTTTTTATCCTTTTAACAGAGGATAAAGCAAGGTCTTTCACAGAGCAAAAGTTTTAAATTTTTATGAGGTCCAATTTATCAATTTTTTCCTTGAGTAGCCCATGCTTTTGGTATCAGGTCTAAAAACTCTGCCTAGCTCTAGAACCCAAAGATTTTTCTCCGTTTTTTTTGTTTAAATCTAAAAGTTGTATAGTTTTATACCTTATATTTAAGCAGTGATCCTCTTTCAGTTCATTTTCATATAAAGTGTGAAACTTATGTCAAAGTTCTCTGTTTGTTTGTTTTTGCCTGTGGATGTACAATTGCTCCAGCATCATTTTCTGAATAGCTTATCTTGAATTGCTTGAATTGCTTTTACACCTTTGTCAAAATCAGGCATATTTGTGGGGGTCTATTTCTGCATTCTTTTGTCTAATCCACTGATCTACATATCGATCCTTCCACCAATACCACACCATCTATATTACTGTTGCTAATAATTAGTCTTTAAATCACATAGAATTATTCCTCCCACTTTATTCTTTTGCAAAATTGTTTTAGCAATTCTCATTCCTTTGCCTTTCCACATAAATTTTAGAATCTTGCCTATGTCTATAACAAATCTTTCTGGAATATTGATAAGGTTGCATTAAATCTGCATCTGCTTCAAGAGAATTGTCATCATTACTATGTTGAGTCTTCTAATCTGCAAACATGTCTCTCCATTTTTTGAGATTTTCTTTGATTTCTCTCAATGAGGATTTTGTAGTTTTCAGTATATAAATTCTGTGCATGTTTTGTTAAGTATTTCATTTATGAAATTGTATTTTTAATTTTGGTGTCACATGTTCATTGCTAATATATAGAAACACGATTGATTTTTTTATATTTATCTTGTTTCTTGAAAAGTTGACAAACTCACTTAGTTTCAGTATTTTTGTAGACTGCTTCAGATTTTATATTTATACAATCATATCACCTGCAAATAGGTACAATATTTTTTTCTTTCTAATCTTTGTGACTTTTTTGTTTTCCTTGACTTTATTGCACTGTCTAGAACTGCTAGCAATATGCTGAATAAGTAAAGCCATCTGAATCTAGAGTTTTCTCTGTGGAAAGTCATTTATTTAGCTATATAGCTTTAATAAATGTCTATGTTATGCATTTCTTCTTGAATGACTTTTAATAGTTTACACATTTTAAGGTATTTGTAAATTTTATCTATGCAATCATATTTATTGGAATAAAGTTATTGATATTATTCCATATAATTTATTTAACGTCTGTATAATCTGTAATGATCACTCATTCATTTCTGATATTTGTATTTTCTTGATCATTCTGGCTATAAGTTTAATATTTTTAGTTTTACTGATTTTTGTTGCTATTTTATGATTTCCGCTCTTTATTTCTTTCTTTATGCCTTGTGTCCTCTCCTCTCCCCCCCCCCGAAGTTTGTTAAGGCAGAATCTTAAATTATTCATTTGAGATAATTATTCTTTTCTTTTATTTTATTTTTAACATGTTTTATTAGTTTCAGGTGCACAAAACAATGTAATAGTTAGACGTTTATCATTTATATCCCTCACACAGTGACAACCCCCCTTCCCCCATCCACTACCCCTCTGACATCACACACCGCCATTACATTTCCACTGTCTCTATTCCTAATGCTGTACTCCACTTCTTGTAACCATATATATATATATATGAAATTGTAGTTGACATTCATTATTATTCAGCTTCAGGTTCAGATGTGCGGTGCAGTGATCAGGCATCTACATCATCCCTAAGGTGGTCTCCCTAATGAGACAAGTGTCCATCGGATACCCTACAAAATCTTTACAACATTATTGATTACATTCCCCAAATTGACTTTCATAACCCCATGGCAATCTTGTGGTTACCGGTTGTGCTTTTGAATCCCCTTACCTTCCCCTTAATCCCCCCTCCCATCTAGCAACCCTCAGTTTTTCCTCTATGTCTCTGAGACTGTTTCTGATTAGTTCATTCATTTATTCTCTTCTTTAGATTCCACATATAAGTGAGATCATATGGTATTTGTCTTTCTCTGTCTGACTTATTTCACTTAACATAATGTTCTCTAGGTCCATCCATATTGTTGCAAATGGTAAGATTTCATTCTTTATGGCTGTGTAATACTCCATTGTATAAATGTACCACAGTTTCTTAATCCAGTTGTCTACCAATGGGCATTTTGGTTGTTTCCATCAAACTAAAAAGTTTTTTCACAGCAAAGGAAACCATCAATAAAACAAAAAGGGATCCTACTGAATAGAAGATATTTGCCAATGAAATATCCGATAAAGGGTTAATATCCCAAATGTATAACAAACTCACTCAACTCAACTCCAAAAAATCAAACAACCCAATTAAAAAATGGGCAGAAGACATGAAGAGATATTTTTCTAAAAAGGACATACAGATGGCAAACAGACATATGAAAAAATGCTCAAACTCATTAATCATTAGAGAAATGCAAATAAAAACCCCAATGAGATACCACCTCACCCCAGTCAAAATGGCTATCATCAATAAATTAACAAACAACAAGTGCTGGCACAGATGTGGAGAAAAGGGAACACTTGTGCACTGTTGGTGGGATTGCAGATTAGTGCAGCCACTATGGAAAACAGTATGGAGGTATCTCAAAAATCTGAAAATGGAACTACTTTATGATCCCGCAGTTCCACTCCTAGGTATCTATCCAGAGAAATCCAAAACTCCAATTCAAAAACTCTATGCACCCCTATGTTTATTACAGCACTATACACAATAGCCAAGACATTGAGATAATTATTCTTTTAATATAAGCATTGAGGGCATGACTTTCCCTCTAAGCACTGTTTTAGCTGTCTTACTAAAGCTGCTTTAGAAGCATCCCACAAATTTTGGTAAGTTCTCATTTCATTTTTTAAAATTCAATATATTTTCCAATTGTCCTGTGATTTCTTTGGTATATGGTCAATTAAAAATATGTTGTTTAATTTCCAAATATTGATGGATATTCAGATATATTTTTATAGATTTTAGGTTTCATTGTCATTTAATCTTTGTAAATCTGTTGAGATTTGCATTATGGTCCATGATATAGTTTATCTGGGTGAATGTTCTGTGTGTACTTGGGGAAAAAATAGTGTATTCTATTGCAGGTGGAATGTTTCATAAATGTAAATTATGTCACATTTGGTGATGGTGTTTCTAAATCCTTGCTGATGTTTTCATCTACTTCTTCTACAAATTATCAAAAGAAGAGTGTTGAAGTTTGAAACTATAATTGTAGATTTGTCTCTCTCTCTCTCTCTGTCCTTTTGGTTGTATCAGTTTTACTTAATGTATTTTGAAGCTCTTTTACTATATATATATAATATATATATATACATTTTAAGGGTTGGATGTCCTCTAAATTAATGACTCCTATGTTATTATACAGTGTCCTTCTTTATCTTTATAGACAGTATAGAATGGGATCTTGCTTTTTTATCTGATGCTGATATTCTCTGCCTTTTAATTGGGATGTTTAGATCATTTACGTAAATGAATTATTGATATGTTTGAATTTAAATCTGCCATGTTATTTTTTTTTCTATTTGTCCACACTTTTTTGGTATTTCCTTTCTTTCCTACCTTTTTTTGGAATACATACATATATTTTTAATGGTTCCGTTTCATCTCCACTATTGACTTATGGTTGTATCTCTTTTATACTTAATTGTGTGGTTGCTCTTGGATTTAATACACACAACACACACACACACACACACACACACACACACACACCCCTTATCACAGCCTATCTTCCAATAATATTATAGGACTTCACATGTAGCATAAGACCTCATAATAGTACACTTCTGTATCATCTCCACTCTGTGTCTCAAATTAAGATATCTACAAGCTGCTCATCTGGTCCTCAGTGGTTTCTTACAAGCTCATATAGATGCTGGGAGAATTCAGTGGTTTGTATCTGCAAGACTTAGGCCTCCTTTTTCTTACTGGGTCTTGGTGAAGGGATGCCCTCAGCTCCTAGAGGTCATTCTCATGTCCTTTCCACATGGTCCCTTTCATCTTCAAAGCCAGCAGGAGAATTTCCCTATCCACATCTCTCTCATACTTACATCTCTAACTTCTTATCAGACTTCTAGATCTAGATTTAAATGTCTTATGTGATCAGACAAGGCCCAAACAGGATCATCTCCCCTTTCTCATTTAAGATCACATAATCACAGGAATGATATCTCATCATATTCACAGGTTCCATCCACACTCAAGGTAAGAGTCACTGGCGGTCATTTTATACTTCTGCCTACCACACAAGGCATGGACACTCTTGTAAGCTAAAATATAATTTGTTAAATAAGAAGGGTAAGAGATTTTCAATCTGTAACTTCTCTAGTATTTAAAAAAATCTTACTGGACGTATAATGGGAACTCACTAAGTATTTGTTGACTGAAACCCCTGCCTTCTCTTTGTGCATAGCAGACTTCTAAAGTGTACACTGATTGACATTATTCTCTAGCACTCTCAGTTGCCTTAATTGTTCAAGGCAATCAGGTGTCCTAAATTCCACTTGTATGGCCTGCTGGTTGAATACTCCAACAAAATCCCAAGTGAAATAATAGTTCCTAGGAAAAGAAGCATGACTTCACTCACTATTTCCTGCATTATGGAAACTCTAAATATAAAAAAAAAGTAAAAGGAGAAAATCAGTCAATACACATACATGTGTAATCTAGATCTATATACTGATCACATAATCAGGAAATAAGATCTAGTGGGAATTTCTTGGAATCTTGTAGACAAAAATCAGCGAGTTGGTGTTTCTAGATACCTGACACACATTGCAAAATAAAGCACCATTTCTATTATCTCTCAATTCATTTTTAATCTCATCTTTCTTTTCTCTTGGACGTATTTTTAATGCCCTTTCCCACTTCAACTTTGTCTAGTTACTACCTCTTTGCCTCAGCTCCCCCTGTTTTTTCTTTGCAATTTCTTCTTTCCATCTGTTCAGGTATTTTCTGCACTCTGGACTGGTTCCCACCCATCTTTTCGGTCCATGTATCCTTCTCTACTCTCCCCGTCTCTGCTCTCTCTCTCTCCTTAGACCCCAGTTCTCACTACTGTCCTATCCTCTGGTTCACCTCCTATCTCCACTGTCTCTTTAAAACAATCACTTGCTTACTTTTATATAAATTAGTTTTTAATCCTCAGTTCCTAAGTATTATGTCTGTAACGAGACACTACGTTTTATCTAGGATAAGGGTACATATCTATAACATCAGTGTATAAAGACAAGACATAAGAAAGATAAAGTGTTTTTATCCTGTATAATCTGAACCGGTAGACACTATTGGAAAACACACATAGCTCCCGAATATCTCCGATCAGTTTCTATCTCTATCTCTGTGTATCCTGCATAGAACTCTAGTATACAAAGCTGAGCAGTACTTAGATTGTCCACTAGATGGCAAACAATTACACGGCGAGACTGACAAGAGACAAAAGCTTTTATAGAATTATAAAGAAAAGGCAGTTTTGTTTTTTTGGTTTTTTGCTTCTTTTTACAAATGACACATGTACCAAATAAATAAAATATGCTTAATGAAATAAAATCACCTTAAAATAAATAAAATCACCTTAACTTTCTATCCAAGACAAAATTCTTCCAAATTCCTGTTACCTTATAATTATTTATTAATCAGAAGCAAAACAAAAATAAACAGGAGAAAGGTTATGTAGAAGAAATGTTTCTGAGCTATAGGGAATAATAAAGGTTTATAATAATCATTCATCATTATAATAAATAAAATGAAAATGTACTATAAGTAGCTCTGTGAGTAAAATGGTCTAGAGTTAAAAACACTATAATTATACACTGATGAGTAATAACTATCTATGTCCATAGGGGAAATATTAATGATCGCATGAGGTGGTTGTATTCAAATAACATGACAGTTCAGTGAAGGATGAGTTTACTATTGGGGGTAGAGTTGATTACTACACGGAGTCACTGACTTAATAATCTGTGAAACCTAATTAAAATGATCTCTGCCACATGCAATCAAAATGACATACGCAATAAAATGACAATAGGTCAGTAGCATTGATATATCAGATATTCATGCAAGTGAATAAACAAGTGGGACTACATCAAACTAAAAAGCTTCTGCACAGCGAGAGAAACAATCATCAAAATGAAAAGGCAACCTATGAAATGGGATAATATATTTGCAAATCGTATATCTGATAAGGGATTAATATCCAAAATATATAAAGAGCTCATACAACTCAAGAGCAAAACAGATAACAACCCAATTAAAAAATGGGCAGAGGACTGAACAGTTTTAGTAAGACACACAAATGGTCACCAGGTACTTGAAAACGTGCTGGAGATCATGAAAAATCAGGCAAATGCAAATCAACACCATAATGAGACGTCACGTCATACCTGTTAAAATGGCTGTCATCAAAAAGTACCTGTTCACAAACAGAGAAAGACAAATACCATATGTTTTTACTTATATGTGGAATCTAAGAAATAAAATAAATGAACAAACCAAACAGAAAAAAAATACCCATTCACAAGACATAGTATATGAGTACAAAGGGGAAAAAGATATAACTAGGTTAAAGGTGTTGATGTCGGAAATTATCTTGGATTTTCTGAGTAAACCCAGTGTAAGTACAAAGGTCCTTATCTGTGCAAAGGGGAGGCAGGAGAGTCAGAGGAAGAGATGTGATGATAGAAGCAGAGGTCAGAGTAATTCACTTTCTAGCCAAGGAATGTGGGCAGCATCTAGAAGCTGGAAAAGGAAAGGAAACAGATTCTTCCCGGAGCCTCCAGCAGGAAATGCGTCCTGCTGACATCTTGATTTTAGACCTGTGAGACCCATTTTGGACTTCTGACCTTCAGATCACTAAGATAAAATAATTTGTGTTGCTTTAAGCCACTTATTTGTGGTAATTTGTTAGAGCAGCAATAAGAAACTGATATAATTCCTTAGGAAAGAATATCAGGTTATTTCTTTTCAAGCAAGAAAGTGATTACCTGAATTCGAGTCAGATGCACTTACATCTCAGAAAAGACTGCAGGATACAAGCACACCTCAGGTAGCGCTAATGAAAACGGTTCCCTTGCAGCTGGTAAAATAATGGTTTGCAGAGAAAGGTCTGATTTCTTGAGAATGTACTAGAGTAAGAATTGCCAGTGAGATACATACTCTGGAGGCGACAAGACACTTGCAAGTTTCACTAGCAAAAGAAAAACGATTCTCATAATAAAAGAGACCAATGAGGGAGTAGCAATGAGCTGTGATGGGACAATTAGGGAAGCGGAAGGGTGTAGGATCCAGGAATAGGACACAGATTCTGTGTCCTGAGGACTGTATGAATGAAATGGCCAGGAGCTACATGCTGTGACACTCTCCTCTCCGGTAGTTTTTGTATTAGTCAGATTTTCCTGGGACAGTAAACCATCCCAAAGTCTCAGTGGCTTAAACAATAACAATTAGTTCTTACTCAGGAGTCTTGGCTATGGCTCTATTGGGCCTAAGTGGGTTCCTGGTATCGAGTAACCTTCAGTTCAGGTCTATACTATGTCAAGCTTGGACCCTGGCTGAAGTAGCTGCTATCTAAGCTACTGTTCTCGAGAAGATGTAAGAGAGCAAGATGGTGACGGGCTTCTGCTAGAAAAAGGCCCCAGTCACTTCTACACATGGAAGTCATATGGGCAAGCCAAGTCAGCGGGAAAGGGAAGTGGGTCAGGAGAGTGAATATTCGCTGAACAATATTCCAATCTACTGTAACACCATAACACTTCAGTAAAGCTAGGAAAATACTGACATACCTGGTGTCATGTGAAACTTGGTGAAAACCAAGTTTATGGTGCGTTTTGTGTTAAGATCTGCACAGAACTGAAACTGTAAGCCCAAGGGAGTAAGGAAAACGGCAACAGAAAAAACTGGATAACAGTTTAATTTCTTCAACATAAAGTAAAAGGAAAGTAAACTAATATTTTGATAAGCAATGTCTCTTTATTACATGCTGTGCTGAATAATTTCATTCTCATTTACTTTCCCAAATTTTTCAGATGAGGAAACAAGTTCAGACACTTTAAGTTTCTTGCCCAAGTTCCTCTAGTTTGTGTTCCATGACGGTAACTCAGGAATGTATCATTAAGGAAAAGTGAAGAACTAAGGAGCAAGGGACTCTGAGTGGAGTCAGCGGGCATTGTTAAAGTGACTCTTTAACAACAGAAGAGTAGAAAAATACAAAAAGATGGCAAATCCCATCAAAATTGGAAAGCATGTGTTTTACATGGAAATGAGGTTCAAATAAGCTGGATCAGTAGCCCAGGCAAAGGTATGCCCATGGGTTTCTGGAAGACAACAATAAATGCAGCACCAACATCCAGGAAATTGGCTGGTATCAGCCGAGGCTGCAGTTTCTCAGAGACATCCAAGGAAACAAATTCAGAAAGGTTTGTGGCAGAGTTGAGACAGGGCCGCCACCAGCCCACAGAAATCCTTTTAGAAATTAGGACAATGTGTCCTCTCTTCCTCTGCCACAGCCCTGTGTCAGGGCACATGGTTTGGTCAGTCCCACTGGCTCCCTCCAAGAGAATGGCCTAAATCTGCATAGCTTTCTGCCAAGACCCTCTTTTGGTTGTGATAAGAAGTGGGGTGGATTGAAGATTGAAGACTTCAATCATAAAGGGTATTTTCCGCCAAGCTGTCCACTGGGTGAGAAAAACAGTCTATTTATATGGCTGCCTAGAGGAAGGTTAAATATTCCCTAAAGTTAGATATGTATTAAATAGTTGTTTCCTGTTGTTAAGCTGCCTAAAGGAAGAGTAAATGGACTCTAGTTTAGATATTACCAGCACACTAAAAAGTAATTCATACTTTGACAATATACTAAGATTTTAAATACTTGGGAGAATTCACACCAATGAGCAGGCAATTATACTCAAGTCAAATATGTTGCGCTAAAACATGCTGTTTCAGAGTATGAGTACGCATGTTCCCCAAATGGGCAGTCCGCACAAATTCAGTTGCAAACTACAAAGTTCTTTCTCTGTCACGTCTAGTTTTTTATTAGATATCCCATGTCAAAATTCCACCCAGCCTTCAGGACCTGAATCAAATTTCTTCTTCTCCACCAGGGTTAGCCTTGGTGAAGCTTCCACAAATGATCTCTCCCTCCTCTGATTCTTGGGTGTATTGCTCCTGACTTTCTTACAAATTAGCTTTTATTATGATGAGTAAGTTTTCATTGGAAGACCCAGTGAAATCTTGTTTGTCCTTCAAACCCAGCCAAAAACTTCTCTTTCATTTGAAATTGCTCCTGACCACCCCCTAACCCACCCTAGGTAATTTATCACTCCCTCCCTCTATGCTAATGGTAAAAGGAGTATACATATACCCTGTTTCCCCAAAAATAAGACCTAGCCGGACAAACAGCTCTAACGCGTCTTTTGGAACAAAAATTAATATAAGACTCGGTATTATATTATATTATATTATATTATATTATATTATATTATATTATATTATATTATATTATATTATATTATATTATATAGACCCGGTCTTATTTTACTATAAGACCGGTCTTATGTTAATTTTTGCTCCAAAAGTTGCATTAGAGCTGATTGTCTGGCTAGGTCTTATTCTCGGGGAAACACAGTAATCTGAGCCTTGTTGACTTACATAGTTGAGAAATACTGAACATTTGTGAGCTCACCAGGGGCACGACGTATCAGATATCTTTTTCATCCACAGAACATTATAGAATCTAGATCAGTGTTTCTAATCTGGGCACTGTTGACACTGGGAGCCAGATAAGTACTTGCTGTAGGGTCTGTCCTGTGCATTGTGGGCTATTTAGCAGTATCCTCCATAGTGACAACCAAAAATCTCTCCAGATGTTGCCAAATATTCCCTGGGGGACAAAATTGCTCCCAGTTGAGAACCACTGATCTAAACTGTAGTGGAAGTAAAATGTGCGGTGACTCAATGCCAAGAAGTGTCAGATTTGTTTGTTTTTTTCCGCTATATTTCTTTCATATCACATAGTATTAGAAGGGGGTTCAGCAAATATATTTAAATGAATGAGGGGTTTAAATAAGTTGCAAATAATACTGAGCCATTAAAAACAGAGTTTACAAGGATGATATATATTCGTCTATTCATGGGAGAAACGGTGTGTGGTATATTGGTTAATGGGGCAAATCTTAGATCAGACTGGGTAGGTTCAAATCCAGAATGCATGGGTGTATACCCCAGCTGTCAGCTTCCTAATTCAGTAACTGGAGCACATCGTTAAACCTTGCTGCACCTCCCATCTTCATCATAAAATGAGGTGCAAGTAGTACTTCCCCCAAAAAGCCTACGTGAAGGTTACCAGTTAAGGTATGTCAAAGGCTTGGAGCACTGCCTGACGAGTGTCAGTTATTATGATGCGTTCAACAAATTGAGTACCTGTTATACACCAGGCACTTTATAAGTGAGGGGGATTTAGCTATGAACAAACAATTCAAGCTCTCATGCAGCTTGCAATCCAAAAGCAACGCGGACAGGGATAAATTATAAAGCGCTGCAAGCGATAGAATGGCAGGGCAGCCTGAAGAGGCTTCACCACGGGCTCCTACGAGGCGAGGAAACTGCAAGGAGGCAGCTAAAGGAAGTGTCTTCTGGGGGAAAGCTCTTTAGTCAGATCGTAATGCACGTGTTTAAGGTATGGCAAGGAGCAGTGCAAACTGCTTACCGTGTGTTGTGTTTTTAAAAAGAAAAATGCAAAATTGTAAACTCTCTTTGATGGGGAAAAAAGAAAATTGCAAATTTTAAAAGACTACAAAAACATGCCAAAAATTTAACAAATGTTTTGAGTGATGACACTACGGTTAATGTACTTTTTTCTTTCTATAATACCCAAAATTTTCTGAATATGCATTAATGTAGTATTTTTTAACAATCAAAAAGTCTTCATCAATGAAAATATTTGTAAATAAAAGAATTTCTAATCACACAGGATTATTTATAATTTTTCCTCTACTTTGTAGCTGAAATGTGAATATTTTTACTTTATTTAAATGTTCTAATACACACCTAACACAATATGTTGCAAAGTTTGCTCTTACTTATATTCCATTTAGTATTTTGACTAAAAAGGTTTTTTTTCTGCCTGTATACTGAACACAATTGTATCTTTTCAACAGATAGTTCATAGGCTAGACATTTGTCTTTTGAAATTTCTTCATATCTTCTACGGTGAAAACTGCTCTCAGTTTAAGAAACTTTTCTTTGAGTAGTCAGGAAAAATGTTATGATAGTTCACTTAACTGCTCTTTCAAGATAGACTTCTAATTCAAGGCAGCAAGCAGCAAAGGATTTGTAGAAATGTGGTTACACATCTAGAAAGCAAGTAATATTTGTAATGTCTTCATTGATGTTCAAATATTTTTACTCCTAAGTACATTTCTTAAAGTCTATGCCTCAGCTACAACACAATTATAATTTAGCACTGATACTTTTGCATTTTATAGTAACTTTTAAAAATGAATAATTATCCCCTTTGGATCTGACAGAAATACAACTTCTCAGGTTTGACATCTTTTGCAATATTTTTTGGTAATTTTCTTAACCCAATATTTCTATTATGCTTTAAAACACACAAAAACTAACATTTTGCTAGAAGCTGGAAACGTATTACCATGAGTGAAAGGACCTCTGGAGGTGGTTTTAAAGTGTAAACCACAGAAATTCGTTACTTCTTATAGCTATGTGGACATTTAAAAAAAGAGAGATGGTAGGAGAGCAGTATATAAGGATATCAATCAAGAATCCAGAAAAACAAACTTTCTTGAAAAAGTGTGTGAGAGTAAGTTATGAAAAAGGAACTCAGGGAAATTCTCTCTTAAATTTACTCCCTTCAATTCAATAGGGCCAAGCATTGTTGTAGGTATCATAACTACAGACTCGAGAGGATGGAGAGTGTTTAAATAATGTGGTTCCTAGTGAATACAGAAAACAATTGCATACATTTCTATTTCATCCAACAATAAAAAATGCCAATGTAAAATGTATTCACACAAAAAAGCTGATTTTCACAGACCTAAATAACTATATATATATTTTAAAATAGCACCAGAAGTTATTTTAATAGATGCATGGTATTTTCAGTTCTTCACAAATATTGTTATTGAATTTAAGTTTTATGTAATGATTAGGTACATATTATATTAACTATTATCCAATGTACTTATCTGAAGTGTTTTTAAAATAATTTACCGATAGTTTTATATCTATTAAAATCTCTATGTAATGCAAAAAATATTTTATTTTTATAACTAGTCAAGAGACTAGGGATAAAAATTATCCTTAATCATTCAGTATATCTTTACATTACATTTTCAGTAAACACAGAGCCAGAATATTTTAATCACAAATATTCTTAAGAATAGTTCTTAAAAATATTTAGCATTTCAAAATAGCAGAAAATTTCAATCTCAAATATATTACTTGAGAAATCTGTGTACTTTCCTAAAAGATAAACAAATAAAAACCAACAAGAAAAACTACATATTCAGTTTTTATTTTCTTACCATCCTCCAGTTCTTCTGTATTAAGTGTAGTGCCCAAGGTTGTATCTTCAGATATCTTTTTAATGTTCTTATCCTTTCTATAATTAGCAATTAATTGATGATATCTATCCATAAAGGAAAAAATATATATAAATATCAGCATTCATAAATAGTCAATTCAATACATAACTCTCAAATTAAAACCTCAGACATTAGTTAACGCCTTCCCAAGTATGTCACATACTGGCTGCTGACCTCAAGCTTCCTCTTACGCCAACTCCATCAACAGACACCGTGTGTGTGTGTGTGTGTGTGTGTGTGTGTGTGTGTGTTTATTAGTTTCTGGTTTACAAAACAACATAATGATTAGACAGTTACACCCCTCAGTGATAATCCCACCAAGTCTACTACCCATCTGACACCGTACATAGCTATTACAATACCATTGACTATATTCCCTATTCTATACTTTATATCCTGTGACTATATATATGTCTATATTTAATTATAGTTGACATTCAGTATTATTTTATATCAGTTTCAGGTGTGCAACGCAGTGGTTAGGCATTTATATAATCTATGAAGTGAGCCCCCCAATAAGTCCAGTACAGATCAGATCTGACACCCTAGATAGTCTTAAAACATTATTGATTATATTTCCCATTCTGTATTTCCCATCCCCATGACTGTTTTGTTACTACCAATTTGTACTTTCTAATCCCTTCACCATCTCACCCATCCCCCAACCCCCCTCTCATCTAGCAACCATCAGTTTGTTCTCTGTATCTATGAGTCGATTTCTATTTTGTTTGCTTGTTTCTTCTCTTCTTTAGATTCCACATATAAGTAAGATCATGTGGTATTTGTCTTTCTCAGTCTGACTTATTTCATTTAGCATAATATCCCATAGGTCCATCCATGTTTTTGCAAATGATAAGATTTTATTATTTTTTATGGCAGAGTAATACTCCATTGTATAAATGTACCACAATTGCTTCATCTAATCGTCTATTGATTGGCATTTCAGTTGTTTCCATATCTTGGTGCTGCAGTAAACATAGGCATGCATACATTTTTTCCAATTCGTGTTTTAGATTTCTTTAGTTAAATACCCAGGAGTGGAATTGCTGGGTCATAAGGTAGCTCTGTTTTTAATTTTCTGAGGAACCTCCGTACTGTTTTCCACAGTGGCTGCATCAATTTGCAATGCCATCAACAGCACATGAGGGTTCCCTTTTCTCCACATCCTCACCAACACCTGTTGTTTGTTGATTTATTGATGGAAGCCATTCTGACAGGTGTGAGGTGGTATCTCATTGCGGCTTTTATTTGCATTTCTCTGGTGATTAGTGACATTGAGCATCTTTTCATATGTCGATTGGCCAACTGTATGTCCTCTTTGGAGAGATATCTATTCAGGTCCTGTGCCCATTTTTTAATTGGATTTTTGAGGTTTTTTTGGTGTTGAGTTGTATGAGTTTTTTTTTAAATAAATTTTGGATATTAACCCCTTATCAGATGTATCATTGGCAAATATCTTCTCCCATTCAGTAGGATGTCTTTTTGTTTTGTTGATGGTTTCCTTTGCTGTGAAAAAAAACTTTTTAGGTTGATGTAGTCCCATTAGTTTTTTCTTTTGTTTCCTTTGCCTGGGGAGATATATCAGTAAAAATATTACTAAGGGTAATGTGTGAGAATTTGTTTCCTATATTTTCTTCTATGAGTTTTATGGTTTCGGGTCTTACATTTAAGTCTTTAATCCATTTTGAGTTTATTCTTGTATATGGCATAGGAAGGTGGGACACTATTTTCATTTCATGTACTCCCATTCTCTGGCACTTCTTTTCTTCCTGCCATCACAAATGAGCCACTAGCAAGGTAGAAAAGGTGGCTTTAGGTTCTATTTGGTCTATTAGTTTGCTTGGGTTGCCATAACAAAATACCAGACTGAGTGACTTAAATAATAGAAATGTATTTTCTCACAGTTCTGGAGGCTGGAAGTCCAAGATCAAGGTGCCAGCAGGGTTGGTTTCTTCTAGGGACCGTAATGGAAGGATATGTTCCAGGCTTCCCTCCTTGGCTAGTGGATGACTATCCTCTTGCTGCTTCTTCTCACACAATGGCCCTCTGTGCATGAGCACTTCTGGTGTCTCTCTGAACGTCCTAATCTCCCCTTCTTATAAAGACACCAGTCAGATTGGATTAGGGCCCAACCTAGTGCACAGTCATTTTAACTCAATGCCTCTTTAAAAGCCGTTTCTCCAAATACAGTCATCCAAATTATGAGGTACTCAGGGTTAGGGCTTTAACACATGAATTTGAGGGTGGGGGTACACATTTCAACTCATAACACTTGGGCTTAACAGTAAATTGACAAGTGAAAACAATTAACTTGGACTGAAATATACCCAGTAACGAATATGCCTTTCTCTATGCCTGAAAAGAGCCCATTCTAGTCACGCATTAATAGACATACGGTTTCAGAATTTCAGTGAAAGGAATAAGGCAATGTATGGATTAAAGCTAACTGTAAAATAAATATCTAAATACAATTCCCTCATTTGACAGTGTCACTGATTTTTCAGAATTCTACATATGAAACCTATGTAACTTTCTTAACAATTGTCACCCCAATAAACTTTAAAAAAAAAAAAACCACTATATGAGAAACATTTTCTATGCTTCCATCCTAAATAAGCTGTAGAACCTATGTAACAAGGAAGAGAGCTAACAAATGATACAAATAAGCATCTGTTAAATATGGTAGATAGGTAACAGCTACTCAAGCAACCCAAGTCACCATTACAGAAAGCTTCATTCCCATTGCAGAAGAGGGGCAACACAGAAAAAAAATCTAAATTGTTTTTTGTTTTTTTTCTGTTCATTGCATCTTATTTTCTCATTGACTATTAAAATAAAAAAAAAAACCTATTCATACATGAAAAGTTTTATCTTTTGGGTTAATGAGAATATATTTATCACATTGCTGATGTGCAAACACAATGAAAGGAGCTTGTGTGGATTAATCCTCTTTTGCCCAAATATTTTATTAATGGCTGTGTCACTAGTTGCTGGAATTCCTGTCCTACGTAATTCAAATTCCCATGCCACTAGGAGTCAATCTGTAGACTCGGCTTACCTGTAGTTCTTATATTGATTGGACCCTGCAAATAGGTGAAAGCAAACGGTCCAAGGATCCTTGGGACCAGAGTCCTAGTGTGGTCACCCCTTCTGCACAGTCTATTCCAGCTTTGTATTTTGGGGCTCATTTCTTTCCTTACAGTTGTATGGATCAAATTCCATACAACTGTTAAAAGACATGCAGTATCACTTACATAGTAAAACCATTAAAAGAAGCGTATTCCTCAGCTGTGAATCCATAAATATCTTGGCAAGACAGGTCCACTTCTCGCTGAAGAAGAAGACTGACTAAACTTGATGGTTCATTACCTAGAGCAATCATAAGGCCTGTTCTGGAGCAAGAGACATAAATGTCTGTTATGGATCTTAAACGTGTCTTGTACTTTTCCTTTTCTTAACTTAGTCTTCTAAATTTACTGTTCAAATGTAGAAACTCTACCAGGAAAAGAGTCAGGGCAAGAATGTAAGAAGTGGGGTAGATCTGCTCAAAAAGGAGTGCCAATCCAGGATCACATCATGGACTCTGAAGATAAAGGGTCTCGAGGAAGCAGCTAGCTCAATGATTTTCAATCCCTGCTCCCCGAAACCCTAGTGTTTTCAAGACGTTTCAAAATTCTATGAATGAATGTGTCTAGGCCACTGGGTCCCCTACACCCATTTAGCTACAGCATCTAGGATTTAGACATTGAGTTTCTGTGTAAGATTATTATTATAAGTAGTAATAATAATAACCCACCAATGTGGTCCAACTGTTTGATTTTACAGACAAACAGATCTCGGGGATCTAGGTAATTTGCCCAACATCATATGATCAGAACTTTTTCCAGTAACAAAAATAGCAACAGTTATATATAAAATCCCATTAAGTAGCTGTAATTATATGCTCTTATTTAGCATTAATTATACCTTTGATTCTTATCTGAAGCATTCACATCTGCCCCTCTCTTCAGAAGAAATTCTACCATTTCTGCATTATTTTCAGTAATGGCAAGTAAAAGCGGAGTATATCCATCCTGAAAACATTATTTCAAAATGATTATAAATATTGTACCAATGTTAACATGCCTTTTAGATTTAATTTAAAAGTGTGCTCATAATAAACCTCTGATGTATACTTTAATTTTTAAAAGCTTTTGAGACATAACAAAATATGATTTCAAAGACCAAAGGAATAAATTGGACTTGGGCCAGTCAAAAAGAAAAGTCTCAACTTTAGGTGTCAACCTTGGGCCAGAGCAGCCTGGATTACTTAAGTGATGAGCACCTAGCATTTAATGTAAGTACTGCAAACCATACATTCACATTTCATAACACTATTACAGTTGGACTTCCATAGAGTTTCATTTAAACCTCCAAGGCTGCCACTTATTTGGGGCTGTTATGTAGACAAAATATCTACAGTGAACTAAAGTGTTACAAAGTTTTAAAAAGTACTCATCAGTTATCCATAACGTCTCAATAGAAGATTTGGATTACTTTTAGTATTGAAAGTGATTTTCTAATTCAACCCTATTCCTACCATTATTAAGAGTTCCTACCATTTCTATTTATACATGTATAAATAGAAAAAAATGTAGACTTTATGCTTTTCAATCAATATTCATTTATATGAAAATCAAATATTTCTCATACAGGCTTTTAAACAGTTATCACTATTAAATGTGATGTTGCTTTGGAAGTCAGGATTATGGTCTGAAACAAAATGAAGAAAGACTTTTAAACAAGGAAAACCGTATCAGTATTTGATAATGTCATTCTCCTTCCCAATTTCATTTTGGAAAATTCAAACTTTATATAACACGGGTTTCAACAGATGTGAATTATCTGCAATGAACACCTTCTTCCAATTGCCTTCTAAAATATGAGCTTTCTAAAACATAACGTATCGTTTTTCATAGAGACGACCTTATTTTGAGCTTCAAGATTCGCATTATGTTCAAGCAATTTTCTGACTAACGAGACACTTTGACCACAGACAGCATAATGAAGGGCAGTGTTGCCATCCAAATCCACCAGATTTGGGTCTCCACCTTGGTCTAGAAGAATAGTCGCACAATCCTCCTTTTCAAACTGTATCGCCTGTCAATACAACAAAAACATGATAAACCAATTTATTACGCAAGATATGATATATTAAACTAGTGTTTAATATTATTTTTAAAAATAAATTCAATAAAAGTTAACTAAGAAAAGAATTCAAACACATTCCAGTTGAAAAGGAAAAATGAACACACCTTAATCAATGGAGACCTGTTTTCACTATCCCACACATTTATTTTGCATTGTTTCTCAATTAAGAGACATACAACATTTGAATATCCATAAGTACAGGCCAGGTGCAAAGGTGTTCTATATCAATTCAAGAAAACACAAGTTCGAGAAGTTACTTACTCTACTCAAGAACATGCCAGATCATATATTATTAAAGTATTTGCTTCATGTACTTATTTATATCTAAACAAAATTTACATTAATTATAATTGCTTTTCACTGAATTATTATTTATGTAATAGGAAGTTGCTCCAGCCTCAACACAAACACACAGGGCCAAACAGTTTTAAGCCCATCTAAAATAACTCCTGGCCGTAGCTTAGCAAATCATAGCAAATATTTTGATCCACCTCCTTTATCCACTACTATACTTGTACATATCTCAAGAATTCAGTCCCAGGGAACTCAGGTGGCTTTTACTCAATCTTTGGATCCACCTCTCTGTCCAACTCCAGTTCTCTATTTTAATTGATTTTAAGCAGGAGAAGGAGAAGAAGAAAAAGCCTGCTGAGAGAACATAAATGGCATTTGGGTCGTTCCCAGTAGGTCTTCCCAAAGTGGCTGCTGCATGCCTGCTAGATAATTTCACTCTTCTAATTGAAGTCTAGACTGCACTGTGACATGAAACCTTTTATAAACATCTCAGAGTCCCAGAGAACATAGGAAATCAGCCACAAATTCAACAAAATAAAATAGCTCTGAAAACTTCAGCTTTCTAGGGAAGTTCTGAGCAGTATAGTCCTGTGAGCTTTTACACAAAATCTGAAAACAAGACGAATCTGGCCTGAGCAGGCCTGAAACATTACAAAGCTTACAGTACCACTCACACCTTCAGCACAGCCTTTAAAAGATTGTTACTTGGAATATGTGGCATCCTGTTCAATGAGCCACCCTGGTTTAAAGAGACAAAACGTCTGCAGAACATATAGCTTCAACATCTGCCTTCATTTCATTTTAAGTTTTAGATTTAATGTAGATCTAATGTAGGTCTGAGTAGTGTGGCTGAAAGTATTAATTTGGAATTGAGCCTTCACCTACCAGGCTATATATGATCTGAGGGACTTTTTGTGGAAAGCCATAAAGGTTATTCAATTTTATAGCTGGAATAAATAAACATCTCCTGTTTATTTTCAAACTTAGTCGGCACAGTACTCTGGAAATAAAAGCATAAATAGAAGCCAAATAAGCAAAGCACATTAACAGGGAGCTACTTTGGTTTAATGAGGAGCCTGCAATGAGGCTTTGCAGGTCTTGGTTTAAAGAACACTGATCTAGTCATGGCTCTGATTTGACAGATGAGGAGAGTTAGGGTCAAGGTTAGATAAATGCTGAGCTGGTCTCAAATTGAGATCTTGAGGCCCGGACAACCTGCTCATTAACTGTCATGGTGTTTCCCCCATTCTCTACTAAGCAGAAATATCCACTTTTCATATCATTATTTCTACTAGAAAATGTATTTAGAATATTTCCATAAGGCCATTCTTTAGATGTACATATAGTTATATGAGATATCAGAGACATTTATCATAATGCTCTGAAAATGAGTTTATGAAACATTCTATAAAACATTTTAGTTCATCTGTTAAAAAAATTTAAGCAGCACAAAGCAGAAGCCTCCCCTGACCATTCTCACTCTACCTACTTCCTCCTGCCCAAATATCATCTCCTCAGAAATAGTGATTTTAATTTTAGTATGTATCCTTTCAGATGTTATTTCTCTCATTTTCAACCTTTCTACACACACACACACACACACACACACACACACACACACACACTCAAATAAAATATACAGCTTGAGATTTGTTACTGACCTCAATTGAGGTATAATTTATATACAAAATTTTAAGTGTACGATTTTCTGAGTTTTGACCAATATACAGTCATCTAAGCACCATAAGTATGACAAAGAACATTTCCGTCACCCTAAAAAGTTCCCTCACGCTCCTATACAATCAATACCCCTTCTCATCTGAAACCCCAGGTAACCACTATATTTTTGCCTCTTCTAAAGAGGCTATACTTTTGCCTCTTCTAAAATTTTACATAAGTGGAGTCATTTAACATATAATCTTTAGTATCTGACTTATTTCACTTCACATGACACTTTTGAGATTCATCCACATTATTGCATGCATCAGTAATTCATTCTTTTCACTAATAAAAGATATCCCTTTATTGCTGAATAGTTATATGGATGGATGGATTTATCTTATTTATCTATGCACGGATGTACGTATTCGTTCATCAGAAAACATTTATTAAGCACATACTATGGCTAGGCAGGGTTCTAGATGACGAGGATAGAGCAGCAAACAAAACAGACAAAAATACCTGCGCTTATGGATCATACACACTACTGGAAGGTGGTAAACACAAAACTTAAAATACGACTATGCCAGACAGTATTAAGTGCAAAAGAGAAAAATCAGGCAGGGAAGAAGGATAGGAAATGTCAGCAAGGAGAGGGGCTATAATTGCAGGTGGAGTAGCCAGGGAAGCCCTCACTGAGAAGGTGACAGACACCTGAAGTGAGTGAGAGCGAACCATGTGAGTATCTGTGAGAAAAGCTCTCCAGGCAAAGAGGACAGCAAGTCCGAGGGCCTGGGTGCACTTCTGGCATTTCTGTGGAGCACTGAGGAGGCCATGGTAGCTGGACATGAGTGAAAGGGAGAGTTGTAGAAGGTGAGATCAGAAAGGGAACAGGGTGACGGTGAAGGTCATGTAGGAAGGTCACGTAGGAAGGACTCTGGCTTTTACCGCTAATGAGATGGAAAGCCAGTGGAAGTTAAGGCAAGGAGTGACATCGTTTGACATACATTTTATATGATCTTTGTGGCTACTGTGTGGAGAAGAAACTGAAAAAGTTAAAAGGCAGAAAACTACTTTGGAGGCCATAAATTCTGGTTAAGACATGATGGTGACTTTGATTGGGGAGGTAACTGTGAAAGTGGCAAGAAATGGTTGGATTTTAGTTATATTTTGAAAGTGAAGCCAATGAGATTTGCTGTCAAATGGAGGATGTGAAAGAATGAGAGGAGTCAAGAATTAATCTGGGGTTTCTGGCCTAAACAACTGAAAGAAAGGCTTTGCCATTTATAGAAAAAGAGCAGATTTGAGGCAGAATAACAGGGCTGCAGTTTGGGGATGTTGGAGACACGGACCAGTGATGTGACGGAGCCAGTGGCTCTCACAAACCAACTGTTCAGTTTCCAGGAATCATTAGAGCCAGTTGACCTCACACTGGTAGCTTCAAAGCAGGGCTTCTCCTTGCTTTCCCTCTCACTCCTCCAAGGGCCTGTTATTAAACATTTAGCAGCATACCACAGCCTATTAGATACCCAAACGGAAGTATCGGCATTTATAAATATATGACTCTAGAGTTCAGGGGAGAAGTCTAGCTGGAGATAAAAAGTTGGAAAGACTGGAATATAGATATTTAAAGCCAATCTCTCTTCACCATGCAAGTGAAGATTAAAAGAGAGAGACAGAGAGAGAGAGAGAGAGAGAGAATGAGAATGAATATATCATTTTAAGGTCTGAGCCCTCAGATTTTTACTAGGCACAAAAGTGAGGAGAAACCAGCAAAGGAGTCTGAAAAGTGTCCAGAGAAGTAGGAGAAATGCCAGGGGAAGCAAATGTTCTGGAAGACAATACAATACTTCCAATACTACTGATAGGGTGAGTAACGTATTTGGCTGAGATGCCAGCCAAGTAAGACAGAATTGACCACTGAATGAAGTCACATTCAGGTTAACCATGACCTTGTAAAGTAATTCCATGGAGTGGTGTAGGGTAGAAGGTGAATTAGATAACTCTGTCCTCATTACAAGAGAAGGAGGTAAAATTGTCAGCAAGCTGATACAAATCCTCTTTCTAACCAGTTTCCAGTGACACAATTATAATGAAAGATGACCCTGTTCATACCCTATGACTTAAAAACTTCCCCAAAGATTTCAAGATAGGCACAGATAGTACATATGCTCTTTTATTAATGCCAAACACATAATTTTTAATATATAAAATTAATTTTGTTTTGCAGTAAGTGGTCTTGATGGGATTCTCGAAGATACTCTGCAACTGAAAAAAAAAGTTTCATAGACGATCCACATTAAAAAGTTGTTTTGCTGTTTCAAAGGTCAACATCTTAATAGCCACTGTCTGGGACGTCACCTCTACTCGTTTCCTATCAGTACATTCGTAATACGGTAAATCTGAGGTGGCTGGGGACAATATACTCTCTAGGGAAAAAAAGAGTAGCAGATGGGGAAAGGGGGGGTGCCCAATGGAGAGTAAGGCAGTGGGAGGGGTGGAGAGAACCAGAGAGGACGCAAATGCCCTCAAGTATCCAGGTAAGCATTTTTTAAAACAAGCTGAAAGCTGGGATTGTGACCCTCTGCCAGTGGTTACCAGACCTCTTCGCTATGGGAGACCCGGCGTGACAACCAGTCGGGCAGCCCAGACAAGTCCTGTCTCTGGTTAGAAAACCCAGTGGCCCCAGCTTCCCCTCCACGCTCGCTACCTTTCCACTCTGGTCACCTGTATTTTCTGTCCTGAATGTTTACATCGTATTTCTTGAGCTGAAGGTACTCCTTCACCTGCTCCAAATTCCCAACTGCGGCAGCTTTATGAAGTTTTTTTAAATCCTTATCTCGAAGGTTGCAGCCCGGGTCTCCGAAGGTCCGGGTACCGGCCGGGTCTATGCGCCGCTGGGAAGAAGGGCTGTGGGGCTCATCCTTTCTTTTCCAGAAAGCGCAAAGCTTCTTCATGGCGATGCAGGGGCCAGTCCTTCCGTCGGACCAGGATGCCCCTGGGACTCCTAACCGCCCCGCATGCCCCTCCGTGGCCCCCTGGCTCGCGCCCCCCTGGCCCAGGTCTCGCTCCAGTCCCGCCCGAGACAAAGCAGCCAGAGACCGGAAGTGGGCCAAGGCCTGACAAAGGTCGGGGCCCGCTTGCCTGGGGTGGCAGTTGGGACCTAGTCCCAGACCCAGATTCTCACTTATGATCTTAAGCTGACTGCCACGCTCAGTCCTCTATTAGGTGGAGAAACTTTGGGTAGAAACCCAACAACTTTCTTACAAATGGCTTCTTCTCCTTTAAGGATAGACCTATTGGCTTGAACTCTTGCAAACTAAGACTTACCTTCCTCGAGGTAGGACTGGATCTCCTTCAGTGATCTTGCCCTCCAGCCTACCCCCAGCCTCTGCCAACATCATTCACTTGATACAACCCGTCTCTAAAAATTACTAGATTCCTGCCATAATCACAATTCCAAACATCCTTTTAAACACCACGTCTCATATTCCAGCTCACTTTCTCTCATCACAAAACCCCAAAAATCCTCCAGGTCATCGCACCTATAGTCAGTCCATAATTCTGCCACCTTTCACTGACCTTGACCCCACTCTGACCTGACTTACCAACTTAACTAGATTAAATTCCCCAATTAATCATTTCATCATCCCCATGCATAGAATTCAATACCTTTGTCCCCATTCCTTTTCTTATTGTCTAAACCACAGTCCTAATTAAACCTAAAACCCCCCTAAACTTGTCTGCTGTGAGCCATTTAATGTGACTAAAGAAAAAAACAAAGTCATGCTGTCTTGTGTCACTTTCAGTTCATGAAAATCCACCTGAAGTTGGATGGGTGTGGTTCCCAGCAATCCTTAGACATATTTCTGATCCATTCACACTCACACTTGCTTTGACCATTTGTCTTTTTTCAAACCCCTTATTGGCTCGTGACCTGGTTTCTTCATCCACTGAGAAAAGATAATTAATCCAGAGAGAAATTTTACAGACTCCCAGGCCCCACCTCTCTACACCTTGCCAAAAAATATTTCACCTTCTTTCCTGTTCATATCAATGATATGTCCATGTTTCTAGCAAAGGCCAGAACTTCTTGTGTGTCCTAGACCGCATCCTCTGTAGCCTACCCACGGACAGTGCTTCAGCAACCCCTTCTGCCCTGCTTTCTCATGTGTCTTTGAAGTCCCCCTTCTGTTGACTAATTCTTATTAGCATAAATACACGCTAGTATTTGTCCATCCTAAAAACAAACAAGCAAACAAAATTGACCACGCTGCCCCTGCAACCATTGCCTCATTTCTTTCCTTTACAGCAAAACTCCGTGTAGTTGTCTATAATCTCTACAATTTTTCTTCCTCTGTTCTCACTTAAGGCAATTCCCATCATTGCCCTTTGTTCCCATCTATCTCAATCAACATTACTTTAAGTACAATTGATCATGACCTCCATCATGTCAGATCCAGTTGTCATTTCTCAGTTTTCATATTAATCCAGTAGCACTTGACACAGGTTTCAAGGACCCTTGCTTGCTCCTTGAAACACTTTCTTCACTTGGATTCTAAGATATCACACTTCCCTGCTTTGATTCCTCCCTTTCTAACCTTTGTTCTCAGTCTAGTTTGCTGATTCCTCTTCATCTCCAATACAGGAGAGCCCTAGGATTGGTCCATCGATAGCCTCATTTTTTTCTCCAAAATCTTTGGAGTCATCCTTGAATCTTATCTTTTACACCAACATTTAAACTGCCAGTAAAAACCTGTCAACACTAACTACTAAATATATACAGAATCCATTTGATTTCTTCCCCTATCCATATTCCCTTCTGAGTGATCTCATTCAGTGCCATGGCTTTAAATATCATCTGTGTGCTATCAACTCCCAAACTGGGAGTTTCAGTCTGGTTCCCGCTCCTGAACTCCAGACTGGTCTATCCAGTCACCTAGAGATTCTAGAGGCATCTCACACTTCACATGTCTAAACTGACCTCCTGACGTTCCACTGTTGTCATCTTTCTTGCTTAAAGAACAGGTCAGTCCATTCTTCATGTTGCTCAAGTCCAAAGTCTTTGTATCATCCTTGACTTACGGCTCAAAGTCCACATCTAATCAGTTAGTAAAACCTGAGTGCACTACTTCCAACATACATACAGAATTTGACCACAGCTATCAGTGTAGTCCAGGCCAATATCATCTCTCTCCTTGCCATTATTTTAATGTCTTGTAGTAGAATCTTGATTGCTTTCCATGCTTCTTCCCTTGTACAACACCTTCACCCTAGTCTGTTCTAAACCCATCAGACTGAATGATCCAGTTAAAACACCTTCAGATGACGTCAGTTGTCTGCTGAAAAGTCACCAATGATTTCCTAAATCCCTCACAGTTAAAAGCTGAAATTCTTATAATGGACACTAGCCCGAGACAATCTGTGACCCCCTCCCCTCCACACAACCAACTTTTAATCTCTGACCTCAAGTCTTCTGCTTACTTGAGCTCATGTTGCTCCAGCCACGGTGGTTTCTCTGTTTCCTCAACACACGGAGCACGTTTCTGTCTCACAGCCTCTAGCTTTGCTGCCCCCCTTCCCTTTCCTGGAGTGCTCTTCCTGCCACTGTAATGTAAGCTCTCAGAAGGCAGACAGTTTTGAAGGCTTTTTTCCTGGCGAATTTGCAACTCCCAGAACAGGACTTGGCACGCTAAGTGATCTGTAAACATTTATCAAAAGAATGGATAAACATATGAATAAGAACCTCTGTTTCTATATACCTTTTGAATTCTTGAATGCACTTTGAACACACAACTTTTCTTTAACACCATAGAGCAGAGGTAGAAAGCAGGCTGTAATGTTTAATGAGAAACTCAGGGGTGGCAGATGGGAAGGAGAATACAGAACTTCATGTGACACTGGCCCACCAAATGTGACTGTTCTCCCAAACCACAGCCCAGTCCACCTCCATAGGAGCCTTCAGTAGGCAGCTTTCTGGCCATGAGAGGGTCACCATGTGGCAGCGTCAATCCCTTTTCTATCCTCAAGATACTCCTGAGAGCAGAAATCTCCAAAGAACAGTGCATAACACTAAGGTATGGATGGAAAAGGGGCCATATATTAAACCTGACAATCTCAGGAGACTGAAAATAACCACATAGATGGCGTGAGCATAAACAATTTCATAATTAAGTAGGCCCTCGTGGGAAGTCATATCTTTAGCCAAAAGCTTCCTTCATAAAGTTAATCTGTGCCTTTAAGAGGGCCTGTCTGTTGTCTTTTTGCTCCTAAAATGACATCCTTGGAATGTCAATAATCCCTTTTTCCGGACCAGAGCAGGAAAGTACAGAATCCCTCATTACTAGTCTTGTCCTTAGATTAACATTTCTATGCGAACTATTAACTATCCTGTGCCCACCTATATGAAAGAAGTAACCATCTCTCCAATTTTTTCCAATCCCAGAGATTTCCCGCTTTGCTTTCTCCCACCCGCTTAATCTGTCACCAATGGATTTTATGTACCCTTCCTCCTTTGATTCCATGTATAAAATAAGCTGCAAAACGGCCATTTTAAGGAGCATTTTCTCAATCCTTTGAGATTTTGCTTCCCCTCAATTGTCATCAGTTTGGCTCAAATAAACTCTTATAAGTTTTCTCTTAAGCTGGATGGTTTTCATTGACAAAGGGATACAAGAAATAATCCCCTGGGTGAGGAAAGAAAGTATCAGAACTTCTTTGCCCCTATTATTATATCTTCCTTTGAAAATGATTGTATATGTCTGTAGGTTCTGTAATAGACATGATATATTAGAATACTGCCACATGTACACATATATTTAGTATGTCAACAAAATACACACAGAGGCATTTCATTTTTTTTTTGTTTTGCCAATCCCTTCTACTTAATTTAGAGAATACTGCCCTAGTGCATGTCTAAAAGCTCGAGTCCAGGCCCAAGAGACCATTGAATTGCCTGTACCTCTTAAGAAAGACCTGCAACTCAGTCCTTCATTTCCAATTTCAAGATGTATCTTTCATTTGGATGACTGACAATGGAAATATCCACACTGTTTAGGACAATATCCCTTCTACCTAACAGAACAAGCCATCACAATGCAGTAGTCCTACGTCCATATGAGGGATATAAAGACACGTGAAAGGGTTATTTTCTCATGAGCTCCCTCCTATATATTCTATTTGGAACCTGTGTCTCATATTTCTACTACCTTAGTTCAGTCTATTTATCTCTTGCCTAGATTACTACTATGGCCTTTGAAACAGTCTCTGTGCTTTCTCTTAAAACACCATCCAAACAGTGGTGAGCTGGAGTTCACTCATATCATAACCTAGAGACTAAATATTCTGGAACAGTTGGAGGCTTGAAATCAGAAATAGGAGTATTTACATGATGAAAATTGGCAAGAACTACAAATCAAGTCTTTTTCAATACTCTGTAATATTCCTATTCTCAGAAATAAAGAAAGTAAACATTTAGAAAGAATAGTCACTAACATCAACTCTTAGATGATACAAGCAAGATTTATAAACGGGAAAAAATAGCTAAATGAATATGACAGGGAAGTCTCTATGTTTAAATTTATAATAGTTATTTTTCACATTTATTTTTGGTTAATATTTTCCTTTCCTCTTTCCTCATCAGTTTTCATATTTCTACAATTAACATTAATTTTTTTTGCAAAATTTTCATAAAAGTTTAGTGTGAGGAAACTGTCCTGGGAAGTGCAGGAATAGAAATCTCACAAACCAATCGTCTCTCTCTTGTTAAAATAGTTTCTTTGAATTAACTGAAAGTCGATCATTCCTTTTCTAAATTAAGG
The DNA here is from genome assembly GCF_036562045.2 of Rhinolophus sinicus. Classification (NCBI taxonomy): domain Eukaryota; kingdom Metazoa; phylum Chordata; class Mammalia; order Chiroptera; family Rhinolophidae; genus Rhinolophus; species Rhinolophus sinicus. The sequence continues at coordinate 74,947,826 of NC_133760.1, forward strand.
AATATATTTCTACTATGTCCTATCAATTTTACAAAGACTAGAATTAGGTCCTAATTGTGAACACTGAAAATTAATAATAGCAAAATTACAAGATGATATTCCAACATCAAAATTATCACTTTTCTTATAAGTTTCCTTTTAAAATAGGGAGTTCTCCAAGTGCATTTATCTATTAATTCTTTCATTCATCCATCCGTCAAAAGTGAATTGAGCTCTACTGGGACGTTTACTCCCATCTCTCAGGACTCATCTAGCTACAGACAATTCCTGGCTACGTCTGGTCTGTGTAGGCTGAGAAAACTAAAACGAAAGCGTTGTACTAAGTGCCAACTGAAGGTTTCCCTCTTTCTCTTTAACGCAAAGCATTTCTGAATAATGGTAATTATGCTAGATGATCTCTCAAAGTTTCATTTACAATATTATTAAATGTTAGTTTAGTCATTGGAAATGCCTGCTGTACATACCATGTTTCCCCGAAAATAAGACCTAGCCAGACAATCAGCTCTAATGCGTCTTTTGGAGCAAAAATTAATAGAAGACCTGGTCTTATTTTACTATAATATAAGACTGGGTCTTTATAATATAATATAATATAGTATAATATAATAAATGTAATACCAGGTTTTCTATTAATTTTTGCTCCAAAAGATGCATTAGAGCTGATTGTCTGGCTAGGTCTTATTTTCAGGGAAACAGTATATTTCATGACAAGTTTCGTCTAGTGAGTTTAATGATACTTGGTGTGTAATGGATAGTTCACTGGTCTATTTACACACCCACACTGGTGTTCCTCCCTGTCTTTTCATGGCTCGATAGTGGATTTCTTTTGAGTGTACCATAGTTTATTCACTGAAGGACATCTTGGTTGCTTTCAAGTTTAAGCAATTATGAATAAAGCTGCTATAAACATCCAGGTGCAGGTTTTTGTGTGGACATAAGTTTTCACCTCCTTTGGGTAAATACCTAGGAGTGTGATTCCTGGATTGTATGGTAAGAGTATGTTTAGTTTTGTAAGAAATCTTCAAACTGTCTTCCAAAGTGGCTGCACCGTTTTGCATTCCCACCAACAATGAGTGTGGGTTCCCATTGCTTCACGTCCTCACCAGCATTGGTGTTATCAGTGTTCTGGATTTTGGCCATTGTAATAGGTGTGCAGATCTCGTTGTCTTAATCAACACACGTTAGATGGTAGATAGATAGATAGATGCTTTACTAGGGAATCTTAGAATAAACCTTTGGAATGGAGAAGTGCTCCATGTTCTTGAACAAGGAGACTCATTTATCTAAAATATGTGACCTTTCCCTTATTATGTTAATAATTTCCTATAAACCAAGTCAAAATAATCAAGATTTCAAAAATTAGAATTATTTGTGAGGTCATTCTAGTATACTGTTATGATGATGTTAAGAAAAGTTTTAGAATAAGGTTGAGATTTATGAATTTCCACTAATTAAATATTGTTTTACTGACAGAACAGACAAATGAATGAAATAGAATAGAAAGCCAAGAAACATATCCAAATATATAGGAGAATTAGTACTTGATCACTGGGACCATTTGAGTTAGTAGGGAAAGGCTAACTTACTCGTAAGCGCTGGCCCAGCTCTTTCGTCGTGGACCACACGTGGACTCCAGCTCTTTCAGTTCACACTGAAGTGCTCACCTTTGTTTCCAAAGCATTCTTCCAATTCAGCCAGAACTTTGTGTGGAGCCCAAATCATCACCCAGACCTTCACGCTAGAGTCCCAATGAGAACTCTGTTGTTCTTGCCCACAAAGTAGGGCTGGGACTAGGGCGAGGCAGTGGAACATTTAGGGTACAAATCTAAGAATTGCTTATGGGAACCAGCTGAAGCCATCGGATTCAAATAGTGTTGCAAGAAGAGAATCATCTCCTTTCTCTGCTCTCAGATGGTCTCCTGAGAGCTATGTCCTCTGGAGTTACCTGTGTCCAGCTATGAAAGTTCTATGTCATCTTTCCCCAGAGTAGTGGAGGACTGTTTTCCTTAGAGTCCCACAACTAAGGTTGGCCACTCAGGTCATGAATTAGACATAATAATGAAAATCTCCAATGTGACTTTTGTCTCCACCTCAATTTTAGCAAAGGCAGCCATACTTTTCAAGGTTCAACAGGATTCCTGAATATAAAGGACATAAGTCTCTCAGGTGGGGTTCATTCAAATCCATCCATGTATCCGTGTCCAAGTATAAAAGTTAGTTTCCATTTCCTAAGACACTTAGGGATCAACATGGCAACTAAGCATTACTCTCATAAAGATCATCTTATTTGGAATGTATGTAGAGAAGGAATAGTTTTCAAATCAGACTTGACTTCTGTTAAGTCTCTCCTATTAATATGATTGGCCACAATTCATAGAGACCCTAAAGTTTTTATATGTAATCACCAATATGTCACCTAGTGATTAATAATATATATATATATAACTTTAGTTACAAATGAGGTAGTAGCTGAGCAAATCATGAAATTATAAGCCACAAACAAAAACCACCCAATAATCAATATTAGGATTTAAAACATTTTGTGTAGACACAGACAATAGTTTAGTGGTTACCAGAGGGTAAGGTTGGGGGGAAGGTGGTAGAAGAGGGTAAACAGGGTCAAATATACAATGACAGAAGGAGAACTGACTCTGGGTTGCGAACACACAATGTGATAGATAGATGATGTATTACAGAATTGTACACTTGAAACCCATGTAATTTTACTAACCATTGTCACCCTAATAAATTTTAATTAAAAAAATACATTCTGAAAACTGCAGAATTTTGAAACCTTAGAAGCTATGTAAAAATAAGTCAGCTTGAGAGAGCTAAACACTTTTAAAATAACATTTTAATTTTAAAGATAAATAAAATTAATTTTTAAAAATGTAGCTATCATTATTACCTCTTTCAGATCATTTATTTTAAAATATTATATAAGCCATATTGCAGCACTCTGGCAACTTATATGCTTATGAGTGTTCCTCTTTGTAAAATGCAATTTATTATAATCTATGGCTTTCCATGATGAGGTAAATTAGAGAAACATTAGCTATTTTTTGCATATTTTCAGACATCAAACAGGAACGCTTTATTTTCCTGTCTGCCCCCCACCTACTCTCTCTCTCTCTCTCTCTCTCTCTCTCTCTCTAGTTTTTTATACATGACATAATGCATCGTATCCCCCAGAGATTCCTCCCAACACCCACTCCTGGATAATTTTCCTCTTAATGTATTTCCAATGTAATAACAATTTGGTACCACTTCCATTATATGGTGTTTGTAAAGCCAATATATGGGGAAAATAAAACGTAAAAAACATTTACAGTATAATTGAAAATTACCCTAATGAGAATAGAGAAGGAGCCATATTATATAGTTGGAAGAACACTGGAGTAGAAATATTAGGATGGGATTTTGGTCCTAGTTTTAGCATTATTTGACCTGAGCCACTTCTGGCAAGCAATACAGCTATAAACTAAAAGGATGTTTAAAAAATAAATATGTACAGACAAGATGGAAGTAAAAGGGTATAACAAAAAAAATCAATATAAAAATTGAATGTTTTAAAACTTTTCTAATGCTAACCCCAAGAAAAGATGTCTTGGAGAATAGTTCTCAACTCCTCCACTCACCCAGTGTTGACGTAGGCACAGATGGCATACTCTTAGCTGATGAGAGAGAGAGCTGCTGGAGAAGTCCTATTTTGCCTTTATCCTTTGTGTTATGCAACCTACACAGACTTCAATCTTAACAGAAAAAAAGCTGAGAAAATTCATTCCAAAGTATACCCACTTAAAAAGACACTTTTTTAGTCACTTTAAATCAACCCAAGCCCTGTAAATTACATACAAGCGTACTGAAAGAATTTGACAAGACAACTCATTACCTTGGACAGTAAATCTTTGAGTCAAGTTGATTTGGTTGAGGTACTATAGGTAGATACAAGTTTCGCAGGGACGAGAAGTTTGTTAATATCGTTCCCTGATATATCCACTGCTTCGAGCACAGTCCCTACCATGTATTAATGGCTTGACAAATGTCCCTGACAAAATTCCAAAATCTATTCTTTTTCAAGTTTGTGGACACACAGAAAAGGAAGCTGTGCTCACAAGGAGGCAGCATCAATTCAGGAAGACCAACTAAGCCCAGGTCACACAGCTTCCCCACTATAGAGAAGAGGGAGACCACATCAAAGCATTGGACTAAATTGCACATGAATAATCCCAGGAAACCAGATGCAGATGAAGACATAAATAGCTCTCAATTTGAAGAATTTGTAGCTAGTTAAATGAGAACACTATGCTCTTTAATGGATCACTATCAACCTGGATGGAAATAGCTCTCTCTGCCTTGTCAACATTTTTTTTTTTTTCACTCTTACATGTAAACAGAAAGTAACTTTTATCAAATTTGCCCACAACTCAAAAACTGAGACTACAGCCCAAGTATTTTTTAAAGAGCCCCAAATTAGTAAAATAAAATTTTAAATTAGTAAAAGTAAATTAATAAAATGAGGTATATATAACTATGCAAATTCCAGTTTCAACGCAAAAGACTTCTGAGTTTTCATTTTCCAACTCCATGAGTCAAGAGCATATGATTGCCATAAAACAGATTTAATCTTGCTGCATATTTGTTAAAATTGCCAACTCATTGTGCATACCTTCCACTTACCCTGAAATCCTCATAATTTATATACTCCAGTCTCTTGTAGATATGACAGCCAGTGGGACTCTGAAAAACTAAGGTGACAAGACCCATGTTTATAAAATTTTCACACTGGCTTTTGAATACCGAGAATAATAGCTGTTTATTATTATGCCCCCCAAATCAAATCATACCAAATTTAAAATACAGTCTAATTCATTTGTCACAACCCCGTAAGATAGATATTATTATCCCTGTTTTAAAGGTAAGGATTCTGAGACACGATTAGGGACTCATCCAGGCAGATAACAAATTATACCTTTTAGTAATTCCACACTTTTCTTACTTAGCTATTTATTGAGTATTCCTTTTTGCCCCATTCCAGAACTACTGAACCACAATAAAGACAGTGGGACCCAATAAAGACAGTGGGACCAGCATCTCAGGTAATTATAATAAAAATGGCGCACAATGAAGCTTTGGGAACTACTTTAGATCATCTAGATTTCTTTCAGTCAGACTTTTGATAGTTACTTGAGAGCAGAGATTTTGAGGCTATACTTTCTGCTGATAGGCAGAATTATATAAGCAGTAGAAAGCTCTGGTTGAATTAGAGCGCTTACTCCCAAGTGCGACCTCTTGTAAGGCCCCTAACCCTGTTGAGCCTCAATTTTCCCATACCGAAGTGGTCACTGTTGTAAACTCTTAGCATCACGCTGGGCACGTGATATGCACTGAATAAACATTATCTACTAATTTTGAAGGTGAAGCCTGAGAATACACTATATCGTCATAATATACTACATTAAATATAAAAGTTTTTTATCATACTTATATCTCACACGGTTAAAATTTCAAATTTTAGAAAGGTGTTAAACAGGATGTTTGAGTAAAGTAATTAACAAAAGTTTATCTCTAATATCTCTGCTTCTTCTGGCAACAAGATTTGTAATATTTAAGCCAAAGCTGTCAGCATGTAAGGCCAAGTAATAGTTGAAAACATTGCTTTTAGGTTAAATAAAAGCAACGTTTTCACTATTACTTTAGTGTCTTTTCAGTTAAAAACAAACAAATTAAGTCCTTTTTGCAGTGAATTACCCTATATGTAAAACTTCAATGAAAAATATCTTGACAAGAAAATTTGACTCATTATTAAGCTGGGCTTAGATAAATACCTGAGTCACAAAGCACATAAGTAATTAGATTAAAACTGATTTGAGCCTCTTTATAAATAATAAACAGATTCCAGAATAAAAGTCTCATTAAAGAATATAAAATTGAGACTACATATTAATCATGTTACCACTCATACTTGTGGTTCCCTTAGTCTCTTGCAAAAAGAAATCCAACTGAGTTACGAGCATAAAAACACACCGTGCGCACCCAGGGATAAAGAACCGCATATACCATTTGGTATATTTTCATTCATTTCTCTGACCATTAATAAAGACAACCAATTATATTGGGAATGATTTTTCTGACATCAATCAGGAAAATACATCTTTATAAGGCATTTTAGATTTCAAAAGGACACATGATATAAGAAAGGCATTCCTGTGAGGGAGGGGGACTGCTTTGTTTACTGGTTTATATGTAATTTGTGTTGATACGTCGAGTATGTTGGGAAAACATCTGCCTCTGGACTTCATTTGTACTGTTAGAATACATTTCACTTAGGAATTGGGTGGTCTTTATTCATTATTTGTTTTGGAATTAGTTTACCAATTTAAAATACCATTATTAAAATAATAGTCCCAAATTAACTTGCCTGTTTGCATGTTCATTTTATTACTAAACTGATTACAAAACCTTATAGTACAAAAGCCAAATGTTTATGAATAGCCAATACTAGCTAAACTTCTGCTAATACTCCCAGGGATAGCCCTGAACATCAGAACATTGACCAAATTATTCTGGGTGATGGTGCTACATGACCTTTGAAGAAAACTATCTGAACAGTTCTCTCCTGAACAATTCTTGTTTCTGTGAGTGAATTTTCTTTCGGAAAATGTTTTATTTGTGAACCAAAATCTACCATGTTTAATTATTTTAAAAATTAAAAAATACAAATGAAATTGACCTCTAAGTTCTGAAAGAATCCATTCTGGATTAGCCATCGTCTATTCTTGAGCATGTATTAAGCCAAGGGTCAGCAAGCTATGGCCTGCAGGCCAAGTCCAGCCTGCCACCTGTTATTGTAAATGTTTCATTGGAACACAGCCATGATCATTCATTTACGTATAATCTATGGTTGTTTTCATGCTACAAGAGTTGAGTAGCTGTGGCAGAGACCACATGGTCCTTAGAGCTTAAAATATATACTATCTGCATCTATATCAAAAAAGCTTGCCAACACCTAAACACTTATTAAAAAGAAAGAAAAAACTATTTAAATTTTGTTTTAATTACAAGTCTGTAAATATTTTTTTTCCCTTTTCTTCTCATCACAAAGGTACACACTTTGGCCTACACGAGTTGATGAGATTTTTTGTGGACTAGCCTGGGTATCTACACATTACATATATTGTTTGTATGGATTCTTAAAACATATCATCAACAAATGGTACAAAGGAGTTTTAGAAAACTGCCTATTTGTGGATGAGGGAACTAATCTACTTAATTGATTCATCCAGCTAATCAACCGAATAGGCCTGAAATGCTCTGAGAAACCATGTTTACTTCTTTTGAAATTAGGAGTATGTAATCAGTGTCATATAGAAAGTTGCTGAAAATAGCAAGCACTACCTCAATACAAACTTAAGGTTTACTCACATTTATAAACAACAAAAATCTTTAATGCTAGGAATTCCACAATTCTTAAAATTGAGAGGAAGGATGGCTTTTAAGATTATATGCAATCGATTTTTTCAAATAATATGTAACTTTGTTAGTATTTTTACTTTCCTCAACCACATTTTTACTCACACTTGTAAGGTGTAGGGAGCAACCCCCAGGGCAGTGTGGGAAACGGGCATGGCTCAAAGAACTGTAGAAGACAAGACTTACCTTCCTGTGACGCTCTTAAAATCAGGGAAAAAACACATGGATCCTGCTTGATTTATATAGTACACAAATTTCTTTTTGAGTAGCTTTCCATAAATATTCCAAAAATATCAGAAATTGTTTTCTAAAACTTCTCAAAATAATTAGATTTTTACACTATTTAATAGAAAAATAAAACAAAGGTACCAAACCTATGTAGGCAAAACAATGTTTATTCAAGAAAATGTAAAAATGTTTTAATTTACATATTACAATGAATCCATAGAGTCAAAATTGCACAATTACACATTCATAAAAATCCACACATAATCCTCAGAATAATCAGTTTCTGTACAAAGATTTACAGGTGTTCAATGTATGTAATTCTTCCTCAGTGTGCTACTGAGTTTAGAGGTTCTGCTCGAATGTTCCCCAAATCAAGTGCAGAATCTGTTTCTTCATCAATTTCCCCAATGACTGCACTGCAATTATTAGGGAAAAGAAAAAAAATGAGTTAAAACAATCTAATTTCTAACAAAACTGAAGATAAAGTCAACAGAACTACTTAAGGTGAAAACAAACTCTTCAGGAAGTAGTGAATTGCACATTTAAGTCACAAAACTCAAGACAAAATAATTTGAAGGAAACATTATTACAGGAACCAATATTAAAGGACAGATTTCAGAGGTGGCCGGTTAGCGCAGTTGGTTAGAGTGTGGTGCTCTTAACAAGAAGGTTGCTGGTTCAATCCCTACATGGGCCACTGTGAACTGTGCCCTCCACAACTAGATTGAAACAACTACTTGACTTGGAGCTGATGGGTCCTGGAAAATAAATAAATAAAAGTTTAGAAAAAAGGACAGATTTCATATAGTGTGATTGGATCATGAGTCGGTAAAGGAAAAAGACACTAATGGGATAGATATGGGAAAAAAAAAACCCAAAACTTCCAACCCTATGATTTCAACTCCAGGGACTGAATTAGGGTAGTTGTGAGAGACAAGAGGAAAATCACAAAATCACTACTAAATAAGCAAATAAAATTGTGTTATTTAAGTAACTTCAATGAACTAAATCCATCAATGGTATGTAATTTCTAATTCCTTTTCATAATTTCTCAGTTTACTCAATTTAAATTCAAGACCAAATGTAGTTTTTTATATACAAAGATAATAACAGCAATTGGTACTGAAGTATCTAACAAATGGTTTTTTCATGTGATTGGCTAGAGTTAAAGCCAGTAAAATTTTCCTTGATTTAAAACAAACCTAATTTCATTAATTAATTTCATTAATACCATACTAAGTGACCAAGGTCACTGTTACATCCAGACCACGGGACATGAATGAAACATTCCACAAATATTTGGTTGTCTAAATTTGTCTGGTTTTAACAGGAAATTCTATACATGAATACTCTTAATACTGAATTTCCCCAATTTTGCTTTAAACTGTATAAAGCCTTCAGTTCTCTAATTATGGAAAGTATCAAACTCTGGGGGAACATAATAAATTTTCTCAATATAAACAAACTGAAGATCTTAATGGCACCCTTAAAATTTAGCATCATTTGAAATCCTTAAGGAAGATAGTGAAGTGCTGATAAATGTTTTGTTTTTTAAAAGCTTGTAAGAGTTTATTTGAGTCAAACTGACAATTGCTGGGAAGCAAAATCTCAACGGATGGAGAAAATGCTCCAGTAAATGTTTTAAAATAAGCTCTCCAAAGAAAAATAGGGGGCTGGTTTGCAGTGTTTACTAACATCCATAGTGCAAATTCTCCCACTATGACCGATTTCAAGCTACCAACAAGACATCAATCAACCAGCTTGCAAAATTCTTGAATATATAACCATCTGTTTTCGTAAGCTGGCTTCAGCAAACTACTGAGTCTATAGCAAAGTTTTAAATTTTTAAAAATTGCAGTTAAAAAATACATTGTGTTTTTTTGTTCTTGTTTAAATTAAAGTAGGAGTAATCTTCTTAACATCAGTTATTATGCAGAGCCCCAATATAAACAATTAGTGTTGCTTTGGTCAGGGGACCTGGGCCCTACCTGCTCTGCCTTCCTCTGGTTCTTTACAGCTCACTTTATAACTTCACACCTAAAAGTCATCTCCAGAGAATATTTTTATAAACCCCTCATTTTGATTAAAGATGAAATAATTTATCCATCTAAAGATGATTTCTTAAGATAAACAATTCAAATGAATAGCATTCTTATAGATATCTTCTATATCCTATCTGTGTCCCAAAATATGAGATGTTAATGTGTCTTTTGCTGCCTTCCAGCCATGTTTTAATTCTATGCAGTACTCACTAGAAAATTGATTCAACAATCTTCTAGCTGCTTTAACTGCACTCTCGAATACAGTAGCTACTAGTCACATGTGACTATTAAAATTAGTTACGATTAATAAAATTTAAAATTCGGTTCTTCAGTCACTCCAGCCACTTTCCAAGTACTCAGTAGCTATACACAGTTCGTACCTACCAGAGCCGATAATGCAGATATAGCATGTACCCCAAAAAGCTCTATTAATAAGCTTCACTCTACACTGTTGTAGACATTTCTTAAATTGCTACCACTAAAATATACAATATTTCTCAAACTGCCGTATCAGTGTGCCACAAGTTAACTGAGGCCACCGCATAAACATGGAACACGTTAAGTGTGCCAATTATATTTAAAAAATTAAAAGAAAAAACAAGTAATGGATAAGTACTTATTTATAAATTCAGCTATATTATAGAACATGAATTGTTTAAAATTGTTCATACAAGAGATTTCAAAGTAATCTTCAAACGCCAGAGTATATTTACAGTCCTCTGAAACTGAGGGTATTTTGGAAGAACATTCTAAAAAGCTTCTCTAATGAAGTATTTCGTGTAAGGCAGGGCTCTTTCTGGACCTTACCCAGGCCACTTCACTATTAGAAATATGGGCAAATCTCAGTAGATGCAAACCTCTTCTCCATATAGCAAGGCAGTACACCTACAGCACTTAAAAAAGACGTATTTTACTTACACATTGTCACCTCTTACGATGTATAACCCTAGTACCACTTGTTCTACTCCCTGTGAAGAGCTGAACACGCGTTCATGGCTTTCATCCAAAATCAAATTAATGGTCTGGTCAAAACCTTTCAGTGTTCCCTGTGGGGAAAAAAATCAAGAGAAAAAGACAAATATTCGGGTTTACGTGAATGTGTAAATGCAACCACACAACAATTTTAGTTGCTGGGTACTCCAACAGAAGTACCTATTTTAAATATAAGTCCACTGTAAAACAGAATACCTCTTTAGAACTAACAGTATTCATGGGCACAAAACTCATCTCTTGGTTTTTCAGGGGTAAAAAATGACATCACACATCTGACTAGTGCAGAGTTGTTGAGAGTTACAAAGGACACCTATGTACCAGTGTATTCCAAAAAAGTAGCATAAAAGCCCATGTAGTCCAGTCCAAGAGCTAACATTCTAAAGATACAAACTAAAACAAGGGAATTTAAGGAGAAACTACACACACACACACACACACACACACACACACACACGGAACTTCCCTACATACCAGCTATAGCAATGACAGTGTCACTTCATAATACATACTAGGACTCGGCCCTGTGCTACACACACCATATGCATTATCTCAACTAACCTCTACCCTTTGAGGTAGATGTAATCATTCCCACTTCAGAGAAGAAAAATTGAGGCATAGAGAGGTTAAGTCATCTCTTAAGGTTTCCTAGGTAGAAAGTAGCAGAGCTAGGGTCTGACCTACGAAAGACATGTTCAAAGCCAGACCACTCAAGTACTATAATATACTAACTTCTATGAACAAGCAAATATAGTTCCTATTTTTCAGAGATTCTAATGTCCCAAAAAAATGTATAAACATGGCTTGTATTCATCTTTTTTTATCCATACATATTGAGCATTACAATTTTAATACAGTTTTTTTCCTTTCTTAAAATGTGTATACATTTTTTTGGCATCCTCTGTACATGCAACTTCAACTGGTATTAACAGCTAACACTTAAGGAGTACTTTCTGTTTGCCAGAAAGTGTTCCATGGGCCTCACATGTATTTACTTATTTAATCCACCCAATAATGCAATAAGGTAGATACAAACATGACTAATAATTAGAACCAGAACTTGAAGTAAAAATTTAGATAAAGTTTGATGGAAGAATCCCGATTTTGAATAAAGGAAGACATGGGCTTAGCACAACACAGTAACTCAAATGCTATTCAAGTTTCTGAAGAAACATCAACTTATACTGGTCTTGCTTGGTTAAGTCCCTCAAGCTCACTATTAAACTCTTTCATGTTTTGAAAATCAAGATATGTAAAATCAGAATGAAATAAAGAGAAAATGATAACCTAGAATTTGGAAGAGAAACAAAATATGGAGTATTTACTACACTAAACTAGTTAGCAAACAGTTATCACACCCATACATAGGCTCTTGGCTTCATTTTACAAATAATTATTCTATCAAGTGAACCACATATCAAAGAAATACAGAGCTACTGACTCAAAATGCTTTTAAAATAGCTTTCCTTCTGTAACATCAAAATAATTTTCCAATTTATTATTTTTCCTGCTAACAAAAACAGAAAAACTTAAACGTGAGGTTTTCACAAAATCAACTATTTGCAAATATTTGTTAATAGCAAGTCTTTCTCAAAGTGTTAATATAAGATTAATATATTTCAAACTGTCATTATTGCACAAAATATAATGTGAGATGCTTAAAAGAAAACATGATTGTTCTCTTAAAAAGGAAGCAAGGCAACTCCAAGCCTTAGCTTTGGAGTCAAATTCAATTTAAGTCCCAGTTTGGTTCTGCCACATGGGACTTCGGGAAACCGATTCACTTTTCCTGAGCTTGATTCCTAACCTAGAACACGGGTAAAATCTTCCTCAGAGTTGTATGGAAGATTAAGTGACATAATACATGTCATGCCTGATACATAATATAACTTGATCAATGGCAAAGTCTAACACTTTGACTGGTAATAGTCACTTAATGACCCCTGAGAAAGATCACAAGGATTAAACAGAAAACAAACAAAAACAGAAGTGAAGAATGGGAAAATGAAAGATTAAATTATATGAATTCGATACAGTTAGAAAATAGAGAAAGCTTAGCAACCTTAAGACTTTTTTGAAAGCAAATAGCCATATGAATTATGAATGAAGACATAATTAAGCAGCCAAAAATCATGGGATAAATTCCTCAGATCAAGGAACAGGTCAAGAAGAGAATCCAAGATTTTTCTGGAATTAACGGGGATACTGTGATGGAAGAACAAATGAGATGACATAAATTTAGGGTCAATCAACATAATTTGTCCTACAAAAGACAGAGGTCATACAACCTAAGATAGTCAAAGAATATTCATACCATACAAGCCTTAATTGTTCATTATTCTATATATGTAGTATCTAAATCACCAAAAAAGTTTCTAAGAGGCATATACAAAATTTCAAAAGAATTATGATTCATGTAGTGAATATCAGAGCACTAAATGGGGAAGGAAATTAAAAAATGGAAGAGGAAGATAAATATAAAATACAGGCAGGTATCTGCAGACTAGACTAGCCACTCTCTGAGGGCAGCATCTATTACTCTTACTCAGCCCAGCTCCTAGAAGCCTTGTATGTAACTTTCACTCAACATTTAATAATAAAAGAAAATAGGGATCGGCAGCTACTTATCAAAGAAATAACGAGTTGAATCCGAAAACTGTAATGCAGTTATACGTGGTGCCTAGGCATCAGAGATTAGAGGTTTTGCATAAAAATTTACAACCGATAAGCCTCTGAGAAAGCAGATAATGAATATGCCAAATACTTACCACAATCATTCTCCCGTCAGAAGTAATAACAGCAACAGTTCCTGACAACTGATTCAAGGAAAACATTTCTCAGGGAATGCAAACTGAAAACTTAGAACCTGGTAAGGAAGTGGTTTGAATTACTAGAGAAAAGGTGACAGAATTAAGATACAACTATTCAACACAGCCAGTACATTCACAATATAAAAACTTAGTTTCTGTCTTCAATTCCTTGTGATAATCACACAAAAAAGAAGAAAACAGAAAAGGAAAATTCTTTTCTGTGTGGTCAATGCAGCCTGTCTCAAAATAGCTGGGATATCTGGTACTTTTTTACTTAGGAATATTGCAGCTCTAACTTTGAGTAAGACATTCCCCACTTTCTTAGGCCTGTTTCTTTATCTCTAACACGAAAACGGATTAGTGCTGAATTAATGTTGCATGATTTCAAGGGTGTTAAGACACTGTCTTCCAGGGCTTGGCGTCTGGAATTCAAAAGAAAGAAGCTATAACCAGTGTCGTCAGGTAGCACTATGCTTTGCATCTTTAAAAGTCGTAGTGTTTCACTTTTGTCCCAAATTTGTATGTGAGCACAATGCAGTGTTTCTGTCCCGAGACTTTAAAATGTAGCACATGAGGACTTTTAAGACTTCACAGAGGCTTATTTATTTGCCCCTTGTGACGATCCATTGCAACAGCAAGCATTATTTTCATTCTATCAACAAAGAAGTTAAAACTAAAAGGGTAAAGGGACAGAATTTCAACCTGACCATCCTTACTTTTTGCTATCCTCGAACAACGAGCAAAGCCTAAGAATAAAACACGTACATAGATTTACAAGACCATCGTCGCCGCTAGGACTGTTCATTTTATTCCCAAACTTGACCGCACAGGCCCTAGGGAAGTAGTAATGATGAATCAATAGCGGGTTTCTACAGAGACGGGGGAAAGTTCAGAATAATCACATTTTTTAAAGGTTAAAATTAAAAGGCGCCTCGGGCCCGTAGGAGCCGCGGCGGGTTCCAGCCCCGGGCGCGGGACCACTCGGTCCGGATCCTTAACCCCCGCACCAGGGCCAGGCAGTGGCCGCGAGTCCCAGCCGCCCGCCGATCCCGACCCGGGCCTCTGGAGCGCCGGCCTCGCCAGGGCGGACGCGGGCCTCGCCACGCTCCGGCTGGCGCCAGCGGCGGCCACCAAAGGATACGGTTGATATAATTCTCCAGAGCCGACGTCATGGCGCGAGCACCGCCACTGCAGGCAACACTGCAGGTTACCGACTAGCGGAGATAAAACCCACAGCAGCTCGCGCCAACTGGCTGCAGCAAGTATCGCGAGATTTACCGCACCCCAGCCTCCGCGAGTCCTACCGAAAGTAACCAACTGACCGACCGTACCCGTGAGGCCAAGCGGTGACGAGTTTAGTGCGCGTGCGCAGTGCGTTTCCGCTGATTTCCGGCGGGTGATCTCGGAAGCCGAGAGAGGCAAAGGCCAGCGGGATGCAGAAGAAAGGAAGAACCTTACTGAAGGCGGGGTAGGAGGGAGAAAATGAGAGAGCGAGTTTCCTAGCAGAGTGCAAGGCGATGGGGAGAAGTTACTAAGGGAAAACGTTGAGGAGAAGCAGGGAACGCGCAATAAGGTGCCTTCATCACGTGAAGTAGAGATGAGTGCTGTTCCCGTAGGAAATGTAGGTGCGGGGAAGTGGGATCCCTAGTCTTGGAGCCGACATTAGTCTTTTAGAAGCTGAATGGCCTAGGACGAAGTTGCGCATATTGTGACCATATGGTATACATCTCTGGAGAACACACCAGTAAGAAGCATGTTAGCATATTCTGCATTGGCCTCCAAAAATGCACCAACGTGGAGGCGTTGTTTTCACTTATTTAAAAACTGAATCCAAGCAGGAGGAGGTGTGCGAGCCTCCCTGAAAAAACGGCTTTCCTTTTGTCAGGCCACTAGGTGTTCCTGCCCTCAGGGTTAAATTAGTAAATCAAAGGTCTGCTGCACAGCCCTGGACAGGATTGATTAAGGAAGAGTCTTCTAGATAAGCACCAGGCGGGGTCTAGTCCTGGCTCAGCTTGTGAATTGTGTGGGTGTCCTTGTAACATCAACTCACCTGGGCCTGTTTCCTTAGGTGCTTAGATGCTGCGTTAGCTACCATTTTGGGTATTTACAAGTGTTACTAGAAAATGTAACTCATTTTACAGTGGTCCCCTAACTTCAAAAGTTAAAAAAGGATCTATATACAAAATACCAGCGGGAGCTATTTCCTTTTTTACAAAAATCTCTGATTTCAGTTAGGTTTATGATTTCTTAACTGACGAATTGTGGGTTTGAAATATCTCTTGCAATGTCAGCAGTTTTCTTCTGAAAAGTGAAGCTGTTTTCATTACAGCATTCCCACAACATACAGATCACTTCCAAATGGTTAATATTTTACATACTGAAACTTACTCTGACCTGTTTGAAACCACACATAATCAGGAAATAGGTGGTGACTAACCCAGTATTTTCTGGGGGAAAAGTGTAAGTATCTTCCATAAATGAAAATAATGAAGATATTGTGTGATTTCCAAATGTTAGACATTGAACTGAAAAGAAAGCCAAATATTAATTAGTGATAAATGAGGTATCATTAGTAAGGAGTTTAAAAAAAAACTGCCACATTTTAAAAATATATGTAATTTTTCATCTCTTAAAGTATGCTTATGTTTGAAAATGTTTATTAGCATCATATAGTAGCTTATGGAATAATTTCATAATAAATACATTACATTGTAAGTTTATGACCTTGTGTAGTTTCTATTAAATTAATATGCCAGATAAATAACAGATAGACGATGTTTAGAAGTTTGGTCCTTAAAAGTGGAAGAGGGAGGCGGGAGACGGCTTTGAAGTTGGTGGAAGGGGACCACGAGCCAAGGAATGGTTGTCTTTAGCTGGCAACAGCCTTTAGTGAACAGCCAGCAAGAAAACAGGAACCTTGGTCCCACAAAGGCAAATAACTGAATGCTGTCAATAAGCCAAGTGAGCAGGAAGTGGGTTCTCCCTTAGGGCCCCCAGAAAGGAACATATTCTGCCAGCACCTTGATTTTAGCCTAGGGGCAGACCCCTGTCAGACTTCTGACCCGTAGAACTGTAAGATAATAAAGTTTCGTTGTTAAGCCACTAAGTTTGTTACGATGGCAATACAAACTTAGTGGCTTAACAATGAAAACTGCTAGAGATATACAACCTCTTAATTTATTAGTTTCCTGGATTTTGACCAAAGAAAGTCTTTGGGGAAAACAACGGTGCTGTATCTAGGAGATTTGTAGCCTATTTGACAACAGACAACTTAAGTACTATGGCTCGTGACATCTTTCTCTGTGGCACAAAGTCCTATATTCTGAACTTCTCTCTAGAATTCCGTCCACTGTGGAATTGAGGAAAATGTGGGTTTCTTCAACCCAAGTCACTGTTTACTTCATGTGTGTTTCTTATTCATTATACTGTGCTTATAAGGTGATGGCCCCACTGTCAGAGCGAAGAGTGGTGCGTGTTTAACTTTTACTGAAACCCGCAGTCTTCTTGATCAAGAGTCTTCGCTGTATGCTAAGCCTCCATCCCTCCTGTGAACATGTTCCATGGTTCTCCTGAGGTCTTCTCTGGGTTTTATCTTGCCCAAAGTCATTTGTTAGTCAGTGACAGAGCCAGTCTGAACATATACAGTCAAGCTCTACTCATTACACTGCGATTTTAACATTGTTGTCCAAGGGAAATGTCCAATAGAGTGAAGAAATCAAGACCATGATGTAAACATTTGAGGTTATTCAGATGTGGGTACTTAGGAGTCTTCCTTCAGATTCCTGTTTTGGCAGTTTCAAAGAGGCAGATTCAACATTTATCTACCCTGGTGCATTTATTCCCCTTTTCTTCAATATTAGGCATCTGTGTTATTAAACTTCTGTAGCAGGGGTTGGCAAACTAGCCCTCAGTTCAACTTTTTTTGTAAATAAGTTTTAATGGAACACAGCCACACCTATTAATTTATGTGTCATTTATGGCTGCTATTGGGTGTCAATGGCAGAGGTGAATAGTGGTGTCAGATCATATGGCCCACAAAGCCCTTAAATAGTTACTGTCTGGCTCTTTACAGAAAGTCTGCAGACTTCTGTTCTCTAATGTCAACAAATGAGATTTCTAAAGCTTTTATATTCGTGTTACCAAATTGTCCTCTACAAATTTTGCACAACTCACTTTCCCACCCAGAAAGTGAGATAATTCATCATCTCAGCCTCAGGTATTACAATAGTGCCCATTTTTACCAGCTTTGAGATAGAATTCGGTTGCATTTTTCTGAACTTAACAATTTGCACCGTGGATAACAACAACACAAAACAACTATGATTAGACTGAAGAAGAATGTCTTGTTTCCTCCGTCTCTCCCTTCCTATTGAAATTTCAGCCTAGAACTACAGGAAGGTTTTCCAAGTCATTATTCCATGTGACAATAACTCATGCAGTGGGATTTTTCATGCACAAAAATAACGATGATATAAAATAGTGATCTGCATTTTAACATGCAACAGAAAGTGAATTGAAAACCACAAACGTGTCATAAGAATGCAGTGGATTAAAAGAAATACTCAGCAGACAGTTTTTTGGAAACAAAAAGCTGTAATTAAATTAAAGACAACTGTTCATCCAGGATGTTAGTCATCGTTTTCAATTGTTCAGCATCAGAACTCTCTTTTTATTTCTTGAGAAGTCCCTACTTTATGAGTTTTGGTGGGAGGTAGAGGTCTGTGTATCAGGTACTCTTTTTCGTGGTCTTTCTTGCAGCTAGAGAGGCCTAAGATCTGCTTATGTCTACCCCAAACTGAATTGGGTCCTACAGACAACACACTCTGTTGGTCAGAACAGTCGCAGCAAGAGCAAGTCCATAAAGGAGCCATGTCTTTCATGCTGCTGGTGGCACCCAGGGCACGTGGGATTGCCAGCAGTATTGGCACCTGCAAGCTTCAGTCTGTATTGTTTGGCAGTGGTGTCCTCAGGGACTCAGCTTTGCTGTGTGTATGGGACTCACTACATGGCTGTAACTTCTGAATCTTGTTCTCCAGCCTGGCTCCAATTATGGGAGCTGCTCAGTGTCCTTTTACAAATTCCTTTTCTGCTTCAATCAGCTCAAGTTGGCTTCTGATTTCAAGCTGGCAACTAAGAATTTTGACTTAGAAATGTTCTGGAAGTGGAGTGTTAGCAGTGAGCTACAGGGATCTTAAAACACTTTTTTGCTCATTTAGTTTATACATTTTTTAAAACAAAAAATGTTTTAACTAACTCTTTAAACAAGCGTACTTTAAAATTCTACATTTCTATATCATACGTTTATTAATGATAACAAATGTGTAATTTCTGTCAGATAGTATTTTTTTGTGTGCCTTAAATATATTTTCATTACAACCCTAAAGCTGCAAATTTAACACATTTATGGCAAAACCCATCCCCATTAGCAAACTTATCAGCTGACTTTATTTTTCAATGTAAGTCAGTGTATTACCCTGCATTCCGTGAGAACTGTTGGAAAGCTCATCCCCCAGGAGCCCTGAACTTCCGTGGACATCCTTTCTGGGTCTGCTTCAAATGTGAAGTCCGGTCACTCTTTACCTGGGCCAGTTGTGTGTCCCTTCTAGCTCAATTTCTAAGTAAGTACATGTATAATAAATATTTCCCAGTTCTTTCAAAACTATTTCAGTGTGCTTTAGTGACTGTCAGTTGTTGATACATGCATTTCTTTAAGGGGTTTTTCTAGAACCCAGCCTACCTCTGTGTCAGGCTGGAAATACTGGGGAATTAGCACCCGTAGGGAGCAGTCTTCAGTGACTGCCAAAGTGGATTTTATAGATACCTTCTTCAGCCAGGTAGGATAATTCAGGTGGGATATCTCAGTCATTCAACACAGTAGCTGATTTAACAGTGCACCTCTCATTGCCTCCTTCCTTTCCTTGGAACACTTCTCCATTCCCTTCCTGGTTCTCCCTAAATAAACTGCTTGTACTTGAATTCTTGCCTAAGATGGAGATCATGAATACTTCTTCCTTTCGGAGGGACCTGTATGTTCCTTGGTTTGAAGGTACCTGTAGCCCCTCCTTGTCATCGGATATCAACGGATCTTTTACATGATGCAAAGGATGATAAGGGACTCTGCCCCCCCTCCACAGATCTGTGCGGGCCTCTAAATATCCCTGGGTAGGCAATCACCGCTACCACCAAAATTGATTTAAAAAGGGTTGTTTACTCAAAAAATACCTGTTTATGAAAGACTGTAGCCAGGTTGCTGCACTAAAACTTCAGTTGGGCTCAATGATGTAGCAAGAAATGAAGCCACTAGTCTGTATCGTAATCTCATGTATATCCTTTGCCCTGCCTGTTACTGGTTCAGAAGCAAGCCAGAGGAAAAGCACCATTAGGTGAGTCTGGGTTGCCATTCTGACCCGTCCCCAAAAACTGACCAGCCTGTGGTCTGGCCATAGGTAGGTGCCACCAATAACCTGTGTCCCCTAAACATATTGGGCTCTTTGGGTAAACAGGGCAAATCTGAGCTCCACTTCCTGACACCACAGTGATCTGTCTAGTCGTGGCGTTCAGAAGCCTGGCCACACTCCAAGCTTGGTGATTGCAGTGGTGATGAAGGTTTGAGCTACCCATGTGTCTTTCCTGGAGGAACTGGGTGTGGGGTGGTCAACCTGCAAGGTCGCAACGTTCACAGAGTAAGTCACTCATGTTGACATTTCCAGTACTAGTGATAGTCAAACACTCAGCAAAATGCTTCTCCTGTCTTTCTTCCTCAAACCATGCTGGGATGGTAATGGCTATCACTTACCTTGTGTGAGACTGTCCCCCTCGACCATATTCCCCCTCGACTCCTGGTGTTTCTTTATAGACCTTTTGTTTAGAAGAGTGTTGTAGGACGTAGGCTCCAGAATCACACCTTAAAGCCAGGATTTATGTCAGCGATTTATTATGGAGGAGAAGTCAGTAAGGAGTGAGGGAAGCGGGAGGGGAGGAAACCAAGCATGGCGGCATCTGCAGGCTGGGTTTTACCCAGGCCACCCCTGCAGGGCGGTGCTGGTATGTGCCTTGTGTCTGCAGTTGTGTCCTCAGCTGAGGCACGGTACCTGGGCTTTGGTAACCCCGTTTTGCCAATGCTTAGGGAACGCTGTCGGTGGAGGAGGCACAGTTCCAGCTGCTGTGTGAGACCAAAGCCCGAGCCCCCTACAGGTGGCAGTGTCCTGGAGAGGAGCAGCAGGTCCTGGCTTCAGGAGCTGAAGCACAGGAAGCGTAGGCGATCTAAGGGGGGCTGGGTGGTGTGCAGGAAGTGTCCATGCCAGGGAGTGATTGAAGTTTCTAGTAATTTAAGTTTTGGGGGACATTTAAAGTGGAAAATGGTAGACGTGTCAGAAGATAATTCCAGTTTGGTAAAAGATTTAAAAAGCATCTTTCCACTTCGTGTCAGCAAGGTGTACAGCTCCAAAAACATTCTCTTGTAATCAGGGCAATTCTTTAGTTATATGGGCAGGAGTAAGAAAAAGGGAGCAGAGCGCCATCTCCTAAAAGTTCCAGAGCTTCAAGCTGTCACGGTTGCCAAAATGATAGTCTATTTCCAATATCTTTCCTGAGCTAACGCTATACTGTATTCACATCGTAAGTGATGAGGTTGGGTCCTTGTCTGTGTATCAGAGCTTGTTACTGGGTTCTGGGGAACGGCTGCCTGTAGACCCAAGGCTCAGAGAATCCTTGTGAAAACAACTCTTTCTTACTTCCGTCTGTAATTCGCCCCCTGTACCCAGAGTTTAGACACAAGACCATGGAAATAGGTAAAGAAAAAGATCCTCTTCATAGTCTCTTTCCACTTCATTTAAATGAACTCCTACAAATAGATGACAGTAAACAAATCCGAAATTCCCAGTCTGACCTGAATTCTAGCAGTTGACACAACTTTATCTTAAATTTGTCTTCCCCTGTAAACTCCTTTAAAGAAATGCACACATACACACACACACACACACACACACACACTCATACGTGCTTACACAGAAAACCTTTCTGTAAATATAAATGTTGCAGTGGGATTTCATTTGTTCTACCTGCTCATTCAAAAATCTTTAATGAAAATATGAAAATGCCGAAAAAATAGAAAGTCATTTGATAAAGAGTATCAAATGAGTAAGACAGTTTTCTTAAGTTTACCATTCTTGTGGAGAATATGTACATACTTACATCTTCATATATAGACATCTATATAAAACCACCATAAGAAAGCAGAAAGAGAAGTATGCAGGGTGTTTGTTACCACATAGTTACTGCTGGGAACAGGATCTCTTTATAGCTAAGCGTTTTTGGTCCCATTGTGGTTAGTATCCCTTGCTGCTGTAGGTTGCAAGGTAACTGGGTATCAGGAAAACACTACTCGATAGAGAACCTTATTATCAGTTTTACAACGTTCGTTGGTGGAGCAGAGTGCCAGACGCAGTGATGACCATCACTTATCCAAAGCAGCTCCTGAGTTTACACTGTAACGACATCACTTCTAAAATAAGTAGAGGGAGGTGAGGTTACTCTCCCTATGAGTTTGGGTTGGCAGACACAGGAATGAAGTTGTCAATTAGCTCAAGTTTCAATGGGGCCAGGTCTTAGATGGAAACAAGGAAATAGGAAGGATCCAATGTTAGCCCTAGCTGGTTATTCCTTGTATCCAAGAGGTAGAGGGATAGGCAGATGTCTGGGACTGGTTGTAAGAGACAAAATAAATCGAACTTAGAAGACTAACCCAGCATTTCCAATTGGTTTAGGAATCAGTTACTAATTGAATGTCTCCTCTTGTCTGAGTCAGTGGGATGGGTTGCCTAACTTTGATCTAGAAAAGACTCATGATACCCCAGTCATTTCACTGCTTAGCCTCCCCTACCTCCTGTCACCCGCCCCTCAAGACTGTGCTGTGGCTTCTCACTTGCTGAGGGGCAGGTTCAAGCCCATCCCCAGGACTGTGCCACCTCACCGTGATCGTCCGTCAGCCTAGTCTCCCGGATTCAAAATCTCCTTTCTCTCGTTTTCAACCTACTGTGTTTCCCCGAAAATAAGACCTAGCCAGACTATCAGCTCTATTGTGTCTTTTGGAGCAAAAATTAATGTAAGACCCGGTATGATATTATTCCCAGTCTTATATCAGACCTGGTATTATATATTATATTTTATTTTATTATATTATACCCGGGTCTTATATTAATATTTGCTCCAAAAGACACATTAGAGCTGATGGTCTGGCTAGGTCTTATTTTCAGGGAAACACGGTAATTGTCACAAACTATAAAACCTGAAAGCTTTCCAACATGTTTCTCTTCTTCCATTAAAAGTTATCCTGAAAAAAAGACAAACGTTAAAAGAAATTTGTTTGCATTGATAGAACGGCCTCAATTCAGAATTACGTGACTGATAATTTAAACTGAAATTATGCATGTTTTACTACCTCTATCCTAATGTACACTTAGTTTGTGAAATGAAAACAATCTTACTGTATAGCTTAAGTGCTATAAAAAAACAACTCCCAAATCTTTGTCGTTAAACAGAATTTATTTTTTATTCCCCAGAGTCTGATGTGGGTTGAGAAGCATCCCTGGGTGGTACCCTCCTATTAAAGAGGCAGGGACCTAGGACTCTGTCGTCCTTAACATTTGCCCTCATAGTCACTGCAGAAAGCAGAGAGGACTTCGGAATCTCTGAGGCATTTTAAGAAGCTACACCGTGATGTTGTTTTCATCACTTTGTTCTATGTCCCACTGTCGAGAATTGAGTTACAATTCCCCAGCCAAACAGTATGGGAGACTAGTATATGTAGTCAACCTGTATGCCTGGGAAGAGGGGTGGAACTGGTGGACAGCTAGCCTGTCTGGACTGTTTCAGAAAACCTCTGGAACTAATGCTCTCGTTTTACTCGTGGATAAAATGAGTGAAGGATTTGGTTAAGAACTGGCTTCAGATCACACTCACACTCAGTAGAAGAGCTAATCCAGAACCCAGGCCTCCTGAACACAATACTTTTCCTATGTCCCAGAACATCTCCCTATATTGGCTGGGAGGCTTCTGGTTGCAAATAATGGAAAACCTGAACCAAAGTGGATTAAGAAAGAAAAAAATGCAGAATACGTACTAGATTCATGGAACTGAGTTGCCCACAGACTTCTGATTTTAGGCTGTTGGGGAGTCCTGACTCATAGATTCATGGTGACATCAGGACACCAACTCCATTTTGATTCTTATAGCTCTGTCATCCTCCTCGTGCTGGACTTGTTCTCGTGCTAGGTCCTCTCATAGAGCCGTCAATGGACTTCACATTCCTCTCACATCGTCAGCTCAAGTCCCTAAAGCTCCCACAGAAGAAAAAGGAAGCTTCATGCTTAGGAGTCCTTCGTAAATCTCTGGCATTTCATTGGTCAAAGTGGGATCCATGTCCCTCCCTGAACTAATGACTGGTCAGGTGTAACAGGCTCTGCTGAACTTGACCTGGGGATGAGATCTAGCCTTTCAAACCACATGGCTGCTTTGGACTGGGGATGGTGAGTTTTCCTGTAGAAAATGAGGCCCTTTGGCTTGGAAAAAGGGGAAATTTCCCCTTTGGGATGGAAAAAAGGGGAAATGGATGCTAAGGAAGGAGACAACAAATACCCACTCTTCCCTAAGATGTATTTAAAATGAATGCAACAAAGTTTCAATATTAAGATACCTAAGTAGGTCACAGATGCAGTTATAGTGAGTCAAATCATATTCTATATATAATAGTTTTCATCTTGAATTTGCTTGAGGTGTTTTACATAACCATGAAGCTACGTTTGGAAATAAAGATTTAAAGATACACGGCCTTTACAATTGCTATCTTCTTAGTGGACATCCTAAAAATCTCATGGTTCACGATATAATATTTATTGTTTCCTACGGACTTATGCTCACAGACTTTCTGGACAAAGCATTACCCCAGGACACTGGTAACTCAAAGGACAGAGGAGCTTTTCTGAGGCTTTTCTTACTGTTTTGTCTGTACCTGATCAATCCCTTATACATTTTCCAATAGCCGCTGAAAATGTACTCTTTGTACCTTTGCCAACAAACCTCATCATCCCTTATTCTCCTCTTTTCCTTAATAATTACTTTCAAACATTTTATATCTTAGGGTTCTATACATATTGAATAGAATGAGCTGTGCAAAATAAACATTTTGTTACAGGTCCAAAAGAGCTATAGCTGTTTATGCCTCAGAAAATGTTTTAAAACTCGCCACCTACGCAGCAATAAATGGTTTAAATGATGGCCCATTAAGTACACAGTCAGAACTCAGAGAATTCATGAAAGACCGCTAGATTATTTCCAGAGAATTGGTCTCATTTTAAAGATAATATCCTCGGGAACATTCCATATAAACAACTCATATTTTCTATGGTCTTTTTGTTGTTGTTTCTTTTAAAGATTGAACTAGCAATCACACCACATCAAGGTTTGATGAGTCAGAGCAGTGCTGATGTTACAACAAGGTAATACTTGTGTAGTCTTCAGTAACAGGCCAGGATTGCATGGGCTATATTAGACCTCATAGCAGATAGAAAACAATATGTTCTATTTTAGCAGCTGTGGTAATAAGTAATGATATATGTGCAGTAGTGAAATGAATTGTTAAAGAATATTTTCATTTTTACCTTATTGGTTATTTTTACTTCTGTCAAGTATAGATTGGGTTACTAATTAATGGTAGTAAGAAAGCATCCTTTAAAAATAAATTTAGGCAAAGAAGTGAGGTTATCTGAAGACAAATAAACAATGGCATTATAGTTGTCCTCAGATAATAGTAAAAATCATGAAAGTCGTACAGGTATGACCGACGTTTGGGGAATGTTGACTCTGCCCTTCAGCGTGTGCTAATGGCTTTGCACGTAGGAATGAAATGTTAGCTTCTATATGGAGGTGATCCTAGGTGTCCCCAGAGAGCTCCGAAAGTTAAACAGCAGTAAGTGTAATGTATTCAGTGCAGAGAAAAGCAGCATCACCTTAACGAGATGTATGTGCTCATAGGCAGAGGGGTATTAACATTGGTAAGGAATGGATTTGTACTTTAGAAGAACGCTAGGAAATAAAGGTATGAAAAAAGGAAATTTGCAAGAGCATGACTTTACCTGAAGAGAGAATCTTGTTAGGCCGATTCAAAAAGCCACTTGACAAGGATATGCTATTGTCACATGGAAGCCAGTTGTCATGACACACTCCAGTAGTGTAACTCCTTACTCTGCTTCCTTGTTTCCCAGGATGACATTTCCAGACTGCTTGGCCATTACACTCCTTATTGTAAATAAGTAAAAGGCTTACATAGCAGTCTCTGGTGAGCTTTGTCAGTTGTGTTCACATTGATGAGATTAAGTTTCTGTGTCTGAAAGGCTGCGGGACGGATCCTGGGCCTGGTGATTGCATCAAGATACGCGTTCACTTTGTGGGGATCTATCTGGGTGAACGGCACACCCGGAAAATCCCAGGTCTCATGGCTCACCTTTTCTCAGCTCTTTCAACTCTACTGTTCATGTTATGTGTGACTCAAACCAAGCTCTTAATGTTATTTTTATACCATTTAACATACCAGATACTTTGCAGATATTCCCTTAAGGAAAAAAGATGAGAGGACATGGTCACTTATTAGAGAAATGTCACAAGATTTCTGGACCATATCAAGATTTAAACTGTGACCTGAAATTACAAACTGAAAAGTGAAATTAGTTGCCTGATCATGTGATTTCTGTGATTACTAACACTTTCCTGTTTCGGTGTAAACAAGGAGTAGGTCTGAAGCAAGGTTACATTATGCATGGATTGGGGTTTTATAAGATGAATTCAATTGAGGGACAGCGGGCACTGGGAGTTGAAAGTATTTATAAAGGGGCCCTATGTTGATGATAATGGAATCTGCTGAACAAGGTGGGAAGTGAAGACAGGAGGGGACTGATGGATGATAAAGTGGTGGGATGAAAGGATCAGATGCCCTCATGTTGAAGATCTGTGTGGTCGGATAGAATTACCCGCATCAATGAACTGAATGCATAGGAAGCTGCAGTAGGAAAGATTTTTCTATTTGAAATTTTTGAAAAGGTTTGTATGTTTTAAGAGACATAAAAGTCCAGGGTGTGACCATAAAATGGGTGACGGAAGTGGAAAAAGGAAAATGTCGATGGAGTGTGGAAATCAAGAAACTGAGAAGTTGGGGCTTTTCGATGGCTCACCACTTAGGTATTGAAATCACTAAGGATGAAGGAAACTGGGTGAAACGGAAGCCTCCTTGCCAGGAACAGTGCTAGTGAGTGAAGAGATGTGACTAGGAGGTTGGCAGAGGGGTGTGAGAGGTGTAGGAAATGGTGGTCTATCCAGATGACATCAGCATTAAAAGGACAGTGGTTTTGCAGGAGGGAAGGGTTGAGATAATTTGGAAGTAACCATGCAGAGTAAGGAAGGCACCTGCTCAACTCCTGATGCTGACATTCGATGTTTGCTCAGGGCCCACGTAGGTTTCCTTAGGGCAAGACAGTGAGGGGAATGTTTGGAGAAAGGGGAACGGCTGGTTACAGATTGGGGTCACAAGTGACACTGGAAGGGTTTGTTTCTGAAGGGAAGGAAGTAGCATAAACAGAGCTTGTGGGTTAAGAGTTTGTGAGAAAAGAATGACTTAGGCTGGGATTGCAGATGAGTGAGGTACGTAGGGGTGTGAGGTGTGGTGGGATTGGGCCTGAGAGGCTCACCTTGTAATACTGTTGGTGGTGTGTTAGTCCCAGGCATCAGCCTACGGTGTGGCCTCGGGACTAACAGTTATTTTCTCAGCAGCTGAGAGTTCTAGAATTATCTCCCACAATTAGCTCCATTACCTTAGACAAGGTGCTAAACAGCAAAACCTCAATTTCTCCATTTATGCCGTGCCGAATTGTTCTATGATCAATCATCTCTTGAATTTCTTCAGACAGTTTAAGTATCTGGAGTACAGAAATGGGGTCATGCCACTGGTAAGTTTTCTGTATTAGAAATAAATATTCATCTTGCAAATCAGTGATGTATCAGGAGCTAATATTAGGAAGAATGAGAAATATCTGTGAGTTTGTACATCTGCTGCATTTGGCTTCAAAGCATGTTAGTGATCTCAACAAAACAGATAAGTGACAGAACTATTCAGCATACTTTAGAGACATTTGGTTATGCCTTCCTGCTAAAGCAAATACACTTTATTACCAATTCATAATTGGCCAGTAGATGGCAGGGCTGTGATTTGAGTAAAGGTCACAAGACATAATAAATAGGCAGCCTGTAGGCATAGGCAACTGAAAGAGCCAACACTCGAATCCTTAATAATACAGTATAAAAGCACATGCATAGGTATTAGGATTGTTGTAAATGCTATAGATGCAAAAATGAATATGACATTATCTCCATCACCAAAGAGATGACAGTCTTGTAGCCAGAAATATATAGATACAAATATATATAGATAGAAATAAAAAAATACAAATACAAATATATCTGTATTTTTAAGCACTGTAATAGAATGTGAAATAATATTACAGATTTTTTATTTCAAAGTATAATGGGAATGTAGCAACTATTAATTTAACCTGTGATGATGTTAAGGCAAGGAGTTCTTAGAACTTACATCTGAGAACAGGTTCTCTTCTAAGAAAACAAAACAAAACAAGAAACATTCTAAAACAAAACAAGAAACATTCTAAAACAAAACAAAAATTCTACAACAAAAAGATAACTTGAATTGTTACAAAATGGCAATATAAAATTTAGAGTAAGATTTAAAAAAGTAAAATTGAATCCTTACGTCTAATAGTCTAATAGTGGTTTCCACCAGGGACAAGTTTGCCTTCCACAGCACATGTGGCAATGTCTGCAGACGTTGTTGGTTGTGACATTTGGGGAGAAGGTGCTACTGGCATCTAGTGGCTGGAGGTCAGGGATGCTGCCAAGCAGCCTAGTAGTCACAGGACAGACCTCCACAGGATAAAAATCACCTGGCCCCAAATGTCAGCAGTACCACAGTATTGTGAGTAGAGACACATGTATCTCGAGGTTTCAAAATGGGCAGGAGAGCACCATTAAAACTTATACATTGAGGAATTGGTCCTGGGAAGCTGTGTGCTGCTCAGCACGTTCCAGGGAGCTGAGCTGCTTTGGCCAGTGAGAACTTGGGTCATGAATGAGCCTGACGTTGGCTTTTTCCACTTTCTCAACTCACTTTCCCTTGTCCATCATTTCTGTGTTTTAGGATCATCACTCACATAAACCAGCTTGACCAGGATCTTCTCTCTGACTCTTCTGTTGTGTGGGAACAAACTTAGAGAGGTATTTTGTTTGATAATGAGAAAAATCCTTTCATGTCTCGATTAAAGAACATAGTCCAAAGTTTGGATTTGTGGAAATGATTGAACTTGTGACTATAAGTTCTATTCTTTCTATTTCAGGGAAGTGGCTGATGTGCTTCAGGGTATGAAAGAGCGGGGAGGTTTAGTCCTTTGTCAGTTGGGAGACCACCTAGAAAGGATTCCTCATTCTGTCTTGGCCATGCCTACAAAGAAGTTGGATGTCTTCAGATTTAGGAACAGTGCATTTAAACGTGCATGCAACTTTCCTTTTTCAAGACAGATTAAGCCGTATTGGAAAGACATGCTGTCCCCTTTGGAAAGGTGATCGTTACAGATGAGTGGACATAGTCCTGTAAGAACAGAAAGATGAACATTGTTGTATGGACTAATGATGTGCTTATGTTATTACCTCAAATCGTGATTGGGTTGGAGGGGGACTATAAATTACCTAACTAGCTGATCAGGCAATTCCTGACTGACTGGTTTAGGATTCCATTTCTGGGAGAGCTGAAATTGTAAGTTAAGTCTCAGTTTGTTTTGGGGGCTTAACATAAATGACTCCATTGTGGGTTTGTTGTTCTTTTTTTTGAACAGTATATGTGTACATTTACAGTAATAGTTGAATTTATATTTGAAGAAATACAAATGCATTTGAAGTAATGTATTTAAAATATATTTAATTTCTTTCACAATTTATATCTTACCTTCTTCGAAATTGATTTACAGGTACTTACAATGAATGATACATAATATGTGACCAGGTAGGATATATTACAACTGAAATAAAAGAAGAAAGAGTAACAAGAGTGGGGCCAAAAGTAGACATGTATCCAAATGTGATATGTGCCTATATGCTGGCTTTCGTCATATCCACTCCACTTGAAATGAGTTAGAAAAATACTTGCAGAGGGCTAAAGTTTTCCCCAAAATATAATTTTGGATCTCTTTTAGCACACAGGTGAACATAAAATGGAATCCAACAGTTCTGCTCTGTGTAGCATGGCAACGATTAACTTGAAAACAATATAAAGCAGGTATAACAAGATGTTTGCTTCAGATAAACCACAAAAACAAAACTTTAAAAACCCTCCTTTTAGCACCCATAGAACCTGACTTTGAGGAGAGCTGCTTCTGCACACATCCTCTAAGATGTTCCCTTTGTTCAGTGTGCCCCAAGATAACTGACAACTGACTGAGACAACTTACTGGATTGGCTTGTTGTTTATAAACTAGTTAAAAGTTCTGGGACATCCTCCAGAAGTAACTGTTTTCACATTTAAGAAGTTGGCCTTGTAACTCTCTTCAGGCAATAAGAGCCTGCTGTGTGTTCAGGCCACTCCCAACTTGAGATAATAATACAAGCACACCATTAGTCTACACATAAAGCGGTGTTCATCTTTCTCTTCTCTGTGGTCATCCCCAGTGGCATCTGATTGTTAAGAATCAAGTCACAGAGAATACTGGGAGTGATCGTTTGCTTTACGCTTTGGAAAAGTTTAGCTCTTCTCTCAGAAATCCATTTTTTATAAACTTCAGGGTTGTTATGGGCTGCTGTTTTAGTTCGAATTCATTTTGTTGTTACGATTTTTAAGAAAAAGTAGATATGTTTAATAAGCAATCAATTATCTGGGCAGCCCCAGGATAACTTTCATAAACTTTTCAAAATTCCATCTTATCTAGGTTGATTGATCCACAATTTTAACACCAACTCAAGAAGCATGGTATTTACTCTTTTTCCCCCCTTTTGTTCACTCACTGTCATGCAGGGTGGCATGCAGGGTCTCTGGTCCTGCTCCCCTCATAAGAACACAGGATATGGTGAGATCAAAAAGGAATACCCACAGAGCCATAGATAGGGGAGTCATACCACTATAGTCTCGCTGGCAGCTGGGTTGGAGACACAGAAAGTAGGAGTCACACTATCTGCAACCCGCTGTCCACTTCTGTCTGCCTACCCACCTCACTTGCTAGCTGCAATCCGCTGTGCTAACTGCAATCCGCTCTTGCTAGCTCAGCCACCATCTTCTTGCTAGCCCCCATTTTCTGCTAACATAGCCACAGAAGTTATATTAGTGGCCAGTGGCTCACTGGTTATAGCTGACGGCCAACAAGCCACAGCTGATGGCCATCCAATCACAGTTGATGGCCATTTACTACCTGAACCAGCACCTTTCCATGTGAGTCCCAGAGCCTGGAAACTGCACTCCTGGCTCTGTCCCCACACTCACCCTTCCCCTGTCCCCACAACTGTCATTCCCACTCTAGAACTTGACTGTTTTCTTCAGGCTGTGCCGTTGTAATAAAGGCTGTAGCTAAACCACTTATGATTTTCTTGTCTCAGATTTCTCAGCTGAAGGCAACTGCCTCACAAAAGATAGAATAGAGAAAAACAAGTATATCAGCTTGTGCATGGCACATAACGAGGAAACACTGGGAAATGAGTAACTCGAGGGGGTGTAGAGAATTTGGGGGTCTATACAGCTAAGTAGGAGAAAAGCAGGGCACATACAGAAAACCAAACAACTTCGGAAAGATAAGTGAATCCATGGGAGATGCAATAGCTTTGTGACAGTGTGTGTGTCTGGGTGTGGTGCCAACTTCTTATCTCCTTGATCCTAGGAGGGAATGACAGTTGAATTCTTCTGGGAGGCGTGGCTTTTAGAGGGATAAGGGATTTCAGGAACTCAAATGTCTTCTGATCAAAATAATCCTATGTAAAAGTGGCACATTTTGGGATGACATATCCTGTTCCCCTTTACTATGTAAGACCACGTAATATTCTTAAAACATTCCTGACTAATAGCTAGCCATCTCTGAGTGCTTATTGCTGTTATCGCAATGATTGTGTTGACGTAAGAAACATCCAAACCTGTAGAGAATTTTTATGAGTTTAGTTGAGCAAAACTGACAACAAATGTCAGAAAGCAAAATCTCAATGGACTGAGAAAATGCTTCAGAAAATGATGGGTTTGCAACTTATTTTATGCATTAGAATCAAAGGAGGAGACATGAGGGTTACATGAAGTCCACTGGTGGTAGATTAAGGGGGTGGGAGAAAGCAAAGCGGGGAAGTCTCTGGGATTGGATAAAAAGTAGAACAGAGAGACCATACTTCTTTTACATTGGTGGGTACAGGCTAGTGAATAATGAACATTTACAGCACGTAGAGATGCTATTCAGCAACAGAATAACAGTGAAGTGCTCTGTGTTCTCATGCTGTGGTACGGTGGGTTGTGCCCAGAGAGATCCAGAGAGAAGTGGTTACTTTGACATTCTGAGGGTATATTATCTTAGATGCAAAAAGACACTACATAGGCTCACTTAAAAGATTGACCTTTGTCAAGGAAGCTACAGGCCAAGGATGTGACTACCGGCCATGACCTGCTTTTAGGAATTTTTATGTTCAGACCATCCCATGTGGTTAATTTTGGTGTCTGAATTTGTAGGGCCCACCATGCAGGCCTCCCCTAAGCTTGTCAGGTTTAGTGTGTGGCCCCTTTTTCGCCCTCAGTTGCAGTGGTGGGATTCTGTATCAGCGTCCAGAATGGAGGCCTGGGTTGAGATTTGCCTGTGCCAGAGCCTGTGTGTGTCCACAGAGTTAAAGGGCAGGGAGACCCTAATCCCTCTCCTGTCCTTCCTACAAGATTAGGAAGCAATCGAGAACAAACATAAGAAGGCAGGAGTACTGGACGATGCAGAGACAATGTGGATCTCTGAGACTGCAAGGCAGGCAATTGAGGCACCATTGCTGCCTGAGCCAAGACTCATGCAAGGTCCAGGCCCCTCTCTGAGGGGCAGGTGTTTACTTCACACTGTAAAACGTAAAGCCAAAGTATCCCTGCTGCCACTGGAGAAGCTGGCTTTTTTCTTTGCTGCAGAAGCTTATAATTTTCCTGTTCTCCTTTTGCTAAGGAAATGTGGAGTATGAACCAATTTGACTTCTGAGTTACCTGATATCACTCCCCTGTGTACTAACTGTATGAGCT
This sequence comes from Rhinolophus sinicus, assembly GCF_036562045.2. Classification (NCBI taxonomy): domain Eukaryota; kingdom Metazoa; phylum Chordata; class Mammalia; order Chiroptera; family Rhinolophidae; genus Rhinolophus; species Rhinolophus sinicus. Next base: position 74,980,708 of record NC_133760.1, read on the forward strand.
ACATCACATTACAGTGATGGATGTGGCAGAACTATCCTATGAGGGTATGACTCATGTTTCCTCTTTTGTTTTAAGATTAAATCTGAATGCCAGCTGTTTATTCGTGCGGGTACAAGGCGAGAAGAAGCAGGACCCAGCAACTCGGGGATTGTGCAGGCCTAACAACAACAGAAGGTGTGGGCACACATGATCAGCTCCCCCAAGGGCTCATGGAATGCGTTACACGCACACACACACACACACACACACACACACACACACACACGTTACCCCGTGTCCAGAATTTTCACTTTGCTGGTGTTTTTCTGTCATTGTTCATGCATTTAAAATGCCCTCTGGCATCCTCTAGCCATGAAGAGCTGTCTGTCTGGAAAGCCCAAGTTTTCTCTGAAATACTAATTCTCATTTTATTTGTGGGTTTTTTCATGCTCTTGTCCATCAAGTCACATAGATTTTGAGTGGTCTGCTCAAACCCTATTTTTCCATAAGCTCAGATAACTTTACTGAGCAACTAGTTTTTAGCAACACATATATTTTATATCTCTCTTTCATGTGACACAATCACAGCATCCCAAGGGAATATGGAGAATGGAGCTGCCCTGCTTGGTCTGACCTGTTCGGTCTATAGGTAGGGTGGGCCTACTTAGTTAGCTGTTTATCTTATGGGCGCCAGAAGTAACAAAGAACTCGAACCTTTTTTAAATTTCCGGAGGGAATAAGTAGAGGGGAAAATGAGGGATCTAAAAGAAAGGCCATGTCTGAACTCTGACCTGTGATGTGGTTAGAAACGTGGTCTATAGTCCAGTTCCCTGGGTTAAAATCCCAGCTCTCCTGTTGACTAGCTCTGTGACTCAGGAAAGTAAGTTCCATTTCCCCACCAGAAAGAGAGAAATGGTATTACTGGTACTCATCTTCCAGACTGGTGTGGTGATACTTTGGAGAGATAGTCCATATGTAGTAGGTTGAAGTATAGGCCCTCAAAAGACACGTCCGTGTTCTAATCCCCAGAATGTAGGAATGTGGCCTCATTTGGAAAAACAAAATGTCTTTGTAGATAGAATGAAGTTAAAGACCTTGAGTTAGGAGATCCTCCTGGATTATCTGGGGGGCCCAACACCTGCGGCCTGTGGCCTGCCAGGCTGCCACTTTCCATGGCGCCATGCACTCCACACCCAGCCAGCGGAGCCCATGTGGGCCAGGGAGGTAGGCGAGTCTGCAGGGTAGAAACTGGACTGCAGCTCACTGGTGAAGTGGCTGGAGTCAGGCAGTGGGCAGCTCCCTCCATCTGGAGAGAGCTAAGTGACCTCCCACGTTCGGAAATTTGTGGTGCGTTTGAGATGGCAGGGTGGAGAGGTAGGAAGAAGGCAGAAAGATTATTTAATGTTGGGCAAGAATCCTTTCAACGGGAAAATCTTTCATTCGGAGGACACAAAGACAACTGGAGATTTAGGGCTAAGAGGGAACCATTATCAGGATTATCAGTTTGGCTTCTATCCAAGTTTGATAAAGCTCCCTTTGAAGGATACATAGCATCCTGTACTGCCGAGGGACAAAGGACAAAGACTGGAAAAGCCCAGCTCAGCCATATCCCTGTACTTTCAGAATTTGAGGGAGTGGAGGGATTTGGGAACAGGGTAATGGAGATAAGGTGAGACATAGATTATGATCAGAAAGGGGGACAGACGCAGACTATGTAAATATCACAATGTGTAATGTGTACTGTATATTGTTGGTAGACACACAGATAATACAAATATACAAACATGATAGGAAGAGTCCACATCCACAGTGGACTCTTCCTATCATGTTTGTATATTTGTATTATCCCTAGGGAGAAAAGGAGGGGACAGAGATGGGCCCTCGGGGAGGTTTTAGTTGACTCTGTTATCATTTTCCCAAAATGCTATTGGAAGTGATTACTGTGAAAGTAACAAAGCCGTGAGAGGAACCTGACTTGCAGGTTCCTATACTCCTGTGAGGCCCGCCGAGAGCTCCGCTGCACCTGGCTCCTCACAAGGGTCACGCCAGAGCTGCATGTTCTTGGGTTAGAGGTTCACCTGGCTCTTCCCTCCTAGCATGCAATTGCCAATGTTTGTCTAAAGCCCTATCACTATATGTTTTCAATACTGTGGATTCAAATTCATGTATTTTCTCTTAAGGAGAGGGTGTGAGGCTTTAATAAGTAACCTTTTCTGCCAATCAATGACCCATATACAGAGAGGGTGTTAACAACCTTGGGAAAAGTTCCACGTGAACAGGGAGTGGAATGTGTTGGGGAGAATTCAGTGAAGCATGTGAGTGTGTGGTAAGAAGCGGGTTAAGGGGCATGGAAAGTGTTTCCCTAGTTTATGGTAAGGATGCTGTCCCCTACTCATACTCGTCCAGACCAGTGCATCTCCAAATGTGGTCCCCAACCAACAGCAGCAGCATCAGCTGGGAACTTGTTAGACGTGCAAATATTGGGGGCCCCAACCTAGACCCACTGAATCACTCAGGGCAGTGCCATTAGTCTGTGTTTTAACAAGCCCTCTGGGTGTTTCTGAGGGACACTGAAGCTTGGTAATTGTTTCTCTAGACTCACTTCTGTTGCCCAGAATGAAGACAAGTCATTAAAAATGACTACTCGCATTGCCACCCTCATCCAATCCAACCAAAAAGAAAAAAATGGGACAACAAAGAGGGTCAATAAAACCCAAGTGAAGGACAGGCTTAAATGAGTCATTGAAGTAAATTATTAGAAAATGGTAACAGTAGAGTAGGCCAAATTAAACATGATTTAAAATGATAGAGAAACCTGAAAAACAGAACTAAGATAATGCTAAAATTAAAATTCAATAAAATAAGCTAAAAGTTAAAAATAGAATAAAGGGGAAATAAGTGAAATTTTCCATAAAAATAGAAACATCTGCCCCATTTGGTGCTTTCTTCAAATCAGGCACTGTTCTAAGAAAGGTGCCTCTTCTAATTCATTTAATTCTCCCAATGACGCCGTGAGGCAGGGCCATTACCATCTCCATTTTACAGCAAGGAAGGAAGGCACAGAAAGAATGGGTACTTTGTTCCACAGCTTGGTTGGTAAGGTGAAGAGCAGCACTCCAGCTAGGAAAGCAATGAAAAACATACTTATTAAGAGAGGTCATGTTCAAAATAAAAATAAAGCCCCTGAGGTTAATTAGTTTAAAATGGTAGGTCACGAATTAAGAGAGGAAAAATACATGAGTGGGAAGCAGAGAAGAAACAAAAAGAACAAGGTCCCTAGTGGCATCTGGAGGTGGGTTTGCCTTCCCAGCGCTGAGGCAGACGCCTTACTGTTCTTGGAGAAGAAGCGAGGGGTGGAGAGCCTGGCATCACCTCGTGGCTTGCCTTCCACTTAGCCCCTCTCAGGACGTCTCAACTCCACACAAGTCAGAAGCAGATCTTCTTACACCAGTACATATCTCTACAGCACAAATACCATGCCTGTTACAGTGACAGGTCTTCATTTGGTGGTTTTCTGCAAAGGTAGAAAACTTTTGGTTTGTCTTGATTATGAGGAGTTAGTTTTGAATAATTTCAAAGTTTTGTTTTTTCTCTGGATCTAGGACATGATGGCTTCCAAGTTTTGGAAGACATACATTTTCCACTAACCATCTAGCAGAGATAAGAACGTTGAGCCAATTGAAAGGACTAATACTATTACTTGGATTTAAGGACAATTAAAAGGGCTTTCCTAATTTAAGTTTTGTAAAGTGTTTTTCCTCCTCAATGAAGAGTCTTATTCTGACTCTTCAGAATAAAGGCACTATTCTGATATTCTAAGAACAAGGACAGAATCCCAGGGCAGCTCACACCCCAGCAGTCCAGCAGTCTCAGAAGTGAAGGGAGAACAAGGCTGTAGCTGATGTATCCACATGTGTCCTGTGTGCAGGCCAAGGCTGAACTGCCTAAAGCTGTGACTGATAAATAACTGGCTTGAAAGCTGGTGGGAAATTTCATTGTTTTCTCTCCTCCAGGAGAAACCCAGAGAGAGGGGAATTCCTGACTAACCACAGATGATCAAAGCTGGAGGAAATGCTCAATCAAATTGGAGTATAGACTGCAACTGGGAGTGGCTATCTCTATGGATTAAGAAACTGATACTTGTACTACTTTTGAAAGAAAATGTTTAGAATTAGTGTTCTGTTCTACTAAAAGAGAAACAAAAAGAAATGTTGGGACTAATACAGCTAAGAGGGAAAGATTAATTATGCAATATTAATATGATTCAGGGTGGATACATTTTAATTAATAGAACATTTTGATTAGATCATGTCTAATATAGTACAAAAATTTTAAACTACCATCAATACCGTTAAGATGAATTCTCCCTCTCACTCCAGTTTCTCATTCTCTAGGTTTTCCCACTCAGGAGGCAACCAAATACGTGTTGTTTAGCTCAAAGATTCTGAAATGTTGTAAGTTGTCGATCAGTTATTTTACATTTCATTTTCTTTTCTGAGTGGAGTGCATTATGCACAGCCTTGAGGGAACCACTGTGCATCTAGCCTACGCGCTGCTTGGCAAACGCCAGCCAACAACTTTCCTCCTGCGTTCGCTAAGTGCTGAAAACCTCTATTTCCAGTTGTACCTCTCCTCTGAAATAGGAGTTTCTGCATCTTGGGATAAGCACGTGGGTGTTTTCCTGTTAAATAGAGTTTGACAAAGTGACTTTTAATAAAATGTGTTGGGAAATGTCATAAGACCAGCCTTAAGGGAAGAACCAAACATGAGAGAAGGAATACTAACAATGGTGACTATTATTAACCTAGCACCTCTGGTGTGCTGAGTCCTTCAATGCATTACTTCAAATTTTGAAGCTTAAATATTCACAACAACTCTGAAAGATAAGCATCAGCATGCCTGTTTAAAGATTCAGTCACTCACCCAAAGCTCTGAATTAGTGACAGCCAGAATTTAAACACAGACATGGCCAGTTCCACAATCTTCCTCTTATACAGTTTTGTTTCTCACACTGGTCCACACTAACTTTTAAAAGGGGGTGGCAGCAGCTATGGATAGTGCCAGGTGAGTGCTAGACTTATCAGGGGATCACTGCGTAAGTTATATAAATGCTATCCATTATGCTGTTTATACTTGAAACTAATATAAACTAATATTGAATGTCAACTATAACTGGAAAAAAAATAATTTTAAAAAGGGGAACCATTGTTACCCCAATAAATTTTAATTTAAAAACAGGTGGGGCGGTAGCATACAGAATTGCTGAAATCAAAAGAAAAACAAAAAAGGACCAGTCTAGGAAAGCATGTGAGAAGAAACCATAGGGTTCAAACAGGGGTTGGGTTATCCAAAACGTCTTAGGCTTTGTTAAAAAGAGCTATTCCGTGATTTATATAGCATCAAAAACTGATATTTCCCTTTGCTATTGTAATTTTCTGTGGTCACATGAGATTCCCTCTGGGAGAAGGATGGTTTTTCTTTCTTTCTGGATGTTTCCCTTGTTGTGTCTGCAGTTTTCATTGTGGTCCACCTAGAACCAGATCCTCTGAAACAGATTCCTGGACAATTAGGCTGAAAAGTAACAATATTAGATGCAAGAGCCCCCACTGACCCTAAGCTTGTGGTTACTTATGGGGTACCTATGATAGAATATTTTAACAGTTTTCCAAGAAAAAAACAGACTATACTAGTTAGCTATTGTTGCATAGCTACTTACCCAGAAAGCAATGGCTTAAAACAACTACATTCATTATCTTACAGTTATGGTGGGTAAGCAATCTCGTTGCCTCTCTGGTTCAGGGGATCTTACCAGCTTGTGGTTAAGGGGTTGGCTGGGGCTGCAGTCATTTCAAGACTTGACTGAAGGGAGATCTCCATCCAAACTCATGTGTGTGACTGGAGACATCAGTTCTTAGCCACATGAGGCTCTCCATAGGGCAGCTCACATGGCAGCTGGCTTCCTCAGAGCCAGCAAGTAAGACAACACGAAGGGATGCTCAACCCAGGATTTATAATTTAGTATAACCCAAACTTGGAAATTGTTGTGTTCGCTAGCTCGCAGGTTGTGAAAGTATTTATAAGGCACGAAGGAGTAGAAGTTAGAAAATTTATTTAAGGAGAGAAGTACCAGCAGAGGAGTTGCTGGGGTCAGAGTCTAGAGTAGACAGCTCCCCCGATGAGAAGGTGTATAGGGGGTTTATATTTTTCTATGCAGGATACTTCTCAGCTTGCAGGGAGTTTGCTGTTACAATTAGCTTCTTCTGGGAACCGTTCTGTTCCCATCTGTGATGGATGTAAGGTGCCTGTTAGCTTGCAAGGGGGGTTGCTACAGTCAGCTTCTTCCGGGAAACTGTCTGTTCCCACAGCTAGCCGAGGGATTCATAGCCAAGTGGTTAATTTTTAAGTTCGTTCCTTTTAGCTCACAAACTCGTTCCTCTTAAATCTTTACCTGTCTCCTCATACAGTATTGATAATTGTGAACTAAAATGTTATTTGTAAATACATAAGAAAAGCAAAGTGCATTATCTATGCATTGTTATTATCCAATAATACATTTTTTTAGAGATTCCTGGGAGGTCATGGGACATGGTGACCTGCTAACTACACTAACAGATTATACTATCAATGCTAACTATGCTAGCAAACACTACTAACTATGCTAAGTATGTTAACTAGTAGTAACACTACTAACTATGCTTACGAATGATGCTAACAAATGATACTAACTATACGATGCAGATACCAATACTAACAATGCAAGCTATGCTTATTAACGATGCTAATAAGTAATAGTAAACAATGCTAACTGTACTAACAATGCTAAGTATACCAACTAAAAAAACTTTAAAGAAAAAGAACAAGGAAAATGAAAAATAGAGAAAAATGAGAAAAGAACAAAGGAAAAAATGAGAAAAAGAAAAGGAAAAGAAACTGAGAAAAGAGAACCAAAAAAAATAAGAAAATTGAAAGTTATAAGGAAAAAAGAAAATGAGAAAAAGTGTAAAGACAAAAGAAAAAATAAACAGTACAAAACAAAAACAAAAACAAACAAACAAACAAAAACTCACTGGTCCAACCACAAATCAGCTTCCTAGGCTATAAGGACAAAAACCTCAGCCCAGCCAGGATCTTATACAGGACTTTTTGTAATTCCATCACAATGGTGCCTTATGAGGCTGAAGCAAGATACAAAAAATCGTGACAGGGCATAAGATACAGTGTTTTTCTCTTACTAGTTAGAAGATCCCTTCACTTTGGAAAAAAAAAAGGAGGGGGGACCCCAAAGAGCTTTTTGTTTTTGTGGAATATTAAAGGCTGATATTGACTTTATTAGAAATTAAAATTTGTAAGATGCTTTGGTGAACTTTTCATTTATAATTTGAAAATCTGTCATAAGTTTTGTCTTTTAAAGACCTTATACTGCCTACACTTTAAATATTCAATTCCTTTTTCTGAAACTCTGATTGGTCTCAAAATGATGCCACAACTTAACTGATATCACGATATTATAGGAAAATGTTGTGTTACATAGGACCAGATAAGGTACATCTATAAAGCCGTGAGGTGGTATCTTTCATACTATTTTTGCCAATAAGTTAATGAGCAGATTCCTCATCAGACACCATGGAGATCAGAAGGCAGTGAGTTGATGCATTCAAAGTGTTGAAGGAAAAGAGCTGTCAACTAAGAATCCTATATCTGGCACAACTGTCCTTTCAAAATGAGGGAGATACTTGGACATTCCCAGATGGAGAGAGCTCTTTACCACTAGACCTGCCCTGAATGAAGGGTGTTCTTCACATTGGAATGATAAGACACTGGGCAGTCACTCAAAGGCTTATGAAGAATGAAGATCTCTGCTCAAAGTCAATATGTGAATGCTTATACAAACCAGCACTACTGTAATTTTGGTTTGTAACTCCACATAGTTGCTTTCTACATTAAGAGACTAATGTACTTGGTTTTGGTTTTGTTTTTTTCTAACTTTACGTTTTTAGACTTGCAATGCATAAATATGTAATTTTGTGATATCAATAACTGAAAAGGCATGAGGTCAGAGTTGTGAAGGAGCAGAGTTATTTTGAAAAATATGAAATTGAAATTAAGCCTGTATGAAGTCACATAAGAGTGTTAAATGTACTCCCCATGGTAACCACAAGGAAAAGAGCTGTAGAATAAACACAAAAGGAAATGAGAAAGGAATTTAAACATTTCCCTACAGAAAAGTCAACTAAACACAAAAGAAGACTGTCATGTGTGAAATGAGGAACAAAAGACTCATAGGCATATAGAAAGCAAACAACAGAGTGACAGAGAACTGATAAGTCTCTCCTTGTCAGTAATCACTTTCAATGTAAGTGGGTTAAATAGTCAGATTGGCGGAATGGATCAAACACATGAACCAGCTATACACTCTACCTATATTAGGGACTCACTTTAGATCCAAAGACACAAAAAGGTTGAACATGAAAGGATGGAAAAGGGTAGCCCATGTATGTAGTAACCAAAAACGAGCAGGGCACATTTAAAGGAAAAAAAAAAAAAAAAAACCTGGATTAAGAGACATAGATTGGTAGAATGGGTTAAAAAACATAATGTAAGTATTTGCTGTCTACAAGAGACTCACTTTAGATCAGAAGACATAATTAGATTGAAAGTTAAAGTATGGAAAAGATATTCTGTACAAATAGCACTCCAAAGAGGGCAGGGGCAGCTATACTAACATCAGACAATATCAGCTTTAGATCAAATATACCCATGTTCATGGCCAACTTAGTCACAGTAACTAAACTGTGGAAGCAACCCGTGGCCATCAATGGATGAGTGAATAAGCACCATGTGGTCTATACATACAAGGGAGTATTTTTGAAATTTGAGAAAGGAGGACATTCTGCTACAACATGCATGAAATTTGAGGGCATAGTGGTAAGTGAAATAAGCCAGTCACAAAGAAACAAATGCTGTATAACTCCTCTTCTATAATACTTAGAATAGTGAAACTGATAGACAGAAAATAGAATAGTGGTTCCCAGGGGCTGGGGACTGGGAGGAATGCTTAGTTATAGTTTCCTGGATATAGTGATTCCATTTTACAAGATGAGAAGAGTTCTGGAGATGGTGGTGGTGATGGCTGCACAATGATATGAATGTATTTAACACCACTGCAGTGTACACTTAAAAATGGAAGGTGGCTTTCTTTTTTTGTAATGTCTTTGCCTGATTTTGGGAACAGGGTGATAATGGCCTCGTAAAAAGTGTTTGGGAGGCTTCCCTCCTGGATTTTTTGGAATAGTTTAAGGAGAATAGGTGATAATTCTTTTTTCAATGTTTTGTAAAATTCACCTGTAAAGCCATCTGGTCCAGGGCTTTTGTTTGTTGGGAGCTTGTTGATTACTGATTCAATCTCCCTGGTAGTAATCAGTCTATACAGGTTTTCCGTTTCTTCTTGAGTTAGCCTTGGAAGGTTGTACGCCTCTAGAAAATTGTCCATTTCTTCCAGATTGTCTAATTTGTTGGCGTATAGTTGCTCATAGTAATTTCTTAATTTTTTTTTTGTATTTCTGTGGTGTCAGTTATCGCTTTTCCGCTTTCATTTCTGATTTTAGTAATTTGGGTCCTCTCTTTATTTTTTTTATGAGTCTGGCTAACAGTTTGTTGATTTTGTTTATCTTCTTGAAAAACCAGCTCTTAGTTTCATTGATCTTTTGTATTGTTTTTTGGTCTCTATTTCATTTATTTCCACTCTGATCTTTATTATTTCCTTCCTTATACTCCCTTTGGACTTATTTTGCTGTTCTTTTTCCAGATCCCGTAAGTATAAGGGTAAACTGTTGCTTTGTGATTTTTCTTGTTTCTTTACGTAGGCCTGCATTGCTATGAATTTCCCTCTTAGGACTACTTTTGCTGTATCCCATAGATTTTGGGTCATTTGCTGCACCCCATAGATTTTGTGTCATTTTCATTTGTCTTGAGATAGCTTTTGATTTCTTCCTTGGTCTCATTGTTGATCCATTCATTACTTAGTAACATGTTATCCAGCCTCCATGTATTTGTGTGTCTTCCAGTTTTTTTCTTGTAATTGATTTCTAATTCATACCATTGTGGTCAGAGAAGACACTTGATATGATTTCAATTTTCTTAAATTTATTGAGACTTGTTTTGTGGCCTAACATGGGGTCTATCTTGGAAAATGTTCCATGTGCTCTTGAGAAGAATGTGTATTCTGTAGCCTTGGGGTGAAATGCTCTAAAAATACCGATTAAATCCAATTTTCAACCTCACTAATCATTAAAGAAATGCAAATAAAAACCACAATGAGATACCACCTCACTCCAGTCAAAATGGCTAATCAATAAATCAACAAAAAACAAGTGCTGGCGAGGATGTGGAGAAAAAGGATCCCTCATGCACTGCTGGTGGGATTGCAGATCGGTGTAGCCACTATGGAAATCAGTATGGAGGTATCACAAAAAAACTGGAAATGGAATTACCTTATGACCCAGCAATTCCACTCCTAGGTATCATCTAGCCAGAGAAATCCAAAACACTAATTTGAAAAAATGTATGCACACCTATGTTTATTGCAGCGCTATACACAATAGCCAAGACATGGAAACAACTGAAATGCCCCTTGGTAGATGACTGGATCAAGAAACTGTGGTACATTTAGTCAATGGAGTGTTAGCCAAAAAGAAGAATGAAATCTTACCATTTGCAACGATATGGATGGAACTAGAGGACATTATGCTAAGTGAAACAAGTCAGACGGAGAAAGACAAATACCATATGATCTCACTTATATGCCGAATCTAAAGAATAGAATAAATGAACAAACTAATCAGAAATAGTCTCAGAAATATAGAGGAAAAACTGAGGGTTGCTAGATGAGAGGGGGGTGGGAATGAGGGAGAAGGTGAGGGAATTAGAAAGCACAATCGGTAACCACAAGATTGCCATGGGGAAATGAAAGACAGTTTGGGGAATATAATCAATAATGTTGTAAAGATTTTGTAGGGTATCCAATGGACACTTGTGTTCTTAGGGAGACCATTTCAGGGACAGTGTAGATGCCTGATCACTGTGCTGTACACCAGAAGCTGAAGCTGAATAATAGTGAATGTCAACTATAGTTTTATATATATATATATATATATATATATATATATATATATATATATATATATATATGGTCACAGAAGTGGAGTACAGCATAAGGAATAGAGACAGTGGAAATGTAATGGCTGCATGCGATATCAGAGGGGTAGTAGATTGGGGGACAGGGTTTTTCACTCTATGAGGGGTATAAATGTCTAGCTATTACATTGTTTTGTACACCTGAAACTAGTAAAAAAAAAAAGAAGAAGAAAATGGTGAAGGTGGGAAATTTTGTAATGTGTGTGCTACTATAGTAAGAAAAACTGGGATAGACAGTTTTGTCTCACCCCTCCCTACCCAGCTGTCTTCTGACTGTGTGTTGTATCCAGACAGGTGAGAAAGTGAGTAGGAGAGGCCAGCAGAGAAATTCCTGGCTAAAGATTCCTGACCTTACTGCGTCCTCCTGAGCCGGAGAGACTTCTCTGTCCTGGTTTACAATCTCATTGATCTCCATCATTTCATTCCTCTTTTCCAGAAAATCACAGTAGACTATGAAAACTATGAAATTGAGAAGACCTAATTATTGGCACTGGAAAACATGAAAGTGGGTTGTCTATGGAAAAAACTCTGAGCAATTCATTCACCATGAACAGAGATGATCTGCGTGGATTAAAGTTTCATGTCAATTGAGCCCATCCTTCAACATCTGCAGAGAAGGACAAAGGGAACTTGGAGAAAAGTCAGCTAAACTGAATCCTGCTGCATAGCAATCATGAGATAATGAGTGAGTTCTGGTTTTTGTTTTCTTCTTAATATTTTTTATTGGGGAATATTGGGGAAAAGTGTGTTTCTCCAGGGCCCATCAGCTCCAAGTCGTTGTCCTTCAATCTAGTTGTCGAGGGCGTAGCTCAGTTCCAAGTCCAGTCAACATGTTCAAATCTTAGTTGCAGGGGGCACAGCCCACCATCCCATGCTGGAATTGAACTGGCAACCCTGTTGTTGAGAGCTTGCGCTCTAACCAACTGAGCCATCCAGCTGCCCCTGAGTAAGTGCTATTTTAAGTGTGCGGATGGACTCCCCATGGAGAGGACTCACAGCCAAATGGGGGATCCTCTGGTCCCCTCTTGGGCATGGCACTCGTAGGTTAGCAAACACACAAAGGTCCCCTTCACCAAGGCGGACAGACCCTCACTATCCCAGGCAAGTGAGTTGGGAGAAAAGGGCCTAGCCATGGTGTTATGGGGCTGGTCATTGTAGGCGCTCATGAAAAAGCTTTTCAGGAATGAGGACCGGCATGGGCCATCCTGTGAGGGATGCTGAGGAGACCTTGAACCTGACCGTAACCCTTTGTGGGCTCTGGTGGTTGGAGGCTCCTCCAGGGAAGTTTGAGATGCGTGTCTCACTCAGGAGAGAGGGATCAGCTTTTGCACATGCAAGTGGCCTGGGATGATGCCCGAGGCTGAGGAACATGACCGGTGGTAGACCGGTCAGGGACAGGCAGCTGGCGGGAGCTGCATGCCTTTGCCTGCCTATCCCATCCTTCTCCTTGACTTTCTTGGGGCAGTTGTCGGGTCTCCTTTGGGCTGGCGGCTTTTAGGTCAATCCAGGAAGATAGATGAGATGGCCAGATGTCGGTGGGGGTGATAAAAGAATAAAATGAATTAGTTGAAAGTGTTAGGGTTCATTCATTGCAGTATGAAAGTTACTGAGGAAAAAACTGCGGAGGTTTATAGCAATGATAAAAATTACCACCATTACACTTTATTGCAATCATTACCATTGTTTTCACTTAATTGTTTTTACAAAATAACTGAATGAAGTTCATCCATAAAAAAGTCTCTTACCTATTGAAGGTGAGAAAGGAAGTGTGTCAGTCCATGGAATATTCTAAATCTGCCAGGGAGCCGGGGAACCACTCACTCCAGCAGGTGAGCACCTGAACCACAGCCTGCAGGCAGCCATCAGCCCAGAAGGCGAGACCACGTCTCCACAGCAATCAACCCAGTGTTGGGACTTAGCCAATGACTGACAGCTTCCTCATTTTGAATCCCGCTTCCAACTGAGAAGCAAATGGAGGATAGCCAAATACGTTCCCCTGAGCAGTCAGGCAGGAAGTCCATCTTCTGGACAGCCCACCTCCAGCTCAGCCATGCCCGTGACCCCTGATCACAGTGTGCCTTCCTTTTTGGCCCCCAGGGAGCTTTCTCCCTCCTTCCCTTGTCTCGGAGTCTCTGCCAAAGGCAGGTGGTGGTGGCCAACTCCCTTGCTATATAGGACAAGCTCTCCGTGTGCCATCCTACGTTGTGAGGTCTTCTTCCATCTCCACAGAGGTCAGGAGTGTATAGGAAGCAAAGAAAGCACTCTGAATAATAGCCATGCCTGCGTTCACTCTTTTCACAAATGTATTCATGAATTTATGTATTTATTCATTCATCACAATTGTTTCAATGAGATCTAATTCACATGCCACAAAATTACCCTTTTAAAAGGGTCCAGGTTAGTGATTTAGAGTCTGTTCACAATTTGTGCAACCACTAGCTAATTCAAGAACATTTTTACGATCTCAAAAAGAAACCCTCATCTCTTTAAACAGTCACTTATCTTCGACCCTTGATACAACCCCTGGCAACCGCCACTGTGCTTTTTGTGTCTGTGGATTTGCCTATTCTGAATATTTCGTGGAAAAGCAGTCGTACAATATGTAGCTTTTATGTCTGGCTTCTTACACTTAGATTCACGTTTTCAAGACCATTCATGTTTCTGCATGTGAGTTATTCCTTTGTTTGGCTTAGAATTTTTCACTCTAAGCCATATATATATATATATATATATATATATATATATATATATATATATATATATATGTCATGACTGTATGTATGTGTTTGCCAGGAGTTATATAGGCAGATAGATAAAGAGATAGATGATAGATAGATGATAGATAGATAGATAGATAGATAGATAGATAGATAGATAATACATAGGTAGAACTAGATATATTTTTACTTTGATGTAGAGAACACACAGAATATACAGTTGGCCATTATAACCATCTTAGGGATCCTCTTTCATGCCATTAAGTACTGTCTTCCTACTGAGCTCCATCCAACTTGTCCCACTACCAAGCTCATAGGGCACCATCTCAGCGGTCATCACTGAGACCCCCATTTCTTGGAACCCCTACACCACAGACCCTAATGAGGACTCCACTCCTGGGAATCCCCAGCAGTAGCCAAAGAAGGAAGCAACTTTCAGGGGGGAAGAGGGAAGAGTGCAAAGGAGGGAGACACAAAGAGGGGGAGAAAACAAGAGGTGGGAGGCGAAAGCCTGGAGCACCTGTTATTCCCTGGAGGTCTCCCAACCAAGTACTCACCAGGCCCAACCTTGCTTAGCTTCTGAGATTAGAAGTGATAAGGCACTTCAGGGTGGTCATATGACTATCAGGTTGGCAGCTGAGGCTGGGACGCCAGAAGCGACCCCAGGCTCCACTCTCCAGCAGGCTTTGGAGCCCTGGGTCCCCAACCTCCTATGGAGAGGTTGTCCTGACCCATCGTCCAGTGCTCTGTGAGTAGCCACCAGGCTGCACCGTCTGAGTTCCCAGGACTGTGCACACTCAGGTGTGTGGCCAGTGGTTTCACTGCCACAAACAGCTGGAACTGCTGGGAGGAATGACAAGCCCCCTGTATTCCAATGCTGCCCCAGAACTGGCCACCCTTCTCTTATTCAGTATGTGTTGCTCCTTACGGGCATTCCACAAACCCAGCTGGGTTGCCATCTGGGATTCCAGGGGCGGCACTAACAGGATACAGGAAGAGCTACAGCATCTCACAGTGACTGGTCGCTTACTGGACAGGGAACTCCCAGAGCACATTGAGCCTGTGTTGGGACTCAGCACCCAGATCCAGAATGACTGTTGCTGTAACCATGGAACCTTTCTGGTAACTTATCTTCAAAGATGGTCATCGATTCCTTTTGTCCTTATGTACATGACAGAGCAAACAAGGCTTAAACACACAGAAGATACATGCAAAGTACATATGCATACATATATGATATATGTGTATGTATACAATTCAAAGATTGATTTTGGAGGTGACAAACTTTCACTCTCTTAAAAGGAGGTGAGAGGCATTCGAGAAACAGGAGCAAGTAGGGGAAGAGAGGTTAGGCAGTGTCGGCCTGGAGCCCTCTGGGGGCCAAGAAAAGAAGCCGCCCTATGGAGGGTCCACCCCCTCGCCCCCACCTGGGTGAAACTTCAGAGACTGGCCTGTTGTTCCTGGATCCCTTCACCCCATCCCTGCTCTTTTATTCCATGTATGTGGGGTGTGGGAGGTTTTTCTTAAAGTACCAGGTTCTTCCAGATCTTGAAACAAACTGATGCTGCAGGAAGAGGTCTCAGACACACTGTTTTGCCTCTCCCTGTACAGAATTAGGGATGTGCATCCTCCAGGCTGAGAATCGTGTAGTGATGTAGAGGTGACCATAGTAGAGGTGACAGAGCCCAGGTACATCTACTTGGGGGTTTTGTAGTACTAATGATACATATTTTAGGTGTACAACATGGTGTTTTTGCATACATAGTAAAATCATTACTACAGTCAAGCTAATTCACATATCCATCTCCTGATAGTTACTGTGTGTGGGTGTGTGGGTGAGTGTGTGTGTGTGTATGGTGCAAACACCTGAAATCTAGTCTCAGCTGATTGCCAGTATATACCACAGAACTGTGAACTAGAGTCACCACGCTCTCCATTAGACCTCTAGACTTATGCATCCTTCCTAACTGCCACTCTGGACCCTTTGGCCAAAATCTTCCCATTTCCCTCAACTCGCGGCCCTTGCTGTCCACACAGACCTCATCTTCTCTCATCCAGGAGTGGCAAAAAAACACTGTCACCTTTTAGGTTTGGCACCATCTCCTGGGCTATACATCTCCTTGACCTTGAAGCATGTATCGGCCAGCTCTTTCTCTGAGCCAATACAACCCCGCATAGTGAAGACACCTGGCAAAAGCACACAAAAATGTGAAAGTCAGGCCAAGCTGTCCCAAACCCCACTGTCTGTGGCTGGTTCCTTTGTGACCTGTGCACAGGGGTTCCATGACTGGGTTTGCAGAGGAGGATGTGGTTTTTTTCTGGAGTGAGGTCTGTGGCTTGAATCGGATTCTCTAGCAGGAGACAGCCTGAGACCCACAAGTGAAGGGCTCAGTCCCAAAAGACTGCACGCCCCGTTCAGAGGCCAATCCCAAGTCCGCGGTGTCACCTGTGCTACTGACTGACTGGCTAGAAATCATAGCTTCTCCTGCCCCCCCCCCGCCCCCTGCTCCTTGGGTTTGATTAAGTGGCCAGAGCAGCTGGCAGGACTCAGGAAGCCAGATTACTAGATTACCAGCGTATTACAAAGGATATTAAATGATCCACATCAACAGCCGGATGAAGAAGACATACATGGGGCAAAGTCCTGAATAAAGGAGCTTCTGTCCCCTTAGTCCAGGGCCTAACATCGTAGCACAAGCAAGCGTTCTGTTTCCCCAATGTGATAGCAGTCCTCTTTTGGGTTTCTTGGAGGCTCCATTGCATAGGTATGATTGATCAACTCATTGGCCACTGGAGCTTGATTCCCCCTGCGGCCCCACTCCCCTCCCTGGAAATCCGGGGGTAGGACTGAAGTGTACAGCCCTCTATTCATAACCAGTTTCCCTGGCCACAGGGCTTCATCCTCAGGTGTTTTCCAAAAGTCACCCCATTAGCACAAACCCAATGGTGGTAAAAAAGGGACTTATTATGACTAACAAGAAACTCATGTCACCTTTATAGCTCTGAAGTGATTTCAGGAACTGAGGACAAGAGACCAGATATTGAAAAAAGAAAATGTTCCCATTGCTCAAATCACTCAGGAAATTCCAAGGGTGCTGGGAGCCAAGAACACCGGACCAAGACGAAACATCCACAAGAAATATATCTTTGTCACCTGATGACCTAACATCAAGTCAGAACATGCGTATGTGAATTTATACCAGTTTAACTTCTAGAACCTATGAGAACTGCTCCTTCACAGCTCTGACCCCACGCAGTTATTGATGTCACCAGATTACGTCTTGATGCATCGTGTGTCCCCACACGTAGACTCATAGTGGCTTTTATACGTTGGTGTCTTAAGTCAAGGAGCAAACACAGAGGAGAGCCACAGACCAATGACACAGTGGTACCAGCTTTTATAATCGTCCATGCGTTGACTTTGAACAGTGATCTTCATGTCCTCATAAGCCTGCGAGTGACAGCCCCGTTTCCTCTCATTCCAACCTGAGGAACACCCTTCATGCAGGGCAGGTCTTGTGGTAAAGAACTCTCTCAGCTCTGGTTTATCTGTGAATGTCCAAGTGTCTCCCTCATTTTCAAAGGACAGTTCTGCCCGATATAGGATCTTAGTTGACAGTTCTTTTCTTTCAACGCTTTGTATACATCAACCCACTGCACTCTGGTCTCAATCATGTCTGAGGAGGAATCTGCTCATGAACTTATTGGCAAAAATTGGATAAAAGATACCTCCTCACAGCTTTAGAGATGTTAACAACGAACCTTATCTGGTCCTATGTCACACAACATTTTCCTATAATATCGTGATATCAGTTAAGTTGTGGAATCACTTTGAGACCAATCAGAGTTTCAGGAAAAGGAATTGAATATTTTAAGTGTAGGCACCATAAGGTCTTTAAAAGACAAAAGTTATGACAGATTTTCAAGTTATAAATGAAAAGTTCACTGAATGCTTACAGAAATTAAGCATCTTAATTTCTACTAAGGTAAATATCAGCCTTTGCTATTCCACGCAAACACAAAGCTCTGTGGCTCCTTTTTTTTTTCTTTTCTGAGTAGAATCGTCAAGAGTAATTGGGAGAACCCTGTGGCTTTTGCCCAGCTGTGATTGCTTGTATCTTGCTCTGACCTCATAAGGCACGATTGTGATGGAGTTCCAGAGTATCCTATACACGGTCCTGGCTGGGCTGAGGTTTTTGTCCGTTAATAGCCCAGGAAGCTGATTCGTGGTGACCTGTTGGACGTGGACCAGTGAGCTTGTTTATATAGTTAGCATTGTTATTACATTTAGTACAGTTAGCGTTGCTTACTTTTACTTATTGGATCGTTAGTAAGTCTAGCTAGCATTGTTAGTATTGGTATCAGCATAGCATAGTTAGTATCTTTTATTCTCATTGTTCGTAACCATAGTTAGCAGGTTAGTCTCACCATAGTATAGTTAGGATCATGTATTGGCACCGTTTGTTAGCCTAGTTAGCGTTGGTAGCGTTAGTATCAGTATAGTATAGTTTTTATGGTTTATTAGTATTGTTTCGTATCAGCATAGTATAGTCATTTATTGGCATCGTTCCTAAGCATAGTTAGCATTGTTCACATACTTAACGTAGTTAGTACTGGTTGTTCGCATAGTCAGCATCGATACTTAGTATTATCCGCCAGTGTAGTCAGCGGGTCACCATGGCGAATGGCCTTCCAGCCTTCTCTCCCCATAAGGAGCCCTTTATTGACCACTACGAGCTCCTGCACACCATCGGCCAGGGAAGCTTTGGCAAGGTGACGTTGGCCCGGCACATTTGGACAGGGTCGGAGGTGGCTGTCAAAGCCATTGGCTCTCAGGGCTCGTGCGGACAGACGGAAGTCAATTGTCTGAGGTTATTGAACCATCCCAACATCGTGAAGCTGTGTGAAGTCATTGAGACGCCGCAGAGACTCCTCGTCGTGATGGGGCACGTGCGCAGAGTGGACTTGCATCGCTGTCTGAAGGACCACCACCGCCTGAGTGAGAAGGAGGCCCGCCACGGGTTCCGGCAGGTGGCATCCGCCAGGCGATACCTCCGCCAGCGGACCGTGGTGCACAGAGACCTGAGACCTGAGAATGTGCCGCTGGATGCAGAACTGAATGTGAGAATCACAGGCTTCGGCGCAACCAGAAATGCACTGGCCTTAAGCCGAGCACGCTCTGGGGCAACTTCTCCCGCGTAGCCCCGGGGCGCTTCCTGGGCAAAGACTGTGAGGGCCCCGGAAGCGACGCGTGGAGCCGGGGGTGCTGCTCTGCAAGATGCCCACGGGGCGGTGCCGTTCGCCGGACGACGCTTCTCCGCTGCGGCGGCGGGTTCTCAGAGGGCACTTCCACGTGCGCCAGATCCCACGAGTGCCCGGGGATCTTGCGGCGGTTGCTGACCCTCAAGCCCAGCGACAGACCCGCGCTGCGCAATGTGATGAAGGAGCCGTGGCTCAACTGGAAGCAAGAGGAGGCGCTCAGGCCATACCGCGAGCCACCCTGCGAGAACATGGACCCCGGGGTCACGCAGAGGATGATGGAGATGGGGTTTCAGCCGGAGAACATAGAGGAGTCAGTGACAAGCAGGACTTATGACAAACTGATGGGCACGTACCTGATCCTCTGCACAAAAAAACCCGAGCTCCAGGTCC
Source organism: Rhinolophus sinicus (assembly GCF_036562045.2). Taxonomy (NCBI): domain Eukaryota; kingdom Metazoa; phylum Chordata; class Mammalia; order Chiroptera; family Rhinolophidae; genus Rhinolophus; species Rhinolophus sinicus. Next base: position 75,000,249 of record NC_133760.1, read on the forward strand.
GCACCATTAAAGGTAGGCCCTTCCCTGGCTCGGACTTGAGCAGCCCCAGGCCTCCCGAAACCCGCCAGCTTCAGCCGTCAGACCAGGAGGCCGAGGAGCCTCCTGTTAGTTCTCCCGTCAGCCTGCAGTCGGGGGACAGCACTGCCACCCACAGCCCGGAATCTGGCACCCGCCTTCCCCAAGCCAGCTGGGAATCGAGGCCCAGCTCTCGCCAACCCAGCCTTTCGTCGATGCCCAGGTATGCCTTATTCATGAGAGTCGAGGACCAGCTCAGTCATTAGAGACTTACTCCATGCTGGGCATTGTGATAGTGTGACCCCCAGCAGCACGTCCTCGGGCCAGAGCAAAGGCTGTCGGCGGGTGGCTAGGAGGGTCTTCACCCGTATATTTAGCCACCTCTGCTGTTGGCCGTCCACCAAGTGGAACCAAGTTAAGCCAATTTAATCCTTAAACAGTGGACGGCCAAGGCCGGGCCACAGTCAAATACTGTCAAAAGGTCAAGCCACTCTCCCTGCATTGATATGCTGCACTCAAAAATGCTGAGCGCCAGGCACACTGGCCACATGGCGCGGGACATCGGCCAGAGGCTGGACACAAAACTGCGGCTGGGAGCAGTGCGAGAAGTACACGCCGTGTGTGAAGCACTGGGTCCGGCGGACGGTGGAGGAGTGCCAAGTGCCCCAGTGTCCTCTGCACCTGATTCAAATCAGGACGGTACCCAGCCTGTCTGTCTGTGGCCTTAGGGAAGCATCACACCCAAAATACCTGGGGACCGTGGAGGTTGGCCTGGAGCCCCCTGGGGGACAAGGAGAAGCCGCCCTCACGGCAGGTCCACCCCTCGCCCCCACCTGGGTGAAACTTCAGAGCGTGGACTGTTGTTCCCAGGCCCTTCTCCCCACCCCTGCTCTTTTCCTCCATGTGTGCGGGGTGTGGGTGGTTCTTATTAAAGTACCGGGTTCTTCCACATCTTGTAATAAACTGATGCTGCAGGAAGAGGTCTCAGACACACTGTTTTGCCCCTCCCTGTACAGAATTGGGGCTGTGCGTCCTCCAGGCTGAGAAGCGTGTAGTGATGTAGGGCTTGCACTTAGTCAGAGCAACTAAAGAAAAATGACTGAAGACAATAATCACGGCAACTCCCAATAGCAACGAATGTGGTTCCAGAGGGAACAGGCTGTGAGTTGTGCCGCAAGGCGGAAGGCAGAAGTTGTGTGTCACCTTCCTGCACTACACTGCCGTGACCTAAAGTTTTCAGAAGGACCGAGGGGGCCTGTTGGTCCTGAGGCCTGTGGTGTTTGGGAGGAAGGGGTCCACAACGGTAAGCAAAGTCCCATGAACCAGCCTGTGTGGGGCATCAGAGAAGTGGCAGGGGTGTGGGTCCCAAAGCAGCTTAAGGGTCACTGAGTTGTGCAGCCATTTCCCGTCTCTAAGGCAGGAGTCGGGCCTTCCCGAGTCCCCAAAAAGCAGCTTTGACCCATGAAACGGAGAGGAGGCATGAGGGCAGGAGGAAAGGGGTGTTAGATGCATACAGGACAGAGGTGCAGGGCGAGGCTGGGCAAAGGAGGGATTTGGCCAGCAAGCCTTTTTTTTCAGGACTGCCCCCACTGGTGCATTTTGCTCTGCGTCTCCAAATTTAAACATCCCGCAGCTCAGGGCCTAGACGGCAGTCAGCTCCGATGACAAGACTCTGCTCAGGAGCCTTTCTCCTTCTGAGGGCTCTGGCGCTGGCTGGCTGGCCACGGGGCTGCCTCTGAGCTCCCTCCTTACCCCCAGCTCAGTGACACAGCAAGGGCTCTGGGTTTTGGTCAGAAGAGCAGGGGCTCCCAAGCAGGGAGGGACACGATCAGCTGCCATGAGACAAGACGCCTCTGGCTGTTTGTTCACAGTGGGCTCGCCGTGGGGGGGGGGGGAGAGAGAGAGAGAGAGCCTCCCCTCCATGTCAGTAAGGGCATCCCATCAGCGACGTACCAGCAAATCTACTGAAAATCACACACCGGTCCATGGTTTCCTGCTGGTTCCTGAATTAGGAATTCCTTAATGCAATTTTCAGTGGACACTCTCTCATAAAGCATGAACTCAGGATAGGGTGTGGCAGGCGGTAGGAGGGGACATTCAAAGGTGTGTGGCAGACACCCTGGGAGGCTCCCAATAACCTTGCCTGCTTCTCTCTCAGAGCAACCTCTCACCCGACTTGGAGCTGGGCACATGGCCGCCCAGCACTACCGAATTCCCAGTCTCTTCCAATGCGAGGCTGGGAAGGTGACCAGGCTCTCCCTCTCCGCACATGGACGTCTACAGTTGAAAGATCGCTGTGGTATAGACCTCTGTGTTCAGCAGCCTAGTCAGTACCTGGGACGTTTCCAGTAGCCCAGAGCCACTGGTGTCTCTCCTGACAGCGAGCCCTCTCCCCAGGCTGACCGGATACACCGACTCTAGTGACATGTGTGCCCTGCCAGCCCTCATAGGTTAACTCCCAGGTGGGCACCTCTCAGCTGAGGCATTGAGTTTGCCTGTGCTCCTGCATCCGGATGGATTATGACGCGGGCCCTGTTTGGGGACTGGCTGCCTGGGGACTCACCCTGCTCCTGGGAGCGGCCGGGGCTCCTGCATTCCCTTGGCTGTTCAGTGCTGTGTGCGCGGGACTCGTCTGTCCATTCTCCTGTCAGACACGCCAGGCCCGGTCCAGCTCGGGCTCCGGGAGCACAGGACCCCGGGCTGTGTCACACATCGCCCTGGTCACTGTCATTATATCGAGGAGCGGAACTTCTGAGTCAAAGGGAGCCCTGACTTCCTGGGCTAAGCGCATGTTTTTCAACGGAGCACTTTTGTGTGCCAGGCCCTGTGCTGAGCTACAAGGTGGGTAGGGGCAGCATGAACCAAAGCATGATTCAAAGATATCTAAGCCCCAGGCTGGCCCGTGGTGTGTGGGAAGGGCAGGCTGCTTTGAGAGGGATCAAAGGGGAGGCCTGGCTGCGTCTGTGGAGGGCGGTCAGAGATGCCCCCTAGTTAGGGACAGCTGCTGAGAGTCAACGCTGGTCAGGAGGTGTTAACCGTGGAAAACGTTGCAGGCAGTTGGACCAGTGTGTGCAAAGACTCTGAGGCTGGAGCAGGTTCGTCAGTCACTCTGGCTACCAGACCAAAGTGACACAGAGGGGGCAGCTTAAACAACAGAAAGTTTGTTTTCTCACAGTTACGGAGGCTGGGTATCAGCAAGCACCGGCGTCTCTTCCTCTTCTTGTAAGGGCGGTAGCCCAACCGGATCAGGGCCCCACCCCAACGACCTCATTTCACCTCCAGCCACCACTCACACGCCCCGTTCCCAGTACAGCCACACTGGGGGTTAGGTCTTCAGTATCTGCATTGGAGGAGACAAACTTTCAGTCTCTAACAGGAGGTGAGGGGCATTTGAGAAACTGGAGCATGTGTGGGGAGAGAGCTAGTTAGGCAGTGTCTGGGTCACCTGCTGTGTAAGAAACCACCCTGAAATTTAGTGCTCTAAAACAATAATCTTCATCTATTTAGTAATCTCCTGGACAGGAAGCTATAAATGTGTACATCATCTAAGATAGTTTGTTGGAGAGATAACTAAGCCCTTCCTTTGCTTCTCCCTCAGCCCTACTTCTGGGACCATGAGCTCTTGCGCTGGAACTCAGTCCTGGCCCGTGTGGTGATGCCAACTCCCTTGGGACATCAGAGCATCCGTGAGAGGAGCTCCGGGAGCTGCCCTGCCAGTACAGTCCTGGACTGTCTGACACCGTAATGCACTGGAGAGTGATGCAAACTTCTGTCTGCCACTCTCATGTGGGGCCCTTTGTTACAGCAACTGAACCTTGTTTTAAACAGAAGAGCACTCTTCGAGGGGATTTTTCTGTGTGGTTCTCTTGGGTCAGTGTATTCCAAGAACCACAGCTGTCTTAAATTGTCAACTCTCCTTTCCATGGGGTTACAGGCAAGCTCGGTGTGGGGACAAACCCCCAGAGAGCAGTTTCCAGGCTCTCGGCCTCATGTAGAGGGGTGCTGGCTCGGGTAGTAGATGGCCATCAGCTGTGGCTAGTTGGCTGTCAGCTGTAGCCGGTTAGCCAATTGGCCACTGATATAACTGGTGCAGCTGTGCTGGGGAGTGGGGAGTTGGTCGGTTGGCAGAAAAGCGGACAGCATGTCGCAGGTCGTGTAACTCCAGCCTCCAGTGAGACTATAGTGGTATGACTTCCCTACTTATGTCTCCGTGGGTGTTCCTTTTTGGCCTCACCATATCCTGCATTCTTATGCGGGGAGCGGGACCAGAGACCCCACATGACACCCTGCATGACACTCAGCTCCAGCCCACTTTCCTCTCCTTGTGCTTTTCCGGAAATCTAACCTGTGAAGTTGGATGTTCCCCAACTAAAAGAGTCTGGAGCAAATCCTTCCAGTGATGTCCTCTTGTTCTTTCCACTGACACTAGTGTCCCCACACCCCACCCCCATGGAAGCTGCTCATGAGCTCTGTTCTCTGACTGGCTGGCTCTCCGTCTTTGGTCTGCGAACACCTCTGGGCGGTCCTGTGCCTTTTCTGCTTTGTGCACTCTGAGCCTGTGCACAGTGGGCCTTCAGGACACCTAAGGGACATTGCCACACGCCCCCCACTCCACCCCCTCCATGGCCAGAAGCCTCTCACCATCCAAAAGCCTGTTGATTCTCTGTGGCCCAATGTCATGGGGGGTGTCATGCGGAGTCTCTGCTCCCGCTCCCCACATAGGAACACAGGACATGGTGAGGCCAAAAAGGAACACCCACGGAGCCATAGGTAGGGGAGTCATACCACTATAGTCTCACTGGAGGCTGGATTCACACGATGGGCGATCTGCTATCTGCTTTTCTGCCAACCGACCGACTCCCCGTTTGCTGCTGCAATCCGCCTCTCTGCAATCCGCAATCCATACTCCGCCACTTGCTAGCTCAGCCACCATCTTCTTGCTAGCCCCCATTTTACTGCTAGCGTAGCCACAGCAGTTATATTAGTGGCCAATGGCTCACTGGTTACAGCTGACGGCCAACTAGCCACAGCTGATGGCCATCCAATCACAGTTGATGGCCATTTACTAGCTGAGCCAGCACCTTTCTATGTGAGGCCGAGAGCCTGGAAACTGCTCACATCCAAACACTATTTCCACTCCCCAGGGGCTTCTACAGCCTCTTCCATGGGAAGTGTGAGGTCCCAGCTGTCAGATCTCTCCTCACATGTGCCTTCAAGTGCTGTGCTGGTCATTTATTGTCAGCTGGTCTCTCCTGAGGTATCCACAGGAGGCCAGGGTGGCGAGAAAGGAGTACATGAGCTGAGTTTTCACGGAGCCATGGAAAGGGCAGTGATGGATACATCCTGTTCCCAAATGACTGAGGTTTCTGCATTTTCTACAAAAGACTGCTTGTGTACAGGTGGGCTTTCTCTTTGTGGAAGCAAGTGGGCCCCAAGGTCCAAAGGAAGGAGCCTTCCCCCAGGGACAGTGAGGACAAAGGCTCTTGTTGGAGCTCCAGATGCCGGCCTGTGAATGGGCTCCTACCTGTATAGTCACATGAGCATGACCCTGTAATAACTGCTAAGCAAAGCAGGAGAAAGGCATGCCGGGCATGGGGGAGCTGGGAGGGTGTGGTGGTGCCGGTGAAGGAAGGTCTCCTTCCTCCCTTCAGTGCGAATTGCTTGTGGGAGTCACCTGAGGGCCACACAGCAGTTACCAAGTCTCGGGCTCCCAAGTGCGCTGTGCGCGGCTGGCAGCCTTAGCCCACATCACATGGACAAACAACGTCATGTGTCTTCTCCAAGTGTGAGCAGCAGAATCTGGGGGTGCAGTCTGGCTCCACATTTCCTCACCACAGCCCCGTTATGTCCCTTCTCTGAGCCTCAGCCTTGCCCTCTAAAGGGGGGACATCAGTTGCTACCTTAACAGGGTTAATCCCACAAAGACTAATTTGGGTAACGTGAGTGGCCCAGCCTGCAGCCGGCCCTCAACAGACGCTGCTTGCATCCATTTGGAGCTCCACGTTAGACTGGACTTTCACAGTGTTATCTGGAAGTGCTTCCTTGAAGCTAGCCTACATCCACACTGTTGCGGTTCCTGGGTTCTCCATTTAGCCAGCTGGAAGGAAGGGTCAGAAGTTTTTGATAGCCAGTGACAGGAATCCCAAAGCGGCTTAAACAAGCAAACAATCAAAGCAGGAGGAAATAATTTATGTACCAGGAAGTCTAAAGGCTGAGCGCTTCAGACCAGGCTTCACCTGGGTGCACAATAACCCCAGCAGCAACCACGTCTCTCCTGACCCCTTCGCTGTGCTCTCTTCCCTCTGTGCTGGTGTCCTTCTCAGGGGGCCTTTCCCTTTACGGAAGCAAGACGGCCACCAACGCACACAGGATGACGTCATACCCCCTCAGCACCTGAATGGGAATTAAGCTCCACTTGTCCCACGATTCCTACACGAGGGCCTATCCCCACCCCCGACCCCCAACTGATTGGTCACATGCCCAGCTGTGAGCCAATCACTGTGGCTGTGGAGGATGGGTGATGCTGATTGGCCAGCTGACGGTCATGGGATCGGCCTCTCCAAGAACACTTCTGAGCTGTTCCCTCTGTTTTCAGGGTGGGAGGTAGGGTAGTGTGACGCCTGTGACAGCGGGGTTCAGTGTCCAGCATTGTGTTCCCCTGGACTTAATTTCCTGGGATATACCTGCTCATACCCTCTTTCCACACCGCACTGTCGTATGTTTATGAAACAATTCATGGCAGCACCTTTCCCCTCCCCAAGACCCTTTTTACCCAGACTGAAAATGAGAAAGACCTTTTGGAAGACAGGATTTGGGGTCCACTCCCAGCTTCAAGACCTGCTGTTCGTATCCCATCATATCGTTCATTCAATCCCCCCACGTCCCTGAGCACCGACGACATGCTACTACTGTGAGTTTCAGGACTGGTGATTATTCTGAGTGGTCATCGCCTGGGAGTCTTCCAAGGAAAATGAGTTTCCTCAGAGCAAGCATCTGGAAGCAGATTTCCGTCCTACTGTGCCACTCACTGTGTGGCCCTGACAGCATTCCAGCCCCTCTCTGGGCTTCTGCTCTCTCACCTGCAAAAACGAGGCATAGGCGAAGATGGGATTCTGGAACGCCCTCAGCCCTGACATACTGTGGTTGGGCCTTGAACAGGTCTCTCCAGCTGGGAGTCAGCCCAGGACAGAGGAGGGTCTGGGGCTTTCTATATACGTGAGGACCCCAGGCTCTAGGTTCCTGGAAGGTTTCCTGACGCTGCCACTGCTGCTACAGAAAATCTCTGTTGGAGTGTTTGTGAACCCCATGCCCTCCCACCGCTGAAAGTCAAGTTTGGGACTCTGAAAGGGAACTGTAGGGAGGCCACATGGAGGGGAGGAGAGGATGGTGTAGAGCTTCCACGGAGCCCACCCACCCTCCAACTTCCTCTCCCACCCACCCCCCTTTCTGGGTTCCAGCTAAAATTGGTCCTGGCTCCCTGGAAGAACAGAGACCCCTGGTGTTGGTGGGGGAGGGAGGGATTCCTCTGAGGCACACCCAGTGGGGAGGCCTTTGTTTATCTTCTGGTTCAGTCTTGTTTCTCTTCACTCTTTCAACATTTCAGGGCATGAATTAATTGCCCTGGTCACTCTGTCACTCCTTTGTCACTTCACTCAGCGCCTCATCATCTTATCTTATTAATCCATTTGTTCCCTCTTTTACTTAGCTCATGCCTATTTTTTTCTATTTTTTCTAAAACAATAGAAAAAATTGTCTTGGGAGGAAACCCAAGAACAATCACACTAGAGCAGCTGCTAGACTTCTCAAAAGACTGGAGCCAGCAACTGGTAAGACCTGCAAAACCAAGTCTGCTGCGTCCCTTCCACTAGCCCTGGGCCTCAGAGTCACTCATCTCTGCTCCACTCTGCAACTCACGGGACCCTCCTCTCTTTTAAACCCATTGCTTTCTCTCCATTGCGACTGCCATGACCCTAGTCTATTTTTTTTTTTTGGCCTGGAGTTTTCTCCAACATCTACTCTTTCCCATTTCCTGTCTATTCTCATCAGTACAGCCAGAGTGATTTAGACTTTTGATTTTTGAAGGGCCAGAAAATAGTTATAGGAAGTGAAAATCTCAGGATATTGCTGCCAAGGAAACCAATGTGTTTCCCCAAATCACTGCATGTTTGGTGAAGTGCTGGTTAAGGTGCAGAGGCAGAGACTCCAGGGTGCCCTCTTGGGCACACTGGTCCTCCCTGCTCTGCCTGCTGAAGCATCCCTGCTCATAGTTTCCACCTATAATAAATCTCTCCTTTTAAGAAAATATACACTTCACCACCTGTATTTGTTTCCCATTACTGCTGTAACAAATTACTGCAATTTTTTTCTCTTACAGTTCTGGAGGTGAGAAGTCCTCTCACTGTGCCAGCATCAAGGTGTTCTTATCATCATAGAACTGTACTTTCCAATGTGGGCAATAGAAATACCTGCAAAATAAAATTAATGGTATTAGACAGGAAATATAGGTAAGTGTTTACACTTTGCATAATTGTGAAATTTTGCTACTAGTCTATGAAGAAAAATAAAATTGATGTTTAAAGCATTGTCAATTCTTCTCATTTGAAAGGCTATATATTTTCAGAATGACTGAGTTATTTAAATTACTTTAAAAATTATGAACCTTTGAAAATCTGTACTGCAACATTTGAGAGAGAAAAGCTAGATTTCCTTTCCAAGAGCCAGGTTTGCTGTTCAGTATATTATAAACGAAGTACTTTTTAAATTAATTGTTTGAATTTCAAAATATGTTTCAAAAGAACTCTAATGGTTTTTACAAGAATAAAAAGTCTACCGTACATACCTGTTAAAATTCCGTTTATCATCTATTTTATTACAGATTCAGTGAGTAACCATTTTATTTTTATTTTTATAATATTTTTATGAAAAACTACAGCTAACATACAACATTAGATCACTTTCAGTTGTGCACCATAGCTGTTCAACATTTATATACCTATAGAAGTGATCCCAGTAGTTCAGCAACCGTCTGACACAGTACTATGCTATCTCAATATTAATGACTATATTCCCTGTGCTGTATATAATGTCTTCCCCTCTTTTTAAGTATTTCAGTTACAGTTAACATTCAATATTATTTTATATTAATTTCAGGCATACAACATAGTGGTTAGACATTTATATAATTTAAGACGTGATCCCCCTGACTAGTCTAGTACTCACCTGGCACTATACCTAGCTATTACCATATCATTGACTATATTCCCTATGCTTTACTTTACATCCCCATGACTATTTTGTAACTACCAATTTTTACTTCTTAATCCCTTCCTCTTTTTCACCCTGTCCCCCAACCCTCCTCCCATCTATCACCCCGATAAGTCTAGTACCCATCTGACTCCATACATAGTTATTACAACATTATTGGCTGTATTCCTTATGCTGTACACTACATCCACATGACTACTTTGTAACAACCAATTTGTACTTCTTAATCCCTTCCCCTTTTTTACCCACCCCCTTAAATCCTCTCCCATCTGGCAACCATCAACATGTTCTCTATGTATGAGTGTGTTTCTGTTTTGTTTGTTTGTATTGTTCTTTAAATTTCACACATAAAGGAAATTACATTACATCTGTCTTTTGCTATCTGACATGACCACTCGCTACAATACCCTCCAGGTCCATCCATGCCACTACAGATGGCAAGAACCCATTCCCTTCCATGGCTGAGCAATACTCCATTCTATACGAGTATAGGTATCACCCCTCTTTGTCCATTCATCCATCGATGGACATCCAGGCTGCCTTCACATCTTGGCCTTTGACTCTAGTCCCTATGCTGTACTCCACATCCCGTATTAGATGTCTTATATTTAAAAGGTCAACTTAAAAAGATATTCTCAGAATCATCTCGAAGAGATTCTTGAAAATAGGTCTTGAGGAAAGGTAAATTCTAAACACATGGTGATCATCAGACTTTTAAGAATCACCCAAATAAGAGACTCATTATGTAGAATGTTTTTTATTCAGAAAAGCTTTCAACAATTCTAACTTTTTGGTTTATTTTACCTGTTAACTCTAAGTAATAGTTGTGGCTACATATTTGTGTATCATCTTATTGCAAAAGCATCACTGCCATCAGCTATTTTAGGTGTCTTGCCCTGATATCTATGAAATCTTTCTGTTGTGTTCATGAGGCTCTTTGCAGTCTCCCTTTTAATTAATGTTCTAATTATTGTCACAAGTACTTATAGATACATCTTCTTTCTGACACTAGACTGAATGGCCTTCATGTGTCATGGTGGCAAGAACAGACAGTTTTGTTTCCTGCTGTATTCCAGCTAGTAACCATCAGTGTCTGGCACCAAGTTGGTGCTTAATCAATATTTGTTGAAAGAATGAATATCAGACTTGAGGCTGCTAAGCACCAGTGAGAAGCAAGCAGGATGATATCCCGAGGTGGGTCTTTATTTTCCTTAGCAGTCTTCTGCTGTTGACACCATCCACCCACAGCAGTCTGTCAGAAGGCCTATCAGATGACTGGGAAACATGGAGGCTTAAATTACCCACGCCGTGTTTGCCAAGTGTACTTGTGCCACACCCAGCAATGCACCTGACTCCAGCTCACATACTCTGGTGTTGCTGCAGACCCATAATGATGTGAGTGGGACTGTGTGTGAATATGTTCTTCAAGTTTTTCAAATATGAAATATTTCATTGTAATCGTATTCACACATTTTTCACTGAATTTCAGATCTCTGTCTTTGAAAACGTTATTTTATAGTCACGTGATTTCTAAAAATAAAAGACATGGATAGTACCCTGCCTTCTCTGAAACCATCTCTATAAATTATCAAAGATTATTTTGAAACATAACAGAATGAAAAAGCCAAAATCATATAATGAGTATTTCTAATGTTGTTCATCCCCTCTCTCCTAATTATTCATCAGAAAAGGAAAGGGACAATGTCAATATTAGTTAAGTGCCCTCATGTGACAGAGGCTTTATGGGTGGGATCTAATTTAAATTTTGCAACAATGCTAGCACGCAGGTATTACTTACCATAATTCGCACACAAGACTACAGGGAATGAAGTAAATTGTCCAAGAGCACATAGCTAGTGAATATCAAAGCTAAATTTGAATCTACCTGTTTGACACTAAAACCTGTGCTGTGTCCCCAATATCTTAATGCAATAAGCGCACACTGGAATTCGCACAACTCTAACAGAGGTCTCTAATCAGTTTAACCATATTTTTTTCTCACTTGTATTTTAACCACCGTGCTGTTGTCAGGCTTTTTAATGGAGAGAGCTGAGTGTTGGGAGATGCCACTAAGGAATTGACAACATGTAGCTAAAAGCTATTCAGGTTTTTAAGTATCTTTTTTCCTTCTTCAGTTTCACAGTTTATTTAGTTCCAAAAGGCAGAAATATTGAAATAAGTTTTTCACTATGTAGAAATGTTCTCTCAAGAAAAAATTCCCTTCCTCTTGAAAATATTTTTGTTGGAGCAACACAGAAAGGTACCACAGAAGCCTGTTTGAACGAATTGCTTGAGTCAGCAACTCTGTACAGACACAGTGTGAAAGATTCGTGAATTTGGGTAAACACTCCTGAAGGAGACCTAACATTTCAGGGTTCCAGTCCAGTTTGGGGGCAGGGGATTAGATGTAATTTCATTGTCTATTACTTCATATGATTCAGATTAAGAAATAGCAACGTTATGTAATATAATGTTTGCTTCTAAGTATTTCCTGGAGGGGGCAGTGCAGGAAGAGAACAGTAAAGTTGTAGATAGGGAACGTTTTATGAAAAATCAATTCTAACAGACATGTCATCAAAAATAACTCAATTTGTATTTGTTATATAAATTGATTGTTTTTACTCATATTAAGGACTCAATATATTTAATTGAAATATAATCTTGTATATTGTCACACTTGTACACAAAGTACAATCCTTTTTACTCTAGTAAGGTCCACTAAGTCTAAAGCAGTGTTTAGAATGAACTTTGTGTATTACATAAATTACCTTTATCACATAGAGGGTTTTATTTTAAATAAATTAAATTTGGCAACCTCAAGACATTCAGTTTTGTTTTGTTTTGTTTTACCTTCTGGAAAAGAGAAAGGAAAAATCTTATCTTTTATTGATTACCTGTTATGTGCTGTCCCAGGCAACTTGATAAATATTATCCCAGTCATGACACTGTTCATACACCAGCAGATGGCGTTGCTATAACCCGACCCATTAAAACCAGGACAACTTGCTTTATCTTATTCATTTCAAAGGATCTTGGATTACAAAGACTAGACTTCCAAATAATTATTAGCTATGTTGTTAGTTTGAACTAAAAATCATATCTGAGAATCATAGATTTTAGAAAGTGTCTAAATAACTGTCTGTAGCTTGAATTTTCTTTGTACAACCCCGTCAGGTTTTCAGAAGAGGTTCATATTCCTTGCTACAGCGGAGAACTCAGTACCTCCTTAGACAGTCATCCTACCTATGAATTACTTTGGCTCTCAGAAAGTTATTCTAATATAGAGTAAGAATCCTCTTCCTCTAAAATCTATATACTGGTTCTGAATTTATCCCTTAAGGTCATTCAGAAGCAATCCATTTATTATTCAACAAGTATTCACTGAGCACATTAGTCTCCTAGGGTTGCCATCACAAAGTATCACAGACTGGATTGCTTATGAAAATAGATGTTTATTCTCTTCCAGTTCTGGAGGCTAGAAGTCCAAAATCAAGGTGTTGGCAGGACCATCGTCTCTCTGAACATTTTAAAATATTTTCTCTATGCATACATAAAAAACTCATGCAAAACCAGCTAAGTTTGGTATAATGTTCTGTAAACATTTTTTTTTCATTTAATAGGACCACAGGCATGTTTTTTCACTTCATAAGATATTCTTCTAAAATGTTTTTTTTCAGTTATATAATAGTCCATTTTGCAGATGGATCACATTTTTAAACTATGTTTACAGAACTGTAAACATTTTTAATTTTTTTTGTTCTTAAAATAATGATACGATCTTCATCAGCACAGGAAGCATTTTCCCTGTACTATTGAATAATTCCTACTGATAAACTTCTAAGAGTTAAATGCTTAGAAAAAATAATTTTAAAGTATTTAGAGAAATATTGTCAAATTGCCCTCCAGAAAAAGTGCCTTTAATTTCCATTTCATGAGCTGAGAACCTAGTTCTCTATCTTGTCACCAACATTGCGTATTCTTTTAAAACATGGACATTTGATTGGTGAAAACTTACATCTTGTTTTAATTTTCATTTCTTTGGTTTTACTGAGGGGAAAAAATGTGTATATCTATTGATCATTTGTATTTCTGCTTTTGTGAATTTTTCAAAAGATAAACTCCATGAAGGTGAATATATATCTCTCACTTCACTACTATATCCTACTCCTAGTACAGTAATGTACGTAAGAGTAGTTACTCAATAAAAATGTATTGTATGCATTCAGGCATTACCTAATTTCTTTTTCCATGTTGTTTTCAGTGTATTTGTATTTTTCTTATTGAATAGTGTGTGTTCTGTATATTTTAAATATATTTAGGTTCCTAATTTATACTGGGAATATTTTTTCCACATTGTTGTTTGCCATTTAGTTATGTTTAAAATGTTTTTTGTTAATTAAAATTTTTTGTTTCTATTTCTGTGTAGTAAATCAAGTACTGTTTTCCTTATGTAGTACGTCTTTGGTGTTTGCTGAATAAGGCTTTCTCCATTCCAAGATTATGTAACTGTCCATCAGTAGTTACAGGAAGTAATTCAGGATGTAATGATCAAACCCAATTTTCTCTCAAATTCTTAATCTATATTGTTGTAGAATTATTTCCCAAGTAATTTTAAATTCCAAATTTATTATATAAAAGTGATAATGGAAAATTACAAGAATAATAATCCTAAAACTAGGAATTACTGTGTTAATCATTTTATATGTGTTATATTACCTAAAACTCACATCAATCCTATCATCTTTTTATCATCATCATCATCATCATTTCTTCTTTACAACTGGGAAACCCGGGGCTAAGAAAAATTCATAAAACTCGTACGTATTTGAGCTGTTTTTGAAATACTGCTTTCTGATTGTTATTGCATTAAAACATACCGCTTTAATTGTTATACCTTTATCATTTTCACATCAGGTAAATAAATGGACCAGCTTTCTGAATCTCGGTTTCTGCTTCACATATTCTCCATACACAATTTAGTCTTGTCTTCATCCCTCATCATGTTTGTGTTCATTTGTGTCTTTCTACTTGAAAATAGTAGCTTAAGGCCTGTGACAGATATTCTTGAATATTGTGTAGCCCTCATAGCAAAAGAGATACTTGGAGGTCTGTTGCTTGTCTGTCCTATAAAGAGCATCCTGAATCTTGTCTGCTTCCTGAGATATCAGCTACCTTTCAGGGACGACAGTGGCAAGTTGGTTTTGGTGTCTTTTCTATACCTGGACCCACCTGTACTAATCTAGCAGCACTAGATTTTCTAGTGTGTATAAAGGATTCATCCTTATTTTCCAGCGTTGTCTCTATTTTTGTATTCTTTTGGTCATTTAAATGAGGATATGGTTATAGAATAGGAAGTTAGAGGTTTACCTAGAAATTCATCCTGATCTTTAAAGGATGAGTAAATGTCTGTGAGACAGAAAAGACGAGTAAGGCATCCTAGGTAGGAAAATGATATGTGGAAAATGTAGAAGAAAGAGAAATTGTCTGGAACCGGTGTGGAGGCAATTAGAAAGACATGTCTGAGATAAGTGATGCTCTAAGATCAAATTAGGAGACATCCAAGCTGGGGTCTGTCAATTAGATATTAACGTCTAAAATTCCAAAATTATTTTTCACCTGAATGCAAAAGGATAACTTATTTGGAAACTTTTAACATTGTATTAATATTCCTCTGTTTTCATAATGCTGGTCTTGCAATAGGGCAAAACCATTGATGCCACACTTCCATTAAGCCAAAATCTAAAAAAAACAGTGTTTTCTACTTGTGATATCTCTTAAGTTGTCTCCAGCCATGCTGAGTATCTTTGATGAGTATCTTTAATGGCGTTATCAATAGCTTGCAATGCCATGTAACAACATTTGTGGATGTACCAACTTAAGTAGGGGAAAAAAAATGACTACCTATGATATAAAAGAAATGTGGTACCCCTCATAGCAAACACACTCCAGATAGTTTAAGCAAAT
Organism: Rhinolophus sinicus; assembly: GCF_036562045.2. Classification (NCBI taxonomy): domain Eukaryota; kingdom Metazoa; phylum Chordata; class Mammalia; order Chiroptera; family Rhinolophidae; genus Rhinolophus; species Rhinolophus sinicus. Next base: position 75,015,492 of record NC_133760.1, read on the forward strand.
TTCCTGAAAGTTATCCAATGGAAATTTGGAACATTGTCTAAGTAACACATTAGATTCTGTAAAAGTGATATTTGATTTGATGTGCTTATAATACAAAGTCTTGTATTACTCAGACACATTGATTAATAAAATAAAGTATATTATGCCACCACTTGGATGAATCTCTCATGATTACTCATTTGGACTGTTCGTAATTACCTGCTCAAATACTTTTTCTTAAATGTATTGAAAACATCACTACTGAAATAACTTCCTGAAGTATAGCTATGATAATGTTACTTTTCCATGTAAACACCTTAGAGAGTTCCCCATTTCCTATAAAATAAACCCAAATTCTTTACTTTGGAATTCACTGCTTATCACAGTATTATACAAACCTTAATAATTAGGTTTTTTTTCCCTCATATCCTTTGTAACACTCATCCTTAGTGGAAATGTTCTCTACATCCCATAGACGCCTGACACTTTTACTCCTTTCTAACTTTGCTTATGAAGCGTTGTCTGCTTGGACCACACCTCCCCTCTCGCTCAACATCCCCCATCCCCACCCCCACCCACCCACACATTTCTTCTTCTTCTACATATTTTATTATTCCTTAAGGATCTATGAAATGGCACCTCTCAATGAAGCCCTGGCCCAACACCAATATTTTTCTTAAACTTGTTGCCGTAGGTTACATTTTAAGGTGTTTGTACAGCTCTTGTTCTACTCTCACATCATACGTTTATCCAATAATAAAATTTATTTAATTGTAATTCACCCTACAGTACTTTGTAGATAAAGTATATACAGTAAATATTTATTGCATGAATGAATAACGTAATGTTTTGGCTTTGTTTGTGACTTAGGGCTCCTTGGAAGCAAACTCATATCATAAGAGATGACGAAACATAGCCTCTAATTCTTTACTTCCAGTTTAAATGTAGTAGCTGACAATAGGAAGTGAATGGTATTACTGCTTGATACCACATGAATAACTCACCAGCTAATTCAGAATCAGTGTAACATCTTTTGCAAGAACAACAACAGCAACAAAAATACATTACAAACCCCATATATTTTATCCTCATAGTGTATCTTTATTAGTCATGCCATTCCTTTGGTGTGATAGTTTAAATTTATAGACAGATAGTTTCACAACAGTCATAAAAAAAAAAGGTGAGTGTTTTAAGTGAGGATGAACCTTATTAACATGAAATTTGGGCAGCACTGGCACCAGATAATTGAACGGATAACTTGTGAAAACTTAAAATAGGACATAGTAGCTATCAGAGCCATAAAACACAAGTCACAACAAAATTAGATTTGCTTCTTCTTTTGGTAGGGTTAGCATATGGAAAATCATGGAAACATTCTGTACCAAGTATATCTTGATTTATTTTCTTATTTAAACGTGTTCTTTATGTACTATAGAAATAATATTATAACAGCAATAAAAAAATTTAAGAGAAGAAGACATTACCATGTAACAATCACTTCTTTGTTTTCTCTTTTTTTCTAAATGCCCTCCTGTTCTTTTTTCCCCCCATTCATTTATTTAATCACCAAACAATTGGTGAACACCTTCTCTATATTTGATGGAATATTTGAATTTTATTAGTTTTTCAACTTTCCAGATATCCACATGGATAAGACAGTAAATTATGACTTTAAAGAAAACACAGCCAGATTAATTTCCAGTTTGTCAAATCACACCTAAAGCTGTGGATTAGTGATTTGGTATCAACCTAAAGTTTCTATTCTTGGGCCCAATACTAGTCAATATGTTCACCAGTCTTAAATGTTGAAAGAAGTAATGCTTTTTCATCAAATGTGCATATGTACAAATGAAACAAAATTGTAGGTGATAAGTAATATCAGAGATGATGAAAACTAGAATTTAATTCTAGTTGCATTATCATGTTATAAGCTGCAGGAATGATGTCTAAATTATTGATAATAATATTGATGGCAGCTAATGCTTAAAAGAGAACTGATTATCAGCCATTGTGGTAAATATTTTGCCAATTTTATTTAATCCTCACCAAAATTTTAGGATGAGGTGATCATTTCATACATGAGGAAATGAAGGTTCAAACTGCTTAGGGAACAAGCGAGGGAGGAGCAAAGTCAGAATCCCAAGTCTGATCTTCTGACCGTAGAACCTGTCTTGCTTTTTCTTCAACTTCTTGTAGCTGAGTATACCTAGGAAGTTCTCTTGAATTTCCCTGTGTTTCCCCAATTCCTTACTCGTTCTGGAAGTTTTGTGCTGTGTGCACACTGTATTTACATATCTTAGCCTCCTTAACCTTTAATATGAAAAACAAAAAGATAGATTCACACAGAACTCTTTATGCAGATACATTGAACACTTCAGCTACCTTTGTCTCCTTTCTCAGGAGATTCTTTTGTCGTTTCATTCCACTCCTTCCTACGTGCCATAATCTGTATGGATGACAATGGGGTCAGCCTCGTTTCTTTAAAGTTTTTGACTATTTTCTTTTTTCAGAGAAGTTTTAGATTCACAGCAAAATTGAGCAGAAGGTAGAGATTTCCCATATCCCCCCTGGCCCCACAAATGCATAGCTTCCCTCAATGTCAACATCCCCACCAGAGGGGACATTTGTTACAACTGATGAACCTACATGGACATGTCATCATCACCCAAAGCCCACCGTTGACAATACGGTCCAGTTTTGCTGTTGTACATTGTATGGGTTTGGACAAATATATAATGACATGTATCCATCATTATGGTGAAATACAGAGCATTTTCATTGGCCTAAAGACCCTCAGTGTCCCACCTATTCATCCCTACCTGTCCCCTCCCCCCTCCCAAGTCCCTGACAACCACTGATCTGTTCATTGTCTCCATAGTTTTGCCTTTTCCAGAAAATCATATAGTTGGAATCATACAGTATATAGTCTTTTCAATGGCTTCTTTCACTTAGTAATATGCATTGAAAGTTCCTCCATGTCTTTTTGGCTTGATAGCTCATTTATTTTTTTGTGCTGATTAATATTCATTATCTGGATGTTCCACAGTTTATTTACCCATTCATCTACTAAAGGGCATCTTGATTGCTTCCAACTTTTAACAATTACCAATGATGCTGCTATAAACATCATGGGTAGGTTTTTGTGTGGACATAAGCTGTCATTCATTTGCGTAAGTACCGAGGACTTTTTGTATTTGATGATCTCTGTATTGTACGGTAAGAATATGCTGAGTTTTATAAGAAAGCACCACACTGTCTTTCTAAGTGGCTGCACCATTTTGCATTCCCACGAGCAATGAATGAAAATTCCTGTCACTTCACATTCTCTCCAGCATTTGGTGTTGTCAGTGTTCTGAATTGTGGGCATTCTAATAGGTGTGTAGTGGGACTATTTGGTTTTTCAAAGATTGCTGACCATATTGCCCATGCCTGAAACATACTCCCTTGGCTATTACATTATAAATTCTAAAATGGCATGGTTCCAACCGTCCCATCAATTTCTCTTCATTAACTCTGTCTACTCAACCAAGTTTAGACTAGCAATTGCCTTTATTTCTGTCTCTAAAATCTGGGAGACAAGGCAAATATTTCCTAGATTCACTGATTTTTAGCAGAATGTAGCTTTAGAAGATGTACGGGCAGTTTCAGTTTGTCATTATGTGTCTCTTGTTTCTGGACCAGCTTTGTGAGGTATCTTTGGCAGTGCCTTCTGCACCATCCAGTCCACAGTCCAAGCACCTGGCATCACATTCATGCTTATCCTCATCAAGATATGGTCCTTATACCTCTGTTCTCGGAGGACACCCAAAGTTTGTCCCAGCACTGAGATTCTATATATTTTGTCTTGCATGGTTAAGAGTCTAGAGCTAGGGAAGCTGTCCTGAATGGATAGCTTTGATATTGATTTATTGGTGATATTTTACTTAAATAATAGTAGTCATTTTTTTGAAGCAAACAGACTTGAATCTTTATCACGTTTGTACACAGAATAAAACTTGACTAAGTTGCCGGGAAGGTAAAGGGCTGCATATACAAAGCACAAAATACAATGTAACAATTTGCATGCTTAGATGATTTTAACTTAGATGATTTTATAAAATACAATTTTATAAAAGTCTAATGTAAAGAAACAATTTCTTTCCCCAAAGACATAATTATTCAAAACTTTTAAAATCTCTTAATCACTACAATTTTTATAATGCCAGAGAAGAAAAAGGGAAATTACTAATTTTTAAAATTACTCAGCAATCACTTTGCATCATCTTCATTATCAATATCTTCTTCTGTTACAGATGTAGTTGAGCTGTGAATGGATTCAAAAGAATCTTGACAGCATTGCTGCCAGAAGTTTCTTATGTTGCTGTTGCTATTGTTTTAATCCCACAGTCTGGAGTTCTACCTTTAAGCTTCCTTCAGACATAGAGCTGTTGTCTTCACTTTCCCTTTGTTCATTTTTACTTCTTGAAATTGCGGGCTGTAACATTTCAGCAGCTAGCGGATCAGTATCATTCTCTTCTTGACCAATCCATTCTCCAATCACACAGGGTCGCAGAAGAAAAGAGTTAAATGCCACTCTTTCCTTATCAAGTTCATCTGAAATTGCGATACTTTGAGAGAGACTCTCAAGGCGGTCTCCCAACTTCTTGCGTCTTGAAGGACGTGCTTCAGTTCAGTCACAGCTTCCTGCTTTGGTCTTCCAGTTCCACTTAGGATGACATATTGACCTGGGCAATGGTTTGGATCCTGGTGTTGGTGGAGAAATATTAGACACAGTCAGGCCACTTTTTGACGTTTTAGTTTCTTTGAATTTTATTGCCAAGGCTTATCATAGCTTCTGAAATCCCTTCTTGTTCCTTTATGTTCTGATGTTTCACTTTCTGTCCAGAGAGATGCAGATTCAGATAAAGTTCTTTGAAGTTTTCTACATTTTCCTTGTTTAGACTAACAATGGTCAATGAGAAATGGATTGACTGGTCAGGTGTTTTCAGTTATTAATTTGGTCCTTAATTCCAGTGTCTCTCTGCAAGTTCTTAAGGCCAGGAAACATGTCTTAGACATCTTTGTTACCCAAGGTCAAAGACCAATTATTGGCACATTTGCATGAATGGAGTTTGCAAGCCTGTAAATTGCTCTGAGTGACTGAGTGAGTGAATTAGTGAGTAAGTGAATTAGTGAGAGAGTGAGGAGGTGACCAATAGTAGTCATATTTAATTATATAATTATGGTGCGGCAGAAGAATGGTATCTGCAGTATTGGCTGGTTAAATGTTTTAAACAGAACACTACTATCTGTTAATAGCATCTACACATGTAAATATTTAATTGAGTTTTCCTAAATGAACTCTTTCGAGGATCAAAGAAGCAATCTCTTCTATGTTGAGAAAAGAGATTCACAATGCTTAGGAAGGAACCTGGTATTAACCCCAATCTTTCTTGACTAAACACAAAAACCTAGTTCTATATTCTTTTTTCAGTTGCTAGAGTAGAAAGTGTAGGTTAGATATTACTATTGATCAGATCCTTTTCTATGCAATTCAAACAGCTTTTATCCAATCAATAAAGAGAGAAGGAAAAATCCTTGGAAAACTCAGAATTATTTTTGATATTTAAAAAATGGTGGCTCAACACCAGCGAAGTCCACAGACATACACAGAAGAACTTGTTTCCAAAGCAACAGTAACCAAGTTGCCTTTATAAATTCAACTATGTGAATTATTTATTTCTCAGAGATTTTTCAGTATGGATAATAAAAACAAGTACACAGTAGCTATCCCATATTTATAGCAGCTGCCATTTAAGAGGAACATCGTGTTGCATTTAGAAGAAATAAATATTTGACCCACCAAATATGTGCCTTATTCTTCCCACTTACTTCATCTTACAGTATGGAAAAAATGTGCAAGAGGATAAATGAATGTTGAGCTTCTTATGCTGTGTACAGGTTAAGTAAGTATACTATTCTCAACGATACATAATTAATGGATAATATCTAAGTGCCATTCTCCCCTCAAGACTCTCTAGCTATTTCTCCATGAAATAAGGTCATTTTCTCTATTCTTTCTGTTGATGAGTGGGCAGTGATTCAGTAGGTACTGGAAGAGAGAGAGGTGATTCCACCAGTTGGGTCAAAAAGACTCAAGTTTCATGTGCATTGAAGCAACCTGTGATACCCATGCTCCATAACCGAGGGATGGAATTTTTCTCTATTGTCCTTCCATAAGGCCCCTGAGAATGATCTCTGGGCATATCGTTGGTTCTTTCACACCTGCACTTACCTTCCTTTAAACCTCTTTTCTCTACATGCAAAGATGCATGGTAGTGTTGAGTGTTTAGTGTTTCCTGTATTAGCATCCATTAGGCATAGCCTCAAAATGCTAGTCTTACAATTTACCCTCTCCTGTCTCTCAAACTCTGACTAAGTGTAACACAGAATATATAATATCATGGAGGGTATCTAGCTAGTTTTTGACATGGGCATGGGGCATGATGCCATGTTTGCCCAGGTCAGTCAGGCTCTCCCTCATCTCTGTCACTGGTTCAGTGCTACCAGTAACAATAGATATTAAAGGTGGATTCAATGGATTCAGTCTTGGATGTTCTCTGTTGAACAGAAAACAGCAAAAGATGATGGAGACATCACATAGCTGTTCAGTAACATCTCATATATATCTGTCTGGAAGAATATAGTTGAACTGAGTAAAATCAAAACTATCTGTTCTAGACCCATGTATTGGAAACATAGGCAAATTACTAGAAGTGATTCCACTATTTTGTAATTGTTCCTTTTAAAATCGCATTGAAGATGTAAAACACTGGCTTCATTTGAAATAGGACACTGACATTCATTTAAGGAGGATTAAAATACCATTTCTCCCCTTAGGTGACATTCAGTATAATTGGTTTTCTAAAATGTATTTATTGATATTTAACAATTACTTAATCAATTTGTGACCATTTAAGTATCAGATTTTCCAGTATGATGATGATGATGATGAATAGTTGCTTTTAAAATAGTCCACTGATGGCCATATACCACCAAAATTATATGACTTTGATAATTAAAAGATGGTAAATGGGCCGCTGGGCTGCTGTCTCACTACTGGACTAGCACTCTAAAAATTAGGAACTTTCTGACTTTTAGCAGCTTATGAATTCTAGTTTTCCTCTAAATTCCAGGGGCTGAGTATCACAACCTAAAATAAATGGTGCAATATGCATGTTCTCCTTCACTCCTAGACTTCGAATCCCAGTATTGATCAAGAGAGAAAGGAAAAAGATCTGAAAACCTATTCCAAGTCTTTTTGCCCAGGATGCATCAATGTAGAGATTTGCTTATCTTTATCATCAGTACCTTCCTGTACCTGTCTTATTCCAATACATCTTCCATGCATTGTTTTATGATCACAGAAGAATGGTAAAAGAATGAGTGAATAAGTGTTGGTCAGAATTATTTACCCATGCCACTATCATTAGCCTGCAAAAAGTGTGAAGTAGATTTTCAGATATAATAATCTGAATTAGTTCTGTGCTCAGTTGAGTTTGGGGGTCAGAGTAAGTGCTTAGTGGGGAGAAGAATGTGGAGAAGAGGGAAGGAATCCTGGAGAGAGAAATAGAGCCAAAGCCCGGGAATGTTGGAGGGGAATGCCAAAGGCACACTCCCCCACCGACAACTTTTGATTGGGGAGTGAGTAGGAAGTCACACAATGGCACACAGTCATTGTGAGTAATTCATGGAAATATGAGGTATCCTGACGTAAATGAAAGCCCTGTTTATTCACTTGACCTCTAAACACTCTAATTTTTCTGTTCACCTAAATTTCACACATTGTGTGAGCTTGCAGTTAATTCTCTTGTAAATTCATTCACACATTTGATGCTTATTGTGTCTCAGAACTTGTGCTAGACACAGGCAATGGGGAACCCAGTTCCCCGAAGATTTGCAATACAGTAAAAATGTGCTAAAGATCAATACATATGTGAGGGGGAAAGGGAACCAGTATAATTTAATTTAGGAAGAAACATTTGAGCTGATGAAGAAGACAGAGGGGGAAGAGCATTCCTGTCCATGAGAACCGCGGGCTGGAACCAGGGATACTCAGGAAGAGGATGTGATTGGGGGCACACCATATATGTATGGTTGCTTGGCAGGTTTGGGGGCATAAGGAGAGAAGGGAAGAAAATGAAACTGGAGAGTTGGGCTGCAGAGGAAAGACTCTGCAAGCCAGGGTTTGGCATTTTGTGTTTTTCATGTGGGCCCCAGGAAGCCCCTAGCTTTTTAATGCTGAGGATTAACATAGTAAGATTTTTATCTATGAACAAAAGGTAGACTGGAAAAGAGAGAAAATGGATGAAAGACCAGTAGTCAGGGCAATGATTTTTGTTTCTTGTTTGGTTCAATGTATAGACTCAGTGAATGTTTCAGGAAAGAATAAATATCAACTAAGAAATTTAAAATATAGGTGTGGAACTCAGAAGAGAGACGGAGGTATATAGGGGTGACCAGCAATATCAGTTGGGTGATGTACCTAGGACGAGGAAGAAAACATAGGATGGGGCTCCAGAAAACACCAACATTTAGTGGCAGGCAAAAGACAAGAAACCAGCAAACAGTCTGGTGAAATGGGGGAAAGCCAGGAGAATTCAATATCCATGATGCCGATGGAAATACATTTTAAGAAGGAAAGAAAAAATATGAATAAAAGAAAATGGTTCAGCAAGGTGTGGGGAGATGTCTATTGGTTTTTGTTTTGTTTTATTTTGTTTGTTTGTTTGTTTGTTTAGGAGACTACTGCCAGCAGTAATTACAGCAGAGTGACAGCAGAAAGAATGTGTAGTGAAGAGATTAGGAATAGAAAGTGAGGGTGGTTGTGGAGGGAAGAGAAAGATAGGATTGTAGCTAAAGTAGGAGATAGTGTGAAGCCTTTTTTAGCACGGGAAGAGTTAACTTTGTTTATAAACAGCAGTCAGTGGAGAATTGAAGAAGAGAAACAGAGATGGAGAGAATAATTGATGGATCCAATCCCAGAGAAACTCCCAAGCCAAGAGATACCACTAAATTGCTTGGAAGATGCTTTTATGGAAAGAACCTCAAAGCTTAAAAAATATTTAAAATGGAGGACGGGTAGCGAAATCAGCTGGTCATTTATTCACACATCTACCATCAGAAAGTTGATCTAAATTGAATCTCTGAATCTTGGTAAGAGTGGTAAGACACTCAATTTGAAAGCCAACATTTACTTATTAAAATTTTGTAGATACATAGAGTTTAGATTTGAAAGGGACTATATGATCTCTTAAAGTTCCTGTCGTGTCTTCATGACACAGAAAATAGCGGACAGTCATGACCTGGAGGCCTCTTTTTCTGGATCCTGCTTCTAATGGTTGCAGAGCGTAATGAAGGTGTCAGGGAGTGCTACTTTCAGCTCTCTCTTGCAGCTCCCATCCTCCCATCACCGCAGGGAGGTCCAGATGGCAGGTGGGAGGGGATGGGTCTGTATTCTGCTCCTAAATGCCCTGAGGATTTATTTTCACTGCTTATGGGTGGTAGTCTGTCTGTGGACAATGTGCTGCAACAGGCCTTTGGGCCCCATAGCATATAATCAGAAGCACTTTTTAGAAAGCTCAATTGGAATGAGATAATATGAAGTTATAAACCAATAATATAGCAGTTTCAGATGCAAGTACAAAGTAATGATACCATAGCAACTCTTCTTGCACACAGGAAGCTGTATTTAATACAGGAATTTCACAAACGCTCAATAATTTAAAAAGCTAAGTATTAATAAAAAATTAATTTCAATGTTACTTCACTTAAAATGGATTTGCATTGAAAATACATACTTTTTCTTAGATAACTTTCAAGTCTGAGAAATAAATGGTGTTTGAAATGTTTCATGAACTGATTTTTAATCTGAAAAGAAAATATATTTCCTTTTCTTGATTATAAAATAACACACACTATAATTAAAACATTAAAATATATTAAAATATAAAGAAGAATATTCTTTAAAATCATATAAAATACTACCACCTAGAGAGAAATCCTATTCTTATTTAGGTGAACATCTCCTCAGATATATCTCTATAAAAGCACACATACACTTATTATAATTTCACTAAATGATTCTTTAATTTTTAATGATGTCATAAAACATACTGGAATTTAAATTTCCAGAGGATGGAACTATGGCTTCTAAACTTCCTCTGTGTTAGGGCCTCTACTGCAATACAATAAACAGATCTGTTTGGCAGGTAAAGATATTGTATGTTGGTTCATGTTAATAGCCACTGTTTTCAGTTAAAAAGAAACCAGTTAACAGCAATTCTTTCATGTTTCTAAGTGATTCTGCCCCCCCCCACTCTTTTCATATAGTAAATCTTTTACCTTCCCTTCCCTACTAGCCATGATTTTCCTCAGTAAAAAGAGGGAAGGGCACAACACCCAACAATGATGGTATTTTTTTTCCCATGCAGGAACATAAAAAATGTGAAGAAAATAATTTTATTCAATTAAGCTGAGAAGTCTTAGTTACAACTTGAAGACATACTGTGCGGAGACTTATTCAGACTGAAAAGGGAAATCTGATAACTTTTATATACAGAAGGTGCCAAATAAATGTATACACATTTTAAGAAAGGAAAAACTGTATTAAAATGGTAATATTCAATATATACCAATAACAAAAGATGAATACAAGTCACATTTGATTTCTGCAATTACAAGAGGTGCTCAAAGTGGTTACCATCAGCATAATTTTAATAATTTTTTCCTTTCTTAAAATGTGTATACATTTTTTTTGACACCCTCTATATGAGGTCTGACAATTAAGTTCGAGAACTTGTTGCAACAATGTTGGTAATCTTTTTTGATATCAGAGGGATTGTTCATTATGAATTTGTACCAACTGGACAAATAGTTAACCAAGTTTACTATTTGAAAGTGCTGAAAAGGCTGTGTGAAAGAGTTAGACGAAAATGACCTGAGCTTTTTGCCAGCAATTTATGGTTCTTGCATCACGACAATGCACCAGCTCACACGGCACTGTCTGTGAGGGAGTTTTTAGCCAGTAAACAAATAACTGGGTTGGAACACCCTCCCTACTCACCTGATCTGGCCCCCAATGACTTCCTTCTTCACCCAAAGATCAAGAAAATATTAAAAGGGAGACATTTTGATGACATTCAGGACATTAAGGGTAATACGACGACAGCTCTGATGGCCATTCCAGAAAAAGAGTTCCAAAATTGCTTTGAAGGGTGGACTAGGCACCGGTGTCAGTGCATAGCTTCCAAAGGGGAGGAGGGGTACTTCAAAGGTAACCATAGTGATATTCAGCAATGAGGTACGTAGCACTTTTTCTAGGATGAGTTCATGAACTTAATTGTCTGACCTTGTATGTAAGAGATAGGAGTAAAGGTCATTACCATGTCGCCTAAGATTTATTCTGTCTGACAAAAGGAAGATGCAAAAGGAGACATCTGAGAAAGGTGGGAACCTACTCGGAAATTTGCAGAGAGATTAGAACACAAGCCCCAGCATCCTGTTTAGTGCAGTGTTTCAAGGAGAGCTGACTTATCTTGGCGGTGGGGCAAGAAAGAGGACAGGAAAATAATGGAAAGTGAGAGAGAGCAGAGAGAAATAAAAAGGAGTCAGAGAGAAAAGCAAAGGAGAAGATGGGTGTGGATGAGCCAGTACCTCCCATTCCCAGGATCACTAGTTCTCTGCCCACAGGGGCCCAGCCCTTAGCTCCCCAATCCACCCTTGGAAACAATCATGCCTTCACAGGGGACCACACGGGTTTGTTCCCTTTGTTCTTGTATTTACGCTGTTGTGATTTGCTGGCTGGTTCCGGATCCCTATCCTTCCCTTGACCTTTCTTCTGTTTACCAAGGAAAGTAAGATGAAACACCTTGAAGATGAATATCTGGATAAAGATACCGAAGGAGACCAGATATCCTGAGTGGCCAGGGTAGTGTCATGTGTTCATCTCTGATTTCCTTTCACACCAAGTCTCCTGACTTGCACCTACAGCCAAGTGTTCGCCAGGCAGTGACTCTCACCCCTCTTGGAAAGGAAAAGTGACCAAGAACACAAAGATAAGTGCAAAATTAAATCATGGTTGCAAACCTAGGATATAACTTCTATCACTGTTTTTAGCATTTGGTATCACATATTCCGTCAATACTTATCCAACTGTATTACTTACAGTTTTTTAAGAGACTTGAAAGGTTTGTCTGAATAGCCAGTCTTTTTCATAATGTTTCAATTAAATGGCACCTTGAAAGTGGCTTTTCTATGTGAATTCCAATCAAATAAAAACAAGAAATAAAGCACTGTCTTTTCATATACTGATATATGGGAAATCTGATGTTTCTGCTTTTCTGTGGAAACTATAACACAAATTTACCCCCTTGGACTTTTGCAGAATAACTGAATTATGCTCTAAGATTTAGCTTCACTGCAGATTTAATAGTGTGAGGATATCTCAGATTGGAATCGTACGTTCTGGGCTTGATTACCTCTTAATTTAAGAAATGATTAAACCAACTTTAGTCCACAATCTTTGCTTTTGTCCTCCATTTCTGAAACATGCATACACACAATAAGTTTTTTTCTACATCAAATCTTATGAGGTTATATTTTGCTTTTAAAAATGCCTAAAAGTAAATAGGACAATATTAGCTACTGTTAATTCTAATTGGAGGGAATAGAAGTGTTTGCTATGTTATTCTTTATGCTTTTCTAAAAATGTAAATATTTGAAAAGAACATTTTATTGAAATACTTTTTAAATTTTAACCTAATTTCAGATTTACTGAAAAATTCAAGATCAGTGTAAAGAACTCCTATATATCCTTTGCTCAAATTATCAAAAAGTAGCACTTTACTACACCACCTTTATAATTCAGCCTTTCTACACGTTAATTTTTTTCTGAGCCATTTGGGAGTAAGTTGCATGTATGATATCCTTTTTCCCCTCAGTACTTTAGTGTACATTTCCTAAAAATCAAGGACATTTCTTACAGTACAATTACCAAAATCAGAAAATTAATATCTTAGTATTATATTGACATAACACTAGTTGCTAATCAACAGGTTGTATTCAAATTTTCCAACTGTGCCAGTAATGTCCTTTGTAGGGAAAGGAAACCCTGGACCTGACTGCATTTGGCTGTCAAGGCTTCTCCGTCTTCTTTCATCTGGACACATTCTTCAGTCTTTGTTTGCCTGTCATGACCTTGGCATTTTTGATGAGTATAGATCAGCTATTTTTGTAGCATGTCCTTAAACTTGGGTTCTCAGAAAATTTTTTAAAGATGTTAAAAGATTGGAAATGGAAAGTAAATTTATTTTCTGTTTCTCAAACTAACTTTAAACTGCACCGAATATTGGCCTCATTTCCCTCCACCAGACCTAATTCTCTTCTACAGCCAATAGAAGGTGTCATCATGTAACAGTTTTTCATTCCTGAAACCTAAGAATTGCCCTCCTCCTTCTCATCCAGCCCCATGAGCAAGGTGCCATCTTATAAACACATTTTTCTGTACTCCTCCCCTCTTCATCCCTACCTCCATTCCTGAGGTCAGGCTTCCACTTCCCGTAGCCTCCCTCTGCTCTCCATTCTGCCCCCCTTTCCACATCTCCCCTCCCCACAATCAGTCTTTCATTTCTAAAGCTTCTCCAGCAAACTTTTACACCTAAAGTATAAATCATTGGTGTTCCCCCAGTACTAATGGTACTTCAAGGATGACACAGAGTTTGTGGGATGAATCACACACGCCTGTTAGAGTATCCAGCGCCTACCTTCTACTTGAGCTACCTGCCCTCCCTCTGTATCTTCTATATTCCACTCACACTGAACTACTTGGAAATTCCCCAACCACCCTGTTGGTTATGCCTCTGAGCCTTTACACATGCTGTTCCCTTAGCCTTCAATATGTTCCTCCTTCCCCACTCACATTCTTTTTACTCGGTTATTTGTCTATTAAAACTGACTTCCCTGTCATCATCCCCCACCTACAGCAGTGGGATTTTGTTCTGTTTTCTATGTTCTCTAGGGGGAAAAAAAGCTTGCAACAATTATAACCACCAGAGAACACTTCCTGGTTGTCTAAACCATTCCTAGATCAAACTAACAGTTCAAAAACCGGAACTCAGTGTGCCACCTAAAGAGTGTAAAGGGGTCATTGGTTTTAGTCTCTCTGTTTAGTCTTGCAATCGTTAGCTTCACCTCTGACTACTCTGAATTTACGTGTGTGACTGGTTATGTGACATCTCTTATGATTTCATTATCACATGTATAGCTCTCAAACTGGGGCTTTTCCTCCTGGGAGTGGCCTCCGGACTGTCTTTTAAAAATCACATCAGTACTAATTATATATATAAGTCACGAAAATTAACATTGTCAGAGTAGTGAATGGTAGCAACGTAAAGGTTAATTACCCAGGAAAAAAATTTTGTGTGATTATTATCGTCAATGCATTCTAGAAATTACAGTAGCTGGTACAAATCGCTTATGGGCCTTGCGTTAGGCTTTCTCTGCCCTCAGTTACCTTGCGCCTAGCAGACTGCCTGGAACTCAATAAATACTTGTGAAATAAATCATTGCTTTGTCAAGCCTAAGACAAAATGAGGCCTATAAAGAAATGAGGAAATTATCTTTCAAGTTATCAGTTTCAAAGAAAAGACTCAGCTTTAGGTACTGTGGGTTAGGGTTAGGACTTAACTTTGATATGGTTTCACCAAGGCTCCCAAGACTGTGGTCAGTGAGCTTATAGTTTCGATAAACTTACTCCAGCTTATGTTTAGTTTTGAGTTTCCAATCCTGTAAATCAGTAATTTTCAAATCCGCCTTCACATAAGAATCATCTGAAATGCTCTGAAAAAATACTGATGTCTGGGACCGACTCCCAGAGGTTCAGATTTAACTATCTCCAACACTGCTATATTTGGAAATTGGGCATTTTAATATAAAGTGCCAGTTACTGCTGGAAAAGATTCTATTTTATTTTTGTCTGGTTTCTTAAATTTTTTTAAAATTTCACTTTGGTATAAGTTTGGTTTATTTTTTTCCAAGATTGCAGGGGGCTGCCATGCTAGAAACTTACATAATCATCCTTGTGTGGATATAGCTATTTCTGTGCTTAGCATATGGTTTCTTCAGAGAATAGCAACATGGAAACACTGAAGGGATTTGACTTTTCATCATTTGAATCCCCAGATAGGATTCTGGGAAAACATCAACATAACTGATGACACTGAACTTATCAACGCATAAAGACATGTCGTAAACTGCTCCGTTGTTGTGAAGGATATGAAAACTACCAATGGCATTTTCTGTGAGTTCCAGGAAAGATAAAACAGCTAGGAACTCTGGTGGCTAAGAATCTAAATACAGTTTAAAGTGGATGGAAAGTCTTTAATTCATGAATAATTGTTGAGTCATTTAGTTTTTAAGTGGCCACATGTCCAATCTTTCATGAAATAAAGATAGCTTTCAGAGATACAACAATAAATGAAAATAGTTAACCTTTATTTTAA
This sequence comes from Rhinolophus sinicus, assembly GCF_036562045.2. Lineage (NCBI taxonomy): Eukaryota > Metazoa > Chordata > Mammalia > Chiroptera > Rhinolophidae > Rhinolophus > Rhinolophus sinicus. Next base: position 75,031,010 of record NC_133760.1, read on the forward strand.
ACCATCATATTGCATAGCAATTGCCACCAATGATTATTAAGTAACTGCCTATTTCACTAATGTACAGATTAGATGTCGATTCAAAACTTGAAATTGGAAAACACATTATTTTTTATGAAATATTTTTGGTTTTCCTAATTGTGGCAACTGTTTTGTTTCTAAAATCATAGTCTAAATTTGTAGTCTATTTTGGTTGGGCATGTGGAAATATTAAAGAAAGTCTGAACAAATTACATAATAGTCAGCTAGATTTTAAAAGTGTTGACACCAGATTAACATATTAAAAAGTAAAATTAGGGTTATGAAAGTGTTTTTTCTATGTTTAAAGTGACTCAAACCCTGTACGTTGCAAGAAGAGTGGATGAGAGTACTCAGAATAATTTATAAAGGGCCAAATTCAAGTCCCTTGCTCAAAGACATTAATACAAACATTATTTTGGGTATCAACTAACTCTTGCAGAATATTATTAACATTTAAGAGTAAATGAGTTAGAAACATGTACTCTGTTTTCCTTAAAATACAATTATTAAGAAACCTATGTAATTTTACTAACCATTGTCACCCCAATACATTGTAATAAAAAAAATACAATTATTAAGACTGGTAAAAGTACAGAGAACAAAAGAGTGGCCGGTCTCCAAGTACCACCTGTGCACACGTAAATGCTGGCTTTGGTTCTGCCTTTCAAATGGACCCAAGCTTCCCACCATAATGTAGTGGAAGGACTTTTTCTAAATATTCATCTCCAGCAAAAAAAAGAAAGCACCAGTCAGCTGATGAATGGCTTGTAATCCATGTAGCATTTACAAAACACTGTGTAAGTCATTAGCACATAATGATCACAATAATAAAAGAGCTGCTTCAGAGGCTGTGACCTATTGGTCACTATTCCTACAGTGGGAACTTCCTGGCCTGTCACCCAGTTATCTCTTCCATTTGGATCTGACGTTATCACTGGGAGGAGTCGGAGACAATTTGCTACTAGGACTTCAATTTTTCTTTTCTTTTCTTTCTTTTTATCAGTACTCACTTATGAGAAGACTTGCTATTTCTGTGGCTCTGCTTGCTCATTTGTTTGTATTTGAGTGTTCAAATATCCCCTTTATAATGACCTATAAACAGTGGTAATTATGACACAAGGGGCATGAGGTATTTGACTCACCAACACTGCTAAGAACCTGGATAGCATGTAAATATAACTAGCCACATTGAAAACTTCATAAGCTATGGAACAAGTGTCAATTGCCACTCATGATGAAGAAAATCACCAAGCCTCCTAGGCGTACGTGACTTTTCTTTTCAACAACAGCACAGTCGCACTTAGATTTCTCTGCAGTGTTTCTGTTGTCTGGCTGTGCAGGAAACTGTCATGACTCCTCCTTCCTGAGAGCTTCTGTTGGGGACTCCCCCAGTTTTCCTTCATCCATAACCTGGAATAACCTGGTTGTCTGGCCAGAGCAAATATAAGGTAACTGCTTGGAGAGTGCCGTAGGAGAGGTCTTGGAGTGTTCTGTCTCTGAAGTGCTCTGTCTTCATAGGGATCAAATATTCAAACACGCTTCAAATGCTGATCTAATAGATTTGGAGTGGAAAGTGGGAAAAAAGCAACAACAACAAGAGGCTGTTTCATTCAGCCAGTATGTTCATCCGTCACATATCAGGTGTGACAGGATGGTGAAGGCTGTCAACCGCACTAACTGGACTCATTTGCATGAGACAAGTGGGCACCATTGTGACAACTCAAATGAAAGTGATCTTGTTAAAACTTTTACACAGTTGAAGGCAAAGCAGACTTGCTGCCAGTCAAGAGGAAGGAGACTGAGAAAACCGCTGCAGCCAGGTTGGGTTCAAACGCTCAGAAAAGAGAAAGACCCGGTTTTCTGTCTCTCTCCTCTCATCACTCTCCAGGCTGTCACCTCCGGTGTGGAAAGAAATTCCCTTTAAAAAGATGACAATGTACACGCTTTCTCCCCACAGCTTGTGGCAAATCGCTATGCCGTTCCCAAGCTGAAAGTTCCTCCTGGCCTCCATTTTCTGATTCCTACATGGTTTTTTGGCATTTCATGCTTTTTTAAAGAAAAATATCAACGTTCTTGTTTTCAAGTGATAAGAAATTATTCCGTTATTTAAGCAACCAAATTCTGAACTATTTGTAACTTGATTTCAAGGAGCATTGACTTACTTATTTCCTGTATGCAGAAAGAGGAAACCAAGGCCAGTCTGCAGGTCTGGTCTCTGCTCCCTGTGAGCCGGGCAGCCCCTGTGCTGCGGCGGGAGGGCACTGGGCCTGAGCACCTCTGTTTAGTCAGACACTTGCCATCAAGCTGACTGCAAACACGGCCTTGACGTTTCCGACGCCAGCACTGCGTGGCCCGCTGCAAGGAAACGAAAGAAACTGAAGAGAAGCAGAAATGCTTTACCTGAGAGAAAATCTACAGTTTGCTACTGATAGGAAGCTCGTCGCTCTTGCAACAAAAGGAAATAAAAGAAAACAACCCTCACAATTAAAAAACAAATCCAAACAACAAACAAATAAAACTAACTAATCAAACAAAACCCCCAAAAGTTGTTAAAAAAAAATCTTCAGAATTATCAAACAACAGATAGGCTTATTTGAAAAAGTCTGAGGACTATATCTGGATTTAGCTTATTTCTAACTCCTCCCCCTTTTTCCCCTTTCCTATCTCTTTACCTTTCTTTGTTATTTCTCTTTCCTGGCCCCTCATTTTTCCTCTTTTGTCCTCACTCCTCCCCTCCCTTCCTCCCTGCGGGCTGCTCCTACCCTCCAGTCTCTAATTCTAATTTTCTAAAGGTTAAAAAATTTGGAAGGTTGTTGTAGGATACTAGGACAGTATGGATAAATGGAATGGAAATGTCTGTAGGTCATTTGGAGAATCATCTGTGGTTTGAATGTAAAACTCACTTCAAGCAAGATTTTATTCATCGTCATGCATTCTTTTGTTTCTACTTTTCATTTCTTCTTTTTCTTTTTCAATTTCAGCAACACGTTACTCAGTTTCTTCAGGATTTAAATCTTGAGGGGTTGATCTCTCCTCATGACAGCAAGTGTGTTGTTTCTGCTATCTGACTGAACCACTTCAGAAGAGCCTTGATAACCAGCTTGACGGACAGACTGTCCATTGCCATAGTTTCCTCAGTATAGTTATTCTCTTGAAATTCATTCACTGACTGGGCACTGCAGCCTTCCAGACATAGTATGTGCCTGAGGGCACCAATCTCCCTAGGGGTGGGCAGGTAAGGGTGAAGGCAGGTTGGGTCCCCACGGGAGGGTGAGGTGGGGGAGCAGTAGCCCCAGCTCCAGAAGCAGGAGCTAAAACTCAGACCCCAAGAGCTCAGGTGGCTCCCTCTCTGGTCCTGGCAGCCAGCACAGAGAGAGTTTATAGCTTCTCTGTTCTCTCTGCACTCATTTACAACAGAGTTGAACAAAGGGCAAACAAAAATTTCTTCTGGACAAATATAAATAAAAACTATTGCAGAGTTTCTGTGTTGCAGGATGCTGTAAAGACACTTCATTTCCAGTTCCTCATGTGAGGATTGTTAGCGCATAAGGAATATTCTTTGAAAAGCTTCTCTTTTTTAAAATTAAAGTCTTACAGACTATGGAAATGACCAAAGTATTAACAGAAAGCTCGGTTATAGATATTTTGTAGGGAATAATTCAAAATGTCAAAACTTCTAGCATAGAGTTTTTAGTATAGAAAAGTGTTACTGAAATGTGTAAAAACGAAGCCGTGGGTCCATAAATCATGGAATATACATACAGTGAAAATCTGTGCAGCTACTAAAAATGATTCTTTCCAAGTCTTCAATGATATATGGAGAAGCCTAAATAGAGAAAAAGCACAGTAAACCTTAACAGCAAGGTAAAAGAATGTGATCAATCTATATATATATATATATATATATATATATATATATATATATATATATATATATATAGTTATGGTGCCATCTTCATAGCAGATGATATAGCAAAACTATAAATTTACATGTCCTTACTTTCTGTAATACCTGAGTCTTATTTCCCATTACCCTTAATGGAAGAAGATATAATATAGTCATTTCTAGGTAGACTCTATTAAATGCAGTGATTTCTCGGTCATTCCAAGCTTTAGACTCAAGCAAACTGGCATATTGGATGCTAGAATTCTGCCCTGGCTGCCCCTGAAAACCCAGCTGCCTTTGCCACTGTGTATGCCACAAGGCACGTGTCCAATTCAGTGCCCAAACCTCACTATGGGTTGAACTGATTGGCAAATAAGTTACATGCCTGCCACGGTTTCAAGGGAACATTGGAAATATAATTTGCTGTTCTGTTTTACTTTCCAGCCTCTCTGGAATGTAGTGGAACTCACAAGGGGCTGGAACGACTTGATAATGGAGCCGTAAATGGCTATAGCATCATCCCCATTAGGATGACCAGACTCCTCTACAGGTCAAGGTTACAGACGGTATAGCAACCCCCTGGTATCTAATAATTGATTTAAGTGATGTAATTTCATTTTCAACTGATTGAACAAAGAAAGACTTTAGTGGTTAAGTTTCCCATTCCAATTACATCAGATTTTCCCCTGTGGTATTGCAAACATTTCTCACAATGATAACATTTGTCAGATGAGACAACACAGTCTTTAGCCATCACTCAGAGTGCCCATGGAGCACCATGTGCAAGATAATCAAGTAGAAATTGATCATGCCTTATATTTGCACGATGCTTAGATTGTGTAGAACACGCCTGTGCCTTTTCTTCTTTGATGCTAAAAATAGGTTTGTGAAGTGTAGGGAAGAGATCCCCATTTTACAGATGAGGAAAAATGGGCTCAGGGTTGAACCATTGGCCCTAAGTCAAACCGCTAGTAAATGGTGAAGTTGGGAGAAGGACTCAGCTGTTTCCAGTAGTCCACATTGTCACATTTTCTGATGCTTCTGAAAAGAGGCTCCCATAGGAACACTGGAGAAAGCCTGGGGGATGGGAAGGAGATACCTCTGGATAGGGAGCATGCAGGAGAGCGCCTTTAAAAGGAGACGCTGGTGGAGCAGAGGGCTCCTTCTTTCACCAACTTCCCAACATCGCCCAGGACCACCCCTCCATCAGTAAGTATATTTCCAACTCAGGTTATCTTCTCTTTACTTTTTTGTTTACCCTCTTCCCTTTTTATTGCTCTCCCTGGCTGAATATACGGTGACCTTTAGGGGAAAAAGTTACAAATTGTAAGTATAAGATCCCAAAAGGCCCCGCTTGTCAAAGCAACATTATAAAAAACGGTGGCGCATTCCTTTGTTTTCACAATAACTCTGGGAGCTTCTACTGCTGATCTGCAAGCACAGCATTCTCTTTTAAGCCAGGGACCTCTTTGCTGTGTGTTGAAAGGATGACAAAGAGAAATGAACCCACTGATCTGAAGACCTAAAAGGCATAGCTCCCTGCTAATATTTTGTATTTTTAATGTTTGCCACCGTGTTGGGGAATAACTCAATGAGGCTTGATTAGATTTACAAAATGACAGCAGGCTTTCTGAAATCACAAGTGAGGAGTGGGTGGGAGGAAGGAGGTGAGGAGAACAAGACTGTAACACAGTATGAGCCAAAAGAGAGAAACAATGCACTGCTTTTGCCCAGTTTTCTATAACAGCCCAACATCCAATGTCAGCAAAGGAAAAGAACAAAGGGATGAAAACAAGAACCACCCATGTCTTTCACGGTAGAAAGGAATGAAGGTAAAACTTATGCTAAACAATTTTAACTGTATTCTGTCGGCCTGACAAAAGAGAGGCTGTCTGCTTAGGAAACCCGCAGGCTTCTCCTAACGCACTTGGCAGTGCAGGTTCTTCCCTGTGTCTCTCTTGGGAAAGTGTTTTCACATTGGTGGCTGCTAAGCTCAGTCAGCATATTGTGACAGTTAAACCAAAGGTCGTGGGTGTATGCTGGTTACTTGTTTGTTTATTCATTTATGTTTGGCTTTGGTCTCAAAATGTTTAGAGTTGGCATTGCCTAGTGGTTCATGGGGTATTGTGCCTTGATCATATTCAGTCAGTTATTAAAAGCACAAGTGATTACTTCAAAGGACACTTGGGTGAATAGAGGAGTACTGATTTATCACTATAACCAGGAAAATAAGCCAGAATGCTTTTTTAATTAACTCACAATAGGTCTGTAGCAGCTTCTGCAATAGATGAAGGCTGGACAGTTTTAGCTAAGAATGACCAACAGTGTGTTGTGCACCAAAGGACCACGAATTCCCCCCGAGGCTGACATTACCCAACTACAAGGCTCTTGGAAAACCTTAGGAGTGTGCTCCTCTGATCCTCAGCCTCAGAGAAGTTTAGCCCAAACCAGTGTCACTCGTATCAGAAAACTACAGCATAGAGGCAATGGGATGTGTCACTAGAGACTGAACACGATGTTTATAATTTAATTCAATCTAATTTTAATCTTGAACTAATTTGGGCTCTCTCTCCAAAGTTCAAGAACAAAATATTTATTGTCGCAGAGTTGCAAAATGGTTAAAAGTGAAGTCTCTGTCTTTAAAGAGATGGACTTGAAGACGTTCTAGCTAGTTCTACAACTAGTTTTGTGGACTTGGACAAGTCACTTAAACTTTCAGTGCCTCTGTTTCCACATTTGAAAATGAAGTAATAATACCTCTCTCATCACGTTGTATCAAATGAAGTAACACTTGTAAATGCTTAGCACATTATGAGAGCTTTTTGATGTTGTTCATTATTACTATGTGCCTGGTACTATCTCAGGCCTTACAGATGCCAAAATGTCCTAGTCTGCTTGGGCTACTACAACAAAGTACTATCGACTGGGTCAGCTTATAAACAACAGAAATGTATTTCTCACAATTCTGGAGATTGGGAAGACCAAGACCAAGGCACTGGCAGATTTAGTGTCTAGTGAGGGCCCAATTCCTGGTTATATGTGGTCATTTTCTTACATTGCAGAAAGGGTGAAGGAGATTTCTGGGTTCTCTTCTATAAGGGCACTAATTCCATTTATGAGAGCTCCACTATCATGACCTGACCACCTCCCAAAGGTCCCACCTCCAGAATAAAGTTCTTTGCTTAAAGTAACAAAGCTTCATCTAACTGGAAAACTTACGTATCCATACAGACTCATTTCCATGAGGATTCAGAATAGTATCTGGCTTTAATAATTGCAGGAGTTATACACATAGATATATGGTTGTTTGGAGCTCCCAGCAGAAAAAATACAGACTTTGTTCATCTTGAGTAATGATACAGGATCTGAGTGAATCTGACATGAGAAGGTTAAAAGGTTATTGGTTTACATTTCAAGACTTAAAAAACGTAACACAGGAATGACAGGGAGATCCAAGTTGGCAGAGTAGATCAATGATGTGCTTACCTCATCCCATGAACACATGAAAATTACAACTAAAATATAGAACAACCAACCTGGAGAACCATCTGAAGTCTAGCTGAACAGAAGTTCTATAACTAAGGATACAAAGAAGAAGCCACATCAAGACTGGTTGGTAGGAGGGGCAGAGACACGTAACAAGCCAGCCCTAAACCTCTCTATGGCAGATGAAAATTGGGAGGGCTATGTTGGCCACAGAGGTTCCTCCCACTGGAGTGAGGTATGTGAGCCTCATACCAGATTCCCCAGCCTGGAGTACTGATGCTGGGAGGAGCCCCTATAACATATGGCTGTGAAAAACAGTGGGGATTCTGACTGTCCGGGTGGGACAGGAAGCTGTAGGAAACCCCGATGTCCTCTTAAAGGACCCATGCACAAACTCATTTACTCCCAGGCATTCACCCTGGGCTCCAGTGGAAGGACGATGACTCTGGGGTAGTCAGAGACATACAGGGAAAGACTGAGTTATGTGGCTTCCAGGTAAGCATTGAAGGGGCAGTTTCCTCTTGTGGAGTTTTCCTCCTGTGCAGCTGACAGATGGGCATCATCTTTCCAGTGTTGAGCCCTCCCCCATGATCATGGCTAAATCTGAATCTGAATTGGTCTGGTGAGATCCACTTGCTCCACCTGGTAACTTACTGAGACCCTGCCACACCCAAATCTGTATCACAGGAGGCCTTAGCAGTGGCTGAACCTTAGGGGAGCTGCCATCTGGCAACAGGCCTCAGAGTCTCCTGGATTTTTGCAGAGCTACCCCCGACCCAGTACTAGTGGTAGCCATCCTCGGTTCCCAGAATGGCCTTTCTGACATGCCCCCAGGTTCAATACAGGCAGTGACCAACCATAGATTGCTTTGTAGCTCCTACCAGGTAGTTCCTGGCCAGTCACAGGCAGTGGCTGACCTTGGACTATACTGGAGCCCTTCCCAAGAGACCCCAGAACCAACATACTTGGAGGTTGGCTTCAGGCCACACTAGAGGACCACCCAATTTGCCCCACAAGTGGTACACCCAAAGGGCAGTCTCAACAGAGCCCACTGGGGTAAATCCCACTCTGTGGGGTAAGCCCCCCCTCCCTGACAGCAGCCCATAAGCTGTGGACATGGCCATAACCCACAGCCAGTCAGCCTGAGGGTCAATCCTACCCAATGACATGCCAACAGCAATCAAGGCTCAATTATAACAAGAGGGCACACACAATCCACACAAGGGACTCTCCTGGAGTACCCAGCATAGGTGACCAAGGAGACTGTGCCACTGGAACCCACAGGGCACCTACTACATAAGGCCACTCAGCAAAACTGGGAGACCTAGCAGATCTACCTGATACATAGAAATAAACACATAGAGGCAAGCAAAATGTGGAAACAAAGAAATACATCCCAGATGAAAGAGCAGGAGAAAACTCCAGAAAAAGAACTAAACGAAATGGAAGCAAGCAAGCTACCAGATGCAGAGTTCAAAACAATGTGTAAAATGATGCTCAGTGATCTCAGGGAGAACTTCAATGAAGAGATAGCAAGCATAAAAAAAAGACATAGAAACCATAAAAAAGAAAAGGAAGTGAAGAATAGAATAACTGAAATGAAGAATGCACTAGAAGGAATCACCAGCAGACAAGATGAAGCAGAGGATCAAATCAGTGATTTGGAAGCCAAGGTAGCAGAAAACACCCAATCAGAACAGAAAAAAGAAAAAAAGAATTTTAAAAATGAGGGTTGTTTAAAAGACCTCTGGGACAACCTCAAGTGTACCAATATTTGTGTGATAGGGGTACCAGAAGGAGAAGAGAGTACAAGGAATTGTAAACCTAGTTTAAGAAATAATGACAGAAAACCTCCCTAATCTGGTGAAGGAAAGAGACATATAAGTCCAGGAAGCTCAGAGAGTCCCAAGTAAGATGAACCCAAAGAGGCCCACACCAAGACAAATCATAATTAAAATCCAAGGTTAAAGACAAAGAGAGAATCTTAAAAGCAGCATGAGAAATGCCATAAGTTACCTACAAGGGAGCTCCCATAAGACTGTCAGCTGATTTATCAACAGAACTTTACAGGCCAGAAGGAATTAGCAGGGATTCAAAGTGATGAAAACCAAGGACCTACAACCAAGATTCCTCTACCCAGCAAAGCTATTAATATCATTTAGAATCAAAGGGCCGATAAAGATCTTCCCAGACAAGAAAAAGCTAAAGGAGTTCATCACCACCAAATCAGTATTATACAAGGAAACTTAGAGGGCCTTCTTTAAGATGAAAAATAAAAAATAAAAAATATGAATAATAAAATGGCAGTAACTGCGTACATACCTATCAATAACTACTTTCAATGTAAATAGATTAAATTTTCCAATTAAAAGATAAGGTGGCTGAATGGATAAGAAAACAAGATCCTTACATATGCTTCACATATGTATCTCCTTACAAGAGATTCACTTCAGACTGGAAAACACACAGACTGAATGTAAAAGGATGGAAAAAAAGATATTTCATTAAAATGGAAACCAACAAACAACAACAAAAAAGCTGGGGTAACAATACTTATAGCAGACAAAATAGACTTTAAAACAATGATTACATAATAACAAGAGACAAAGAAGGACCTAGTAATCCCATTTCTGGATATTTATCTGAAGAAACCCAAAGTGCTACTTTGAGGGGGTGTGCTCATCCATAGATTCATTGCAGCATTATTTACAATAGCCAAGATATGAAGGCAGCTTGGATGGATAAAGAAGAGGTGGCACATATATAAAATGGAATATTACTCAGCCATAAAAAAGGATGAAATCTTGCCATCTGCAACAACATAGATGGAGCTAGAGGGTACTGTGCTGAGTGCAGTAAGTCAGACAGTGAAAGACAAATGTCATATAACTTCACTTATAAGTGGAATCTAAAGAACAAAATAAACAAACAAAACAGAAACAAACTCATAGATACAGACAACATTTTGATGGTTGCCAGATGGGAGGGGGATTAATGGTGGGATAAAAAGGTGAAGGGATTAAGAAGTACAAATTGGTAGTTACAAACTAGTCTTGGGGATGTAAAGTATCATGCTGTACACCTAAAATTAATATAAAATAATACTGAATGTCAACTGTAATTTAAAATTTAAAATGGGGAGAAGGTGAAGGGGTATAAAAGATCCAAATTTCCAGGTATAAAACAAATAAGTCATGGAGATGTAATGTACAGCATGGGGAATATAGTCAATAACATTGTGATAGTGTGGTAGTGTCAGATGGTTGCTGGACTTATCATAGTGACCGCTTCTTTAGGAATATAAATGTTGAATAACTATGGTGTACACCTGAGACTGACATAATATTGTATGTCAGCTATATTTTTAATAAAAATCTTTAAAAAAAGAAAAAAATATATATATAATGCAATATGGCCAGTAGAGTGAACACACTGGTCAGCACATGTTGCAATGAAAGCTGTAGCTAATCCCCTTACTGGTGATGAAGGAAACTAAACAAATACAGAGATTTACTTATATCAATATATGCAGACAAGTTGACGCAGTGATAGAGTAATGTTATGTAGCTAGCAGAATTGTGTTTGGGTTAAGTACTTTGTCAAGAAGAATGTTGCTTGTAGTGATAATAAACCATTAGGATAAAGTCAGTTCCAATTAATCTAACACCTGAGATTCACCGAGAGTAAAATAAAGCAATGTCTTAGTAGCAGGAAGGTGGGTGATCATAAAGGGCCTCGGAATCAAGGATCAAACAAGATCAATTTGTTGAATATGGCTGAGCGACGTGGATGGGGCTCAGTGAGGTATACATACTCTGAGCCCACAGATAACCTTTCCTAACTAGTGTGTCTGTTTTATCAATATTGTCAATAGAAACCTAACAATCAATTTAGTCACAAAAGTGGGCACTTTCCTTTTCTTTCCCTTTCTTTTGTTTTCTTGTCTTTTATATTTAGCCAACCAGGTTGTTAGAATGGGCTTTTCTCAGGATGGATTGCATCAGGCAATATGAAAGTGAATGAATTAGTTGCTCACAAAGAAACAGCCTGAGAAATTTAAAAATAAATTTGACTAAAAGCAAAGCTTAAAAACCAATCTTTCTTAACATCAGTTGTATGGTAAAAACCCTCAGAGAGCCTCAAAGTCTCAGGGCAGAGCGATTGTGGGTGAAGGAAAGGGAACCAGTCTGAAAGGAAACTGGAGTGGCTGCTGGTTGTTGCTTGCTGCCTGTTGCTTTCCTCTTTGGCCTGGGCAGCCAACGGAGGGACCCTCCAGCCTGCTTTCTAGACACAAGACTCAGGGCCCTGAAAAGCACCTTTATTTGGAGGAGATTCAAAGAAACTTGAGAAGAGGATGTCTGGTGGTCTAACATTAAACCTCAACAAGGGAAGGACTGGATTAAATGCACAACACAGTTGTATTAACAAGAGGCAGGCACGCATCAGCTAGGCTATCTGTCCTGACTGTTTCTTTCATTTCTATCTAACTGTGACAACTTCATAAATAAGAAGCTAAGCTTCCAAGAGTTTTAAATCTTGGGGAGTCATTCTTTTCTTTCTTCTTTTTTTTTCTTTTCTTCTTTTTTTTTTTTTTTTTAATGGGGGAATGTTGGAGAACAGTGTGTTTCTCCAGGGCCCATCAGCTCCAAGTCAAGTTGTTGTCCTTCAATCTAGTTGTGGAAGGCTCAGCTCAGCTCCAAGTCCAGTCACCGTTTTCAATCTTAGTTGGAGGGGGCACAGCCCACCATCCCATGAGGGAATTGAACCAGTAACCTTGTTGTTGAGAACTCGCTCTCTAACCAACTGAGACATCTGACCACCCCTTGGAGAGTCATTCTTGTGTAGGCAATTCTTGAATTCCAAGCAGTGAATTTTAAGAGGTAATTTCAAGGGTTGATATTTTGAAAATGCAAATATGAGGTTATTTATATGTTTACTGTTCATAAACATCTCTTCTCCCTCATTTACATGGTATGATTAATGTGGGGAAACAGCCCCAGAGAGCAGTTTCCAGGCTCTCGATCTCACGTGGAAAGGTGCTGGCTCAGGTAGTAAATGGCCATCAGCTGTGATTGGATGGCCATCAGCTGTGGCTAGTCGGCCGTCAGCTGTAACCAGTGAGCCATTGGCCACTAATATAACTCCTGTGGCTACCCTAGCAGCAAATGGGGGTTAGCAAGAAGATGGTGGCTGAGCTAGCAAGCGTGGATTACGAGAGGCAGATGCCGCCAGCGAGAATATCGTGGTATGACTCCCCCATCTATGGCTCTACGAGTGTTCCTTTTTGGCCTCATTGTGCCCTGCGTTCTTATGTGGAGAACAGGAGCAGAGACTCCGCATGCCGCCCTGCGTGACAATTAATTTCTGGCTCTTTCTATCTCCCTGACTACTCCTGCTAGTTACGTTCACTTGCTCCTTGTCAGGATAAGTATATTCCTTATGGCTATATCCTTGGCAACTCTTCTCTTCTCACCCTAAATACTCTGTTTTGAGGGTTCAACTTTATTTCATGGATTAAACTATTATCCATGTTCTATAAGAATTCTATGTGAAAAGGAAAAAAAGCTTCCAAAGAATATTTTTTACAATAACAATCCCCAGTGATAAAAGTAACTGGAAATGAAACATCCTTCTTTATGGTATTCTACAGTGTGGAGATTCTACAGTAGTTTTTATTTATATTTTTCCAGAAAGAATTTTACTTTCTCTTTGACTCTGCTATAAATGAGTTTAGAGAAAATGGAGCACCTATAATCTTTCTCCATCATGATGGATGATGACCTGCCAACATCCACTATACAAAGTTATTCTCAGTAGTATACCATAGCAGAAACATATGTCAATGTCATTTGGGTCTTTATTTAGTTGGAAATGCATTCTTACATTTTTACATTGAGAATCCACCTTATTTTTTATTATTGAAACTAAAGATTTAACACACTTAAAATACTAAAATTTATAAAAATTTTATAAAATATGAAAAATGTAAATGTATAAAAATAGAAGCTTGGGATAAATCAAGGGAGCCCAAACTTTTCCAATCTCCTCACACAGATGGCTGAGGTGGTGGTTTGGTGCCTTGGGTCTTGGTGAGTGCCCGGATGGGATCCTTCTAGATCTGGCCACCTTTGATACGCTGTGTGACCCCTGTCAAAACACTGAATCTGTTTATCCTTCAAGTACCAGGGTCCCTGATTCTGAGCTGAGGAGGGAAAGGCTGGCACCTGGCCATCTGCCAGGACCAAGTTAGACATCCTGATCCCATCAGGTTCCCAAAGACTCCCAGCCTAAATGTTAGTTCCTGCTCCTGGGTCTGCCTCTCATCCACCTCACCCTCCAATCAGGATTTAACCTGCCTCTATCCACACCCCATCCCCATACTAGTTACTAATGGGAATTAGAGACTGGAGGGCTGGAGAGGGCTGGGACAGAGGGAGGGGAAGAATGAGGAGGGAAGACAGATGAGAGGATAGGAGGGAAGAGACAAGTAAGAAGGGTAAAGAGGGAGGAGAGAGGAGAAAAGGGAGGAGTTAGAAATAAGCTACTTCTCAATATTTTCCCCAGACTTCTGGGGAAAACAAGTGTGTTTAAACTTCAGTTTCAATAACAAAAACTAAAGTAGATTATGAATTAAAAACAGTAAGAGTGTATTTTCAAATAAGCCTGTCTCTTGTTTGATAAGTTTGAAAGAAAAAAAAAAAATTTTCTAAACTTTGTGTTTGTTTGATTGGTTGGTAAGTTCAGATTTTGTTTGTTGGTTTATCTGATTTTTTAAATTTTGAGAGTTGCTTTCTTGCCAGGACTTCAGGGATTCGTTGGCGAGGAGACGTCATTTCTGCTCCTCCACTATTTGCCCTGATCTCTGTTAGCATTTAGGGCTTCCTTTGCTGTCTGTTTGTTTTGCCGGGTCTATTGTCAGTTTAAATCACCTGGAGGGCAGGGCTTGTCTATTTTGTTTTGTTTTTAATGACATGCATCCACCAGAAAATAACCTTTTCTATGATGTAGAATCTTGCACTTGAAAATTCTCAAGACACGTATGTCAAGATTGAGAGCAAAAGTACTAAAAGTGTATGTCATTCTCTTCTATGACAAGTCTACTTCTTTTGACCATGTGGATATAATTGTGGCTCAAAAGATGTGCTCAAATTATCTCTCTTTGGTCCTCCCTTTGAAACACTCCCTAATTGATAACACATTTGCTCAGCCATTCCACTAGGTAGTTAAAAACTGGAGAATTATCTTAAGAGTTAGCAGAATATCAGGGTAGCTGTGAAAACTGTGATTTGGGCTGAATTTCTAAATGTAGGTTTTCTTTGTTTTGTTTGACAGTGTTAGTTCCTATACAGTTAAATTTGCATCTAACTTCTACCAAACCAGAATATCAAGGAATTTTACCCACAGTAGTCTTACTTATGCCCCTCAAAAACCTACCAACTTAAACATGGATTTCTCCTGCTTGTCTCTGGCCCATGTTTGACTCCTGGCATGGATTAGTTTTTTCTGCTATAACATTCCAATCTATTCATAACTTTGCTTATACCTGAGATATGGGGCTTTTGGATTATTTTTTCATTAGTTCTTTTATGTATTCATTCCATGTGTTCAACAGATACTACTGAGTTGCCTTGGCACGAATAAAGATAAAAGATGAATAAGTAATGATTTCTACGATCAAGACTGTCGTGCAGGGTGTCATGCAGAATCTCTCATCCCGCTCCCTGCACAAGAACGCAGGATATGGTGAAGCCAAAAAGGAACACCCACAGAGCCATAGATAGGAGAGTCCGCCGTGCTAAATGCAATCTGCTCTTGCTAGCTCAGCCACCATCTTCTTGCTAGCCCCCATTTGCTGCTAGCATAGCCACGGCAGTTATATTAGTGGCCAATGGCTCACTGGTTACAGCTGACGGCCAACTAGCCACAGCTGATGGCCATCCAATCACAGTTGATGGCCATTTACTACCTGAGCCAGCACCTTTCCATGTGAGGCCAAGAGCCTGGAAACTGCACTCCTGGCTCTGTCCCCACAAAGGCATTTACTGTTGGAGACAGTCCAACACAGAGTCCATCACAATACAGTGCCATAGGTGCTACTTATTTGTCCTCTGTCCCATCCCTGTGCAAAGGAGAAGTTATGATAGATGGCCATTAGAAAGGGGATCTAATGGCGGGAGGGAGACTATTCCAGAAGAGGGGACCTCCAGTTTGGTCCTTGTAGGGACAGAGCCAGGAGTGCAGTTTCCAGGCTCTCAGCCTCATGTGGAAAGGTGCTGGCTTAGTTATTAGATGGCCATCAGCTGTAATCAGGTGGCCATCTGCTGCTGGGTGGCCATCAGCTGTTACCGGTTAGCCATTATATTAGTCTGCCACTAATATAACTGCTGTGGCTACGCTAAGGGGTTTTGGTTGGGTGGCAGAGAAGTGGACGGTGGATTGCGGCTAGCAAGTGCAGTTAGCAAGCATGGATGGCAAATTGCAGATCAGGTGGATCCTACCTCCTGTGTCTCACCCAGCCACCAGCAAGACTGGGGTGCAGGAAGACCCCTCATTAGGATACTGGCAGATGTTTGCTTCCTGTATCTCCAACCCAGCCGCCAGAGAGAATATAGTCGTATGATTCCCCTATACACGGCTCTGTGGGTGTTCCTTTTCGGCCTCACCATATCCTGCGTTCTTGTGTGGGGAGCAGAACCAGAGACCCCACATTACAGTCCTGAATGATGGGGAGGATCTAACCAGGGAAGTTGGGGGCAGAGGAACAGGGAAAGATGACCATGGTAAAACAGAGGGCACAGCTCCCAAAAAGTTGTAGAAGCAAGAAAAATCTGCCAGGGGCATTGTAAGCTCAGCCGGCCCTTAAAAAAGCAGGGACTGAGCTCAAGGCCTCTCATAGCAGCACTTATGAAATATGCGTTCAATGAAGGAGTAGGCAGAAGAGAGGCAGGGGAGGCGAGGAGGAATGGAAACTTAAGAGGCCTTTTAAATCATGCTAAGGAGTTTGGACTGCATCTTGCCCAGTATGGGACTCCATTGAAAAGAATGGCAGGATGGGTGTGGCTGGGGGGGTTAGGAGAGTGGTGTGATCAAGCTCCAATTTTAAATTTCTTACTTTGATGTTATCAAGAATGCTACAGGCAAGAGTGGAGGCAGGGAGCCCAGGAGTGAGGATGTTGCTGTAACTAGATCTTAAAGTCAAAATGTGGTCGTGGACCTACAGCGTCATCTGCATCATGCAGGAGCTGGTTAGAACTGTAAAATCTTGGGCCACATCAGACCTACCGAGTCAGATTCTGCATTTTAATATATTCACCCAGCGATTCAAACTCATATTAATGTTTGAGATCCACTGATCTGGTGGTAGCAGGGCTCAGAAGAATGGGACAACCTGAGCAGTATTTCACTGGAATAATCGACTAGACTTTGTGAATTAATGGTTGAGAGAGGAGGATAGCCAGGCAGATGTGTGTCTGTAAGTGAAGAAAAAGGGTTACAGAGATAGCTGATACTGACCTCTTGGGCCTGTACTTTAAAAAATTGATTTGTAATCTAGTCTTAGAAGTAATAAAGTTGTTATACAGCTAATCTGTGCTGTGAGAATTACACCCAGGAGAATGCTTAGATGATAACCTAGGAAATATCACAGAGTCAAAAGGCTCTATCAGGAGGTACTTTTTAGATTACATCCTACCTCAAAACTTCTCTGTTTATGACAACAGATCGGAGACTGAAATAATACTGTCTTAGTTCGGCTTAGTATAAGTCTAGCAGATCAGAGAGGGAGAATGGAAAGGAGGTTATGGCAGGGAGACAGAGACCCAAAACCTTTCCTACGTCACAGCTCCAGACACCATTTTGTAGAGCATGTTGGAGAAACGCGAACTTCTTTATACATAAAGTTCACAAAGATTCTAAACCTAAGTAATTTTTCCTTGAAAATTTAAGGGAATTGATAAGACACCTAATGATTTGAATGCCTACTCTGTGCCAGTCCCGGCCTATTGACTGTAAGTATTTAGTTTCATTTATTTCTCTTAACAGCCCTATAAGGTAAGCGTTCCCCTCCCCCTCTTACTGTTAAGGAGATCGAGGATCATGGATGTGAACTTCAACCCAGGCTGTCCAGGCATTTCCTACCATGTCATACCGCTTCTTAAAATAGAACATTCTTCACATTGGAAAAAACAAACTTACAAGGAACTAACACTCTAGCACAGATGAAGTGGGTCATAAACACCACGCACAGAGATATACGCTCAGCCCAAAAAGAGGATGGAGACCAGACAAGGTCAGAAACATTTCCCTTAGCCACAGAGCTAAGATTTCACCAGCTCCCTAGAGGGCAAAGATTAGAGAAGTTAATACCAGACCTATAATGCATACTATTTGTATTCATATACATATCATTGTATTTTATTAGTTACGTCTCCAAATTTTGCTGTCATTCAGTCTTGTACATTCACTTAGTCTGAACCTTTCTTTTGTTGTATTTTTTTTTTATGTAATGCAACACCTTTAATTTAATTGAACCAGGTGAACACAGTTAACGATTATAGCCATGGATTTGGAACCAGACAAAAGCAGAATAATGCCTCAATGATGCTTGTCTATGCAGGAAGTTACAAGTTCACTCAGATTTGGAGCACATTTTAGGGCAAGGCATTGTGGAAGAGGCAAAAAACAATAAAGTCTGTCATCAAGGACCTAGCAATGTAGGATGGGAGATACAACGTGTTTAGTAACAAAAAATAGTAAAAGAATATGTTAAGTACCGTATGGGAGACAGATAAATCATCTAGACAAGTGAGAATTCCCATTATGTCTGTGTAACAAGTTATCCCAAGACTTAGCATTGTTAAATGCCCATTGAATATTCCATGGGTCAGGAATTAGGACAGGGCACAATAGGGACAGTTTGCCTCTGATTCATGACGCCTGGATGACTTGAAGCTTAGGGGCTGGGATCATCTGGAGCTTCATTTGTTTGTATGTCTGGCAGTCGATGCTGCCTGAATTCAAAACACTGGTGGGCTGCAACAGCTGGGGCTTCCCAGCATCTCACTCTGTCTTTCTGTGGTCTCTACCTTGTCTCCATCTTGGCCTGCATGTTGTGAGAGCAAGTAGAAGCTGTAAGGCCTTTTCTAATCCAGCCTTACCAAAAAGTCAGTTCTGCCACATACTGTTTGTTAGAATTAATTCCATAAAGCTAATCCATATTTAAAGGGAAGGGAATAAGACTCCATATTATGTGTGAGGAGTGTCGAGGAATTTGTAGGTGTGTTTTAAAACCACCACACCTGAGGCTCCTACCATTTGAGCTGGGTATTGAAAGATGAATGTACTTTGAATCAGCAGAGGTAATATAAGAGCACGGAAACACAAGGATCTGTGTCATAAGCAGGTAATGTGCATAGCAGGACAGGTTAGTGTAGGGCGTTGGGAATACAGGAAACGAGGCTGGAAGCATGAAGGAGGATCAAAGTGAGGCAGGAGCTGAATGCCAAGCTGAAGGCCACGGATTTCAGTTACCTGGGAATGGAAAGCAATTACAGTTGTGGTTTTCAACCTTGGCTGCCATTGGAATCATCTGGGGAACCTTGAAAATACCAATGGCTGGGTCCCGAACCCAGATATTCTAATTTAGTTCTTCTGGAAGGTCGCCTAAGCATCCTCTGAAAGCTTCCCAGGTGATTCTGATGTCAGCCAAGGCTGAGAACCTGTGCTCTAGAGGAGTCTGAGGACAGAAATCCTTAGGTATCAGGGATCAGTTTGTGCTGTCTCTGCAAAGCTAGGAAATCATTCACAGCAGATCAGTTTTCCTTTGTTTGTCTGTGCTTTATAAAGCCAGACCCCTGAAGACCCCTATGCCTGCCGGAATGGGGTGCCAGGGAGGTCACTAATCCTGAATTCATTAAAATATGGGCTTCTCCTTTTTACCACTTGATATTATAGTTTTAATGACATTTTTAAAGAAAAAACCCTGGGGTGTTGCCACTCTCCAGAAGCCCAGACTTCTGAGCAGCTGCCACTCAGGCACCAGAATCCTGGGAAATGTCTTAGCTCTGAAAATGAAGTTCTTAGTCAGTAATCTTTTATACCACCCATGCCAGGGAAATGGCAAGGGTTGCCAGGTTTTAGAATTTGTAATCTCTTCAGGCATTTTTTAAAAAGCCACCAGGATTTCCACCTGCCTTCCCTTCTAGGCCTGCCTTCTAAGAACCAAAGGTAAGTGTTTACTAAAGCACCCATGGCAGAGATGCTGTTGTAAAATGAGTATATTTCTAACAATGTCAACTGGAAATTTGATAAAATGGAAACTTTAGATATTGAATTCTAGAACCATCAGAGTCTCATTGGATCAACACAATATTCTGCACTGTAGTGGTATACAGGATTTATTTCATATTCTGTATACGAATATCAGTTTGCACTTAATATACTGTCAACTATGTTAATGTTTGCTATTTAACAATTTCACAAAGGAGGTCTTATCCCCTTTTCACAGGCAAGGACAATAAAATTTAGAGGGTTTGTGACTTGTGCAAGCTCATAGAACTAGTCGGTGGCAGAATGAAATGTGAGTATAGCTATTCTGATTCCAAATTTAGTGTTCTTTATGCTACACATATTTTATGTTTTGAGAGAATTGTAACAATTTCTTTTTGTTGCATCAATCTCAGATATTTGGAGCCCTCAAACGTTCCTGTTTCCTTTAATGTATTTTTTAAGATTATATTAAACCCTTTAAAATTTTTTTCATATACATTTTCAACACATGTACCTTATAAAGTAATGAGATATGAAAATTTACTGTGTGTTTTGGAAATCCTTTTTATTTGACTTATCTCTTAAATTTCAAAGGATTCCTCATATTTATTATATACTGAATTTTCTGGGAGAGGGGATGTCCATTCATTTTGTTGGTTTTATTCCTATCTCTTTATATCCTCTAATTTTCAGATTGAACTTCTCACATCTGAAAACTCTACTTTTGCTTATAATATCTCATTATTCTAATTTATCATATTGGGTCTCCTTTATCTTACAAAACATTTTATGAGAACCTGTTATATGGGAAGAACTTTGGGGATACAATGATCAATAAGACTGTGAGTCTTTTTCAAGTTGATGCTCTTTTTCCAGAGGTGCAAGAACAAGAAGCAGTTCAAGTGAGGCTATAGCACGTTGTGTATAAGGGGTTGATAAGGTCTTATGTCCCATATTTATCCTCACTGTACCCGTTTCTTGACCGTCTTGGTTGCCAGGTTGTACGGCTTCAATAAATGGCCTTCAATGCACTTTAGGTAGTTTTCTTATAAGAAATTATTAGGTCAAATCTACCTTCTTGTAAATCATAATTTATACATCTTATAGTTTTATTTTTTACTTACTCCTTAATGAATGGTCTTACGTTTTCTCATATTAAAACTATTTTGTCACTTTACCCACTGACATAGCCTTGTTAAAACTTGTTGGGATTTATCTCCATCTGCCTGGATTTCAGTTAACTGCAACATGGCTTACAAATGGCACTGTGTTCTCACTTTCTCATCATTACCACTTGTAAAATATTCAATAAGACAGATCTTGGCACCAATATTATTTCTGTGTCAGTTTTGCTGAGTGGGCATTGAGGTTTTCTATGTAGGGGAAAAATATTCTTTGGAGGGATAGAGATTCAGAAAAAAAGAATTAAGGTTATGGTTATACTAGAGAATACAATCAAGGTTGCAGAAAGTCACCTACCAACTAAGATAAATTTACATGAGTATCACGTCTACCATATCTGTATTTGATCTACAGTGCATTTTGCAAACTGGAATCTTCCTACTGGTCAGAGCTCCTCATAGCTATAACTGTAGCATCAGTTGGCAAGAAAAACAGAAACCTTAAATAAAGTATCAAGGTAGTAAAGTACTCCTTGAAATCCTTTTCTGGTACTCAAACATATAATTGATTTCACAAGTTGAATTGGAAATCATAGGAGGTGCCTTTGTACCTCTCACTCTTCTTTAATCACAATCCCTAGGTCACATCAAAGGACAGCAGAGTCGCAGATTCCCACTTCTTCTCTAAGATTCCAACCTTGGTGCTCTTTTTCTCTGGCCCTAACATCATGGCTTGTTCGTTTATCCAGACTCCCATACTCACTGAACTTCTGTCACAGCAGGCCACCCAGTCACTTAACCCATATTACACTGACCCTGCCATTGCCTTCCTCTTACTTTCCAGGTCCAGTCTCCACCCACCAGGTTCTGCCTAGCCATCTGGTGTAGAGATGGTCAAGAGACCAGGTTCTGACTTCCAGTCTTGAGTTCTAGTCCTGAATTTGCTAATAATTACTATGAGATCTTACTCTCTCTCATGAACAAAGCACTGTCTCTTCATTGTAAAGTAAGAGGGTTGTACAAAATAGTTTCTATACTTCCTTTTAGCTCTAAATGATCTGCTGTTCTGATTAGGTACAGAGGAGGAGCATCAAGAAAAGAAATGTATATTCTACCAATTCTCCACTCATTTTTTATATTTTCTCAGCCCATTTCAAGAGCAATTTTAATGTAATCCTACTGACTTAATTAAGTTCTTCTTCCTGCTTTCCCCAACAGTCACCTGATTGGGTGTACTGATGAATGATAAAGTAGTTGCAAAGGAGAAAGTGTAGCATACACAGGTCTTGCCCCATTATATTGGTTAATTATGTTGCCGTGAGGGAGAGTACCCTGTATGAAGAAATATGGAATTTTTTTTATGAATATAAGTTTAGATTTAATTAAAAACTACATAGTCCACAAAATTGGGGAATCGCCCTTGGTGAAGGGTTATGACTCCCTGGTCTGGCTAAACTAGCCAGCTCATTCTCCAATTGTGCCATAAACATTTCCAGCTCTTTGATCACTGAAATACTTTCTCTCTCTTTTCTACTTGCTTAAAGTTCTCTTTCACCATCAAGACCTCGCTTGAGTTCTAGGTTTGTTTCTTCTGTAGGAAGATTATTCTAGCTGCCCAAACCCAGAATAACCTCTTGCTCCTTTAAACTGTTAGAGCACAATTATCTGCTCCGCTTAGTTTGTACTGACCTTACGTTGCCACTTGTTTTTATTTATCTCCTGATGAATATATCCTGTCTTTTCAACTAGATCTTAAACTTATTGTAAAAGACCATGCTATGGCTTTCTATCTGCCCTCAGAATCTGGCTCAATGCCCAGCACACAATCATTACCCAGTAAAAGCTTATTAGTGGTAAATGCACATAATTCCATGAGAATCACTTAAGTATTATTGACTGCATATTGCTTGAGAAATGTATTGTCTGACTCTCACTTGGCGAGAATGCTATACCTTCATCCATAAGGGAATGAGCCCTGTGGCCCTGAACACCAGCTAATGGATGGTCTGAAGCCGAGTCGATTGAACATTTGTTGTGGACATGAAAAGCGTTTAGTAACTGTCAAAATGGTTGTCTCAATCCTGGCTGCTCTAATAAAATGCCACAGAGTGGGTGGTTTATAAACAACAGAAATTAATTTTTCACAGTTCTGAAGACTGGAAGTCCAAGATCAGATATAGTCTGGTGAGAGCTCCTTCCAAGTTTCAGACCGTTGACCTTTCATGGGGAAAGGGTCTAAGAAATCTCTGGGGGGTCTCTTTTATAAGGTGCTAATGCCATTTATGTGGGCTCCACACTTGTAACCTAATCACCTCCCAAAGACACAACTTCCTAACACCATCCACTTTGGGAGTCAGAATTTTAACATATGAACTTGGGGGTGACCCAAATATTGAGACCATAGTAATAGTCAGTACTAATAAGCTAGTAGATATCACTAAACTTTTGTGCGGTTTTAGTCCTAGAGATACTACATGTCATCAAGAGCCCTGTGTATCTGTCATTATGTTAGTAAGAGGGAAATATAAACTAATAATAGTTTATACTTATAGACTATTTTACATATGTTTACAACAATGCTTTAAAAGAGGTAATGCTATTGTTTTTCATTTTATAGAAATTATATTTTCTTATTTTACAGATGCAAAAATAGCACAGAAGGGTTAAGTAACTTGCTCAAGATTGCATAGCTAATACTAGGGGAGAGAGCTGGGATTTGAACCTGGGAAGCCTGACTTCATTATCTAAAAGTAACATGCTATGAATTCAGGGTTTTTTTCCCTAATATATATTCTATGATGACTGATGAGATATAAACCAGTAAAATTTATTTTAATTGAAGAATTTTGAGTCTTAGGTGGCTTTTTCAAAGGAGAAGGAAGGTCCCATCAGAGCTGAGAAAGCCCCAGTGAGACATGCATGGCACTAACTCAAGGTTAGCCTGTGCTTCTCAGGCTCTTTCCCATCTTGAAGCTATTTTCCAGTCGTGTGAAAGCAGAAACAGGAGCCTTACTAAGGGGCAGAGGACCTTTCATCTTCCCAGTCAGGGCACCACTGGGGAAGGCGGACTGTTGAGAGCTGCGGGGGAGCTGAGCCTTTTTAAAAACACATGAAAGTAAGAGCTTAAGAGAGAATTTTTATGAGGATGGCAGAGTGAGGGTGTATGCTTATGCACGCATGCAGGAAACGTGGGTTAAAACTGATCAGTGATTAAAATTCTTTAGACCTTTAAAATGCAAATGATTTGAAAAATGTCACATTTTTGAAAAGCAAACATTCTCATATATGGGAGCTCCAACATGGTACATTCAAAGTTGCATGAATTTCACTAGAGATCCAGTGCAAATTATTAGGTAAAAAATATTGCCTCTGGGGCTTGGTAAAGAATCCATTGATTTCTCATTCCTACCTTCTTATCCTTAAGAAAGTGGTCGGGTCATTAAGCACTTCCTTTTTTACCCTCTGTGCAGACACTGGCACACACGCTTCAGTGTATATTGGGAAGACAATGATGTCTGTCTCTTGATTTTCAAAGTGCCAAATTCCAATCCCTGCCCTGTTTCTTGGAGATTGAAGTCAGGCACACATATTTCAATGATGCCCATGTTTTTCTTTGTCCTTTTGAACTTGTTGCTGCAGTTTTCTCTCACTAACGTGCAGCGAGCCAGGTTCCTTAATATGAATAGCGACTACTCCAGCTCCTCACTGGGGCCCTCTAATTACAAGGCGACATTTGGAGATTTCAACTTATTTTGGCACACAGGGTGGTGATTCAAGATTTAACTCTCTTCACGCTACCTAATTTATAAAACTCTCTAATTTTTGTCAGGATGCATTCAGCAGGGGGTTAAATAACTGGTTCTCAAAGAGCCATATTTTTCTATTGTCAAAAACTGTTCTTTAAATCTGCTAAAAATATCACAGAATACAGTAGAGGGAATGCACAGCTTCCTCCCCTTGTAAAAATGTGGTGCATTCCTTTTTCATTTGGCTGTTTTAAACGTATGTCAAAAAGAGTGAGAAGAAGGAGGAATGGAATTGGGGCCACCAGAACTTTAGGGCTCAAGTGACTAAAGATGTGTCTTCCCCATGCACAGGGTTAAGAGAAGGAGTTTAAATTTTCTAGGCTCATCCTTTCTTCCTTTTTCTTTCTCTTCTTTAAGTCTTCATATTTTACCTGAACAAATTAATTTCACCAGAAAATGAAGTCAGCTGGAGTTGCATTCTTCTTCCAAGAAATAAGGTAGGGAATTTTCCCTTTGATTTTGCTATTATTAAATTCCACCATGATGAGCAGTCAAGGAGAGGAAGTCCAATAACTCAGTGACAAGAAACAGAAATTACACATGGCACTCAAGGAACATACCATTATTTTGAAAATACTTACATAATTGAAAAGACTCCCAAACCCTAGTTGTGATTCGCTTAGAGAATCATATACTTTGTGCAGTTGCCATGAAACAAAACAGCACTTGTGCCACTAGTTCACTGCCATAAAATTTGTCTCATGTATTTTTAAAAATTTATCTTCAGAAAATCATCCATTCATTCAAACAATATTAATTGAACACTTTATAGTGAAATTTGGCTCGTGTATTTTTATTTTCTTTTAGAGAAATAATTTATTTGTTCAGTGACTACTTATTGAACATCTTCTGTGTATGTAACAGACAATGTGCTAGATACTGAGAAACAGCAGAGAATGAAACACAAAAATCTATTCCCTCAGAGAGTATGCATTGTAGGGGTGGAGATAAACAACAAAATAAGTAAACAAAATACACATTACTTTAGATAGTGGCAAATGCTAAGGAGAAAAATAAAATAAGGAAAGGGGAATATGAAGTGTCCTGGGAAATTGCAATTTTAGAGTGTGGACCGAGAAGTTCTAATTGAGGAGTTGACATTTGCATAAAAACTGGAAAGAAGAGAGGGGCTGATATTAAAGGGAAGACTGTTCCAGAACAGGCAGAAGGCCAATGCTGAGGCCCTCTGAAGTTGAGGCAAGCCAGGCAGGTCTGAGGCACATCAAGGAAACCAGTGTGACTAGAGCAGAGTGAGCCGAAAGGAGAGGAGTGAGGCTGAGTCAGAGGGGCACTAGGGGCCCAGTCATGGAGGGTTTTACTCATCATGATGAGGACTTTGTCTTTTGCTTAAGGTAAGGTAAAATTTTTGAATCAATTAAAGTTTGAGGCAGAGGAATTATATGATCTGACAACCTTAACAAGATGGTTCTGGCAACTTTTCTGAGAATAAGGTGAATGTGGGGTGAAAAGAGAAGCCGAGAACCAGATTACAGATTGTTGCAATAATCCACTTGAGAGATGATATGCATTGGACCAGGACAGTATCAAAGGAGGTGGTGAGATGCGGTGAGATTTGGGATATATTTTGGACTTATAGATGACAAGATATAAGGATGACCAGAAGTGATGTATGAGAGAGTCCAGTGTGGCCACAGCAACTAGTAGAATG